>NC_138552.1:297239002-297948504 GCF_964273705.1 Natrix helvetica
GAGAGAAAGAGAGGAAAAAAGAGAGTAAAAGAGAAAGAGAGAGAGAGAAAGAGAGAGGGGGAAGAGAGAGAATGTGACAGTGAGAGAGAAAGTGAGAGAGGAAAAAAGAGAGAGAGAAAGAAAGAGAGAGAGAGAGTTCACAAAGGCAAACTGTTCCTTGTGATTTCCCACTTGCAAACCAAATTCCCATGCCACCTTTAGGATTAGGGAGCCAGGCAGTTCGGACAGCTGGGAGGCCTGGGTATTTCCAAGCCAAGCTTCCCCACCACGAGAACCCTGGGAGGGGAGGGTGGGGAGAGTGGAAGGTTGACTCACCTAGGCGGGGTCTCTTCTCTTGCCTATGCATTGGGTCTCTCTCTCTCTCTCTCTCTCTCTCCCTCCCTCCCTCCCTCCCTCCCTCCCTCCCTCCCTCCCTCCTTCCCTCTCTCTGTCTTTGTCCAAATCAGAGGTCTTCAAACTTGGCAACTTTAAGACTTGTGGACTTCAACTCCCAGAATTCTCCAGCCAGCTGTTTGAAGACCTCTGGTCTAAAGAAAGCAAGCAGGGTCTTGGCCAAAAAGGAGCAAGGCAAAGGCCTGAGAATCAGAGACCGAGATAGTCTCTGTCCCAACCAGGTTTGAAAAGTCATTAACAACCTGGTTTCCCCCCCCCCTCTGTTTTTGGGTTAGGGCGGGTGGAGCATTTCTTACATAACCATCCATGTTCATCGGAGGAATTCTCTCGCGCACAGATGGATCAGCCTTGACTTTGCTCTATTTTTTTCCTGCTGTTTTTTAATATTGAAAGCTGCCCAGAATCTTTAGGGAGTCAAGCGGTCATATAAATTAGATGGGGAGAGGGAAAGATACAGGGCAGATGGATGGATGGATGGATGGATGGATGGATGGATGGATAAATTAATGGAGAGATAAAGATGTAGGTGATATAAAAGAGAGATAAAAAAGCGACACACGGTGGCTCGGTGGCTAAGACGCTGAGCTTGTCGATCAGAAAGGTCGGCAGTTCGGCAGTTCGAATCCCTAGTGCCGCGTAACAGAGTGAGCTCCCGTTCCTTGTCCCAGCTTCTGCCAACTGAGCAGTTCGAAAGCAGGTAAAAAATGCAAGTAGAAAAACAGGGACCACCTTTGGTGGGAAGGGAACAGCGTTCCATGCACCTTTGGCGTTGAGTCCTGCCGGCCACATGACCACGGAGACCTCTTCGGACAACACTGGCTTTTCGGCTTTGAAACGGAGATGAGCAGCGCCCCCTAGAGTCGAGAACATCTAGCACACATGTGTGAGGGGAACCTTTACCTAAAGAAGTAGAGAGATAAACTGGCTGGCTGGTTGGATAGATGGATGGCAAGATAAAGAAAAAGAAAGGATGGATAGGTGAATGAAAGAGAGATGAGAGAGAAAAAGAGAGAGAAATATATAATCCCTTGATGAGTTAAATCACCTTGGCTGAGATAGAATAATATGCATCCTTAATTAACATACCATGGAACTACAGTGCCCAAGTACCACAAAGCACATCTTGAGGACTAGAACGGGCCCCTAAGGCAGAAGTTCCTTGCTCCATCCTTGGTCCTGGATGCAAAGCTTGGGGAAATCCATTCTCTGCCTGGGTCTCTGGGCTGGGCCAGGTGTGGTTTAAGCAAGTCCCTTCTGGGAGAGGGGGCGGTCTAGAAGCACCAAATATAAATGGTGGTAGCTCTCCAGAGTCTGTTTGTTCAATTCCTGTAGCTGCCCATCACAGCCGAGAGACTCTAGGTGGACATTTCATAGTGTCTAGGCTTGACCTCTGACCTTTGGGAGTCCAGCAACTCAAGGCTTATGGAAGTAGGAAGACAATAGCAATCTCTTGGTTTCTTCTTGGGCAGAGGGGTTGGACTAGAAGGCATCCAGGGTCCCTTCCAACTCTGTTATTCTACTATTCCGCTATGCGGCTATGCTACTATTCTGTTATTCAGCTATTCTCTTATTCTGCTGTTCTCTTATTCTGTTATTCTGCTTTCTGCTATTCTGTTATTCAGCTATTTTGCTACCGCATTCTGCAATTCTGTTATTCTGCTATTCTCTTATTCTGCTATTCTCTTATTCTGCTATTCTCTTATTCTGCTATTCTGCAATTCTGTTATTCTGTTATTCTGTTATTCTGCAATTCTGTTATTCTGCAATTCTGTCATCCAGATGTAGCTCAACAGTGAAATTTGCAGGATATGAAAGTGAGGATAGGACCAGAGGATCCCCTTTAAAAAAAGGAGGTTCAATCGGAAGGTTTTCTGGATGAAAGAAGCTGTTAAACCCTGGAATGGTCTACCTAGATGGGCAGGGGTCTCCCCACCCTTGGAGTTTCTCAAATTGATGACCATGGTTAGGGATGGCTGGCCAATTTCCTGTGCTGAGCAGTGACCAACGAGATGACCTCAGAGTTTGTGCTAGGCATGGCAAAAGGCTACCCAGGGTCATCTCAAGGAATGAATGAATCCACCAATCTGTTTTCCAGGAATTCAGTCACTAGGTAACAACACCGCCTAAGGATGAAGATTGGTTGAAAAGTATGAAATATAAATATATAGAAATAGATTGGCAGAAGGATGGATTCATTCATTCACATAAAAGTCTGTGAAGCTCTTATTGATGTACATATTTCATTCATTTTATTTAATGTGCCATACGATGAATAAAATAAACAAATAAAATATATGAATAAATAAATAAGAGCTTCACAGACTTGACATGAATGAATGAATGAATGAATCAATCAATCAATATGTTTTCCAGTAATTCAGTTACTACTGGTAGTTAACAACACCGCCCAAGGATGAGCAGTGGTTAAAAACCATGAAATATAAAGATAGATAGATAGATAGATAGATAGATAGATAGATAGATAGATAGATAGATAGATAGATAGATAGATATAGATATAGATGATATAGATATAGATGATATAGATATAGATGATATAGATATAGATATAGATATAGATATAGATATAGATATAGATATAGATATAGATATAGATATAGATATAGATATAGATGGATTGGACAAATTGATGGATTGATTCATTGATTCACATAAATGTCTCTGAAGCTCTTACGTATTTATTTACAGATTTTATTCATTTCATTAAATGTGCCATATGATGAATAAAATAAATAAATGAAACATATGAATAAATAAGAGCTTCACAGACTTGACATGAATGAATGAATGAATGAATGAATGAATGAACCAACCAACCCATCAAACCATAAATCCATCCATCTATCAACCCATCAACCCATCAACCTGCTCCATAGGAATTCAGTCCCTAGCCGACAGCAAGCCTTGGCATGAGTATATATACATGTTGTACTGTACATTGCTGTATTGCAGACAAAAACATTGCATTTTATTATTTATCTGTTCGTTTATTAATTTTATACGTTGCCCATCTCACTGTCCAGAGCCACTCTAGGTGGTTTACACCAGACAGCCAAAGCAGAAACATAACAAGAAAGATTACAATGAACAGGAATTCGCTAAAAAGAGATTGCATGTCGCGTGCAATGCAGAAAAAACTGTTTTCCCGCAGAACAAGCGGAATATTCTGCGGAGGGCATGTTTGGGCTGCCAAGAGATGGGGAGAAGCTGTTTCTCTGGTTGCAATCTTGCCATCGCCTGGGTTTTTCCAGAGTAGATGTCACAGGGAGCCATTTGTGCAAGGGTGGTGGTGGTGGAGGGACAGGAGCTGGCCTCCCCTGCATGTACCCTTCTTACATCCTCTTGTTATCCAAAAGGAGAGCTGGATTCATCTGGGGCGCAATTTAAGTGTCACCTGGTTGTCAACGTGGATTAAGCCACCTCGGCGTGTTTAGTCATCGCTTGTGACAGCGCAGAGGCAGCCCTGGGTGACGGCGAGGAAGGGAGCAGGAGGCGAAGGGGAGTCCTTGGCTGGAGATCTGCTGGAGGGATTCAGGCAGGTTGGCCAATCCAAAGGAGATCCCCCGAAGAAGCAGGGCAGAAGCACTTCCTCTGTGGGATTCCAGAGAGATTCCTCCTTCCTTCGGGACTTTGGGCTTCAAGGAAGCCCAACGTGAATCCAGGATTCAGCCCAACTCAAGTTCCCCTCAAGAGGGAGGAAGTTGGGAGAGGCAGAAGAGGGAGCTGGGAGGGCAGGAGGGAGGCGGCCTCTACCCCAGTGAGACCCCAACAAGGGAACGAAGGAAGGAAGGGGGGGGGGCTTGGAAAAATCTGTATTTTTAACTTGGGTCCTAGGAGGGTAATTCGTCTCCTTGTGGCATTGTGAGATTTCACCTTTTTCCTTGACGGCATGAAGTCTTGCTCTCTTTCCTTCCTTTTTTTCTCTGCTTCCTTCCTCCCTCCCTCCCCTCTTTCCTCCCTCCCTCCTTCTTTCGTTCCTCATTTCTCACCTTCCTTCCTTCCTCCCTCCTTCCTTACATACTTCCTTCCTTTTTCCTTGCCCGTTTTCTTTCCTTCCTTCCTTCTCATTTTCTTTCCTTCTTTCTGTCCCTCCCTCCATCCCTCCTTCCTGCCTTCCTGCCCCCTTTCTCATTTTCCTTCCTTTCTCCTTTCTAATTTTCCTCCTTCCTTCCTTTGTATCTTCCATTCATTTTCTTTTCTCCCTCCTTCCCTTCATCCCTTCCTTCTTTCCATCCTTCCTTCTCCCTTTTCTTTCTTTCCTCCCTCCCTCCTTCTTTCTTTCCTCATTTCTCACCTTCCTTCCTTCCTCCCTCCTTCCTTACATACTTCCTTCCTTTTTCCTTGCCCGTTTTCTTTCCTTCCTTCTCATTTTCTTTCCTTCTTTCTGTCCCTCCCTCCATCCCTCCTTCCTGCCTTCCTGCCCCCTTTCTCATTTTCCTTCCTTTCTCCTTTCTAATTTTCCTCCTTCCTTCCTTTGTATCTTCCATTCATTTTCTTTTCTCCCTCCTTCCCTTCATCCCTTCCTTCTTTCCATCCTTCCTTCTCCCTTTTCTTTCTTTCCTTCCTCCCTCCCTCCCTTCTTCCCTTCCTTCTTCTGCTCTTTCTTCCCTTCCTTCCTTCTTCCCTCCCTCCCTCCCTTCTTTCTGGCTGGGGAATTGTGAGTGTTGAGGCCTCCTTGTTGTCAAGGGAGTCCAAGGGAGCTTTCTCACAGGTGTGATTTCCTTCTATCAGAAGTAGACTGACCACCTCACTCCCACCTGACTGACCTTCCAGAAGACCCTTAAAACCTGCTCTGTCCTCCAGGCTTGGGGGGGTCCTGTGGAAATGGGGAGCCTTCAAATAATTCACAGAAGAATGATAGGAAAAACTCAGAAGAAAAGATACAATACATACAAAAGGGGGGATTTAAGAGTAGGGGATAGAAGGACAAATAGAAAACTGAAGAAAAATGGAACACCAAAGAAAGCAAGAGATACAATACAATACAATAGTAGAGTTGGAAGGGACCTTGGAGGTCTTCTAGTCCAACCCCCTGCCTAGGCAAGGAAACCCTATACCGTTTCAGACAAATAGCTATCCAACATCTTCTTAAAGACTTCCAGTGTTGGGGCATTCACAACTTCCGAAGGCAACTTCTGTTCCACTGATTAATCGTTCTCACTGTCAGGAAATTTCTCCTCAGTTCTAAGTTGCTTCTCTCCTTGATTAGTTTCCTCCCATTGCTTCTTGTTCTAACCCTAACCCTAACCCTAAAAGAATACAAACGTACAGCTGTCTGGAAGGAGTATAAATCCTTCCATTCCCCACCATCCAGTTAGAGCTGGAGAAGCTTCTTGGATGAGAAGCAAAACATCTTCAAAGAAAAAAACAGAAAGTCCAATTCCCTCTTGAAAAAAGCACTTTTGGTACAACATGAATAGAATAAATAGAATAGAATAGCGGAGTTGGAAGGAGGTCTTCTAGTCCAACCCCCTACCTAGGCAGGAAACCCTATACCGTTTCAGGCAAATGGCTATCCAGCATCTTCTTAAAGACTTCCAGTGTTGGGGCAATCACAACTTCTGGAGGCAACTTCTGTTCCACTGATTAATTGTTCTGACTGTCAGGAAGTTTCTCCTCAGTTCTAAGTTGCTTCTCTCCTTGATTAGTTTCCACCCATTGCTTCTTGTTCTACCCTCAGGTGCCTTGGAGAATAGTTTGACTCCCTCTTCTTTGTGGCAACCCCTGAGATATTGGAAGACTGCTATCATGTCTCCCCTAGTCCTTCTTTCTCTTAAGCTAAACATACCCAGTTCCTGCAACCGTTCTTCATATGTTTTAGTGGTGACTGTTCTTTCCGTGTCCTGTTCTATTCTATTCAGGAAGTTTCTCCTCAGTTCTAAGTTGCTTCTCTCCTTGATTAGTTTCCACCCATTGCTTCTTGTCCTGCCCTCAGGTGCCTTGGAGAATAGCTTGGCTCCCTCTTCTTTGTGGCAACCCCTGAGATATTGGAAGACTGCTATCCTGTCTCCCCTGGTCCTTCTTTCTCTTAAACTAGACGTACCCATGAGTTAAGAGAAAATGGTTGTGAAAGGAGGAAGGGAAAAATAGAGCTATATTAGTAGAAAATGAAATATGTTAATACTGCTTATGATAGATAGATATATAACCAATTAAGTAAAAGGCCTGCTAGATTAAAAATTGAACTTGATGATAAATGCTACCTATAGAAATTAGGATAACAAATGGAAAATGAAATGATAAAGTTGGATATCCTTTTTTCTGAAAGGGCGAAAAATCATCTTGTCTATGTGTGAAGAAAAATCTAAATTTAAGATGGAAATATGGGAAGAAAATAATGGGCCCCAAATTGGAAATGATAAATGTGATGTAAAACTAATTATGTATAAGAGAGAATGTAAAAGGAGGCGGGCGGGGGTGGGGGTGGGGAACGGACAACACTTCGTTTGCAAAGAGGTTTTCAAATTTGTAACAAAAAAAACTTTATTTTTTTTTTAAAAAGGGGAATGGGGCTTGTCTGGGGAGGGGGAAGATTTTGAATACAGCCCCCCCCCCTATGTCTCTCTTTATACTTTTCAATTGTTTTTCAACCTGAAGGGCCCCCAGAGTGCCAGGCCTGAAATGGGCCGCTTTATAAACGTAATAAATAAATAAAATAAAGGGGTCACACTAGAAATATTGCAAATAAGGTAAAAATATGTTTCTAACTAGAATGAATGGGGATCATGTTAAGAAGCCATTAAGTAATTATGTTATGTTGATTATATAAAACGTGAAGTTTGACATATGGAGATGATGCATATTGTTAATGGAGAATCGATGGAAAAGAAATGATCAATTGTTTATTTTTAAAGAGAAGGAAAAATTATCTTCTTGGTATATGTTAAAAATTAGAAATTGGAAAACAGGAGAAGAAATGCAATACGGCTCAAATGAGAAACAGTGGAAATATCATGTAAAATGAATCATGTTTTTTGTGGGGAGGTTAAAGGGGGAATCCGGACAAGACTCCGCGCGCAAAAGAATTTTTATTATGCAACAAAAAATAAATTAAAAACTTTATTTAAAAAAGAGGTCACAATAACACAGAGGTTGGGTGGGGTCTCTCTTGGGGCGGTGGCCGGCATTGGGAACGGCTGTTTATGAAACTGGACTCTTGTCGGGTGGTCAAACTGGAACTTTGGAGGGGCTAATTAATTAATTGGGGGGAAGGGGGTGGGTGGGTGGGGGAAACAAAGCAAATAGAGTCCTATAAAAGGCACACCCCATACAGGTAGTCCTCGACTTACAACAGTTCGTTTAATGACCATTCAAAGTTACAACAGCACTGGAAAAAAGTGACTCATGACTATTTTTTTTTCACACGTACGACTCTCACGCACTGCAAGCCTTTAAATTTTAGCCAAAGGTAGTACTCACATTATGACAGTTCATTTAGCGAAAATTCAAAGTTACATTGCTGAAAAAAAGTGACTTATGACCATTTTTCACACTTACGACCATTGCAGCATCCCCGGGGTCATGTGATCAAAATTCAGAACTTGCTTGGCCACTTGTATTTATGACCTGTATTTATGGCTTGCATTTATGACGGTCACATAAGAGGGTCACGTGATCCCCTTTTGCGACCTTCTGATAAGCAAAGTCCATGGGACCGGGGGGGGGGGGGGGGACACACACACCAGATTTGCTAAGCAACTGTGATATTTACTTAACAACAGCAGTGGCTCGCTTAACAGCTGTGGCAAGGAAGGTCGTAAAATGGGGTAGAACTCACTTAACATCTGTCTCGCTTAGCAACAGAAATGTTGGGCTCAATTGCGGTCATAAGTCAAGGAGCTGGGAGAGGCAGATGTGGATGTTTGATGGCGTTCAAGGTCCCGTCACAGGATGTCAGCTGTTTCACGCAAAGCTGCCCCATTGCAACTTTACCAGCAATATACAATACAATAGTAGAGTTGGAAGGGACCTTGGAGGTCTTCTAGTCCAACCCCCTGCCTAGGCAGGAAACCCTATACCGTTTCAGACAAATAGCTATCCAACATCTTCTTAAAGACTTCCAGTGTTGGGGCATTCACAACTTCTGGAGGCAAGCTGTTCCACTGATTCATTGTTCTAACTGTCAGGAAATTTCTCCTCAGTTCTAAGTTGCTTCTCTCCTTGGTTAGTTTCCACCCATTGCTTCTTGTTCTGCCCTCAGGTGCCTTGGGGAATAGCTTGACTTCCTCTTCTTTGTGGCAACCCCTGAGATATTGGAAGACTGCTATCATGTCTCCCCTAGTCCTTCTTTCTCTTAAGCTAAACATATCCAGTTCCTGCAACCGTTCTTCATATGTTTGAGTCTCCAGTCCCCTAATCATCTTTGTTGCTCTTCTCTGCACTCTTTCTAGAGTCTCCACATCTTTTCTACATCGTGGCGACCAGAACTGAATGCAGTATTCCAAGTGTGGCCTTACCAAGGCCTTATAAAGTGGTATTAACACTTCACGTGATCTTGATTGCAATTGACCGATGAGGATTTCGTCAATGCCAACAATGATCAAAGGTTGCTCCCATTTGGGGGAGTTTGCAGCCAAGGTGCCTGTCACTATTGGTACCATCTTTGCTTTCTTTTGTTATTTTTGTTTATTTTTATTATTACGTCATTATTTCATTTTTATTATTCTATTGCCCTGATGGTGAACTATGGCACTCGTCCCACAGGTGGAACATGAAGCCATATTTGGTGGCACGCCAGCTGTCAGCTCCGATGGGCCAGTCAGCTGATTTTTCGTCCTTCCAGAGGGCCGGGGGAGGCCGTTTTCGCCCTCCCCAGGCTTCAGGAACGCCTCCGGAGCCTGGGGAGGGGGTCATGCACAAGGGGGGGGTTAGTCTCGCTCGCATGCGCAAGGGGCGGTGAGGGATGAGTGGGCACGCGCAGGCACAGCAATAGCTCGCACGCACAATTTTGGCACGCCGTAAGAAAAAGATTTGTCATCACTGTTCTATTGTATGTTTATTATTTTATTATTTATTTAAAAATCCCTACAGCATCTTTCTCCCTTCATTGACTCTGTGGGGTTCTCAGCAACATAATGAAACCATCGTGCTGGCCAGAGTCAGGCGAGAATCTGCATGTAAACAGCGAGATGGGTGGCATATAAATTTAATAGATAAATACATTTAAATTGTTGTGATCCGTCAGAAGAAGATTAGGAAAAGATGTACCCCAAAGAAATATTTGGCGGCGAGAGCTGCAGTGGAGGGCGAATCTCCCAATTTCCATGTCTTTTACAAATTTATCCAATTTGTGCTTTTCTCAGATCCTTGTGTTTGCAAATATGTCAAATTTGGTTCACTAACCTTGAGAAGGTTTGGGGTTTTTTTTTTTTTTTAAGTATGCATCGACAGTTAAACGTATTTTGGTTCATCCTTCTACGAACAAGAGTGATTTGGTTTTCAATTTTGCCTCGTGGACCCATTTCCTTTAACATTTCCATAATATAATTTACTTTTGAATGCTCTTTGCATGAATATGGGGGGTTCTGTGTATACTGACTTCCCAAACCTGCATTTTTACCAATCTTATTAGAAGCAAACCGCGTTGGGTGAATTTTAAAGGAGAGCTGCTTTTCGATTTTGAAGTTAAGATGAATTCTAGTTCAGTTCATGAATTCTTTTCACAGCCTTAGACTGGCGTTTCCCAACTTTGGCAGGTTTAAGATGAATGGACTTCAACTCCCAGAATTCACCAGCCAACATGGCTGGCTAGAGAATTCTAGGAGTAGAAGTCCACCCATCTTAAAGCATGCTGGCTGGGGAATTCTGGGGATTGAAGTCCACCTGTCTTAAAGCGGAGGAATTCTGGGAATTGAAGTCCACCCATCTTAAAGCATGCTGGCTGAGGAATTCTGGCAGTTTAAGACCACTTGTCTTAAACCATGATGGCTGGGCAATTGTGGGAACTGAAATCCAGACATTGTAAAGTTGCCAAGCTTGCGTAAACCCTAGTTTATGATTTGCATTGCCTGAGCCGCGTGGTTTCCTTAAGCAAACCATGATTTAGCATGAAAAAGCAACCTGTTCCATGAATGCAGAAAACTGCCTCTATTTTTGGGTGGGTGGTGGGTGGGGGGGAGACAGGCCGAGGATTAAACTCTGAAAGGAGTTGCTCGCCCATTCAGCTCTGGCTTTCCACCCTGGTCTTTCTCATCGGAATCATATCACTGAATCCATCTAGCCAGAGGTGGTATTCAGCAAGTTCGCACCAGCTCACTCAAACTGGTAGAGGAAATCGTGGGTGGGTGCCATCCTATTTAGGCACAGTTTTTGAGGCCAGGTGCATGCGTGGAAGGGTGAAGAAGCAAACAGGTGCGCGGGCGGGGTGAACCCGTGGTAGCAAAGAGTGAAATGTTCATGAAATGTTCATGAAATGTTCATTTTCATAAAATAAAAATGTTCAAGTTGACAAACTTGAACATTGGGCACTATCTAATAAAATGAAATTCAATGGTGAAAAGAGTAAGGTTCAACATTTAGGCAACAAAAACGGAATGCACAGATACAGTATAGGTGGTACCTTCCTCAACAGCAGTAACTGTGAGAGGGATCCTGGAGTCCTAGTGAACAACCATTTAAATATGAGCCAGCCGTGTGCAGCAGCTGCCAAAAAAGCCAACACAGTCCTAGGCTGCATAAATAGAGGGAGAGAATCAAGATCACGTGAAGGGTTAATACCACTTTATAATGCCTTGGTAAGGCCACACTTGGAATACTGCATTCAGTTCTGGTCGCCACGATGTAAAAAAGATGTGGAGACTCTAGAAAGAGTGCAGAGAAGAGCAACAAAGATGATGAGGGGACTGGAGACTAAAACATATGAAGAACGGTTGCAGGAACTAGGTATGTCTAGCTTAAGAGAAAGAAGGACTAGGGGAGACATGATAGCATTGTTCCAATATCTCAGGGGTTGCCACAAAGAAGAGGGAGTCAAGCTATTCTCCAAGGCACCTGTGGACAGAACAAGAAGCAATGGGTGGAAACTAATCAAGGAGAGAAGCAACTTAGAACTGAGGAGAAACTTCCTGACAGTTAGAACAATTAATCAGTGGAACAGAAGTTTCCTCCAGAAGTTGTGAATGCCCCAACACTGGAAGTCTTTAAGAAGATGTTGGATAGCCATTTGTCTGGAACGGTATAGGGTTTCCTGCCTAGGCAGGGGGTTGGACTAGAAGACCTCCAAGGTCCCTTCCAACTCTACTATTGTATTGTATTGTATTGAAACCTGCCACTATTGCTCCAGCCACGTTCACATAAACCACTGAATGGCAGCCTCGAGGACACCTCTTGAATCTCCGCAGGGGAAGAACAATGGAAAGACTTCCTTCGGTAATTCCTAACCTAAAGGAAAAGAATCCGAACGCCGCGTGCTTAACGAATGAAGAGGAGAGCTCCCCCATGACTGTTTTACTTCAATCCTCTCAAGAAGAGTGCTTGTTTTCCATCTGGTCGTCGTGAAGAGTAGGATGGAGGGACAGGATTGGTTCTTGAGGAAGAGAGAAACACAAGGAGATGGGATTTATCTGAATCTCCAGCAAAGGCAATGGTCAGCCGGTTGGGACCGGTTCAATCGAGCCGATAGGTGAAATCACAGGTGGGCCCGTCCTATTTAGGCACATTTTTGGGGCCGGGCACATGCATGGTGTCAGGGTCCCTAAAAGCATCCAAAATTAAATCAGAGTCCAAGGCAAAGTATTGCTCAAAGTCCCAATTTATGAAGAGAGCCACGTTGGCACATCTGGGGAAACCCGAATCTGAAAGCTTCCCGGTTTTCCCCACCCAGTTGAAAGTTCAAGATCTTGTCCCCACACCCACAAGCCCACCCCAAGGTCCAATCTCCCACTGCCACGCTGGCAGCTTCACCTATCCCAGGGGTGTCCAAACTTGAGAACTTTAAGACTTGTGGACTTCAACTCACAGAATTCCCCAGCCAGCATGGCTGGCTGGGGAATTCTAGGAGTTGAAGTCCACAAGTCTTAAAGTTCCCAAGTTTGGACACCCCTGACCTATCCAGTTCCGGTCAGGTGCAGAGTTGCAGAGAACAAAAGATGAGCTTGGCTTTCTAGAAAGGAATGTTTTATTTTGACAACAACACATTCTACTCCTTACTATTCCCCCTCCCAATTCCCCACTAATAAAACAGCATAGTAGAATAGAATATTAGTGTGGCAGGACAAAGATCCCAAAAGGAACCAGCTGCAGGCCTGACACACGGAAGCCTTGGGCAGACTGGTAGTAACAAAATGTGAAACCCACCGCTGATCCCCAGAAATCAAACAGATTGCATCATAGAATAGGAAAGGAATTGGATTTAAGAAAGTTTGGGGAATGGGTTGTTGGCAGGGGATTTTTTTGTGCTATGTGCTATGCCTTCTTTTATCTTTTCTCTAAAGCTAGATTAGGGACACGGTGGCTCAGTGGCTAAGACGCTGAGCTTGTTGATCAGTTCGGCGGTTCGAATCCCTAGTGCCGCATCACGGAGTGAGCTCCCGTTCCTCGTCCCAGCTTCTGCCAACCTAGCAGTTCGAAAGCAGTTAGAAAAGTAGGAACCACTTTTGGTGGGAAGGGAACAGCGTTCTGTGCGTCTTTGGCATTGAGTCCTGCCGGCCACATGACCACGGAGACGTCTTCGGACAGCGCTGGCTCTTCGGCTTTGAAACGGAGATGACCACCGCCCCCTAGAGTCAGGAACGCCTAGCACAGATGTGCCAGGGGAACCTTTACCTTTAATTAACAGAGTCTTGCAGGTTTGAAAGGACAAAGCTCCCACTAACTTTTTTGCAGCCTGAGCTTCCTTTCCCTGCCTGTTATGCCATCTCTTATCCGATTGTTCCCAAGGCACAATCCCTCTTCGCTCTGTCTCTCAAGGTCATTCCCACATTCCATTACAGGATGAGAGAAATACTTTTGGTCTTGCTAGATTCAGTTAATGTAACGCTACTAGTTTAATGAAAAGAAGGACCAGGGGAGACAGGATAGCATTGTTCCAATATCTCAGGGGTTGCCACAAAGAAGAGGGAGTCAAGCTATTCTCCAAGGCACCTGAGGGCAGAACAAGAAGCAATGGGTGGAAACTAATCAAGGAGAGAAGCAACTTAGAACTGAGGAGAAACTTCCTGACAGTTAGAACAATTAATCAGTGGAACAGAAGTTGCCTACAGAAGTTGTGAATGCCCCAACACTGGAAGTCTTTAAGAAGAGGCTGGACAACCATTTGTCTGAAATGCTACAGGGTTTCTTGCCTAAGCAGGGGGTTGGACTAGAAGACCTCCAAGGTCCCTTACAACTCTGTCATTCTAGTCTATTCTACTGTAAAGATAGAGTACACTTTTCCTGGGTCTTGCTCCTTGGCTCGACTACCTCGCAGGGCTAACCCCCAAATCGATTATTCTTCCCTCCCTACTACCCCATGGGTGAGCATACTCAGCACATCCTCAGGGACTGCTACCTCGCAGAGAGGGGAGCACAGCCCAACTGGGAACTTAGACAGGGCCAGGATCAGAAAGTGCTGGAGGTAGCAACTGACGGGCTTTTTAGTGAGGTGCTGGGTGCAAAATCTGCCCTCCCACCTCCCACCCCCACAGACAAAGCCCAATGTTAAAGAGGAGTCTATCTGCATCTCTCCACACCATAAGAGGGGAGGCTCTCCCCCAGCCCCAGCCCCCCCACAAATGGGCAGAGATTCAAAGAAACCAGATGTATTTTTGCAGCCGATCCAGCAGACGTGATGGAAGTGAGTCAAGCCTCATTCCCACACAAAGAGCAGAGCCACAACGTCCAGCCTGCAGGAGTCCAATCTGATCAGCCCCCCTAGCATTTGGGGGGTGGGGTACAGGGCAAGAGGAAGAAGCCCCCCCCTTAATTGCCAAAGCAGGATGGGTCCGTCTCCTTGATGCCTGCTGTGTCAGTTTAATGGTTTGTAATGAGCAATTACCTTTCGTCATTCCCTTAATTTCTGAATATCAATAAAGTTAATTAAACTCGGCGTGTGTCATTCTCCCGCCGCCGCTGTGGCAGATTAAAAGTAAGGAAGGTTCTTCGGGGAGAAATGCTGACAGGCAAAACGTTGTGGGTGGGATAGAGGGAGGGCAACGACGTGGGCCTGCCTGCCATGCCCAAAGGACGTCCTTGCGCATCCCTGGGTGTGCGTGTTGTGCGGTGTTCCTTCCCTCCTGCTGCAAAGTTCGGGAGTGCAGGTCCTTCAAGAGGTGAGACGACAGAATGAAATGGGACCGTGGTGGCCCCTCCAGCAGCCGAATCAAAGGGGGTGCCAGGCTTCCAAACAGCATCCAAAAGTAAATCAGAGTCCGAAGCAAAGGATTGCTCAGAGTCCCAATTGATGAAGGGAGCCGTGTTGGCACACCCAAATCTGAAGGCTTCCCGGTTTGCCCCACCCAGTTGAAAGTTCAAGGTCTTGCCCCCACCCCCCCACCCCCAAGTCCATCCCAGGGTCCCATCTCCCACTGCCACGCTGGCCGCTTCCAGTTCTGGTCAGGTGCAGAGGTGCAAAGACAAAGGATGACCTTGACTTTCTAGAAAGAATGTTGTTATGGCTACATAGCATCTACCTCCGTACAATCCCCCCTCCCATTTTCCCACCATTGAAAAATGGATAGTAGAATAATAGAAAGTGGGGCAGGCCAAGGATCCAAGAGGAATATGGCTGCAGGCCTGACAGGAGAGGGAGGAGGCATGGGAGTAAGGACCAGCACCAGGGCAACCTAGGAGCTCCGAGGGGGAAGAGGGAATGGAGCTTTTCAGAGAAAGGGGGGGGGGGAGAGAAAGAAAGAGAGAGAGAGAGAAACAGAGAGAGAGAGAGGCGGAACATGGGCCACCCGTCAGTCCTCAGATGGAGAGTCAACAGCCCCCAGGTCTGGAGGTGGCTAATGAGGAAGAGAAGGAACAGCTGGGAACAGTGCCTGACGCATGGATGTGCCGAACGCAGAGGAGAGGAGAGCAGTGGAAATCTATGGGCGGGTCCTCGGGACAAAAGAGCCACCACTGCAAGCGAAATCCCCCACTAGTTCTGGGGATAAAAGACTGAGGGCGGAGATGAATAGATACGGCAGAAAACGATTCATCTCCCTGCCGGACAGACTTGTTATCCTGCTGTGAGAGAGAAACTTTTTGCCGGGGCTCCCGGCGCTCCTCATAAAGGAGCCTTTTTGAGTTCACGTCCGGGGGTTGGGGGGTGTTTGGGGAGCAGGGTCAGACAGGAATGGAAAGGGTGGGGTGAGTCTGGCTAGCAAGGTTGATCTTTGCGTCAGGAAGGGGAACCATCTTTACGGGCTAATGTCATGCCTCGCAACCCCGCAGGGCTCGGGCCGGGGAGATCACAGGCCGATCCTGTTTCAGTTTTCTGCCTGCCCTCCGGTTACGTTGCAGCCCTCTGCTTGGAAACAAAAGGAGCCTTCGCAGCCAGAGGTAACGGGCTGCCCCTGTTGGATTGCTCGGCAAGGCGAGGAGAGCGCGCTCAAAGGCAGAGGTGACACCTGCCCGCAGGCTCTCTCCCTCTCTTTGTGTCCAGGGGCGTCTGAACCAGCCAAGAAAGGAAGGAAGCCGACTCTCCCCCAAGTGGCTGCCCCTGGTTCAAAGCCTCCGGCTGGAGATTGGGGAGGGGGAGAGGGGGAGGGTCTCAAAGACGGAGATCCAAAAGCAGCTAAGCAGATGGAGAAGGGAGGGACACTGCCATACAGTAGGGCAGTCCTCGACTTATGACCAGCACGCGGCCCCGAATTTCTTTTTTTTAATGCAAAGGTTTTTTATTTTATGTTACATGATAAAAAAAATCTTTTGTGAACAAAGCGTTGTCCGGATTTCCCCTTTAACATTTCCACAAACACATAATCCCCCTTTTCTTACAGCCCTCCTGCAGGATTTTCCCAAGGTCTCAGCTGGGGAGCAAAAAATATCAGGGCATCTGGTGAGGTTAAAGAGCTGGTTCGTAAAGGAGGCTGACTGTCATGTCTCTGTATGAATTGCTGGGTTGGGATATGCGCTCCATCCATCCGTCTCCCCTTTGGGGCTGATGGAAACTGAGCAAGGAGAGATTCAACCTGGAAATAAGGAGGGATTTTCTGACAGGGAGAATCATCAACCCATGGAACAGAAGTTGCCTTCGGAAGTTGTGGGAGCTTCATCCCTGGAGGCTTTCAAGAAGAGACTGGAGTGCCATCAGTCAGAAATGGTGTAGGGCAGTGATGGCGAACCTATGGCACACGTGCCACAGGTGGCACGCGGAGCCATTTGTCAGGGCACGCAAGGCGCTACCCTGTCAGCTGGCCAGTATGCATGCACACGCTGGCCACCTGAGTTCACCCTTTTTTAAAGCCATTTTTCGCCCTCCCCAGGCTCCAGAGGCTTTATAGGAGCCTGGGGAGGGGGAAAAGAGCCTGCCCCCCCCCCCGGAGGCCCTCCGGAGGCTTCATGAGCTTCCCTGAAGCCTCTGGAGCGCAAAAAACCAGCCCTACGGGCAAACCGGAAGTTCAGGAACAGACTTCCTGTTTGCTCAGAGGGTCGTTTTGACTGCTTCGGAGGCTTCAGGAAAGCCTCCTGAAGGTCCCTGAACTCCGGAGGGCTTCCGGGGGGGGGGGGGCAGGGGAGGCTGTTTTCACCCTCCCCAGGCTCCTATAAAGCCTATGGAGCCTGGGTAGGGCGGAAAAAGCATGTAAAAATGGGGGGGGTCACACCTGTAGTGTGTGCATGCGCACTCGGGGGGGTCACACATTGCATTATGGGTGCGGCACGCCCACACACGCCCCCCCTGCGCTCCCCCCACTTATGGCACGCAAGCCAAGAAAGGTTCGCCATTGCTGGTGTAGGGTCTCCTACTTGGGCTGGGGGAGGGTTGGACTAGATGACCTCCAAAGTCCCTTCCCAAACCTGTTAATCTGAATCTATCTAAGTTGATCAAAGATCTGGAGACTAAAACATGAAGAACAGTTGCAGGAACTGGGCCTGGCTAGTCTAGGAAAGAGAAGGACGAGGGGAGACAGGAGAGCATCTTCCAATATTTGAGGGGCTGCCACAGAGAGACAGAGGGTCAAGCTATTCTCCAAAGCACCCGAAGGCCAGAGAAGGAACAATGGATGGAAACTAAACAAGGAGAGATTCAACCTGGAAATAAGGAGGGATTTCCAGACAGTGAAGAACAATCAACCCATGGAACAGAAGTTGCCTTGAGAAGTTGTGGGAGCTTCATCCCCGGAGGCTTTCAAGAAGAGACTGGACTGCCATCGGTCAGAAATGGAGTAGTAGGGCCTCCTGCTTGGGTGGCGGGTTGGACTAGACGACCTCCAAGGTCCCTTCCAACTCTGTTAAACCAAGCAGAGTTTTGATCCCACCGTCATGGATGCCATCTTGACTTTTTGGGACCATAACCTGCAGACACACCGACACACACACCCTGCCTATCCAGAACGGGGACTCCAGCAGTGGAGCTGTGAGAGTCCTCGCCCATCGACGATGGAGCAAACCCCCTTGAACGGAGGGGTGGGTTTTCATCCAGGGAGGGGACGTTGAAGAAGCGGGATGCGTCAGGGTGATGGATGACGAGTTTCTTTTTCCCCCGTCTACATTTCTGCGCTGCCATTTGTCTCCGTGCGCCAGGCTTGAAGGGAGAGCCAAGCGCTTCGTTAGCAAACGCGATCAATCGAATGAGGCAAGATGCCTAGCAAGCAAAAAGACAAATAAATATCCGGAGGCAGGAGAGTCACCAAAGGAAGAAAGGGAGGAAGAAAGAGGGGGAAGAGTCACCTCTTGGGGTCACTTCTAACATCCCCGTGAAGTCTTGGAGGCCCCCTCGTCCAAGGGGCCATCTCTGCTCACGTACCGGGGGGATGGGGGTGTTTCTTACATTTTATTTTATTTATTTGTATCCTGCCTTTATTATTTTTATAAATAAGGTAGCGGACATGCTAATCCTCCTTCCTCCCCCTATTTTCCCCACAACAACCCTGTGAGGTGGGTTGGCCTGAGAGAGTGATTGGCCCAACGTCACCCAGCTGGCCAAGGTAAGACTAGAACTCACTGTCCCCTGGTGATTGGCCCAGGGTCACCCAGCCAGCTTTTGTCCCTAGGGCAGGACTAGAACTCCCAGTCTCCTGGTGAATGGCCCAATTCCACCCAGCTAGCTTTCACGCGTAAGGCAGGACTAGAACTCACCATCTCCTGGTGAATGGCCCAAAGTCCACCAGCCAAATTTTATGCCTAAACCAGGACTAGGACTTACCCAACTGATTAAGGTAAGACTAGAATTCACCATCCCCTGGTGATTGACCAAAAGTCACCCAGATGGCTTTGAAGCCTAAGGCAGGACTAGAACTCACCATCTCCCAGTGATTGGCCCAGAGTCACCCAGCAGGCTTTCATGCCTAAGGCAGAACTAGAACTCACGGTCTCCTGGTGACCATCCCAAAGTCTCCCAGCCAGCTTTGTTAGCTAAGGCAGGATCAGAATTCCCCGTCTCCTGGTGTCTAGTCTGGTGCCTTCCTCAGTAGACCAAACTGGTCCAACCCATCACGACCCCATGGACAACGTTCCTCCAGGCCTTCCTGTCCTCTCCCATCCTCTGGAGTCCATTGAAGCTCAGGCCGGCTGCTTTGGTGACCCCATCCAGCCTCTTCCTTCTCAGCCGTCCCCTTCTTCTTCTTTTGCCCTCCATCTTTCCCGGCATGAGGCTCTTCTCCAGGGAGTCTTTCTTCCTTCTCATCAGGTGGCCAAAGTCTTTGAGTTTCCTCTTCAGGATCTGGCCTTCTAAAGAGCAGCCAGGGTGGATCTCCTCTAGGACTGACCGGTTGGATGGCCTTGCACTCCAAGGGACTCAATGCAGGAGTCTTCTTCTCCAGCCCCAGAGTCCAAAGGCCTCCATTCTTTGGCGCTCAGCCTTCCTTATGGTCCAACCTTCACAGCCATCCGTTGCAACTGGGAAAACCAGAGCCTTGCCTAGACCCACTTGTGTTGGCAGGAGGATGTCTCTGCTTTTTAGGATGCTGTCTAGATTTGCCATCGCTTTCCTCCCCAGGAGCAAGCCTCTTTTACCTTGCCCATCCTACTTTACTCGTCTGTTTAACAAAAACCCTTTAAACCTCTATTAAAAGCCATGTTTGCGTAGCGTTCTCTATCAATTAGACCACGCACACTTGAGATGATGGAGCATCAGGTGCTGTGAAGCCGTGAAAGGCACATCAATTCCCTTCCAGTCACGTCCCGCAGAGCCGTGCTGGGTAGCCAGTCTGTTCATCAACACCGATGCCAAAAAAACCACCCAAACCCATCCCTTACAAATCTCAGGGTGCGTTCCCATGCGCCACCTGTCCTTGGCAGCGGTTATAAAGCGAGACACACGGCTCACCAAACCGCAAAACAAAGCCCCCCAAATCTTGTCTTTCGCGCCCTACAGAAAATGTCTGTTGCTTGTCACGGAGGGTTTTTTTCCTTTTAAAACCAGGAGTAAACGCTCTCTCCATTTGATGCCCCTAACAATAGGGGAGACGTGGCTGGCACCGGGAGGTAGAAAGATGTGGCACACAGAAGCTGCGTGCTGCGGACTTTGGGATGGATGAAAGGCTGGAAAGCAAACGTCCTCGGCACTTAAGAAGGCAGCTTTTCTTTTCAAAAGGAGCAGCTTGAAGTCTTTTCTTTGCAAAACGCTGCTTGCCGAGAGAGAAGCGGTGGCATAGATTGCAGAGGCCGGCGAGTTAGGGAAGAGTGGAGTGGATAAATGCCTCTCAGCCAGGACAATGGTTGGGTTTCTGTGGGTTTTTTTTAAAGTTTATTTTTATTTCTGCTGGGCCTTCTGTGGTCCTTTCTCAAGCATCTCGCTGGAACGCAGCCTGTAATTGCCCGCGTTTGGTTTTGTTTGCTGTGATTTAGCAGGCTCCAATCATGGCATTTCTCTGGACAGTCTACAAATCAATTAGAGCCGCTGATTAGGGGGGGGTGGAAAGGAGGGAAAATATTAACGTCAATCGAGAGCGGTAAACAGTGTTAAAAGCAGCAGGGGAGCAGAAAACTCAATCGTTGCCGCCGGATAAAATGAAAATAAAAAGAGTTGGAAATCAGGGGACAAGATAGAGATCGTGGCGGCACGAAATCATCCCTGATGGCTGCAATTAAATCCTGAAACTCCAGACGCAGGGATGCCCAAATGGGACAACTTTTAAGATGTGTGGGCTTCAACTCCCAGAATTCTCCAGCCAGCTCTGCTTTCTCATTCTCTTTTTCTCTTTTTCCTCTCTCTCTCTCTTTCTCTCTCTCTGTCACATTCTCTTTTTTTTTCCTCTCTCTCTTTTTCTTTCTCACACACACTTTCTCCCTTTTTCCCTCTCTTTTGCTTTCTCTGTCCCTCTTTTTCACTCCCTCTCACTTTCCCTATTTCTTTTCCCCTTTCTCTTTCTCTCTCACACTTTTTTCATGCGGTCTCTCTTTTTCCTCTTCCTCTTTTTATTTCTCTTCCTCTCTCTTGCTCTCCCTCTCTCTCCCTTTCTCTTGCTCTCTCTCTCTTGCTCTCTTCCTCTTTTTATTTCTCTTCCTCTCTCTTGCTCTCCCTCTCTCTCCCTTTCTCTTGCTCTCTCTCTCTCTCTCTTGCTCTCTTCCTCTTTTTATTTCTCTCCCTCTCTCTTGCTCTCCCTCTCTCTCCCTTTCTCTTGCTCTCTCTCTCTCTCTCTTGCTCTCTTTCTCTTTTTATTTCTCTCCCTTGTAGTTTTCTCTCTCTCCACTCTGTCACTCTCTCTTTCCCCCTCTTTCACACACATACACACACAAGAATTCTGCATTATATAAGCCAGCGTTTCTCAACCTTGGGCCCCCTGCTCTTGAGGGATTTTATTTTTTTTATTTTATTTTTTTAAATATCGGCCCAGTGAAAAGGTTTGTGCTTGGGCATAACTGAAAGGACCGTAATTAAGTCCTGAGGTTTTTCCTGCCTTTTTCTTTTTCTTTTCAGCACCGGCATGTCGGTAATGGAGACACTCCGGCAACAATATCAGCTGCGATGTGTTTGCAAAAGGATAACTGGCCTTTTCTCCCCCCTCCCCCCCCCGCAGGTTAATCATCCAAAGCTGTTTCATTTTTTAACAATACGGAGCGATTTGCCACGCGGCCTTGCGTTCTTCCTCTAATTGGAGCTGCCCGTTTCGGGCACGATGGTCCTTCCACAACAGGGAGGGAAGGAAGGGAGAGAGAGATGGAGGGAGGAGGGAAGGAAGATAAGAAAGGGTCAAAGGAGAGGGAAGGAAGAAAGAAAGGAAGGAAGGAAGGAAGGGAGGGAGGAAGGAAGGAAGGAAGGAAGGAAGGAAAGAAGGAAGGAAGGAGGAGATGGGAAGAGGGAGGGAGGAGAGAAGGGAGGGTAGGAGGAAGGAAGGGAGGGAGGAGGGAAGGAAGGAAGGAAAGAAGGAAAGCAGATGGGAAGAGGGAGAGAAGGAGGGAAGGGAGGGTGGGATGAAGGAAGGGAGGGGGGAAGGAAGGAAGGAAGAAAAGCAGATGGGAAGAGGGAGAGAAGGAGGGAGGAGGGAAGGAAGATGAGAAAGGGTCAAAAGAGAGAGAAGGAAGGAAGGGAGGGAGGAGGATATGGGAAGAGAGAGGGAGGAGGGAAGGGAGGGAGGAAGGAAGGAAGGAAAGCAGATGGGAAGAGGGAGAGAAGGAGGGAGGAGGGAAGGAAGCTGAGAAAGGTCAAAGAAGAGAGAAGGAAGGAAGGAAGGGTGGAGATGAGAAGAGGGATGGAGGAAGGAAAGAGATGGGAAGAGGGAGAGGAGGAGGGAGGATGGAAAGAGGATGAGAAAGGGTCAAAGGAGAAAGAAGGAAAGAAGGAAGGAAGGAGATGGGAATGGAGGGAGGAAGATGAGAAAGGGTCAGGGAAGGAAGGAAGGAAGGAAGGAAAGAGATGGGAAGAGGGAGGGAGAGAAGGCGGGAGGGAGGAAGGAAGGTGACAAAGGGTCAAAGAAGATAAGGAAGGAAGGAGACAGTGTGGAAGAAAGGAAAAAGATAGAGGAAGGGCATAGGAAGGAAGACGAGAAAGGGTCACGGAGGAAAAGGAAGGAAGGAAGGTTCTTGCATCTGTGAACTGGTTATTTGAATGTTGGCAAGTCAAACTCCGGAGCAGACACCTAAAATTAAGGTAGTCCTTAATTTACGACCAGCATCGGGATTAGAATCTCCATGGCTAATCAAAGCAGTTGTTGAGTGAATCACACACACACACCTGATTTTACAATTATTTTGCCATGGTTGCTAAGCGAACTGCTTCCATTGTTAAGTGAATCAAGCAGTCGTTAAGCGAATCCAATGATGCCGTTTCTTTGTCTGCCTCCGATTGATTCCCTTTGCCCTCCAAGGCGTCTCCTCCTCCTCCTGCGGCAGCAGCTTCCAATGTAGCCAAACAGAGCTAAAAACAATCGTAAATAGGAAGGCAGATTAAAAGGTCAGAAACGACCATCACGAGACCCTCCCTGACACGCCCCTTGCCAAGCGCCTGACTTTTCATCACACGGGACCGTGGGGGGACGCTGCGATGGTCGTAAATGTGAGGACCCATCGCAAGTTCCTGCTTTTAGGGCCATTGGGAATTTGAACGGTGGCTAAACTAATGGTGGTTAAGTCGAGGACTGAATTTGGGCACCCAAAAGGACAGCAAGCTGGGTGTTCGCAGATTAAATGCCAATCACGCTGGCGGGTTCTGTCCGGGAATCGTGTGTGTGTGTGTGTCATCTCCCCTTATCCACATCCCCAGCCCTGCATTCGAGTCCGAGATAGAGAGAGAGGGAGAGAAAGAAAGAAACAGAAAGAAAGAGAGAGAGAGAGAAAGAGAATGAGAGAAAGCGAAAGAAAAGGAGAGAGAAAGAGTTCAAGAGAGAGAAAGAATGAAAGAGAGAAAGAAACAGAAAGAAAGAGAGAAAGAGAGAAAGAGAAAGAAAGAGAGCAAGAAAGAGAATGAGAGAAAGTGAAAGAAAAGGAGAAAGAAAGGGTTCAAGAGAGAGAAAGAATGAAAGAGAGAGAAAGAAACAGAAAGAAAGAGAGAAAGAGAAAGAGAGCAAGAAAGAGAAAGAGAGAAAGCAAGAGAAAAAGAGAGAAAGAAAAAAGAAAGAAACAGAAAGAAACAGAGAGAAAGAAAGAGAGAAAGAAAGAGAGAAAGAAAGAGAATGAGAGAAAGCAAGAGAGAAAGCAAGAGAAAAAGAGAGAGAGAAAGAAAAAAGAAACAGAAAGAAACAGAAAGAAAGAAAGAAAGAAAGAGAATGAGAGAAAGCAAAAGAGAAGGAAACAGAAAGTAAGAAAGAAAGAGAGAGAGAAAGAAAGAAAGAGAAAAAGAGAGAAAAAGAAAGAAAGAGAAAGAAAGGAAAGAGAATGAGAGAAAGAAAAAGAAAGAGAATGAAAGCAAAAGAGAAAGAGAGAGAAAGAAAGAGACAAAGAGAGAAAGAGAAGGAGAGAGAGAAAGAAAGAGAATGAGAGAAAGCAAAAGAGAATGAGAGAAAGAAAGAGAGAGAGAGAGAGAGAGAGAGAGGCCTTTTGAAATCCCCGCATCGCAGGGTGTGAGAGGAGGCCGGGGAAGATCCTGGCAGCTGGCGATTCTCTGCCCGTCTGGGCAGCCGACAGACGGCCCAGCTGCCAGCGTGGAGGAGTGCCAAGCCGCAGCACCCGGTTGGGAAGGAGAAGGGAAGTCTGCGCCTTGGCTGGACTTCCAATCCCACCGGAGGGGTTGCTAGGAGAAGGCCCATGAAGGCAGCTGCGTCTTCCACGCAGGTTTCCCCTTTCTAAGTCATAGAAATAGTAGAAGAAGAAATATCCCCTTTATAAACAATATAAATATAAATAATATAAATATAAATAAATTGTAATCCTTCTTTATTCACCATTCGTTAATATCGCCTACAGGTAGTCCTTGACTTACGGCCACAATTCAGCCCAAACTTTCTGTTGCTAAGCGAGACCGTTGTTGAAGTGAGTTTCGCCCCATTTGACCCTCTTGCTTGCCACAGTTGTCAAGTGGATCACTGCAGTTGTTAAGTGAGTCACAGTTGTTAAGTGAATCTGGTTTCCTCATTGCCTTTGCTGATCAGGTGGTCATAAAAGTGGATCACAGGACCCAGGGATACAGCGGCCATCATAAATACGAGTCACTCGCCAAGAGGCTGAGTTTTGATCACGTGACTGGGGGGGGGGGAAGTGCTGCAACGGTCATAAGAGTGAAAAAACGATCCCGAGTCTCTTTTTTTTCAGCCCCGCTGTAACTTTAAACGGTCACTAAATGAACTGTCGTAAGTCAAGGACTGCCTCTAAACCAAATATTCTCTGTTATTGGAAGCCAGGCTTCCTCCTTCGCTGTGAGCTCTTCACTATTCATTAATATTAACGAACTAACTCATTATTCTTCGGTGTCTCCTTCATTAAGATGCACTTGGCAAGATTAAACAGCCAAGAAATTAGGTAATAATTGTGTTGACAAGGAGGGTGGAATCAGGCGGAAGTCTGGTGATGATTTAGTCCTTGACTTGCAACCGTTCCTTTAGCAACTGCTTGAAGCAACAACGGCACTGAAAAAGGGGGGGGGGGACTGACGACCGGTCCTCGCACTTACAACCGTTGCAATATCGCCACAGTCCTGTGATCAAAATGCAGGGGTATATTTTACAATAACTGGGGCGTCCCAGGTCAGGTGACATTGGCAACCTTCCCAAGCTGGAATTTTGCTCTACATTGTGTGATTCGCTTAACAACGGCAGTGATTCATTTAAGAACCATGGGGGGAAAGGTTCATAAAATCGAGGGTGGTGATTCATATCATAACCCACTTGCTTATATCCATGGAAATTTGGATCGCAATTGTGGTCATAAGTCAAGGACTGCCTCTGGAGGTTTGCAGCAAATGAAACCTGAGGCTTAGATCAGTGCTTCTCAATCTTGGCAACTTGAAGAGGTATGGACTTCCACTCCCAGAATCCCCCAGCCAGCCATGCTTTAAGAGGGGAGGGCTTCCACTCCCAGAATCCCCCAGCCAGCATGCTTTAAGAGGGGTGGGCTTCCACTCCCAGAATCCCCCAGCCATCATGCTTTAAGAGGAGAGGACTTCCACTCCCAGAATCCCCCAGCCAGCATGCTTTAAGTGGGAAGGACTTCCACTCCCAGAATCCCCCAGCCAGCCTGCTTTAAGAGGGGTGGACTTCCACTCCCAGAATCCCCCAGCCAGCCTGCTTTAAGAGGGGTGGACTTCCACTCCCAGAATCCCCCAGCCATCATGCTTTAAGAGGGGAGGACTTCCACTCCCAGAATCCCCCAGCCAGCCATACTTTAAGAGGGGAGGGCTTCCACTCCCAGAATCCCCCAGCCAGCCTGCTTTAAGAGGGGTGGACTTCCACTCCCAGAATTCCCCATCCAGCCTGCTTTAAGTGGGAAGGACTTCCACTCCCAGAATCCCCCAGCCAGCATGCTTTAAGAGGGGAGGACTTCCACTCCCAGAATTCCCCATCCAGCCTGCTTTAAGAGGGGAGGACTTCCACCCCCAGAATCCCCCAGCCAGCATGCTTTAAGAGGGGAGGACTTCCACTCCCAGAATTCCCCATCCAGCCTGCTTTAAGTGGGAAGGACTTCCACTCCCAGAATCCCCCAGCCAGCCTGCTTTAAGAGGGGAGGGCTTCCACTCCCAGAATCCCCCAGCCAGCCTGCTTTAAGTGGGAAGGACTTCCACTCCCAGAATCCCCCAGCCAGCCTGCTTTAAGAGGGGAGGACTTCCGCTCCCAGAATCCCCCAGCCAGCCTGCTTTAAGAGGGATGGACTTCCACTCCCAGAATCCCCCAGCCAGCCTGCTTTAAGAGGGATGGACTTCCACTCCCAGAATCCCCCAGCCAGCCTGCTTTAAGAGGGATGGACTTCCACTCCCAGAATCCCCCAGCCAGCATGCTTTAAGAGGGATGGACTTCCACTCCCAGAATCCCCCAGCCAGCATGCTTTAAGAGGGGTGGGCTTCCACTCCCAGAATCCCCCAGCCAGCCATGCTTTAAGTGGGGAGGGCTTCCACTCCCAGAATCCCCCAGCCAGCATGCTTTAAGAGGGGAGGACTTCCACTCCCAGAATTCCCCATCCAGCCTGCTTTAAGTGGGAAGGACTTCCACTCCCAGAATCCCCCAGCCAGCCTGCTTTAAGAGGGGAGGACTTCCGCTCCCAGAATCCCCCAGCCAGCCTGCTTTAAGAGGGATGGACTTCCGCTCCCAGAATCCCCCAGCCAGCCTGCTTTAAGAGGGATGGACTTCCACTCCCAGAATCCCCCAGCCAGCCTGCTTTAAGAGGGATGGACTTCCACTCCCAGAATCCCCCAGCCAGCATGCTTTAAGAGGGATGGACTTCCACTCCCAGAATCCCCCAGCCAGCATGCTTTAAGAGGGGAGGACTTCCACTCCCAGAATCCCCCAGCCAGCATGCTTTAAGAGGGGAGGACTTCCACTCCCAGAATCCCCCAGCCAGCATGCTTTAAGAGGGGAGGACTTCCGCTCCCAGAATCCCCCAGCCAGCCTGCTTTAAGAGGGGTGGGCTTCCACTCCCAGAATTCCCGCTTTAAGATCTGAATTCCAGAATTCCCCAGCCAGCAAACTTCAATATATGTGCCCATCAATTCCCATGCTGGTTGGGGGATTCTGGGAGTTGAAGTCCAACCTCTTAAAGCAGGAATTCTGGGAGTTGAAGTCCACCCATCTCAAAATGGCTGTTGAGAAACTGGTTTAGAGTATCTATGGCACTACTAGCCTTTTAAAATCAGTTTTTTAAACTATCCAACTTCGGGGCCAGCCTTACACCTTGTGGCAATGAGTGCCGCAGGTTAAGACATGCATTTCCTGGGACAGGCCTTCCTCCCCCCCTCCCTCGGAGTCATCGTGTCCCACCCCCCCCTCCAGCATGGATTAAAAAAACCCCACAATGTGTTTCCTCTGCATTGATGCTCCCCAAGCTATCCTGGGGAACGGCAATTACGATCATTAAAATTAATTAATTACTTAACTAATAGAGGGCAGGCGGGCTGTCCATATTTACTGAACAACTAGCTAAATAAATATATTTCGCTTCTGCGGCTGCCGGCTGGTATCTCGGTGGCTCAGAAGGCGGCCCTGGCGCTAGGAACCCCCCCCCCCCAGCCCTTAGCACAGGTAGGAATGGAAGGGGTGATTTATGGCGCCACTTTCCTGTTTTATGAGATTTATGGATGTTAATTTGGCCCCATTTATTATTTTGCGCTCAGGGTGACGTCCCGGGAAATGAGGATGAAGAAGGGTTGAGAGCTGTAAGAGCCGATAAATAGTACAGCTTGTTTGAGAGCCAAAAGGAAAAAAAGAGGGAGGAAAAGGAGTGAGTTTCTAGTCCTCTATGTGTGCTGGGAAGGCAGAGGCTGGAGCCCTGGCAGGAGGGGGGGGGGGTTTAAGAGGGGGGGAAGAGCAGGGGGTCACGGCCTCCCTCACTCAGGGGATGGAGAGCAGGACAGGTGGGGCAGAATGAGGAGGGGGCTGCACCAAAGGAACAGAGGGGTTGAGGTCTTTTCTTGTTGGTTATGATTTTGATCTCGTCTTCCCTCCTCCTCCTCCTCTTCTTCTTCTTCTTCTTCTCCACCTTCTCCATTTCTTCTGCTTCTCTTCCTCCTTCACTTCCTCCTTCGCCCAGTTCTTTTCTTCTTCTCATCTCTTCCTCCTCCTCCTCTTTCCTTCTTCTCACCTCCTCTTCCTCTTTTCTTTTCTTCCCTTTGTCTTCTTTCTGCTTCTCCTTCTTTGTCATCTTTCTTTCTGCTTCTCCTCCTCATCTCCTCTTCCTCCTTCTCTTTCCTTCTCCTCCTCTCTTCCTCTTCCGCTTTCCTTCCCTTTGCCTTCTTTCTCCTCTTTCCTTCTGCCCCTCCTCTTTCTCCTCCTTCCCCTTTTTCTTCTCTTCCTCCTTCTCCTTCTCCTCCTTTCCTTCTGTGTTAGATGCTTGTTCTAACTTCAGTGGTTTCCACCCAGGTCCTCCGTTCCGGCGGGAACAGAGGTTTAACCCTATTGGTCGAAGGGTCTGACAGCTCCCTATAAAAGGGCTGCTGTGAGACTTAACCTTCGCTGGATGGTTCCCACTTCTTGTACTTAATAAAGAGCGGTTGTTAACGTTCAGCCTGCGTGTCCCTACCCATGACCCAATCTAATATTCTGCTTCTCCTCCTCTTTCCTTCTCTCCTCTTCCTCCTCCCCTTCTCCTTCCCCTTACTCTTTCTGCTCCTCCTCCTCCACCACCCCCTCCTCTTTCACCTTCCAGTTCTCTTCTCCTTTTCTCTTCCTCCTCCTCTTTCTTCTCCTTTTCCTTCTCTCTCTCCTTTCTTTCTGCTCCTCCCCCACTTTCACCTTCTCTTTCTCCTGCTCTCCCTTCTTTTCCTCCCCCTCCTCCGTGCTACAGGGAGGGAGGGAGGGAGGGAAGCAGCCTGGAAGCCCCGCGCGTCCTTCTTCCTCCCCGCCATCGCTCCCGCTCAGCTTCCAAGGTCACCCCCCCCAATCTCCCCATCTCCTTTCGCTGAATCGCTGGCGTCTCTCCAGCCGCCGCCCCTTCCCCCGCCCCCCGCCGCAGGGGGCCGATGGGGGCTGGAAGAATGGCCCTTGTGATGCCAGTAGCAGATGCGAGGGGCGCCAAGCCCACCGCCCCTCCCTCCCTCTCCTCGCGGGCCGTGTGGCAGGTGGCACGTGGGGCGATGGGGGGGAGGGGAGGGGGAGCCCCTCCCCAAAATAAGCAGAGGGCTTTGGAAACTGCCGAAGGGGAAATAGGACCGTTCGCTTCTCCCGATTTCCTTCGAGGTTTTGCCAGAGGCTGCGTCGTCTCTCTCCCTCTCTTCCCTCTCCCTTTCTCTCTCTCTCTCTTTCTGTTCCCTCCTCTCCTCCTTCTCTCTCTGTCTCTCCCTTCTCTTTTTCTGTTCCTCCTCTCTGTCTGTGTTTCCGTCTCTCTCTGTGTTTCCCTCTCCCCTCCTCTCTTTCTCTCTTCCCTCCTCTCCTCCTCCTTCTCTCTCTCTCTCTGTTCCCTTCTCTCCTCCTCCTATCTCTCCCCCCTTTTCTCTCTCTCTCTTTCTGCCCCCCCCTCTCTCTCACACACACACATGAGCTTTTAAAGGTGGGTGTATTTTCTGGGTTGAGTCATCGAGGTCGGGGCTGCCATTCTTCGAGTGGCCCCTAGGGGGAGCGAACAACCTTATTCTCCGCTGCCCTCTGGCGGCCGTCTGGATTCTGGCAGCCCCGGCCTGGCGGTTCTAAAGCCCTCCTCGCTCAGAGGGAGAGAAGCCGCCTTGGACGTCATGGGCTGCATCGGATTCCGAGCTTGTGGCTTCAAGGCGAGGCCATCGGTCTCTCCCCGGCGCTTCCTTCTCCACCAAAGGTCTGCTTCCATCCTTTCCTTTCCTTTCTTTCCCCTTTTTATCTTCCTTTCCTTTCTTTCTTCTATCTTTCCTTTTCCTTTTTATCTTCCTTTCTTTTCCCTTTTGATCTTCCTTTCCTTTTTATTTTCCTTTCCTTTCCTTCTTCTATCTTCCTTTCCTTCTGTCTTTCCCTTTTTATCTTCCTCTCCTTTCCTTCTTCTATCTTCCTTTCCTTCTATCTTTCCTTTCCCTTTTTATCTTCCTTTCCTTTCCTTCTTCTATCTTCCTTTCCTTCTGTCTTTCCTTTCCCTTTTTATCTTCCTCTCCTTTCTATCTTCCTTCCCTTTCCCTTTTTATCTTCCTCTCCTTTCTATCTTCCTTCCCTTTCCCTTTTTATCTTCCTTTCCTTTCTTTCTTCTATCTTTCCTTTTCCTTTTTATCTTCCTTTCTTTTCCCTTTTGATCTTCCTTTCCTTTCCCTTTTTATTTTCCTTTCCTTTCCTTCTTCTATCTTCCTTTCCTTCTGTCTTTCCTTTCCCTTTTTATCTTCCTCTCCTTTCTATCTTCCTTCCCTTTCCCTTTTTATCTTCCTCTCCTTTCCTTCTATCTTCCTTTCCTTCTGTCTTTCCTTTCCCTTTTTATCTTCCTCTCCTTTCTATCTTCCTTCCCTTTCCCTTTTTATCTTCCTCTCCTTTCCTTCTATCTTCCTTTCCTTCTGTCTTTCCTTTCCCTTTTTATCTTCCTCTCCTTTCTATCTTCCTTCCCTTTCCCTTTTTATCTTCCTCTCCTTTCCTTCTTCTATCTTCCTTTCCTTCTATCTTTCCTTTCCCTTTTTATCTTCCTTTCCTTTCCTTCTTCTATCTTCCTTTCCTTCTATCTTTCCTTTCCCTTTTTATCTTCCTCTCCTTTCTATCTTACTTTCCTTTCCTTCTTCTATCTTCCTTTCCTTCTATCTTTCCTTTCCCTTTTTATCTTTCTTTCCTTTTCCCTTCCCACTCTTCCCGTCCCATATCATCACATCACATCGTTCCTCCTTTCCTTTCCTTCTTTCCTTTCCCTTTTTATCTTCCTTTCCTTCTCCTTTCCTTTCCTTTTGATTTCTTCCTTCCCCTTTTCTTTTCCTTTCTTCTCTTCCCTTCTCAGTTCAACGAGACCCTTTCAAGCAGGATTGGAGAATGGAGACTCCTGAGTAATTTTGCTTCAAAAGCATCCCGGAGTTTTAACAGCAGGCTGTAATTATTTTTCTCCTTATCACTCTGCTTTTTTGTCTCTCTCGCTCCTTCTCTCTCGCATGTCTCTGTCACACACACACACACACACACACAGCCACACATCCGTGCACCAACACACAGCAGGCCCAGGCAAGGAAGGGCAAGGGGCATAAGGCACCAGCGAGGTGGGCAGGCAGGAGCAGAAGGATCCCTGAAACTGGCACTAAGCGAGGAAGAAAGGGGGGGGGAAGACCAGGAAACACAGGTAGTCCTCGGCTTACGACCACAATGGAGCCCCAAATCTCTGTTGCTCAGTGAGACCTTTGTTCAGTCAATTTTGGCTCATTTTATGACCTTTCTGGCCACAGTTGTTAAATAAATCACTGCGGTTGTTAAGTTAGTCACACGGTCGTTAAGTGAATCCCCATTGACTTTGCTTGTCAGAAGGCCTACCTAAGGGCATCCCGTCACCCCGGGATGCTGCAAGCATCATAAGTATGAGTCAGTGGCCAAGCGTCTGGATTTAGATCATGTGACCTTGGGGATGCAGCGAGGGTCGTAAGTGTGAAAAAACAGTCATAATTTGCTTTTGTGGTAACTTTAGACCGTCACTAAATGAACTGTTGTAAGGCGAGGACTGCAAGACCCGACGAGGTTGAGCAACCAGGCCGGGCGATCCGTGGGACGCGGGATTGAAGCCAACGGACACATTTTTCTCCATGTGAAATTTGGAAAAGCGAGAAACGTCCTAAGAGAGAGGACAATTGGGAGGGTTTTTCTCCAGAGGTTCTGGCTGCTCCCTCCCGGGGGAATTCGAAGAAGAAACTGCACCGCCGTTTGTCCCAGATGCTTTCGGGAAGGGATGGCGGACCTTTTCAGCACCCAGGTCCAAAACCAGAACGCGCATGCATGCATCTCCATGTGCCACCCCCTGGAGCACCAGAAACCCAAAGACCAGGTGGCCAGCCTGCGCATGCCTGTTTCCCCCCCTGGTTTTTTGGCTCTTTTTCAGGCCGTTTTTCAGGGCATTTGGGGGGCATTTTTGGCCTGAAAACCAGCTGGAAAATGGCCTGATTTTTGGACGTTTTCTTGGAAGTTTTCAGGCATTTTTCGGGCAGTTTTCATGCCATTTTGGGGAACATTTTTGGCCTGAAAAACAGCCAGAAAAACAATCTGTTTTGGCCATTTGGGGGGCATTTCAGGCCATTTTCAGGCAGTTTTCTTGGTAGTTTTCAAGTCATTTCTGGGCAGTTTTTCGGGCAGTTTTCATGCCGTTTTGGGGGACATTTTTGGCCTGGAAACCAGCCTGGAAAAACAACCTGTTTTTTGGGTGTTTTTTGGCCGTTTCCACCAGGCCATTTTCTGGGCAGTTTTCAGGCCACTTTTCAGGAAGTTTTCCAGCACACCAGCACCCGCAAAGACCAGCTGGCTGGCGCTCCAGAATCCCAAAGAGCCGCTGGCAAAGGTCCCGTGCCCACAGAGAGGACTCTGGATGCCACCTCTGGCATGCGTGCCATAGGTTCACTATCATGGTTTTATTCCTTTCTAGACAAATGGCTGTCCAACCACTTCTTAGAAAACTCCAGGGATGGAGCATCCACAACTTCTGGTGGCCAGCTGTTCCACTGGTTAATTCTCCCCCCTGTCAGGAAATTCCTCCTTAATTCCCGGTTGCTTCTCTCCTTGGTTAGTTTCCACCCGTTGCTTCTTGTCCTGCCTTCAGGTGCTTTGGAGGATAGCTTGACTCCTTCTTTGGGGCAGCCCCTCAAATATTGGAAGACTGCTATCAGGTCACTCCAGTCCTTCTTTTCACTAGACTAGATACATCCACTTCCTGCAACCGTTCTTCATATATTTTAGCTTTAACAGAATATAACACAATAACAGAGTTGGAAGGGACCTTGGAGGTCTTCTAGTCCAACCCCCTGCCTAGGCAGGAAACCCTATACCGTTCCAGACAAATGGCTCTCCAACATCTTCTTAAAGACTTCCAGTGTTGGGGCATTCACAACTTCTGGAGGCAACTTCTGTTCCACTGATTAATTGTTCTCACTGTCAGGAAGTTTCTCCTCAGTTCTAGGTTGCTTCTCTCCTTGATTAGTTTCCACCCATTGCTTCTTGTTCTACCCTCAGGTGCCTTGGAGAATAGTTTGACTCCCTCTTCTTTGTGGCAGCCCCTGAGATATTGGAAGACTGCTATCATGTCTCCCCTACTCCTCCTTTCTCTTAAGCTAAACATACCCAGTTCCTGCAACCGTTCTTCATATGTTTTAGTCTCCAGTCCCCTAATCCTCTTTCTTGCTCTTCTCTGCACTCTTTCCAGAGTCTCCACATCTTTTCTACATCGTGGCGACCCAAACTGGATGCCGTATTCCAGGTGTGGCCTTTCTAATGCAGTATAAGGCAGTGCTGTGACTTCTTGTGATATTGTTGCTATCCCTTTGTTGATGCAATCCAGGATTGTGTTGACTTTTTTTGTCACTGCTGTACAACAACCTCGGCTCTCTCTGGAGAACGAAGGACCAGTTCGTGGCTTACGACTATTCGGTGTAAGTGGCCAAATAGATCCAGCCAAAAACACCTACACACCCTTGACAGATGAGTGAAGTCTGTTAGCTCTTTTGCGGGGGGGCGGGAGGGGGGAAGGAGATTTGGGGTGCAGCCATTCAGGAGGAAGGCGAGGAAGAGGCACCCTCCTACTACAGGGGTAGGTTGCTATCAGCATTACGACTGGTCTGCGCATGCGCAGAACATAAGAAAAGGGGGGGGATTGCATTTCTGCAATGGAGATCATTCTGCGCATGCTCAGAAGCGAAAATAAAGATGGCGCCGCCGACAATAGAACCGGTTCGGGTGCATGGGCAGCCGAGTAGATAGTCCGAACCAATAGTCCAAACCAGTCCGAACTGGTAGGAACCCAGCTCTGCTCCTGCAGCACCCAGGACAGATGGGTTTGTCCTTAGGACCAGGCGTGGGATTCAGCCAGTTCGAACAAACCAGTAGCTTTGGCGATCAGCTGAGATCGAACCGGTTCTCTCCAATAATCAGGTTGGCTCACCCTTGCACTTTACTTACCTACGTCCTCTCGGTTGATTCACATGGCAGGATACCACCACTGCTTAGGACTCCTGTGTGGTGGGAGGGATGGTCTTGCGGCCCTTTTGCAGCAGGACAAGGGATGACCTCTCCCTTCTTGGAGCCAAAAATCCGGAATCCGGTAGCCCCTTTTCCGACGCACCAATTTTATTTTTTGCAGAATACTTTTCTCGTTCTGGAAAACGGTGCTCTGCTCTCCGTAAGGGATTGCGGGTGTCCAAGAGCAGAAATGTTTGGGAGTGGGTTGGGGGACTCCAAATCCCTTTCTTAAACCCCTCCTCCCATTTCTCTCTCTCTTTAAGCCCACACCCCCAGACCCATTACAGCTTCATTTCGCTCTCGGCTCCCATCCCTTCCCTTCCCTGAAAGGATCCAGCAATTTGGAGCACCGAGTCAGGGGGTGCTGTGGCTGCAGCAGCCCCTTCTCCCCATCACCATTGCTCCCCCACCCGCCTGCCCGCCCACCCACCCAAGTCGCCAGTCCTTTGCAAGGACAGAAGGTGGCTGGGGGGAAAACAGCCAACGCACCGCCTGTCATTGCTGATGTTCGTGGAAATTGCTGTATCAATCCATTCGCTTCGCCGAGAGAGGCATCAAATTGGAATTACGCGGGTGGCGCCAGGGGGGCACTTGAGGGGGGGGCAGATGGCAGGCAGCTCAGCTCAGCCTTGTCACAAACCCGGTTCCCGAGATCGGCTCACACCTGGACAGAAAATGGGGGTGGGGGGGCAACAGATGATGAGCTGCAGAGAAGAAACCCCAGCAATAGGCTGTTGCTCCCCACAATCCGTTAAAGAAACAGGGAGGAGGGGTCTGGTTGATGTCAGCCCCTGCAGGGCTGGGAGTGAGCCATGTAGGGGGTCGTAGTGCATGCAGAGGCTGCTTTCTTTAGCATAACATTCCTCCAATATGTGAGGGGCTGCCCCAGAGAGTGGGGGCACCTATTCTGCAAAGACCCTGAAGGCAGGAGAAGAAGCAATGGATGGAAACTAAACAAGGAGAGAAGCAACCTAGAATTAAGGGGAAATTTCCTGACAGTGAGGACAATTAACCAGTGGAACAGCTTGCCACCAGAAGTTGTGGGGGCTCCCTCACTGGAGGTGTTTAAGAAGAGATTGGACAACCATTTGTCCGGAATGGTATAAAGTCTCCTGCTTGAGCAAGGGGTTGGACTAGGAGACCTCCAAAGTCCCTTCCAAAGGAAGGGAGGGAGGGAGTTCAAAGAGGGGAGGGAGGGAGAAAAGGAGAGAAGAACAAAGAGGAGAGGGAAGGGAGAGAGGGAGGGGAGGGGAGGGAGGAAGGAAGGAAGGACGGACAATGATTGGAAACTAAGCAAAGTTAGAAGCGACCTGGAATTAAGGAGAAACCTCCAGTGAGAAAAATAACCAGTGGAACTGCCTGCCTCCAGAAGAGATTGGACAACCGTTTGTCCGGAATGGTCTAGGGTCTCCTGCTTGAGCAGGGGGCTGGACTAGAAGACCTCCAAGGTCCCTTCCAACTCCGTTATCTCACAGATTAGGGTTTATGAATCAAGAGGGATTTGCTAACCACGATGGGTGAAGGAAAGGGATTAGACAGAAAGGGTTCACACTTGCCTGTCCCTGGGTGAGGGCAGCTAAAGAGAAATATGCAGGATATTGCAGATTTCAAACCACGGTTAACTTATCGGTGGGATGGAGAGCATATAAATGTCATAAATAAGTAAATTGGAATTATTCTGAGCTGGAAAAGATTTTCAAAGGGATTGGTGTAATAATCCATTTTTTCTCAACCTTAGCAGCTTTCTGAAGATGGGTGGACTTCCCCCCCTCCCCCTTCCCCATCTTCTGAAAGCTGCTAAGGTTGGGAAACATTGTTTTAACCTTTCCTGAGGATGTTCCAAGCTCTTTCCATCCTTCCAGGCCTGTTCCAAGTTCAAAATGTGCCCCCCCACTTTATGTTCAGGGCGCTTTGAAAAAAGTTTGCACAAGAGTTGGGGATTTTTGGTCTAGGTACATCAGCTTGGAATCTAAAAATTTCATATCTGCAAAGATCCACCCGCATTGGATCAGAGTAGTTGACACTCTCGGGTCAGCGAGAGACCCCCAGAAATGGGGAGCTGCAATGCTTGATTTTTGGAAAGAAAAGATGAAATTATATATTTTTTCCAGTTGTTGCTGGTGGTTGCAAAGTCATGTCTTACCCATCACGACCCCATGGACAACGTTCCTCCAGGCCTTCCTGTCCTCTACTATCCTTTGGAGTACAGTTAAGCTCATGCCATCTGCTTCAGTGACGCCATCCAGCCCCCTCATTCTCTGTCGTCCCCTTCTTCTTCTTTTTCCCTCCATCTTTCCCAGCATGAGGCTCTTCTCCAGGGAGTCCTTCCTTCTCCTTAGGTGGCCAAAGACTTTGAGTTTCCTCTTCAGGATCTGGCCTTCTAAAGATCAGTCAGGCTGGATCTTCTCTAGGACTGACTAGTTTGATGGCCTTGCAGTCCAAGGGACAGAGATGGACTCGCACAGAGAGGGACTCCTCCAGGTGCCGTCCACCAGACAGTGTCGAGGGGCGGCGCCTAGGAGTAGAGCCTTCTCTGTGGCGGGCCCAGCCCTGTGAAATGACCTCCCTCCGGATATTAGGACTACATCTGACCTCCGCTCCTTCCGAGTTAAGCTCAAGACCCATCTATTCCAAGTAGCTGGCCTGGCTCAACCATGATCTAACTATATCACTCCTGACGGGTTTTTATTAGTGTAATTTAATTGAATTTATTTATTGGGGTTTTTAAATATTGTGATTTTTTAATTGTTTTTTATCTATCAGCCTACCTCCTCCTTGTATACGTCTTATATACGTCTTTGTTATATGTATGTCCTGTCCAGATATGTATTTTATATGTTTTATTGTACGCCGCCCCGAGTCCTTTGGGAGAGGGTGCGGCTAAGAAATAAATATTCTATTCTATTCTATTGCAGGAGTCTTCTCCAGCCCCATTGTTCAAAGATCTATATATTACTACTACTGAGCAAGGTATCACCTATAATGCACAGGTACAGTATAGGTGATACCTTGCTCAGTAGTAGTAACTGTGAAAGGGATCTTGGAGTCTTAGTGGACAACCATTTAAATATGAGCCAGTACTCATATCACGTATTGTATTGTATTGTACCTGTCATCTTTCTCTCAATCAATAATAATACAATAATACAATACAATACAATACAATACAATACAATAGTAGAGTTGGAAGGGACCTTGGAGGTCTTCTAGTCCAACCCCCTGCCTAGGCAGGAAACCCTATACCGTTCCAGACAAATGGCTCTCCAACATCTTCTTAAAGGCTTCCAGTGTTGGGGCATTCACAACTTCTGGAGGCAACTTCTGTTCCACTGATTAATTGTTCTCACTGTCAGGAAGTTTCTCCTCAGTTCTAAGTTGCTTCTCTCCTTGATTAGTTTCCATCCACACAGTATTCCAAGTGTGGCCTTACCAAGGCATTATAAAGTGGTATTAACACTTCACGTGATCTTGATTCTATCCCTCTATTTATGCAGCCTAGAAATGTGTTGGCTTTTTTGGCAGCTGCTGAACACGGCTGGCTCATATTTAAATGGTTGTCCACTAAGACTCCAAGATCCCTTTCACAGTTACTACTACTGAGCAAGGTACCACCTATACTGTACCTGTGCATTCCATTTTTGTTGCCTAAATGTAGAACCTTACTCTTTTCACCATTGAATTTCATTTTATTAGATAGTGCCCAATGTTCAAGTTTGTCAAGATCCTTCTGTATCTTAAGCCTATCTTCTGGAGTGTTGGCTATTCCTGCCAGCTTGGTGTCATCTGCAAATTTGATGAGTTCCCCATTTATTCCCTCATCCAAATCATTGATGAAGATGTTGAAGAGTCCTGGGCCCAAAACAGAGCCTTGGGGTACTTCACTGCATACCTCCCTCCATGTAGATGCAGTTCCATTGAGAACTACCCGTTGAGTGCGGTTGGTCAGCCAGTTACGAATCCATCTGGTGGTGATGCTGTCTAACTTACATTCTTCTACTTTATCTAGTAGTAGGTTATGGTTTACCTTATCAAAAACCTTACTGAAGTCCAAGTAAACTATATCAACGGCATTCCTCTGGTCCACTAATGTTGTCACTTTGTCAAAGAATGCAATAAGATTAGTCTGGCATGATCTGTTTTTGACAAATCCATGTTGGCTTTTGGCTATTATTTTATTTGCTTCTAGGTGTTCGCAAATTCGTTGCTTGATTATTTTTTCCAGAATCTTTCCTGGTATTGAGGTCAGGCTGATAGGTCTGTAGTTTCCTGGATCTGTTTTTTTCCCTTTTTTGAAGAGGGGAACCACATCAGCTCTTTTCCAGTCCTCTGGTAGTTCCCCGGTGCTCCAGGATCTCTGAAAGATATAGTTCAGTGGTTCTGAGATCTCGTCTGCCAGGTCCTTCAGAACCCTGGGGTGTAATCCATCCGGTCCTGGTGATTTGAACTCGTCTAGGGTAGATAGGTGCTCACTTACCATTTTCTTCCCTATTTCAATTTGTGTTCCTAATCTGATTTTTGTGGTGCTGCTTTTGACAGGTTGGACTGTTTTATCCCTTTGTGTAAAGACAGATGCAAAACATGAGTTAAATAGTTCTGCTTTCTCCCTGTTGCTTGTCACCTTCTTGCCACTTTCTCCTAGCAATGGACCAATTGTTTCCTTAACTTTTTTCTTATTTTTAACATGTCGGAAGAAGCTTTTTTTGTTATTTTTTATTTTTATGGCAAGCCTTTCTTCATTGTGAGCCTTGGCTTTCCTCACTTCATCTTTACATGTTTGGGCTATTTGCTGATATTCTGCCTTAGTTATGCCCCACCCCTGCCACTTTTTATACTTACCTTTTTTGTCTTTCAATTTGTCAGAGAGTTCTTTATGCAGCCATGCTGGTTTCTTTTGGGAGCTGTTATTTTTCTTCTTCATTGGTATTGTGCTAGACTGGGCTTTTGTAATCTCATTTTTCAAAATTTCCCAAGCTTCTTGAGTTGTTTTCCCCTTGAGGATTCTCATCCTTGGAATTTTTCCCAAGCTCTCTCTAAGTTTATTGAAATTAGCTCTCTTAAAATCCAAGAATCTAGTTTGACTTTGTTCTACTACTTGTGTTTGCATAATGTTGAATTCTAATATTGCATGGTCACTTGCCCCAGAGTTCCTGTGGCTTCAACACCTATCATTTCCTCTGTGTTAGTGAGAATTAAGTCTAATATGACCGATCCCCTTGTTCCCTTCTCTACTTTTTTGGAAACAAAGTTTTCTGCTAGGTTTCTTAAGAACCTGTTGGATCTTCCACTTGATGCAGAGTTTTTTTCCAGTTGATGTCGGGGTAGTTAAAATCTCCCATTACTATTGTGGTGTGCTTCCTACATACCTTAGTTAGCTGACTGGCAAAAAGTTCATCTACTTCCTCTGCTCGGTTGGGTGGCCTGTAGTATAGACCTATGGCAATGTCATTTCCCCCACAACCTTTAATATTGACCCAAATGCATTCAAGATAGTTCTCATCATTGTTGTGCTCTATTTCTGTAGAGACGTAGTTATTTCTTATATATAGTGCAACTCCACCTCCTCTTTTATTTGGTCTATTTCTTTTAAATAATTTAAATCCTTCTAGCTGTATGTTCCATTTGTCGGTTTCATCCCACCAAGTTTCTGTAATGGCAATAATATCGTATCTTTTACTTGAATTTCTAATTCACCTTGTTTATTCCTCATACTCTGTGCATTGGTGTATAGACATTTGAGTCCATTTTGATTGACCCTGTGTTTACTGTCTACATAACCTGTGTTATGCCTGACTGCCCCTATTTTCTTGCCACTTGTATGATTCATGCACATGGTATGGCAATCACTATTAAATGCTTGGTTTTGCTTGACAGCAGGAGTGATAATCTTACCCACACACACATCAGTGTTACATGCACTTATAACCCTATGTGTTAGATATTAACATATATCGTAGTAAGTCTCCTCTCTGGTCCACTGCTACAGCGGGAAACAGGTATCGCTCTGATTGGTCGAGAGGCGTACCCGATCCCTATAAAAGGGGAACCCTCTGGCCACAGAGCAAGCTGGATCACTACTACTACTACTAATAAAGAGCTGTTAAGTCACTTCGTTGTCCGCAGTCTGTTCTCTCGTTGCCCAGATCTAACATTGGCGACGAAGGTGGGATTGAGAGACAGATACGACGAAGAACGCTACTTCAGAATCTCCGGATTTGATCCAGCCCAGGAATTCGGCAGAAATTCCGGCAGCCATCTCAGGACACCGCAGCGCGGCAAATTCAAACAAGAGAAGATGGCGATGCACACTCCCCCCCGCTCCATTCGACCCAGCGAACGACGAATGGGAGGTATTCATGATCCGTTTCGAATGTTTTCTCGAAGCGAACGAATACACGGGGATAACCGACGCCCGAAAGAAAAACATCTTCCTCGGCTACTGTGGAAAAGAGGTCTTCAACACGGCCAGAGACCTCACCGCGCCTACTCCAATACAAGCGGTATCATGGACGGCGTTGCAACAGGCTCTACAGACTCATTACGCGCCAAAACCTTCCCGCCACGTTTGCCGCCAGGAATTCAACACGCGGAACCAGAAGGCGGGAGAATCAATCAACCAATATGTTGCAGCCCTGCGTAAAGCAGCAACTCACTGCGAGTTCAGGGATCTGGACGAGCATATCCTGGCACAATTTGTTTGTGGGTTAAGAGACATTTCACTACAAAAGAAGCTGTTGGCAAACCCAAATTTAACCCTACAGATAGCACTCAACGAAGCAAGGGCATCAGAGTCAGCGGAGAAATCATCGGTGACCATACAACGCGGTTTCAGCGTAAGCCAGCCAGCACCCAGGCACACCAGAGTTCACTACGAGGACACCAACCCCGACTACGAGGATCCCGAGTTCGAGGACAGTCACCTGATGCAGAGCAGTCACATGAGGCCTGGGGGGAGACCCGGACTCCGTTTGCCGTCCTGTGCAAGCTGCGGAGGGAATCACCCCCGGTCTACCTGTAGGTTCAGGAACGTTGTTTGTTCACACTGCAACAAACTTGGGCACATCGCACGAGTGTGCCGGAGCGAAGTCCCTGCCTCACGGCAGCCACCAATGTACCGCCAACAGAAGCCCAACCCAGGGGCTTGGCAAAGTCAAAAAGGGCGCCCAGAGAGAAATCCACAAGTGTTTACCCAGAGAGAAAATCCCCAAAGAGCTGAGCGAGCGTATTCCCAGAGAGATTACACACAAAGAGCTGAGAGAGCGTTCTATCAAGACGCTCAACGAGAGTATTTTCAGGATACAGATGCTGAGATAGAGTTGACCCAGAGAGAGGAATTGCGAACGTATCTCACCACAATAAGTCAGGTCCGCACCAAGCAGCCTAAAAAGCTGAAAGTCACAGTCCTCTTGGAGGGCTCACCTTGTGAGCTGGAAGTTGACACAGGATCATCCCTGACGATCATTTCATGGGCATCCATGAAACAGGCTATCCCTAGCCTCAAAAAGAGCCAACTACGCGCTCCAGACATCCTGCTTCGAGACTACCAGGGGAACCGAGTCCCCATCGTGGGCCAAGGCACATTCCAGATCCGTTTCAAGGACATCGTAGCCCAGCTGCCCGTGACCATCGCCAGCGCACCGTTACAGAACCTTCTAGGACTAGATTGGTTTGAAGCCTTGGGGCTAGAAGTCACCGGAATCAACACCGTGGAGAACAGCAGCGCTGAGCAGATCTTTAAGGAGTTCGAGGATGTGTTCAGCCCCGGTCTTGGTAAGTATGTGGGTAAACCAATCTCATTCAATTTAGACCCCAAAGTGGCGCCAATCCGACTTAAACCGAGACGAGTGCCTTTTGCACTCCACCCAAAAATAGACAAAGAGATAGATAAGTTAGTGGAGCAAGGAATCCTTGAGCCGGTGGATCACGCGCGCTGGGAAACTCCCATCGTGACCCCAGTCAAGCCAGACGGGTCAGTCCGCATCTGCGCGGACTATAAATGCACAATTAATGTCGCGCTACAACAAAGCGCATATCCTGTGCCAGTAGTACAGCACTTATTGCACTCGTTGGGGCCAGGAAAGATATTTGCTAAATTAGACATGGCACAAGCTTACCAGCAGTTGCCCGTGGATAGCGCCACAGCGGAGGCCCAAACTATAGTGACGCATAGAGGGGCATTCAAATGCAACCGGCTACAATTCGGTGTGAGCATTGCTCCAGGTTTGTTCCAGAGCGTCATGGAACGACTTTTGCAAGGGATACCGGGAGTCGTCCCCTATTTCGACGACATCTTGGTGTCCGCTGCAAACGAGGAGCAATTAAATAAAAGAGTCAGAACTGTTTTGGCCAGAATCAGAGAGAAGGGTCTCCGCCTTAAAAAAGAAAAATGCCAAATTAACGTGCCTAGCGTAGAATTCCTGGGATATAGAATCGATGGTCAGGGAATACATCCCACTTCAAAGAAAATTAAGGCGATCCAGGACGCCCCCACACCACGTAATCAGACCGAGCTGCAGGCCTTCCTCGGACTACTTAATTTCTACAGCGTTTTTCTGAGACAGAAGGCGACCGTTGCTGAGCCATTACATCGACTACTCCAGAGGAACGCAACATGGAGATGGGGACGATCCGAAGCAGCAGTCTTCGCCGCAGTAAAGCGCCTGCTCACCACTGACTCACTGCTAGTCCAATACAGCCAGACGGAGCTGGTATTGACCTGCGACGCATCACCATTTGGAGTTGGCGCAGTCCTCAGCCACAGGATGCCAAACGGAAACGAAGCACCCATCGCATTCTACTCCAGGACTCTTTCATCGGCCAAGAGGAATTACAGCCAGATGGACAGGGAAGCGTTAGCTGCTGTAGCTGGAGTAAAACGTTTCCACGAATACCTCTACGGCCGCGATTTTGAACTGATTACAGATCACAAGCCGCTGTTGGGACTTTTGGCGGGAAACCGCCCCACTCCAGTCTCCCTTTCTCCACGCATGACCAGGTGGACTGTTTTCCTGGCCGCGTACTCATACAAGCTGATACATCGACCGGGCTCCACTCTAGGACACGCAGACGCACTCAGCCGTTGCCCACTACCGGACCTTTTGCCAGACCCCACTCCCGAAGTACCGGTGTTACTCATTGACTGTTTGGACTCAGGACCGGTTTCTTCCTGCGACGTTGCAAGGTTCTCCTCTAAAGACAATATAATAAAGCAAGTTCAAACTTGGGTTTGGAGGGGGTGGCCGAAGGGAAATGTGGGCCCAGAATTCAAAGTGTTTTGGTCGAAACGGGACGAACTCTCAGTGTTACAGGGTTGTTTATTGTGGGGGGATCGAGTTGTTATTCCTTATGCTTTACGTAGAAATGTGTTAGATGCGTTACATGTTGGGCATCCGGGGATCGTTAGGATGAAGGCTTTAGCGAGAAGTTACGTTTGGTGGCCAAACATGGACAAAGAGATAGAGGAGTGGGTGGCCACTTGCGATCCATGCCAAGAATCGAGACCAGCACCCCCGGAAGCGCCCGCCACAGAATGGGAAAAGCCGAAAGCACCCTGGTCGAGAATACACATCGACTTCGCAGGGCCAGTTCAAGGTCAGACTTTCCTTATAGTTGTGGATGCATACTCCAAATGGCTAGAAGTAGTCCTAATGACTTCGACCACGGCAGAGGCAGTCATTAAGGTTCTACGGCGACTTTTCGCCACTCATGGCCTGCCCGACCTCCTGGTATCCGATAACGGGCCCCAATTCACGGCCATGCAATTCGAAACATACTTAGCAGGTCAGGGAATTCGGCATGCCCTCGTCGCGCCATTCCATCCGGCATCAAATGGACAGGCGGAGAGAATGGTGCGATCCGCAAAAGAGGCCCTCGCTAGGATGGGTCCAGGTGATTGGCAAACACGCATTGACCATTACCTCCTCATTCGGCACATTACCCCCAGCGCAACGACGGGTAGGAGCCCCGCTGAAATGCTCATGGGCCGCCGTCTACGGTCTCACCTGGACCGTCTTCACCCCAATTACTCTGCCACAGCACCCCCAGACTCCACAAGCAAAATTCGGAGTTTTAGCATAGGGGATTTGGTATACGCCCACAACTATGCAGGGGGAACATTGTGGATGCCGGCAAAGGTCATTGGCATCACGGGTCCACGATCGTATCTGTTAGAACTGGAAGATGGGCGGAACTGGAAAAGGCACATCGATCAACTTTGGTGTCGCCTGGCGCATTCAGACCTACGAGCTGAGAACGAGAGCTACCTACCAATGCAATGTCAGCCACTCGAGAGCCCCAACACAGAGAACTATGACACCTGCGAGCCCAGGACAGAACAAGAGGTCGAGCGCGAAACGGAACAACCCCCAAGCAACGTAAGCGAGCAGACCCCCGAACGCCCAAGCAACAAAAGCCTGCAAACCCCAGAACTCGAAGCAAAGAAAGCAACTGATCCTGCAACTACTTCTGACCAACCCGAACTGCGACGCTCCTCCCGAGTAAGGCAAACGCCAACATACCTTAAGGACTACATAACTAACCGCAATGTTCCGTCTAAGAGGGGAGGGGTGTTAGATATTAACATATATCGTAGTAAGTCTCCTCTCTGGTCCGCTGCTACAGCGGGAAACAGGTATCGCTCTGATTGGTCGAGAGGCGTACCCGATCCCTATAAAAGGGGAATCCTCTGGCCACAGAGCAAGCTGGATCACTACTACTACTACTAATAAAGAGCTGTTAAGTCACTTCATTGTCCGCAGTCTGTTCTCTCGTTGCCCAGATCTAACACTATGAATTTTAGTTTGCTGGGGACATAAATTTTCTGTATCAATTAATTCTCTGTCCCCGCTCTTCAGTTTAAATGTTTATCAAGAAAATCTGTGAATTTAATGCCAAGTAACTCAGTCCCTTTCTTGGATGGGTGCAACCCATCTCTTTTGTACAGTTTTTCATTGGACCAGCTACAGGCACCATGACTAATAAAACCAAAGCCTTCCCTTTTACACCACTCCTTTAGCCAAACATTAAACTCTGCTACACGCTGGCCCTTCCCTTTTTGTTCCTTATATACTGCTAAAACCTCTGAAAAGATAAGCCTACAACCTATACTATTAAGTTCATACCCCAAGTTCTGGAAATCATCCTTCACAGAAAGTACATCTTTTTGGGACTGATCATTTGTGCCAAGATGTATAATAGCATCAACGTCACAATTCTTACTTGCATTCTTGGCTATCTTAAGAATACGCCTCTTGTCTCTGCTGGCAGTAGCACCTGGCAGACACCTGACCTCTTTTAAAACCTCCATATCCTTTCCTAAATTTACATCCCTTACGATTGAATCACCAACCAGAAGGTGGCTTCTCTTTTTGGATACCTTGCTCTTCTTGTGCGACTGTTGTGTGATACCTGGTTCCCCATTTCACCTTTCCGAAGTAAGTTCTTCATTTTGAACCATGATCCCAAATGGATTTGAGTCATCATTATCACAACTACCTTGACCTGTCTCTTTAGTGTCCCCATTGAGGTCAGCAAGGGCGCTATATCTGTTATGCTAGGTCACAGCAAAAGCTTTGTGTTTATGGTTCACAGCTCTCACCCTGCCACATCCCACGGTTGTCCAGACTGCTCTTCTCCTGCAGGATCTTTGCGGTAGAGGGGGCTGATAGCATGGCATCGCCATAGAGTGGAATGGCCAAAATGGACACCAAATTTCTGCTTGGAGAGCACAGATTAGAGATTCTAGATAGGTAATCTGTCTATGTAGACTAGTAATTTGTTTACAAAGGGGACAGTATCCAAATTTGAAAAGAGCACTGCGAAATACAGGTGCAAGACAGCTATTACATTCAACTAAACCGGTCATTTTGAAATAAAATAAAATAAAATCACAATCTCAAGCGCACTAATCCAGAATGTATTATTACTATTTTGGTTTATAGATATATGATCCGTGCACCATTAGGCACGCGAGCTACTACCTAGTCCTCTTTGTCTCTCTGACTCCCCCCTTGTAGCCAGCAGCTCCAATCACCAGCCTCGATCTATCAACCAATCAATCAATCACCTATCATCTTTCTCTCAATCAATGTCTGTCTGCCTATCTGTCTGTCTATCATCTATATATTGTTGTTAGTTGTGAAGTCATGTCCGACCCATCGCGACCCCATGGACCACGTTCCTCCAGGCCTTCCTGTACATTTAAGCTCACTCTGACTGCTTTGGAGACTCCATCCAGCCACCTCCTTCTCTGCCGTCCCCTTCTTCTTTTTTTGCCCTCCATCGTTCCCAGCATGAAGCTCTTCTCCAGGGAGTCCTTCTTCCTTCTCATCAGGTGGCCAAAGTCTTTGAGTTTCCTCTTCAGGATCTGGCCTTCTAAAGAGCAGCCAGGGTTGATCTCCTCTAGGACTGACCGGTTGGATGGCCTTGCAGTCCAAGGGACTCAATGCAGGAGTCTTCTTCTCCAGCACCAGAGTTCAAAGGCCTCCATTCTTTGGCGCTCAGCCTTCCTTATGGTCCAATTTCCACAGCCATCCATTGCAACTGGGAAAACCACAGTCTTGACTATGCACACTATTTTTTTTCCCAGAGAAGAGACTAAATGGGTTTTCTGCGACGGAGAGAAGTGGAGTACACGGTGCAACCTGGCAACCAGTAGGAAAACAAGAATTAATGAATGTGAACCATGTATAATGCCTTTATTGCCTGCTTTGTGCGGTTCTTATTTTGCAGCCTCCAAAATAGCTGTGAGCAGAAGTTCCTGTTTTAAATTTAATTGCTGATGGGAAATACTCACAGAGGGTCTTCCTGGAAATAAAGAGAATCCCCATGCATTGTAGATTTTTCAAGGCATTTAATTCAGCTGTGAGGAAGGTCTTTTTGCATTCATTGGAAGGCTAAAGTTTCTCGCCCTTAAGGACCGGAAAGGAAGGAAGAATTCCCATGTAGATTTTGCATCAGGCAATTGTGAGGGATTTAATTCCGCTATGAGGAGAATATGTCTGCATTAATTGAAGGGCTGAAGTTTCTAGTCCTTAAGGACCCAGAAGAAGGAGAATTCCCATGTATTGTAGATTTTGCACCAGGCAGATGCAAGGCATTTAATTCAGATGCGTGGAGAGCCTGCCTGCATTCATTAGAGGGCTAAAGTTTCTAGTCCTTAAGGACCTGGAAAGAAGGAAGAATTCACATGTAGTTGCAAAATATTTAATTCCAATATGAGGACATGGCTGCATTCATAATACAATACAATATAATAGCAGCGTTGGAAGGGACCTTGGAGGTCTTCTAGTCCAACCCCCTGCCTAGGCAGGAAACCCTATACCGTTTCAGATAAATGGCTATCCAACATCTTCTTAAAGACTTCCAGCCCCAACAGCATTAGAGGGCTAAAGTTTCTAGTCCTTAAGGGCTGAAAGAAAGGGATGCACGTTGGTCGTCAGAGACAGGAAATGCTTCAAGCAAGACTGAAATATGTTCTCTGTCATTCTGGAAGCTTCCATTGCCTTTGTTTCGCCCTGTGATTAATACAGGCAGAATCACTTCAGCCAAATGGGAACACATTGGCATGATGCGCACAGGGCCCAAGTCCTGCACTTAGCTGGGTGCAGCATTTTTATTCGAGCCACAACACGCAACCCCAAGGCCACATTTGGCCTGGCACAACCCAAACCCCTCCGCACTGGGCCTGCCAATCAAAACCTGGAGCTCCCCGCCCCCCCAGTTTTCAGCAGAATGTTGAAGCAAGTGGCTTAGTCTGGTTTTTAACTAGGATAGGATACGATGGGACAGAATAGGATAGGAGATTAGAATTAGGAATAGAATAGAATACAATACAATTATAATTACAATTATTAGAATCAGAATTGTTAGAAAGAATGGAATGGAATGGAATAGAATAGAATAGAATAGAATAGAATAGAATAGAATAGAATAGAATGCAATGCAATGCAATGCAATTAGAATTAGAATTACAATTATTAGAATCAGAATTGTTAGAATAGAATGGAATGGAATAAATGGAATAGAATAGAATAGAATAGAATAGAATAGAATAGAATAGAATAGAATAGAATGCAATGCAATGCAATGCAATGCAATGCAATTAGAATTAGAATTACAATTATTAGAATCAGAATTGTTAGAATAGAATGGAATGGAATAAATGGAATAGAATAGAATAAAATAGAATAGAAATATAAAATAAAAGAATAGAATATAGAATAGAATAGAAATAGAGAATAGAGAATAGAGAATAGAGAATAGAGAATAGAATAGAATGCAATGCAATTACAATTAGAATTAGAATTACAATTATTAGAATCAGAATTGTTAGAATAGAATGGAATGAATGGAATGGAATGGAATAGAATAGAATAGAAATATAAAATAAAAGAATAGAATATAGAATAGAATAGAAATATAGAATATAGAATAGAATAGAATAGAATAGAATAGAATGCAATGCAATGCAATGCAATGCAATTAGAATTAGAATTACAATTATTAGAATCAGAATTGTTAGAATAGAATGGAATGAATGGAATAGAATAGAATAGAATAGAATAGAATAGAATAAAATAGAATAGAAATATAAAATAAAAGAATAGAATATAGAATAGAATAGAATAGAAATATAGAATATAGAATATAGAATATAGAATATAGAATATAGAATATAGAATATAGAATATAGAATATAGAATATAGAATAGAATAGGGAATGGAATATAGCAGTGATGGCTAACCTTTTCCGGACTGAATGCCCAAAGAGTGTGCAAATGTGCGTGTGTGCGCCTGAACCCCCCAAATGCAATGTGCGGCCCCAACGCATGCACCCCACGCATGTGCATGCAGCCCCCTGCAAGCGCCCCAACCCCATGCATGCACGTGCCCCCTGCATGCAGCCCCCCGCACATGTGAGGCAGAGACCGAAAGACCAGCTGGCCGGTGTGAGGAACGCGCATATGCGCAGCAGAGTTGAACTAGAGCAACGGCTCACCTGCCCACAGAGACTGTGCTGCGTCCCAGAGGTTCACCATCAGGGGAATACAGAATAGAACGGGGTGGGATGGGATAGGATAGAGCTGGGAGGGACCCTGGAGGTCTTCTAGCCCAACCCCAACTTCTAGCTTAAGCAGGAGAACCTGTACCATTCCGGACAAATGGTTGTCCAATCTCTTCTTAAGAACCTCCAGGTTTGGAACAACCACAACTTCTGGTGGCCAGCTGTTCCACTGGTTAATTTTTCTCACTCTGCCATTCCAGATAAGGGGCTGTCTAGTCTCTTCTTAAAAACCTCCAGTGATGGAAAAAATGGAAACTTATTTCATTTTTGTTTGCAAGTAGTCCTACGATTCCCTTAGTGACGGTTCAAACGGCACTGAAAAAGGGGACTTAGGACCATGTTTCCCACTTAACGCCCTCCGCAGCATCCCTGTGGTCATCAAAACTGAGGAACTTGGCAACCGACCCCTATTTACGACGGTCGCAGTGTCCCAGCGATCACGTGATCCCCTTTTGCGACCTGATCCGCAAAAGGAATGTGGAAACCAGATTCACTTAACAACGCTGTTACTAACTGAACAACTGCACTGATTCGCTTAAGAACGGTGGCTTCGAAAGTCGTAAAATGGGACAGAGCTCACCAAACAACTGTCTTGCTTAGCGATGGAAATTTTTTGTGGCACAATTGTGGTCGTAAATCAAAGACCCTCCCCCTGTAAGTGAGTTGTTTTAATTTAAATGTTTAATCGGTGTTTCAGTGGTTTCGCATGGGCTCTTGGGATGGGAAGGGGGGCTTGGAGGTTTTACGTTTTGCTTCCTCCTTCTTGTAAAAGTTGCGAGCTTAGATTAAAACGGGGTCAGCCCAGGTTCTTTGATCTCCTGTGCAAATTCCAAAAGTGAAAAATTCTCTTTATTTTTATAATTTCCTGCGTTTCGCAGACCCCGATTCCACACACACACACACACACACCGACTTAAGTTCTTCTTCTAATCTTTCAACAAATGGAAGGAAAGAAATAAATGTTTTGCCCTTTTCGTTCTCATTCTTAGCATTAGCTGCTTTGAGCTCAACGCCTTGCTGGGAAGAAAGCGGGATTAAAACCCCGGAAAAACAGAATAATGTCCAGAGAAGAAACGAAGGTTTTGCGTTTGGGTATTTTGCAGAGCACTTTAAACCCAGCTGGTGTTTTTCTTTTTTTAAATGACTGAACCAGAGACCATTGGAGCTTTCTGGAAATCTGCGCAGGCAGTGCTCGACTTACAACAGTTCATTTAGTGACCGAAGTTAGAATGGCACTGAAAAAAGTGACTTATGACTGTTTTTCACAATTATAACGGCTGTTGCACCCCCATCGCAATTCAGACGCTTGGCAACTGACTCACACTTATGACGGTTGAATGACCCGGAGTCACCCGATCCCTTTTTGTGACCCTCTGACAAGCAAAATCAAGATTCACTTAATGACCAGGTTACTAACAACTGCAGTGGCCCACTGAACAATTGAGTCAAGAAGAAATGGGGCAAATCTTACTTAACAACTTGAGATTGGACAGCCAACTGTCTGAAATGGTGTAGTAGGGACTCCTGCTTGGCCAGGGGGTTGGGCTAAATGACCTCCATGGTCCCTTCCAGCTCTATTCTGTTCTGATTGAACTCTCTCTCTCTCTCTCTCTCTCTCTCCAACTTCTGCATGTTGTATGTTCTCATGTCAGATTTTGCATTCGTACGTGGAAAAAAACGTCCCTTCTCTACCATGGATTTTTGCAAAGGTTGTATTTAAAGCTGTTTATCGTTTTAAAGAGGGAAAGGCAGAGAGAAAGGAAGGAAGACACCGCATCGTTTTGCTCCGAGATAATCTCTTCTCTGTACCGCATCCTAATCTGAATATTTGCTTTCTGTTCTGCATATTACCGTCTGTTGTAATTATCCATTTTGCATAATCTATTCTGTCGTCGCTAATCAGCATGCCGGCGTTTTCCTTCTGAAAGGCATTGAAGGTCTATAAACCTGAGCAATCTCCTGCCACATTATATTTCCCCACCTTCTTTTATCCCAAATCACGGAGGACTGGAAACCTGGGGGGTGTTTTCCCCCTCTTTTTAAAACAGGATTTAGGGGATGTTAATTCCCATCCTGAATTCTGCACATTTAAAGGAGTACGGGGAAAAGCACAAAAGATGATTAGGGGGCTGGAGGATAAAAGATGACGAAGAAATGTTGCAGGAATTGGATGTATTTGGTTTAATAAAAAGAAGGATTAGAGTGGAACAGGATAGCAGTTTTCCAGTATTTGAGGGGCTCCCCCAGAAAAGGGGCTCTCCAAAGCAGCTGAAGGCAGGACCAGAAGCAATGGATGGATTAGAAGACTCCCAAGGTCCTCTCTATAAATAACTGTTATACTGTTACGTTGGAATAGATTAGACTACACTAGTCTAGAATAGAATAGAACAGAACAGAATACAATATAATACAATACAATTAGAATTAGAATTATTAGAATCAGAATTGTTAGATAGAATAGAATAGAATAGAATAAAATAAAATAGAATAGAATAGCAATAAGAATAGAGTAGAATAGAGAATAGAATAGAGTAGAGTAGAATACAACACAATACAATACAATACAATACAATACAATGAGAATTAGAATAATTAGAATCAGAATTGTTAGAAAGGATAGAATGGAATGGAATGGAATGGAATACAATTAGAATTATTAGAGTTAGATTTGTTAGCATTAGAATAAGTTAGAATAGAATAAAATAGAATAGAATAGCAATAAGAATAGAATAGAGAATACAATACAATACAATAGCAAAGTTGGAAGGGACCTTGGCGGTCTTCTAGTCCAACCCCCTGCCTAGGCAGGAAACCCTATACCGTTTCAGACAAATAGCTATCCAACATCTTCTTAAAGACTTCCAGTGTTGGGGCATTCACAACTTCTGGAGGCAACTTCTGTTCCACTGATTAATTGTTCTAACTATCAGGAAATTTCTCCTCAGTTCTAAGTTGCTTCTCTCCCTGATTAGTTTCCACCCATTGCTTCTTGTTCTACCCTCAGGTGCTTTGGAGAATAGTTTGACTCCCTCTTCTTTGTGGCAACCTCTGAGATATTGGAACAATGCTATCATGTCTCCCCTAGAATAGAATAGAACAGAACACAATACAATACAATGAGAATTAGAATTAGAATTAGAATAATTAGAATCAGAATCATTAGAAAGGATAGAATGGAATGGAATGGAATGGAATGGAATACAATACAATTAGAATTATTAGATTTGTTAGAATTAGAGTAGGCTAGAATAGAATAGAAAAGGTTAGGATAGAATAGAAGAGAATAGAAGAGAAGAGAAGAGACGAGACGAGACAATGGATGGAAACCAACCAAGGAGAGAAGCAACCTGTAATTTTGGAGAAATTTCCTGACAGTGAGGACAATCAATCAGTAGAATAATTTGCCTCCAGAAATTGTGGGTGCTCCAAAATGGAGGGTTTTTTTTTAAAGAAAAGACTCAACAGCTATTTGACAGGGCTGGTAGGGTTTCCTGCTTGAGCCAAGGGGAAGACCTCCAAGGTCCCTTCCAGCTCTACTCTATTCTAATCTACTCTCCAGCCTGCATGGATTGCTTTTATTTATTTAGAAGGTGACTCCTAGTTTTCTTTTTTCTTTTTCTTTTGCAATGGACGAATGTGCTTTTGTGCCTGCTTATGCACCTTCCCAGCTCTGTTTGGTTTGCTCCTCCGCCACGGTGCCCGTTTCTTGGGGTGGGAGGAGGTCCCTTGGGGAACTGAGTTGCCCACCCCTGCCTTAATCACCCTCGCCTGCCCCTCGTGTCCTCCCCTCTCCTGGTCTCCCAAGGCGCATTGTCGTCCCCTCCCCCCCCAGCTTCAGCCGCATTAATATTCACGGGGCTTCCTCTCCACCAGCGTTTGACCTTGTGCGTGGCACGACTCTCCTTGAGTGGCACACTCATTTACACACTTGACACTTGTCACAGGTCGCCTCGACGGGCTCCCTGGAGCCTCGGGGAGGAGAGGCAGAAATGGCAGCTGACACTGACAGATCAGATCTCGTGTTGGGCGATTACGCTCATGTTGCGGTAACGGAGCTGCCGGCGGAGGGGACAGGCAGCCTGGCTGGCGGGGACGCTGCGTGCAACAGCAGCACGGGGCTGGGACGGGTTCTCCTCCATTTAACGACCATCCCCAACATTTCCGTGGCTAGTTGAGACATCGGTCCAGGTAGTGCGGCCCCGTTGTACGGCTTTTCCTGTCGGCATCATTAAACGAATCCCTGCAGATGTGAAATGAGTAACCCGGTTGTTGAGTGAATCCGTCTTCCCCACGGATTGCTTGTTAGAAGGGGATCGTCATGTGACCTCAGAGAACTGTGACTGTCATAAATGTGAGTCGGTTCCCAAGGGGCTGAATTTTGATCCATCAACCGTGGGAAAGTTCTAACGGTGGTGTGAAATAGGGTCATGTGCAGAAGTCGTATTCAGCCGGTTCAGACCGGTTCACCCAAACCAGTAGCGGAAACCTTTCACAGGCTCTATGCCAGGGGTGTCCAAACTTGGGATGTAGAGCAGATAAAGCAGATAAAAAACAGTATATAAACAGTCCTAAAAAATACCCAATTAAAATTACCCAGTTAAAAATATATCTGCCAAGAGGTATAATGAGGTTATGAATGGTCCAGGCCGGCTAAACGGAACAGGTGAGTCTTCAGTTTTCGTCGAAAGGAGAGAAAGTTGGTGGTGGTTCTGATATCGGGGGGGGGGGGGAGGTCATTCCAGAGGGTTGGGCCCATCACAGAGAAGGCTTTACTCCTAGGTGTCGCCCGTTGGCACTGCCTAGTGGACGGCACCCGGAGGAGCCCCTCCCTGTGAGAGCGAATCGGTCGCAGGGAAGTGTGTGGTAGGATGTGATCCCGCAAGTACCTAGGTCCTGAGCCATGGAGCGCTTTAAAGATGGTGATTAACACCTTGAAACGCACCCGAAAGACCACAGGCAGCCAGTGCAGCTCGCACAGGAGTGGTGTTACGTGGGAGTACCTAGTACTCCCAAAAATAGCCCGCGCGGCTGCGTTCTGGACTAGCTGCAGTCTTCGAGCGCGTCCCAAGGGAAGCCCCATGTAGAGGGCATTGCAGTAATCCAGCCGAGACGTCACCAGTGCATGAGTGACCGTGCGTAGGGCATCCCGGTCCAGTAGGGGGCGCAATTGGCGCACCAGGCGAACCTGGTGGAACGCCCCCCTTGCCACGGCTGCCACATGGTCATCCATTGACAGCCGGGCATCTAGGAGGACGCCCAAATTGCGCGCCCGTTCCACAGGGGGCAATTGTTCGCCCCCTATGGTCAGCGATGGAATCAACTGACTGAACCGGGTTGCCGGTAGCCACAGCCACTCAGTCTTGGAGGGGTTGAGCTTGAGTCTGTTGTCCCCCATCCAGACCCCGACGGCTTCCAAACACCGGGTCATCACCTCGACAGCCTCGTTGGGGTGGTCTGGGGTGGAAATGTACAGCTGAGTATCATCAGCGTACAGGTGGTACTCCACCCCAAAACCACGGATGATCTCCCCCAGCGGCTTCACATATGCGTTGAACAGAAGGGGCGAGAGGACCGACCCCTGAGGCACCCCACAAGTGAGTGGCCTCAGAGTCGACCTCTGCCCCCCTGCCAACACACATTGCGTCCGGTCGGAGAGGTAGGAGCCGAACCACCGCAAAACGGTGCCTCCAACTCCCATCCCCCCCAGCCGGCGCAATAGGAACCATGGTCGATGGTATCAAAAGCCGCCGAGAGATCTAATAGGACCAGGATAGAGGAACAACCCCTATTTCTGGCCCTCCAGAGATCATCGACCAACGCGACCAAGGCCGTCTCCGTGCTGTGTCCGGGCCGGAAGCCGGACTGGCGCGGGTCTAGATAGTCGGTTTCCTCCAGGTGACGTGGGAACTGTTGTGCCACCACGTTCTCTACAACCTATGTTTTTATGTTTCCATGTTTGTAGTCTATTTTATCTATTTCACTTGACTGTACACCGCCCCGAGTCCCTTTGGGGAGAGGGGGCGGTATAAAAATCGAAATAAAAGGTAAAGGTAAAAAGGGGAACTTTAAGACTTGTGGACTTCAACTCCCAGAATTCCCCAGCCATGCTGGCTGGGGAATTCTGGGAGTTGAAGTCCACAAGTCTTAAAGTTCCCAAGTTTGGACACCCCTGCTCTATGCCATCCTATTTAGGTACATTTTTGAGGCTGGGGGCTGAGCAAAGCAAATTTAGCGACCAACCAGTGGTAACAAAATGTGAAACAGGGGACCTTCTTTCATACGTGGTGGAAGTGTCCGAAAGCCAAAGAATCCTGGACCAAAATTCAAAAATGGTTAGAAGAAGTAACAGAACAAAAAACTGACATGAACCCTGAGCTGTTTCTTCTAGGAATAATAGAAAGAAATATTAGTAAGGATATCCAATATATAATGCTTCATGTAATCATTGCTGCCAGAATCTCATTTTTGGAAACAAAAAAACCATTCCCTCAAATGCAGAGATCATAAAACAGGTGCTAGAGTACGCCGAAATGGACAAACTAGCAATGGAACTAAGAGATCGAGAGGAAACGGAGTATTTATAAGATATGGGAAAGGTGGTAAAACTGGCTTGGAAAGAGATGTAAAATCAATGCATAAGGAACACCTAGTAAACTACAATAAAAGGAGATGGCATATACTTAGAAAGCAGTAGAGATGGAAATGTTGTATATACACGTATATGTTGTAAAAATGAGAAAGTATGAAACAAAGAGGAAGATGTAGAAGACAGCGGGTCATAAATTAGAAAACCCGAAATTAGAAAAAAGAAATACCGATAACGGAAAGCTGTTAAAGTGTAATGATGATTTTAATGTTTGGAAAATGCTGACTAAAAACACTTTTTTTTAAAAAAAATGTGAAACCCACCGCTGTTCATACGTCGCTTTTGTCAATGATGTTGTAACTTTGAACAGCCGCTAAACGAACCGTTGCAATGCGAGGACTAGCTGAATTTAACGTTTAAAATAAGGCAGGGGCACTCTGATTTCCTATCATGAATCCGTTCTCCAACTGAGATGACATCAATAGAATTCCTGAAATGTGCCAATTCTATAGGGGGGAAAGTGCCACAAAATTAAAAATCTGTTTTGCTGCAATTAACAGATTAACAGAGAATTGGAAGGGACCTTGTAGGTCATCTAGTCCAGCCCCCCTGCCCGCCCGAGAATCTTTTAATTTGGTGTTCATTTTTTTAGTGGGTATCTGGACTCCACCACAATGTTTGTCAACTTCAACCACTTTAAGACAACTGGACTTCAACTCCCAGAATTCCCCAGCCAGGGGAATTATAGGAGTTGAAGTCCACAATAAATAAAACTTTTCAGGCTGGGGAATTCTGGGAGTTGAAGTCCACAGTAAATGAAGGTTTTCTGGCTGGGGAATTCTGGGAGTTGAAGTCCACCAGTCTTAAAGTTCCCAAGTTGGATGCCCCTTGCTTTGAGGTATCTTGCTCAAGCAGGGGATTGGACTAGATGACCCCCAAGGTCCCTTCCAACTCTGTTATTCTGTAAGTCATCCTAGCTACGCTTCGCAGGGACGAAACGGCGAGCATGGATGACCTGCGACACACGAAGCCGCCCCCCCTCCCGCTCTTTGTCCCGTCTGGGCTTTCCTGCCTGTCAATCAATTTAATTGAGTGACCTGCCGGTGCGGAAGGTGGAAGAGGCGAGCGAGCGGCAAAGAGACCTTTCGTTTGGCCTCTTTGTGCTAACCGATGCTTCTTCGGTCTCCACTGTTGGTTCTTTTGACCCGGGGAGGGGGTGCTCCCCCAAGGTGACTTTAAGCAGCCCCCTCCCCCATTAGGCGTCTGAGGGCCCCCCACTCTCCAGGGGTTCCTGCATGCACCCTCTACCCGTGATGGCGAACCTATGGCAAGGGTGCTAGAGGTGCCACCCAGAGCCCTCTCTCTGTGGGCACCCGCACCGTTGCCAACTGGTCTTTCGGTTTCCCGCACATGCCTGCGTGCCTGCCAGCTGTTCTTCGCATGCGCTGAAGTGTCGGAAACCCAAAGACCAGCTGGCTGGCACACATGCGCTTGCCAGGCACCTCATCTTTGGGTTTCCGGTGTGAACGTGCCCCCGGGCAGCTGGTTATTGCATGCACCGGAGCGCCTAATCTTCGGGTTTCTAGCACTCCGACGCACCCAAAGGCCATATGCGCACTGCCCAGCTGGTCTTCAGGTTTATGGCGCTGCGGTGTGCCACGCATGCACACGCATTCCAGTTTGGGCACTAGGTGCCAAAAAGGTTCTCCATCCCTGCCCTATATGACGCCCGTTGGCTGAACCAAACATTCAGACTTCACACAACATCTGGATCCCATGCTCTGGGCTGGCTTCCCCAGCGCATGGGTTTAAACATGGGCTTGTTTGGATGCCATGCAAAGGCCCAGGCTTTTGGGGAGCTCTGCCACGTGCTGCCCATCACTCCTTCTTTTCCGCCACCCACCCACCCACCCAAAAAGGCCTACCCTGGACAAAGCATTGGTTTATTTGTTAATTAAATAGAATAACAGAGTTGGAAGGGACCTTGGAGGTCTTCTAGTTATGTATACAGGTAGTCCTCAGCTTGCGACCATAATTGAGCCCAAAATTTCGGTCGCTGAGCGAGGCAGTTGTTAAGCGAGTTTCGCCCCATTTCCTGTCCTTTCCTGCCGCCATTGCTAAGTGAATCATTGCAGTTGTGAAGTTAGTCCCAAGGCTGTTAAGTGCACCTGTCTTCTCCGTTGTGTTTGCTTGTCAGACGGTGACATGATCCAGGATGTGGCAGCCATCAAAAGGACGAGTTAGTTGCCTAGCAGTTGAATTTTATTCACGGGACTACGGCTGGGCTGCAATGGTTCCTTTTTTGGTGCCGTTGTAACTTTGAAACTAAAAGTTCCGTTGCAAGGCGAGGACTGCCTATAGGTGCATTCCTTCTCCTGCAGCATGCTAGTCCCTATGGAAGGTTTGGACTACACTTCCCATCCTCCAGCGACTCCATGGCCTGTCTGAATTACTGGGAGATACTGCAGGATCACTCTCTTCATAAGATCCTCTGAGAGAGAGAGAGAGGATGAGAGAGGGAGAGAGGGATGGGTGGGTGGAGGGACAGACAGAGATAGAGATAGATGATAGATGATAGATGATAGATAGATAGATAGATAGATAGATAGATAGATAGATAGATAGATAGATAGATAGATAGATAGATAGATAGATAGATGATAGATAGAAAGAGCGAGAGAAAGAGAGAGAGAAAGAGAGAAAGAGAGAGTGATAGAAAGAAAGAGAGAGATAGAAAGAGAGAAAGAGAGAAAGCTAGAAAGAGGTAGAGAGAGAAAAGAGAGAGAGAAAGAGATAGAGAGAAAGATAGAAAGAGGTAGAGAGAGAAAAGAAAGAGAGAAAGAAAGAGAAAGAGAGAGAGAGAAAGAGAGGGGGGATGGATTCTTGCTGCCTAGGAGAGCCCGTGGGGCCCCTCCCCTCCCTCCCCCCCTCTGCCACCTGAAAGCCTGCCAGCGCCCGCCTCTTCTTGCCAGATGTCCAAGGTTCTCGCCAGGTGGCTGCACCAGCCTCGCGCTTTCCCATTAATTAAATGTTGGTTTTTTCCACCACTCGTTGGACCTCCTTTATGGCCATTGTGGGAGTCCCAAGATTAGCCCCGTTAACAGCCGGCAGGAGAGCCACGCGGGGTCCCTCGCTCGGTCCGGGGGGGGGGGGGGGCTGCAGCTGCTCCCTTCCTCCGCTCCAGCCTGGATGGACCGAGCACAAAAAGCCAGCAATATGCCGTTTTCTCTTCCTTCCTTCCTTCCTACCTACCTTCCTTCTTTCCTTCTTTCTCTTTCTTTCTTTCTTTTTCTTTCTTTCTTTTTCTTCCTTCCTTCCTACCTACCTTCCTTCCTTCTTTCTTTCTTTCTTTCTTTTTCTTCCTTCCTTCCTTCCTACCTACCTTCATTCTTTCTTTCTTTCTTTCTTTTTCTTCCTTCCTTACCTACCTACCTTCCTTCCTTCCTTCTTTCTTTCTTTCTTTCTTTCTTTTTCTTTCTTTCTTTTTCTTCCTTCCTTCCTACCTTCCTTCCTTCCTTCATTCTTTCTTTCTTTCTTTCTTTTTCTTCCTTCCTTCCTACCTACCTACCTCCCTTCATTCTTTCTTTCTTTCTTTCTTTCTTTTTCTTCCTTCCTTACCTACCTACCTTCCTTCCTTCCTTCTTTCTTTCTTTCTTTTTCTTCCTTCCTTACCTACCTACCTTCCTTCCTTCCTTCTTTCTTTCTTTCTTTTTCTTCCTTCCTTACCTACCTACCTTCCTTCCTTCTTTCCTTCTTTCTCTTTCTTTCTTTCCTTTTCTTCCTTTCTTCCTTCCTTCCTTCCTTCCTTCCTTCCTTCCTTCTTTCCTTCCTTCCATCTTTCTTTCTTTCTTTCCTGGCTGGAGAATCCTGCTAAACTTTTACCGCCTCTCAGTCTGCAGCAGAGGCACAATGAATCGCGGGGCCATTAACTCAGTGCCAACGCCAAAACCTCGGCTTCCCAGAGGGGGCAGATTGTCCCGTCTTTAAAATGGGCAGAGCAAGAGTGAGGACAATTAACCTGGGGAAAAGCTTGCCACCGGAGGTTGTGGGTGCTCCATCATTGCAGGTTTCCAACAATAGACTGGATAACCATTTGACCAAGATGGCCTCGGGTCTCTCTTGGACAGGGGGTTGGACTAGATGACTTCTGAGGTTCCTTCCAGCCCAAGGATGGATGGATGGATGGATGGATGGATGGATGGATGGATGGAAGGAGAGCAAGGATAGGGAGGAAGGAGGGAAAGAGAAGGAAGGAAGGAAGGAAGGAAGGAAGGAAGGAAGGAAGGAAGGAAGGAAGGAGAGCAAGTGGAGGGAGGGAGGAGGGAAAGAGAAGGAAGGAAGGAAGGAAGGAAGGAAGGAAGGAAGGAAGGAAGGAAGGAGAGCAAGAGAAGGAAGGAAGGAAGGAAGGAAGGAGAGCAAGTGGAGGGAGGGAGGAGGGAAAGAGAAGGAAGGAAGGAAGGAAGGAAGGAGAGCAAGAGAAGGAAGGAAGGAAGAAGATAAGAGAAGGAAGAAAGGAAGGAAGGAGAGCAAGTGGAGGGAGGGAGGAGGGAAAGAGAAGGAAGGAAGGAAGGAAAGAAGGAAAGAAGGAAGGAAGGAAGGAAGGAAGGAAGGAAGGAAGGAAGGAAGGAAGGAAGGAAGGAAGGAAGGAAGGAAGGAAGGATCTGATCAGAGGAAGTTCCAACCTGGAGTAAAACGGAAATGTCCTGACAGTGAGAACAATTAATCAGTGGAACAGCTGGCCTTCAGACTCATACTTACGACGGTTGCAGCGTCCTAGGGAGGGTGTCACATTATCCCGTTTGCGACCTTCCTGCAAACAAAGTCAACGGGAATTCACTTCACAGCAGCAGCAATTTGCTTAACAACGGTGGCAAGGACGGACGTAAAACAGAGCAAAACTCACTTAACTATCTCGCCTAGCAACAGACGTTGCTAATTGTGGTTGTAAGTTGAAGACTCCCTGTGTTTCTCTCCAGCCACAGCGGAGTCCAGCAGCTGGCCTCTCTGGGGTCTCTTAACCCCCATTTCTAGAGACCCATCATCCCTGCCCGGAGGGATGATGAGCCCATGTGCCTGCAGCTGGAGGAGGCCCACTTCATGGACTCTCCCTTCCCAGCTGGGGGCTTCCTGACCCAAGAGAGAAATTCTCAGCATAAACTTTAATTAGGGATTTTCATTCTCTTTAATCTGGAAGCAACACCTGGGCAGCCATGGAGGCTGGAAGGGGCGGGGGATGTAGAAGTGGGGGGTGGGGAGAGCTCCTGGCTGGTTGGGGGAGGGGGCTCCTGAAAATGGAGGGGGGCGCAGACCAGCAACAGCAAATATTTCACGCTTGAGGGGGGGGCATTTTCCTGTCTGTTCTTGCAAGGTTGGCTTGTGTCGTAGAAGTGTCAGGGGGCCTGGGAGGTCCTTTAATCCACAGCCCCGAATTCTGACTTTGGCAGTTTTAAGATTTGAGACCTTCAACTCCCAGAATTTCCCAGCCAGCAGAGCATGGAATTTGAATTTAAAGCCTGCTGGCTGGGGGATTCTGGGAGTGGAAGTCCTCCCCTCTTAAAGCAGGCTGGCTGGGGGATTCTGGGAGTGGAAGCCCACCCCTCTTAAAGCATGGCTGGCTGGGGGATTCTGGGAGTGGAAGTCCTTCCCTCTTAAAGCATAGCTGGCTGGGGGATTCTGGGAGTGGAAGTCCTTCCCTCTTAAAGCATTCTGGCTGGGGGATTCTGGGAGTGGAAGTCCTTCCCTCTTAAAGCAGGCTGGCTGGGGGATTCTGGGAGTGGAAGTCCTCCCCTCTTAAAGCAGGCTGGCTGGGGGATTCTGGGAGTGGAAGCCCACCCCTCTTAAAGGATGCTGGCTGGGGGATTCTGGGAGTGGGAGTCCTCCCCTCTTAAAGCATAGCTGGATGGGGGATTCTGGGAGTGGGAGTCCTCCCCTCTTAAAGCATAGCTGAATGGGGGATTCTGGGAGTGGAAGCCCACCCCTCTTAAAGCATTCTGGCTGGGGGATTCTGGGAGTGGAAGTCCACCCCTCTTAAAGCATAGCTGGATGGGGGATTCTGGGAGTGGAAGTCCTCCCCTCTTAAAGCATGCTAGCTGGGGGATTCTGGGAGTGGAAGTCCATCCCTCTTAAAGCAGGCTGGCTGTGGGATTCTGGGAGTGGAAGTCCTCCCCTCTTAAAGGATGCTGGCTGGGGGATTCTGGGAGTGGGAGTCCTCCCCTCTTAAAGCATAGCTGGATGGGGGATTCTGGGAGTGGGAGTCCTCCCCTCTTAAAGCATAGCTGAATGGGGGATTCTGGGAGTGGAAGCCCACCCCTCTTAAAGCATTCTGGCTGGGGGATTCTGGGAGTGGAAGTCCACCCCTCTTAAAGCATAGCTGGATGGGGGATTCTGGGAGTGGAAGTCCTCCCCTCTTAAAGCATGCTAGCTGGGGGATTCTGGGAGTGGAAGTCCATCCCTCTTAAAGCAGGCTGGCTGTGGGATTCTGGGAGCGGAAGTCTATCCCTCTTAAAGCATGCTGGCTGGGGGATTCTGGGAGTGGAAGCCCATCCCTCTTAAAGCAGGCTGGCTGGGGGATTCTGGGAGTGGAAGCCCACCCCTCTTAAAGCATTCTGGCTGGGGGATTCTGGGAGTGGAAGTCCTTCCCTCTTAAAGCATTCTGGCTGGGGGATTCTGGGAGTGGAAGTCCTCCCCTCTTAAAGGATGCTGGTTGGGGGATTCTGGGAGTGGAAGTCCTCCCCTCTTAAAGCATTCTGGCTGGGGGATTCTGGGTGTGGAAGCCCACCCCTCTTAAAGGATGCTGGCTGGGGGATTCTGGGAGTGGAAGTCCTCCCCTCTTAAAGGATGCTGGTTGGGGGATTCTGGGAGTGGAAGTCCTCCCCTCTTAAAGCATTCTGGCTGGGGGATTCTGGGAGTGGAAGTCCTCCCCTCTTAAAGGATGCTGGCTGGGGGATTCTGGGAGTGGAAGTCCTCCCCTCTTAAAGCATTCTGGCTGGGGGATTCTGGGTGTGGAAGCCCACCCCTCTTAAAGCATGCTAGCTGGGGGATTCTGGGAGTGGAAGTCCTCCCCTCTTAAAGCATGCTAGCTGGGGGATTCTGGGAGTGGAAGTCCATCCCTCTTAAAGCAGGCTGGCTGTGGGATTCTGGGAGCGGAAGTCTATCCCTCTTAAAGCATGCTGGCTGGGGGATTCTGGGAGTGGAAGCCCATCCCTCTTAAAGCAGGCTGGCTGGGGGATTCTGGGAGTGGAAGCCCACCCCTCTTAAAGCATTCTGGCTGGGGGATTCTGGGAGTGGAAGTCCTCCCCTCTTAAAGCATGCTAGCTGGGGGATTCTGGGAGTGGAAGTCCATCCCTCTTAAAGCAGGCTGGCTGTGGGATTCTGGGAGCGGAAGTCTATCCCTCTTAAAGCATGCTGGCTGGGGGATTCTGGGAGTGGAAGCCCATCCCTCTTAAAGCAGGCTGGCTGGGGGATTCTGGGAGTGGAAGCCCACCCCTCTTAAAGCATTCTGGCTGGGGGATTCTGGGAGTGGAAGTCCTCCCCTCTTAAAGCATTCTGGCTGGGGGATTCTGGGAGTGGAAGTCCTCCCCTCTTAAAGGATGCTGGTTGGGGGATTCTGGGAGTGGAAGTCCTCCCCTCTTAAAGCATTCTGGCTGGGGGATTCTGGGTGTGGAAGCCCACCCCTCTTAAAGGATGCTGGCTGGGGGATTCTGGGAGTGGAAGTCCTCCCCTCTTAAAGGATGCTGGTTGGGGGATTCTGGGAGTGGAAGTCCTCCCCTCTTAAAGCATTCTGGCTGGGGGATTCTGGGAGTGGAAGTCCTCCCCTCTTAAAGGATGCTGGCTGGGGGATTCTGGGAGTGGAAGTCCTCCCCTCTTAAAGCATTCTGGCTGGGGGATTCTGGGTGTGGAAGCCCACCCCTCTTAAAGCATGCTGGCTGGGGGATTCTGGGTGTGGAAGCCCACCCCTCTTAAAGCATGCTGGCTGGGGGATTCTGGGAGTGGAAGCCAACCCCTCTTAAAGCATGCTAGCTGGGGGATTCTGGGAGTGGAAGTCCATCCCTCTTAAAGCAGGCTGGCTGTGGGATTCTGGGAGCGGAAGCCCACCCCTCTTAAAGCATTCTGGCTGGGGGATTCTGGGAGTGGAAGTCCTCCCCTCTTAAAGCATGCTAGCTGGGGGATTCTGGGAGTGGAAGTCCATCCCTCTTAAAGCAGGCTGGCTGTGGGATTCTGGGAGCGGAAGTCTATCCCTCTTAAAGCATGCTGGCTGGGGGATTCTGGGAGTGGAAGCCCATCCCTCTTAAAGCAGGCTGGCTGGGGGATTCTGGGAGTGGAAGCCCACCCCTCTTAAAGCATTCTGGCTGGGGGATTCTGGGAGTGGAAGTCCTCCCCTCTTAAAGCATTCTGGCTGGGGGATTCTGGGAGTGGAAGTCCTCCCCTCTTAAAGGATGCTGGTTGGGGGATTCTGGGAGTGGAAGTCCTCCCCTCTTAAAGCATTCTGGCTGGGGGATTCTGGGTGTGGAAGCCCACCCCTCTTAAAGGATGCTGGCTGGGGGATTCTGGGAGTGGAAGTCCTCCCCTCTTAAAGGATGCTGGTTGGAGGATTCTGGGAGTGGAAGTCCTCCCCTCTTAAAGCATTCTGGCTGGGGGATTCTGGGAGTGGAAGTCCTCCCCTCTTAAAGGATGCTGGCTGGGGGATTCTGGGAGTGGAAGTCCTCCCCTCTTAAAGCATTCTGGCTGGGGGATTCTGGGTGTGGAAGCCCACCCCTCTTAAAGCATGCTGGCTGGGGGATTCTGGGTGTGGAAGCCCACCCCTCTTAAAGCATGCTGGCTGGGGGATTCTGGGAGTGGAAGCCAACCCCTCTTAAAGCATGCTAGCTGGGGGATTCTGGGAGTGGAAGTCCATCCCTCTTAAAGCAGGCTGGCTGTGGGATTCTGGGAGCGGAAGTCTATCCCTCTTAAAGCATGCTGGCTGGGGGATTCTGGGAATTGAAGTCCTCCCATCTAAAATCCTGCTGGCTGGGGAATTCTGGGAGTGGAAGTCCATCCCTCTTAAAACATGCTGGCTGGGGGATTCTGGGAGTGGAAGCCCTCCCCTCTTAAAGCATAGCTGGCTGTGGGATTCTGGGAGTGGAACTCCTCCCCTTTTAAAGCATCCTGGCTGGGGAATTCTGGGAGTGGAGTCCACTTATTCTAAAGCATGCTGGCTGGGGTATTATGGGAATTGAAGTCCTCCCATCTAAAAACCTGCTGGCTGGGGGATTCTGGGAGTGGAACTCCTCCCCTTTTAAAGCATCCTGGCTGGGGGATTCTGGGAGTGGAAGTCCTCCTCTCTTAAAGCATCCTGGCTGGGGGATTCTGGGAGTCCACCCTCTTAAAGCAGGCTGGCTGGGGGATTCTGGGAGTGGAAGCCCACCCCTCTTAAAACAGGCTGGCTGGGGGATTCTGGGAGTGGAAGTCCTCCCCTCTTAAAGCAGGCTGGATGGGGGATTCTGGGAGTGGAAGTCCTCCCCTCTTAAAGCATCCTGGCTGGGGGATTCTGGGAGTGGAAGCCCATCCCTCTTAAAGCAGGCTGGATGGGGAATTCTGGGAGTGGAAGCCCTCCCCTCTTAAAGCATCCTGGTTGGGGGATTCTGGGAGTGGAAGCCCATCCCTCTTAAAGCAGGCTGGATGGGGGATTCTGGGAGTGGAAGTCCTCCCCTCTTAAAGCATGATGGCTGGGGGATTCTGGGACTGGAAGCCCATCCCTTTTAAAGCATCCTGGATGGGGAATTCTGGGAGTGGAAGCCCATCCCTCTTAAAGCAGGCTGGCTGGGGGATTCTGGGAGTGGAAGTCCTCCCCTCTTAAAGCAGGCTGGCTGGGGGATTCTGGGAGTGGAAGACCTCCCCTCTTAAAGCAGGCTGGCTGGGGGATTCTGGGAGTGGAAGTCCTCTCCTCTTAAAGCAGGCTGGCTGGGGGATTCTGGGAATGGAAGTCCTTCCCTCTTAAAGCAGGCTGGCTGGGGGATTCTGGGAGTGGAAGACCTCCCCTCTTAAAGTATGCTGGCTGGGGGATTCTGGGAGTGGAATTCCACCCCTCTTAAAGTATGCTGGCTGGGGGATTCTGGGAGTGGAATTCCACCCCTCTTAAAGTATGCTGGCTGGGGGATTCTGGGAGTGGAATTCCACCCCTCTTAAAGCAGGCTGGCTGGGGGATTCTGGGAGTGGAATTCCATCCCTCTTAAAGCAGGCTGGATGGGGGATTCTGGGAGTGGAATTCCACCCCTCTTAAAGTATGCTGGCTGGGGGATTCTGGGAGTGGAATTCCACCCCTCTTAAAGTATGCTGGCTGGGGGATTCTGGGAGTGGAATTCCACCCCTCTTAAAGCAGGCTGGCTGGGGGATTCTGGGAGTGGAATTCCACCCCTCTTAAAGTATGCTGGCTGGGGGATTCTGGGAGTGGAATTCCACCCCTCTTAAAGTATGCTGGCTGGGGGATTCTGGGAGTGGAATTCCACCCCTCTTAAAGTATGCTGGCTGGGGGATTCTGGGAGTGGAATTCCACCCCTCTTAAAGTATGCTGGCTGGGGGATTCTGGGAGTGGAATTCCACCCCTCTTAAAGTATGCTGGATGGGGGATTCTGGGAGTGGAATTCCACCCCTCTTAAAGTATGCTGGATGGGGGATTCTGGGAGTGGAAGTCCTCCCCTCTTAAAGTTTCCAGGTTTGGAAAACAAGGATTTTCTTGTTCTTAGGACCATCCCAATCTGGCTCTGAAATAACTAGCAGTTTCCGCTGCCAGCATCTGGTTCTTTAAAGTAGACTGCCCTTAAATACGGAAGCTCCTTTGATGGAAGGGGACAAATTAAATTTGCAAGGAGAAATTAAGATGCCCCCAGGACATCCTGCTGACAGGAAGGTCCGGCCAGGTGTTTTTTCTTCATGTGTTAAATTTGGGTTTGTTTAAATTTATGATTAATCGCTTAAATGTATCCCCACCGCCTCACGGGGTAGACCCACGTTCTAAAGAGTCGCTGTGGGGAGGAATGGGGAGGGGTCTCTAAATCTGATAAATAAAGTGGGGATTTCATGCAGGCTCCGCAGTGGGGGGAGGGAACTGATGAGAGAGTTTATTACCCTCCCCCCCCCCCCCAGTGGCTGAGCATGGACAGCTAAATAAATGGCTGTTCTCCCCATTTGGCCAAGGTTGAAGGGGCCAGGACATCATCATTTCAGGGGGTCAAGAGGGCCCCCATTAACGTCAACAGAGAGATGGGGAGTCATAACTCCATCTGCATTAGTGTGGAACCCATTTGGCCACAGTGGGGGAGGAGGAGAGAAAAGAGGAGGGAGGGAGGAGAGGAGGAGGGGATGGGAGCAGGGGGAGCAGAAGGAGAAGGAGAAGGGGAGGAGTAGGAAGAGGAAGTGGAAAAGGTGGAGGAGGAAGAAAGGAAGGAGGAGGAAGAGGAGAAGAGGGGGAGGAAGAGGAAGGGGAAAAGGAGGAGAGAAAAGAGGAGGGCGGAAGAGAGGGAAGGAGAGGGAAAGTGGAAAGAGAGGAAGATGGGGAGGGAGAGGAAGAGGGGGAGAGGAGGGGCAGAGGAAGAGAGGAGCAGGGGAGAGGAAGGGGAAGAAGGGAAAGGAGAGGAGGAAAGAAGAAAGTAGAGAAGGGAGGGAGGGAGGAAAGGAAAGGAAAATGGCATCAAAACAAAATAGGTGTATGGGATGGTAAGCAAAGCGACCCCGGTCCTATATTTTAATCTTTTATATGGAAAAATGAATGTTTAAAAGCATTCAAATCTGATAAGAATAATAACCATGAGAATTTATACTTGTAAATGTGTTCATGAGACTAAAAAAAAACCTTTTACAAAAAAAAAGGAGGGGGAGGAAGAAGGGGAGGAGGAGGAGGAGGGGATGGGAGCCGGTGGAGCAGGAGGAGAAAGAGAAGGGAAGGAGGGAGGAAAAGGAAGGGAAAAACAAGGAGGAGGAAGAAAGAAAGGAGGAGGAAGAGGGGGAGGAAGAAGAGGAGGAGGAGAGGGTGGGAGAAGGCAGAGCAGGAGGAAGAGAAGGGGAGGAGGAAGAGGAAAAGGAGGAAAAGGAAGAAAGGAAGGAGGAGGAAGAGGGGGAAGAAGAGGAAGGAGAAAAGGAAGAGAGAAAAGATAGAGGGGAGGAGGAAGGGATGGGAGTACGGGGAGCAGAAGGATAAAGAGAAGGGGAGGATGAGGGGGAGGAAGAGGAAGGGGAAATGAGGAGAGAAAAGAGGAGGGGGAGGAAGAAGAGGAGGAGAGGATGGGAGCAGGGGAGCAGGAGGAAGAGAAGGGGAGGAGTAGGGGAGGAAGAGAAAGACAAGGAGGAGGAAGAAAGGAAAGAGGAGGAAGAGAAGAGGGAGAGAAAGAGGAAGGAGAGAAGGAAGGAAGGAAGGAAGGAAGGAAGGAAGGAAGGAAGGAAGGAAGGAGGAGTTTCTGGGGTCCATTGTAATCGTAAGTAAGTCGAAGTCTACCGGTATTTCCTTGTGCAGCATTGCAGGCTGACTCTGCACACTGCCAGCAGTTCGATCCTGAAGGGCTCAAGGTTGACTCAGCCTTCCGTCCTTCCCAGGTCACTAAAATGAGGACCGAGATTGTAGGGGGCCAGAGGCCGACTCTGTAAACCGCTTAGAGGGGGCTGGAAAGCGCCGTGAAGCGGGATATAAGTTTTAAGAGCCCTTGCTAAGCGCTCTTCCTTCTGGCAGGGACGGCAGGTGGGGGCTGCAAAGGGGAAATCAAGGCATTTGGTGGTCATTCCTTTCCGGATCTTTCCGTTTCAGATCCCGACCCTTGTGAGCTTGTCCAGTCCGGTTGGTCAAACTGGACCTTTGAAACCAAAGTTTGCTTTGGAGACACGCAACGATTTCCCTGCCCTTTCCTGCCAAAGGCACGGCTTGCCTCGCAGCTTGGCTCGATGGAGGCGATCTTCGCAAACTGTTTTCACCAATGTGAAACCCGTTTTGCATCTTATTTGCATGCATCGATGTGGTTTGTGTACAGATTGTTCCCTCATTTGCATATTCAGGGGGAGAAAACATTGGCAGGAGTGGGAAAACGCGGATCTCCAAGGATAATTGGGATTCTGCACGCGGTAAGGAGCAAAATTCACTCCGGAACACTGTCTCACTTAACAACAGACATTTGGGGCTCCACGGTGGTCGTATTTCGAGGATTACCTGAACTGGCAGTCCTCGACTTGCGACCAAAATTGAGCCCCAAACTACCGTTGCTAAGCAAAACACTTAAGGGACGTGCGCTCCATTTTACGACCTTTCTCGCCACTGTTGTGAAGCAAATCGGTGCAGTTGTGAAGTTGGTAACACGGTCGTTAAGTGAATCCGGCCTGTCAGAAGGGCGGATCACGTAACACCCTCCTCCCCCAGGATGCTGCGTCCGTCATAAATATGAGTCGGTTGTCAAGCATCCGAATTTTGAAAAAATTGTGAAAAAATGGATGTAAGCCAGTTTTTTCCCTGCTGTTGTAACTTTGAATGGTCACTAAATGATTTGTTGGGAGTTGAGGGCTACCTCTACACATTGTTGACACCCACCTGTGCCCCCCTGCCCCCCCTGCCCCCTGCTCATGTGCACATAACCCCCACTTCCCCCCCCATGCTTGCGCACACGCCTCCCACATGCATGGTAGAGACCCCAAAATCAGCTGGCTGGTGCGAGGAGCCTGCGCATGGCGTTTCTTTGTGATCCTGAAATCTGCTGAGAACAAATTGGTTTCATAATTAAATAAATATCTTAAGCAATTCCCTTTCTAGGCCAGGAAGGATTTTAGGAAGGAATAACAGCATCGGAAGGGGCCTGGGAGGTCATCTAGTCCAACCCCCTTGTCAAGCAGGAAATCCCATATAGGCCGACCTCAGCTTACAACCACAATCAAGCCCAAAATTTACGTCGTCAAGTGAAAAACTTTGCGAATCTGCCCCGTTTTTAACGACTTCCCCTGCCACATTTGCCAAGTGCTAGAGCTCAATGAGGAACATGGTTGTTAAATGAACCTGGCTTGTCAGAAGGTCGCAAAATGAGTCCTAGATGCTGCAACCGTCATAAATAGGAGTCACTTGTCAAGAATCCGGATGCAAATCACCTGGGATGCTGCGGTGGTCACAAGTGTGGGTTGGGGGGGGGGAAGCGGTCATAAGTCATTATTTTCAGGGCCGTGGTGACCTCGAACGGTCACTAAATGAACTGTCGTAAATCGAGGACTACCTGTAATGAGTTTCGGGCAGAGGGGTGTCCAGCCTCTCCTTAGAAACCTCCAGGGGTGGAGCAGCTTCTGGAGGCAAAAGGTTCGATTCCCTGCTCCCTGCGGTGGGTCATAGACGGGTGGGAGGGTTGGATATTGGGGGTCCCGGGGGGGGGGGGGGGAACGACAATTTTGAAACTGGCAAAAAAAAAAACCTGTAAAAATGGAAAAACCGGGAATTAAGGAGCTGCACCAGCCACGAGTGCGGGACGGCCCACTAATCCCGCTATTAAAACCTGAAAAGAAATCCTGGCGCCTTCCCGTATAAACTCATTAACTTTTATGGCGTAATAAATGAATTCTATTAAAGCATAATTTGCTCCATGCTGGGGGCGTTTTAACCTCTGGACGCCTCCACGGCAGCTGCCTGTCGTCTCCCCCCCTTGCTATCCTGCCCCCCCTCCCCGACCCAGCCGACTCCGCAGCCCCCCTCTCCCCCCTCCCATTCCAGGTTGGCTGGGTGGGGAGGGGGCTTCTTGGCCAGCTGCCCACAGAGATGCCGCTCCGAAGCTGTAGTGTAGCCTCCGTTGCAGCTCTGCTTAGAGAGGTCACCCCAAGATCATCTAGTCCACCACCCCCTGCTCTCCTGCAGCTCTGGGAGCCTGGTTCTCCCCCTGCTGTGGAGGTCCTCCCTGGGCCCACGTGAATTCTGCCTTCCCCGGTCTGAATTTTGCCTCCCAGAGTGGCAGGGAGCCTGGCAGGGCTAGCCAGGTGGCCGTATGGGCAGCTGACGGTGCCCCTGGTGGCCTGTTTGGGGCTCCCTGATCTCGGTGGTGGTGCCTGCAGAGGTTGTTCTACCCGAAGAGGTGGCATCCTCACTGTTGGGAAGGAGAACGAAAGGAAAGGGAGATAAAAAGGGAAAGGAAATGGGGAGAAGGAGGAGGAGGAGGAGGAAAGGAGGAGGGAGGAAAGGAGAAGAAAAGGGAAGGTGAAAGGGGGAAGAAGGAAGGGAGAGAAAGAAAGGAGAAGGGAAGGGAAGGAAGCAGGGAAGGGAGGAGGAATGAAAATAGAAGGAAGGGAAGGAAGAAGGGAAGGAGAGAAGGGAAGGGATTGGGAAAGGAAAGGAAGGAGGAGAGCGAAGAAGATGGATTAGGAGGAAGGAAAGGAGAGAAGAAGGAAAGGAGGAAGGAGGAAAGGAGAAGAAAAGGGAAGATGAAGGGAGAGGAGAGGAGAAGGAAAGAAGGAAGGAAAGGAAAAGAAAAGAAGAAAGGAGGAAGGAGAGAAGAAAAGGAGAGAAGGGAACGGGGAAGGGAAGAAGGGAAGACTGGGAGGGGGGCTGGTGCTCTCTGAGCTGGGTGGTTTCCTTGCAGACATTTCATGACCCAATTAGATAGCATCATCAGTGCTAGAAGAGAGGGGGGCTGGGAGGAAGAAGAGGAGTCCTTGTGGTTGGTTCTTACTTGCAGACGTTTCATGACTCAACTAGGGAATGTTATCAGGGTTAGAAGAGAGGGGGTTTGAGAGGAGGAGGAGGAAGAGGAGGAGGAAGGCTATGGGGGGTCCTTGGTGTTCTCTGTGCTTGGTGGTCTGCTTGCAGATGTTGCCTGGCTACCCTAACAGCTACCCTCCTCAGGGCCACTTCTGATTCCCACCTGTGCCAACGAAGGGCAGAGGCAGGTGCCACTCCGCCTGTCTTGGCAGCATTCCACACTTCTGACCGGGAAATCCCAGGAAGCTCCAGGACCTGCCTGGCTGGGGAATTCTGGGAGTTGAAGTCCACAGGACTCAAAAGTAGTCACCAAGTTTGGAATCCCGCTGGTTTATGGGGCCTGTCTGTCTGTCAGGCGCAAACGTGTGCCTACCTGTGCGAACACACCTGCCTGTGTGGGCAGGGAGACCTGCCAGCCTTCCAGCTGGCACAGGGGGCTGTGCCCACAACTGAAGCTTGCGGGGAAAACACTGGAGGCAATGAAACATTTTTTCCTTGCCAAGCCAGCCGTTCAGGTGCAGCGAGTCAAACAAATTAAAAGAGAACATCCAGGTGTGCTCACTGCCACAAACGACTCATGTCATTCAGACCCATCATGTCTGAAATAGTATAGGCGGGTTTTCCTGCATGCACAGAGGGTTGGACTAGAAGACCTCCAAGGTCCCTTCCAACTCTGTTTTCTTCTTCTTCTTTTTACGTTCCTTTAATCCCTTCAAGGCGACTGAGTGGAGCTGAATGTTTACTAGCCAGATGCCCTTCCTGACGCCTATATGGAGTTCACAGCAGATCACCTTCTCTTTGCACCCTGATAGAGAAACATCTGGTGCTACCCAGGATTGAACTCTCAACCTTCCAAGCAAGCAACTTCACCGCTAAGCCGCTCCCTTCTGACTCTGTTATTATGTCACATTTAAGGGGAAAAATCAGAAAGCGATTGTTCTGTCCCGTGATTCCAATGAATATGCAGACACCGGCTTGGCTGTCTTCCACGACTAAATAAGGAGATAAAGCCACCCCTTGTCTAGGAGCCTAGAAGGCTATCTTCAAGAAACCAAGATTAGACTTACAGAATGCTTTCTCAAAGGCTAGTAAAGTGGACTGTTGTTTCCTACAAAGATTCCCCTCCCATCGCTCCACCTATAAACTCTTTGGGAGGGGCCACAACAGTAGCCAGCTGTCCCTATTTCCTTCTATGATGTCGTCTCCACAGCTGCTCCCTTCTCCTCTCAGCTCTACGCACACGCACATCAGGGACAACCTCCCTCTGTTCCTCCTCACTGCTCCCTGACTCAGATGCCACCTGGTGGCCAACAGGCCTCTCTAGTCCCTGCTCTGACTCCAAACACCTTCCAGAGTCTTCCTCATCCTCCAGAGCAGTCCCACAATGGTCTGAGCTGTCAGAGTCCACAACAGCTGTAGACCTCAAATGATTGTGGTTGAGAGTTTGGGGTGTCAATACAGGTCGGTGCAGGGCAATTGTGTCCTTGACTTACGGACACAACTGAGCTCAAAATTTCCATTACTAAGCAAGACCGTTGTTAAGTGAATTTTGCCCCTTTTTACAACCTTTCTTGCCACCATTGTTAAGCAAAACATTTCAGTTGTTAAGTTAGTAGCACAGTTGTTCAGTGAATCAGGCTTCCCTATTGACTTTGTTTGCTTGTCCAGGACGCAAAAGACAATCACATGACCCCGGGACACTGCAAACCGTCATAAGTACATGCCAGTTGTCAAGCCTCTTAATTTTGATCATGTGACCACGGGGATGTTGCAAGGCTTTTGTGCGAAAAATACTCATAAGTCAGGTTTTTTTATAAAAAAACTACCGTTTTAACTTCGCATAGTCACTAAATGAAACGTTGTTAAGTCGAGGACTTCCTGTAACACCATCAACCACGCTGTTATTGACATGAGGGGAGGGAGGGGAAGGCCAGGCCGTTTTCTCTCCTGCAGTGGGATAGCCATTAAGGAGAAACTTCGTAACAGTGAGGACAACTAACCAGTGGAACAGCTTGCCACCAGAAACCTTGGGGGCTCCATAGCTGGAGGGTTTTTAAGAAGAGACTAGATCAGGAGTCGGCAACCTGCAGCTGGGGAGCCGCACGTGGGCTCTTCCGTCTCTCTGCTGTGGCTCCGTCCCTCAAATTATGCATCACAACCGTCAATGTGTGTGACACCCACCAGCACATGATTGATTGAGCATTTTGTCCCCCCGTTGGCCAACCACGGAGAAATCCAAGGAACGCTTCAGAAGTAAACAGAACGTTTAAGTCAACGACATACGAAGTTAGTTTTGCTCAGGAAATATTCAGGCGCGGGAAAGGTTTGTGTCTTTTCTGTGGAAAACGGGTCCAAATGGCTCTTTTGAGTGTTTAAGGTTGCCAAATCCTGGAGTAGGTAGTCACCTGTCCTGAAATGGTATAGGATCACCTGTTTCAGCAGGGGGCTGGACTAGAAGACCTCCGAGGCCTCTTCCAGCTCTATTCCATTCATAATACTCGCAGTTGAGTAGCCCCTCCATTCAACGGGCACCTGGAAAGAGCACAGGGAGGGGAGGGTCCTCTTCTGCCCCCCCTTGCCAAAATGGGGCAGGGGGGTGGGGAAACGCAATGCCAGCCCTCCTCCCTGGGTGCCCGCCTGCAGCACGGCTCTGCCAGCGAAGGAGGCCAACGCACCAGGGAGGCATTTTTGATGGCTCATTACCGGCTAATGAAAGCAGTTTAGCATTTAGCTTAATGGCTCTAAATGGCGCACAACTTACAGTAGTTGGTGATAATGAGAATGCGGGAAACCAGGGCCTGTTTTAAACCAGCTTCACTGCAGCAGCAGCAGGTAGAAAACTCCCTTGGGGGGGTGGGGGGGGGCACAGCGCCTCTCTGAAGAGAGAGGGCTCTGGGGCATGTGAAGAGATCTTTCTGGAGCATCTGGCTCAGAAGGAAGGTTGCTCTGAGACGACCTTGCAAACTTTAACCCTGTGTTTTTCAATCTTGGCAATTTTAAGAGGGGGGGGGGCTTCCACTCCCAGAATCCCCCAGCCAGCATGTTGAAGTCCGCCTCTCTTAAAGTATTCTGGCTGGGGGATTCTGGGACGCCGTTTTAAGCGGCAACCATAAAGGGGCCATTTCGTTTGTTTGCTTATTTACTTGCTATCTACTTATTTACTTTCCAATTAATTAATTTAATTAACTCTTTCCGCCGCCCATCTCATTATTGCAGCGTTTCTGTACCTCTGGGGAGGTAGGAGCCCCCGCCTCACTTTTGCTTAAGCCGAGGGCTCCTGGGGCTGGACTAGATGCCCTCTGGGGTTCCTCTGCCCTTCGCCTTCCACAGCTCACCGCCCTCTCCGTCTCCTCTTCTTTCCCCCCTCTGCAGGCTTCTCCCACGAGGATCCCGACTCCGAGGCGACCGCCAGCTCCGAGGCCGAACGGACGGCGCCCCCCACCCGCGACCACCCGGCGCGCCAGGCTCCCTTCACCACTACGGCACCCACCCTGAAGCTCCTCAACCACCACCCGTTGCTGGAGGGCTTCTTCCCCGAGGAGCCCCCGCCCAGGGACGGCTTGCAGCCAGCGCCCCTCCTCGCCTGGGCGACCCCCCGCCGCCCGCCAGCCCCGGGACCTGCTGCGACCCCCACTCCGCCAGCCGCGTCTCCAGCCTCGGGGCCCGCGGGCGCCGTTAGCCTGGTCTCCGCCCGGGACCCCCAGCCGGCGCGCCCCAGTTCCTCGGGGATCGGGGTCTCCAGCCCCAGGGAACTGTCCCCGGGGGCCACGTCGAGCAGGGGACCTGAGACCCCTACTGCACCTGTGGCAGGTAAGAGAGAAGAGGAGGAAGGAGGAAGAGAGCGGGAGAAGTTTGGGGGCTTCCACGCACAGATTCCGGGGCGGAGTTGCGCCAGCTACATCCCAGGCTGGTGGTCCTCGTGGGTTGGAGGAGCCCCCAGCCCCAGCAGGCGGCAAGGAATCTAGGTCTCCAAAGGAGGAAGGGGGTAAAAGAGGAGGGGGGGAAAGGGTTGGGGGCATTAGGGACCTTCAGATTTGGACAAAGTTCTAAATTCAGCTGGTGCAAAGGTGCCCCACGTGGGGGGGGGAGGGGGGAGCACAGGATTGGGGAACAGTAAAACCTGCCCCCCCCCCAATGCCATGGCTTTCCTTGAGCTGTCCTCCCCCCACCCACCCCATTCTGGACAGTTGCCCTGGACAGCCAAAACTGGACAGGTCCTGCAGCAAAATCTGGGCATTCGTTGGGCTTACGACTGCAATGGAGCCCCCAAAAGATAAGGGGCCATTTGGACCCATTTTCCCACAGGAAACCCACCAGAACCCTTTCCTGGGCCTGAGTAATCCCTGAGCGGCCACAAAAGAAGCACATGTAGTTGAATGTTCTGTTTACGACCTTACGCCTCACGGTTGTTAAGTGGATCGCTGCAGCTGTTAAGCGAGTGGCACGGTCGGTTGTGAGGATTTTGGCAGTCAGAAGGCGGCCGAAGTGGATTGCGTGACCCCTCCCCCCCAAGATGCTGCCGACCGCCATAAATACGAGTCGATGGCCAAGCAGCGTCTGAATTTTTGTCCTCTGCCGTGGGTGCAAAGGTCGCAAGGGTGAAAACTGGTCCTCCTCGGTGCCCTTTGAGCGGTCACTAAATGAAGCGTTGTCATTTGAGGACGGCCAGTAACCACTTTTGGCCCTTCCTGGTTGCGAAGCCCCCCAAAACCAGGACAGCACAAGCAAAGCATAGATCTCCCTTCAAACTAGGCTACTCTTGCGGTCAGCAAGCCAATAGCAAACCCTGGATCCGGATGGGGGTTTGTAAGCGATCACGGATTGGGACGTTTCAATTCTACCTCCTGCAGGTGATTTTTTGCCATCACGTCTTGCTTGGGAAGTAGAGGAGCCTTTTGTGTGTGCACATGTACACACACACACACACACACACACACACAGAATCCTGGTCCCACCTTAGAAGAGCCCCTCACCCCCCCGCCCCCCAAATAATGCAGCCCCAACTCCATCCCCAAAAGTGAGGCAGCCTGTATGCCAGGCTGCTTAAGCACAATTAAAATTAAATTTTAAAAAATACGTTGAGATTTTGGGGAAAGTGCAGAGAGGAGGGAATTAAAGGCCTGGAGACAAAAACCATGAAGAATGATTGCAGGATTTGGACTTGGCCAGTCTAAAAACTGGGACACGGTGGCTCAGGGGCTAAGATGCTGATCTTGTCGATCAGAATGGACGGTTCGAATCCCTAGCACCGCATAACGGAGTGAGCTCCCGTGACTTGTGCCAGCTTCTGCCAACCTAGCAATACAATACAATACAATAATACAATACAATAGTAGAGTTGGAAGGGACCTTGGAGGCCTTCTAGCCCAACCCCCTGCCTAGGCAGGAAACCCTATACCGTTTCAGACAAATGGCTATCCAACATCTTCTTAAAGACTTCCAGTGTTGGGGCATTCACAACCTCTGGAGGCAACTTCTGTTCCACTGATTAATTGTTCTAACTGTCAGGAAGTTTCTCCTCAGTTCTAAGTTGCTTCTCTCCTTGATTAGTTTCCACCCATTGCTTCTTGTTCTACCCTCAGGTGCTTTGGAGAATAGTTTGACTCCCTCTTCTTTGGGGCAACCTCTGAGATATTGGAATAATGCTATCATGTCTCCCCTAGTCCTTCTTTCTCTTAAGCTAAACATACCCAGTTCCTGCAACCGTTCTTCATATGTTTTAGTCTCCAGTCCCCTAATCCTCTTTCTTGCTCTTCTCTGCACTCTTTCTAGAGTCTCCACATCTTTTTTACATCGTGGTGACCAAAACTGGATGCAAATATTCCAAGTGTGGCCTTCCCAAGGCCTTGTAAAGTGGTATTAACACTTCACGTGATCTTGATTCTCTCCCTCTGTTGATGCAGCCTAGAACTGTGTTGGCTTTTTTGGCAGCTGCTGCACGCGGCTGGCTCTTATTTAAATGGTTGTCCACTAGGACTCCAAGACCCCTCTCACAGTTACTACTATTGAGGAAGGTACCACCTATACTGTACCTGTGCATTCGAAAGTACATAAAAAATGCAAGTAGAAAAATAGGAACCACCTTTGGTGGGAGGGGAACAGCGTTCCGTGCACCTTCGGCATTTAGACATGCCGGCCACATGACCCCGGAGACATCTTCGGACAGCGCTGGCTCTTCGGCTTTGAAACGGAGATGAGCACTGCCCCCTAGAGTCAGGAACGACTAGCACCTGTGTGCCAGGAGAATCTACCTAGTCTAGAGAAAAGAAGGAGGGACATTAGGTCAGTATTCCAGTATTTGGGGGGCTGCCCCAAAGAAGAGGGGGGCAATTTATTTTCCAAAGCACCAGAGGACAAGAAGCAACGGATGGAAACTAATCAAGGAGAGAAGCAATTTGGGATTAAGGAGAAATTTCCTGACAGTGAATTAACCAGTGGAACAGCTTGCCTCCGGAAGTTTAGATGCTTCATCCCTGAAGGTTTTTAAGAAGAGACTGGACTTACCTCGATTTGTACAGGGCTTGAGCAGGGGGCTGGACTAGAGGACCTCCAAGGAGCTCTTCTATTCCGAATGAAAAAATAAATCCTGATTCTTAGTCTTGAGTAGTGAAAGGTCTGGAACAGGGGTGTCCAACTTTTAAGACCTGTGGACTTTCAACTCCCAGAATTCCCCAGCCAATAAGTCCATAGGTCTTAAAGCTGCTAAACAAGGACATCCGTGGTCTGGAACAATTTTCTCTCCGAGAATATCCGAGATGCCCGGCTGCTTCTAGCAGGGGACAGAGGCCCCCTCCCCTATTGTTCCTTGGGGGGTGCTGCTGCTGCTGCTCTGAGAGCCCCCTGAAAAGGGGAGGCCTCCTCCCACACCAGCCCTTGCGGGGAGGGGGGTTCAAAGGGGGGGGGTCAGTATTTTTCATTTGAGGCAGTAAACCTGCTCAGGTGGAAAATCCAATTTTGGATTGCTGGCAAGATCCCTGATGCACTCAGTTCTGGATGGAGACTCCGTTCATCAGAAAAGGGTTGAGTTTGGGGAGGGGGCCTGGAAGGGAGTAGGAGGCAAAGCCCCTTCCGGTCTTCCCAAGGGGAGAGCAATCATTCAGTGGAATAGTTTGCCTCCAGGAGTTATGGGTGCTCGATCTCGGGGGGGGGGGTTCAGAAATAGACTGGACAGCCAGTTGACTGGGGTGGGATAAGGACTCCTGCCTTGAACAGGGGGTTGGACTAGTTGACCTCTGAGGTCCCCTCCTGTCCTGTGATTCTATGATTTAGGAAGGGGGGGAAGGGGGAAAGTAGAGTAGGAGGTTGACTCTGTAAACCACTTAGAGTCAGAGCTGTAAAAGCACCGTGAAGCAGTATATACAGTAAGTCTAAGTACCTTGGGACGGAAGGGATGGGAAGGAAGGAAGGAAGGAAGGAAGGAAGGAAGGAAGGAAGGAAGGAAGGAAGGAAGGAAGGAAGGAAGGAGAGAGAAGTGAAGAAAAGGGAGGGGAGGGGAGGAAAGGAAAATAGGAGCGAGGAAGAGGGGAGGAAGGAAGGAAGATGAGGAAGGGAAGGAATGGCAAGGAGGGAGAGGGAAAGCCAGGAAAACAGGAAAGAAGAAAAGAAAAGGAACTAGGAGGGAGGGAGGAAAGGAAAATGAGGGAAGGAGGAAGAGAAGAAGGTAATAAGAGAAGAAGGGAAAGAGAAGGGGAGGAAGGAAGGAAGATGAGGGAAGGAGGAAGGGAAGAATGAGAGAAGAAGGGGAAGGGAAGGAGAGAGGAAGGGGAAGGAAGAAGAAAGGAAGGAGAGGGAGGGAGGGAAAGGAAAATAGGTGCGAGGAAGAGGGATGGAAGAAAGGAAGGGAGATGAGAAAGGGAATAAGAGAAGAAGGGGAAGGGAAGAAGGGAAGAGAAGGGAATAAGAAGGCAAAGGGAAGGAAGGAAGGAAGATGGATAGAAACTCATCAGAGGGAAATCCAATCTGAAACTAAGAAGGAATTTCCCAACAGTGAGAACAGTTAATCAACGGAAAAACTCGCTTCCTGGAATAATGGGTGCGCCGTTGCTCTTGTCTTGGTCTTCATTTGTCTGTGATGATATAATGAGGACTCTTGCTTTGGGCTGGGGGCTGGACTAGAGGACCTCTGAGGTCCCTTCCAGCTCTGTTATTCTGTTAAGGCTCTCTTCCTTCCTCCTCCCCCCTTTTCAACCCCTCCCCCCGTCAAGCAACCTGCAGCTGGAACCTGACCGGACCTCGAGGCTCCTTGGCGTCTCCGCTGTCCAGCAACCTCCCCTACGAAGGCAGCTGGCTGGACTGTGCCTACACCATCTCCGTCTATCCTGGTTACGGCGTGGAGATCCGGGTGAGTGAGTCCCACGGAAGGGAAGGCGTGAGCCAAGCTGCTTTTGAGAAGGAATAGGCAGCACTCCTTGGCTCAATCTTTGGAAAGGGGTCTCGGGGAGTTGGGAAGAGGGGGGGGGAAACCTTCCCGGGTTTACGACCGCTCCAGTAGGGTGGGGCATGAACCAATCAGAGAATTGGGGGGGGGAGACAGGGACTCAAACAACGAACCCTATTGGGGGTAATCCATTCGTTTCGCAACAGTGCAAAGTTATAGCTAGTCCTCGACTTACGACCACCATTGAAACCAGAATTTCTGTGGCTAAGTGTTCTGACCGAGGCTTCCCCCCAAAGCAGGAGGCAGAGTCCTGGTCCCGACTAAACCCCTTTTATAAGACGGATGTGAATTCCTCTCGTTCACATCCAGCCAAGGCCTGGCAAACAGTCTTTCAAAGGAGTATTTATGACCACAGACCTTATCTAGCTTGGAAAGCTGCCATGTCAATATTTCCCAAATGAGGGGCTGTGCAAGGAAAGACTCTGGGCACAGAGTCTCTGGGATTCACGGACAGATCTTCCCACTCCTGAAGCGAACGAATGAAGGAATTGTCTCCTGCAAAAGCCCCCTCCCCTTTCGCTCCCCTTTTATTTCCCCTGGGAGGGGCCATTCACTCTCCACCTGTGGCTTTACTCCCAAGTCGACCCTGATTTCTTAGCTGTTCTTGTCTTCTGGCAACTCCACACATGCGCACCCTGGGAACAGGCTCCAGCTGTTCCTCTGCCTCACTGCTGTCTGATTCCGAAGGCAGCTGATAACTGTCAGACGGCCCTGGTCCCCTCTCTGCCTCCAGCACAGAGCCCTCGTCCAAGCCTTCCCCAGACTCCAGGACTGGCCCATCTCCCTCCCCAACCCTCCTCACTGTCCGACTCTGCTGCCAGCTCTGTTGGCTGCTGGCGAGCCACAACACTAAGCAAGACAGTTGTTCAGTGAGTTGCGCCCACACTTACGGCCGTTTCTGCCATGGCTGTTCAGCAAATCATTGCAGTTGTTAAGTGAATCTAGCCCCATGTTTGTTAACTTTAACCGTTGACCTCAAGGCCCTTTAAGTTGAAATCCCCATGTGTTTGGATTTGAACTCCCAGAATTCTGGGAGTTGAAGTCCACGCGTATTAAAGTGCCCAGGGATGAGAAGCACTGCTCTAACCATTAGCCTCCCCTTCCTCACATTTCAAGCCCCCAGCAGTCACTACAGCTATGTGGGGGTCTCACGCTCAGATGCCCACCCTGAGGCCACACCCACTCGCTCCCCTCTGTGGGCACCAGGTTGGAGAAGGCCAGACCGACGAGTTTCCATCCCTTCCCGGATGTTGGCATGTGCCTGGCGTCATGCACGCACGCGGGCACACACACAAATTGTGCTCGGCTGGTAACCACCGCCGGGCACACGTGGCCTTTGTTTGCCGCACGTGCTAGGAACGGCGGGTGGCACCTCCAGAGCTCAAGGCTGTTTGCTCTCCTAATGACAAGCAATGATCTGTCATTATGCCAGCATGCCAACACCCGCGGAGCGGAGAAGATGCTCAGTTCATCTGCAGGGGAGGCTGGGAGGGGCGGGGGCCGTTCGCAATGCCAGGGAAGCTGAAGGGCAAACAAACCGAGATGTTGGCACTGAAGCCGTGCCCTTTGATACGGGCATGACCCGCGCATAGGGCACCTATTTGGGCTTATTTGTTGTGCCGGCTCTTGTGAGCATTATCAAATCAAATCAAATTTTATTTGATTAGCCGCACCCTCTCCAGAAGGACTCGGGGCGGCGTACAATTAAAACACATAAAAATTTACAGATATAAAAAATACATAAACATATACATATACATGTGCATGGAGGAGGTAAACACGAATAAAATAGCATTAAAATTCCAATTTAAAATCCCTCGATTACAATACAAAATACACAATTAAAAAACCCGTCAGGAGCGATATGATAAAACTATGGTTGAGCCCGGCCAGCTACTTGGAAGAGGTGGGTCTTGAGCTTTACGCGGAAGGAGCGGAGGTCAGAGGTGGTCCTGATATCAGGGGGGAGGTCATTCCACAGGGCTGGGCCCATCACAGAGAAGGCTCTGCTCCTAGGCGTCACCCCCCGACACTGTCTGGTGGACGGCACCTGGAGAAGTCCCTCTCTGTGTGAGCGAATTGGTCGCAGGGATGTATGGGGCAGGATACGATCCCGCAAGTAACTAGGTCCTGAGCCATGGAGCACTTTGAAGATCGTTATCAAAACCTTGAAACGCACCCGATAGACCACAGGAAGCCAGTGCAGCTCGCGCAGGAGAGGTGTCACATGGGAGTACCTAATCTGGACCAACTGAAGTCTCCGAGTGCATCTCAAGGGAAGCCCCATGTAGAGAGCATTGCAGTAGTCGATGCGAGACGTCACCAGCGCATGAGTGACTGTGCGTAAGGCATCCCGGTCCAATAGGGGGCGCAATTGGCGCACCAGACGAACCTGGTGGAACGCCCCCCTTGCCACGGCTGTCACATGATCATCCATGGACAGCCGGGTATCCAGGAGGACGCCCAAATTGCGCGCCTGCTCCACGGGGGCTAGTTGTACGCCCCCAATGGCCAGAGATGGAAGTAACTGGTTGAACCGGGGGGGGCGGAAGCCACAGCCACTCTGTCTTGGAAGGGTTGAGCCTGAGTCGGTTGTCATCCATCCAGACCCGTACGGCTTCCAAACACCGGGACATCACTTCGACGGCCTCGTTGGGGTGGTTCGGGGTGGAAATGTACAGCTGAGTATCATCAGCGTACAGATGATATCCCACCCCAAAACCACGAATGATCTCACCCAACGGCTTCATATATGTGTTGAACAGGAGCGGCGAGAGGACCGACCCCTGTGGCACCCCACAGATGAGGGGGCTTAGGGTCGACCTCTGCTCCCCTGCCAACACACGTTGCGTCCGGCCGGAAAGGTAGGAGCCGAACCACCGCAGAACGGTGCCCCGGACCCCCAACCCCTCCAGTCGGTGCAACAGGATACCATGGTCGATGGTATCAAAAGCCGCCGAGAGGTCTAATAGGACCAGGATAGAGGAACAACCTCTATCTCTGGCCCTCCAGAGGGCCCCTTTGGTCTACTGGTGAACCCCAGGCTAGAAACCAGGAGATGGTGAGTTCCAGTTCCACCTTAACCATGAAAGCAGGCCGGGTGAGCCTGGATGAATTACTAGGAGACTGGGAGTTCTAGTTCCACCTTAACCATGAAAGCAGGCCGGGTGAGCCTGGATGAATTACTAGGAGACTGGGAGTTCTAGTTCCACCTTAACCATGAAAGCAGGCCGGGTGAGCCTGGATGAATTACTAGGAGACTGGGAGTTCTAGTTCCACCTTAACCATGAAAGCAGGCCGGGTGAGCCTGGATGAATTACTAGGAGACTGGGAGTTCCAGTTCCACCGTAACCATGAAAGCAGGCCGGGTGAGCCTGGATGAATTACTAGGAGACTGGGAGTTCTAGTTCCACCTTAACCATGAAAGCAGGCCGGGTGAGCCTGGATGAATTACTAGGAGACTGGGAGTTCTAGTTCCACCTTAACCATGAAAGCAGGCCGGGTGAGCCTGGATGAATTACTAGGAGACTGGGAGTTCTAGTTCCACCTTAACCATGAAAGCAGGCCGGGTGAGCCTGGATGAATTACTAGGAGACTGGGAGTTCCAGTTCCACCGTAACCATGAAAGCAGGCCGGGTGAGCCTGGATGAATTACTAGGAGACTGGGAGTTCTAGTTCCACCTTAACCATGAAAGCAGGCTGGGTGAGCCTGGATGAATTACTAGGAGACTGGGAGTTCTAGTTCCACCGTAACCATGAAAGCAGGCCGGGTGAGCCTGGATGAATTACTAGGAGACTGGGAGTTCTAGTTCCACCGTAACCATGAAAGCAGGCCGGGTGAGCCTGGATGAATTACTAGGAGACTGGGAGTTCTAGTTCCACCGTAACCATGAAAGCAGGCCGGGTGAGCCTGGATGAATTACTAGGAGACTGGGAGTTCCAGTTCCACCGTAACCATGAAAGCAGGCCGGGTGAGCCTGGATGAATTACTAGGAGACTGGGAGTTCTAGTTCCACCTTAACCATGAAAGCAGGCCGGGTGAGCCTGGATGAATTACTAGGAGACTGGGAGTTCCAGTTCCACCGTAACCATGAAAGCAGGCCGGGTGAGCCTGGATGAATTACTAGGAGACTGGGAGTTCTAGTTCCACCTTAACCATGAAAGCAGGCCGGGTGAGCCTGGATGAATTACTAGGAGACTGGGAGTTCCAGTTCCACCGTAACCATGAAAGCAGGCCGGGTGAGCCTGGATGAATTACTAGGAGACTGGGAGTTCTAGTTCCACCTTAACCATGAAAGCAGGCCGGGTGAGCCTGGATGAATTACTAGGAGACTGGGAGTTCTAGTTCCACCTTAACCATGAAAGCAGGCCGGGTGAGCCTGGATGAATTACTAGGAGACTGGGAGTTCCAGTTCCACCGTAACCATGAAAGCAGGCCGGGTGAGCCTGGATGAATTACTAGGAGACTGGGAGTTCTAGTTCCACCTTAACCATGAAAGCAGGCCGGGTGAGCCTGGATGAATTACTAGGAGACTGGGAGTTCTAGTTCCACCTTAACCATGAAAGCAGGCCGGGTGAGCCTGGATGAATTACTAGGAGACTGGGAGTTCTAGTTCCACCTTAACCATGAAAGCAGGCCGGGTGAGCCTGGATGAATTACTAGGAGACTGGGAGTTCCAGTTCCACCGTAACCATGAAAGCAGGCCGGGTGAGCCTGGATGAATTACTAGGAGACTGGGAGTTCTAGTTCCACCTTAACCATGAAAGCAGGCTGGGTGAGCCTGGATGAATTACTAGGAGACTGGGAGTTCTAGTTCCACCTTAACGATGAAAGCAGGCCGGGTGAGCCTGGATGAATTACTAGGAGACTGGGAGTTCTAGTTCCACCTTAACCATGAAAGCAGGCCGGGTGAGCCTGGATGAATTACTAGGAGACTGGGAGTTCTAGTTCCACCTTAACCATGAAAGCAGGCCGGGTGAGCCTGGATGAATTACTAGGAGACTGGGAGTTCTAGTTCCACTTTAAACATGAAAGCAGGCCGGGTGAGCCTGGATGAATTACTAGGAGACTGGGAGTTCTAGTACCACCTTAACCATGAAAGCAGGCCGGGTGAGCCTGGATGAATTACTAGGAGACTGGGAATTCTAGTTCCACCTTAACCATGAAAGCAGGCTGGGTGAGCCTGGATGAATTACTAGGAATCTGGGAGTTCCAGTTCCACCGTAACCATGAAAGCAGGCCGGGTGAGCCTGGATGAATTACTAGGAGACTGGGAGTTCCAGTTCCACCTTAACCATGAAAGCAGGCCGGGTGAGCCTGGATGAATTACTAGGAGACGGTGAGTTCCAGTTCCACCGTAACCATGAAAGCAGGCCGGGTGAGCCTGGATGAATTACTAGGAGACGGTGAGTTCCAGTTCCACCTTAACCATGAAAGCAGGCTGGGTGAGCCTGGATGAATTACTAGGAGACTGGGAGTTCTAGTTCCACCTTAACCATGAAAGCAGGCTGGGTGAGCCTGGATGAATTACTAGGAGACTGGGAGTTCTAGTTCCACCTTAACCATGAAAGCAGGCCGGGTGAGCCTGGATGAATTACTAGGAGACTGGGAGTTCTAGTTCCACCTTAACGATGAAAGCAGGCCGGGTGAGCCTGGATGAATTACTAGGAGACTGGGAGTTCTAGTTCCACCTTAACCATGAAAGCAGGCCGGGTGAGCCTGGATGAATTACTAGGAGACTGGGAGTTCTAGTTCCACCTTAACCATGAAAGCAGGCCGGGTGAGCCTGGATGAATTACTAGGAGACTGGGAGTTCTAGTTCCACTTTAAACATGAAAGCAGGCCGGGTGAGCCTGGATGAATTACTAGGAGACTGGGAGTTCTAGTTCCACCTTAACCATGAAAGCAGGCCGGGTGAGCCTGGATGAATTACTAGGAGACTGGGAATTCTAGTTCCACCTTAACCATGAAAGCAGGCTGGGTGAGCCTGGATGAATTACTAGGAATCTGGGAGTTCCAGTTCCACCGTAACCATGAAAGCAGGCCGGGTGAGCCTGGATGAATTACTAGGAGACTGGGAGTTCCAGTTCCACCTTAACCATGAAAGCAGGCCGGGTGAGCCTGGATGAATTACTAGGAGACGGTGAGTTCCAGTTCCACCGTAACCATGAAAGCAGGCCGGGTGAGCCTGGATGAATTACTAGGAGACTGGGAATTCTAGTTCCACCTTAACCATGAAAGCAGGCTGGGTGAGCCTGGATGAATTACTAGGAATCTGGGAGTTCCAGTTCCACCGTAACCATGAAAGCAGGCCGGGTGAGCCTGGATGAATTACTAGGAGACTGGGAGTTCTAGTTCCACCTTAACCATGAAAGCAGGCCGGGTGAGCCTGGATGAATTACTAGGAGACGGTGAGTTCCAGTTCCACCGTAACCATGAAAGCAGGCCGGGTGAGCCTGGATGAATTACTAGGAGACGGTGAGTTCCAGTTCCACCTTAACCATGAAAGCAGGCTGGGTGAGCCTGGATGAATTACTAGGAGACGGTGAGTTCCAGTTCCACCTTAACCATGAAAGCAGGCTGGGTGAGCCTGGATGAATTACTAGGAGACTGGGAGTTCTAGTTCCACCTTAACCATGAAAGCAGGCCGGGTGAGCCTGGATGAATTACTAGGAGACTGGGAGTTCTAGTTCCACCTTAACCATGAAAGCAGGCCGGGTGAGCCTGGATGAATTACTAGGAGACTGGGAGTTCTAGTTCCACTTTAAACATGAAAGCAGGCCGGGTGAGCCTGGATGAATTACTAGGAGACTGGGAGTTCTAGTTCCACCTTAACCATGAAAGCAGGCCGGGTGAGCCTGGATGAATTACTAGGAGACTGGGAATTCTAGTTCCACCTTAACCATGAAAGCAGGCTGGGTGAGCCTGGATGAATTACTAGGAATCTGGGAGTTCCAGTTCCACCGTAACCATGAAAGCAGGCCGGGTGAGCCTGGATGAATTACTAGGAGACTGGGAGTTCCAGTTCCACCTTAACCATGAAAGCAGGCCGGGTGAGCCTGGATGAATTACTAGGAGACGGTGAGTTCCAGTTCCACCGTAACCATGAAAGCAGGCCGGGTGAGCCTGGATGAATTACTAGGAGACGGTGAGTTCCAGTTCCACCTTAACCATGAAAGCAGGCCGGGTGAGCCTGGATGAATTACTAGGAGACTGGGAGTTCCAGTTCCACCTTAACCATGAAAGCAGGCCGGGTGAGCCTGGATGAATTACTAGGAGACTGGGAGTTCTAGTTCCACCTTAACCATGAAAGCAGGCTGGGTGAGCCTGGATGAATTACTAGGAGACTGGGAGTTCTAGTTCCACCTTAACCATGAAAGCAGGCTGGGTGAGCCTGGATGAATTACTAGGAGACTGGGAGTTCTAGTTCCACCGTAACCATGAAAGCAGGCCGGGTGAGCCTGGATGAATTACTAGGAGACTGGGAGTTCTAGTTCCACCTTAACCATGAAAGCAGGCCGGGTGAGCCTGGATGAATTACTAGGAGACTGGGAGTTCTAGTTCCACCTTAACCATGAAAGCAGGCCGGGTGAGCCTGGATGAATTACTAGGAGACTGGGAGTTCCAGTTCCACCGTAACCATGAAAGCAGGCCGGGTGAGCCTGGATGAATTACTAGGAGACTGGGAGTTCTAGTTCCACCGTAACCATGAAAGCAGGCCGGGTGAGCCTGGATGAATTACTAGGAGACTGGGAGTTCTAGTTCCACCTTAACCATGAAAGCAGGCTGGGTGAGCCTGGATGAATTACTAGGAGACTGGGAGTTCTAGTTCCACCTTAACGATGAAAGCAGGCCGGGTGAGCCTGGATGAATTACTAGGAGACTGGGAGTTCTAGTTCCACCTTAACCATGAAAGCAGGCCGGGTGAGCCTGGATGAATTACTAGGAGACTGGGAGTTCTAGTTCCACCTTAACCATGAAAGCAGGCCGGGTGAGCCTGGATGAATTACTAGGAGACTGGGAGTTCTAGTTCCACTTTAAACATGAAAGCAGGCCGGGTGAGCCTGGATGAATTACTAGGAGACTGGGAGTTCTAGTTCCACCTTAACCATGAAAGCAGGCCGGGTGAGCCTGGATGAATTACTAGGAGACTGGGAATTCTAGTTCCACCTTAACCATGAAAGCAGGCTGGGTGAGCCTGGATGAATTACTAGGAATCTGGGAGTTCCAGTTCCACCGTAACCATGAAAGCAGGCCGGGTGAGCCTGGATGAATTACTAGGAGACTGGGAGTTCCAGTTCCACCTTAACCATGAAAGCAGGCCGGGTGAGCCTGGATGAATTACTAGGAGACGGTGAGTTCCAGTTCCACCGTAACCATGAAAGCAGGCCGGGTGAGCCTGGATGAATTACTAGGAGACGGTGAGTTCCAGTTCCACCTTAACCATGAAAGCAGGCCGGGTGAGCCTGGATGAATTACTAGGAGACTGGGAGTTCCAGTTCCACCTTAACCATGAAAGCAGGCCGGGTGAGCCTGGATGAATTACTAGGAGACTGGGAGTTCTAGTTCCACCTTAACCATGAAAGCAGGCTGGGTGAGCCTGGATGAATTACTAGGAGACTGGGAGTTCTAGTTCCACCTTAACCATGAAAGCAGGCTGGGTGAGCCTGGATGAATTACTAGGAGACTGGGAGTTCTAGTTCCACCTTAACCATGAAAGCAGGCCGGGTGAGCCTGGATGAATTACTAGGAGACTGGGAGTTCTAGTTCCACCTTAACCATGAAAGCAGGCCGGGTGAGCCTGGATGAATTACTAGGAGACTGGGAGTTCCAGTTCCACCGTAACCATGAAAGCAGGCTGGGTGAGCCTGGATGAATTACTAGGAGACTGGGAGTTCTAGTTCCACCGTAACCATGAAAGCAGGCTGGGTGAGCCTGGATGAATTACTAGGAGACTGGGAGTTCTAGTTCCACCTTAACCATGAAAGCAGGCCGGGTGAGCCTGGATGAATTACTAGGAGACTGGGAGTTCTAGTTCCACCTTAAACATGAAAGCAGGCCGGGTGAGCCTGGATGAATTACTAGGGGACTGGGAGTTCTAGTTCCACCGTAACCATGAAAGCAGGCCGGGTGAGCCTGGATGAATTACTAGGAGACGGTGAGTTCCAGTTCCACCGTAACCATGAAAGCAGGCCGGGTGAGCCTGGATGAATTACTAGGAGACTGGGAGTTCTAGTTCCACCTTAACCATGAAAGCAGGCTGGGTGAGCCTGGATGAATTACTAGGAGACTGGGAATTCTAGTTCCACCTTAACCATGAAAGCTGGCCGGGTGAGCCTGGATGAATTACTAGGAGACTGGGAGTTCTAGTTCCACCTTAACCATGAAAGCAGGCCGGGTGAGCCTGGATGAATTACTAGGAGACTGGGAGTTCTAGTTCCACCTTAACCATGAAAGCAGGCCGGGTGAGCCTGGATGAATTACTAGGAGACTGGGAGTTCCAGTTCCACCTTAACCATGAAAGCAGGCTGGGTGAGCCTGGATGAATTACTAGGAGACTGGGAGTTCTAGTTCCACCTTAACCATGAAAGCAGGCTGGGTGAGCCTGGATGAATTACTAGGAGACTGGGAGTACTAGTTCCACCTTAAACATGAAAGCAGGCCGGGTGAGCCTGGATGAATTACTAGGAGACGGTGAGTTCCAGTTCCACCTTAACCATGAAAGCAGGCCGGGTGAGCCTGGATGAATTACTAGGAGACTGGGAGTTCTAGTTCCACCTTAAACATGAAAGCAGGCCGGGTGAGCCTGGATGAATTACTAGGAGACTGGGAGTTCTAGTTCCACCGTAACCATGAAAGCAGGTTGGGTGAGCCTGGATGAATTACTAGGAATCTGGGAGTTCCAGTTCCACCTTAACCATGAAAGCAGGCCGGGTGAGCCTGGATGAATTACTAGGAGACTGTGAGTTCCAGTTCCACCTTAACCATGAAAGCAGGCCGGGTGAGCCTGGATGAATTACTAGGAATCTGGGAGTTCTAGTTCCACCTTAAACATGAAAGCAGGCCGGGTGAGCCTGGATGAATTACTAGGAATCTGGGAGTTCCAGTTCCACCTTAACCATGAAAGCAGGCCGGGTGATCCTGGATGAATTACTAGGAGACGGTGAGTTCTAGTTCCACCTTAACCATGAAAGCAGGCCGGGTGAGCCTGGATGAATTACTAGGAGACTGGGAGTTCTAGTTCCACCTTAACCATGAAAGCAGGCCGGGTGAGCCTGGATGAATTACTAGGAATCTGGGAGTTCTAGTTCCACCTTAACCATAAAAGCTGACCGGGTGAGTCTGGATGAATCACCAGGAAATGGTGCGTTCTAGTCCTTTCTCAAGCAAGGAAGCCAGCTGGGTGACATTGGGACAATCACCAGGAGACTGGGAGTTCTAGTCCTGCCTTTGGCATGAAAATCAAGTAGGGGATTTTCAGCCGGCTCCTCTCCCTCACCTCAACCTACCTCAAAGGGTTGTTGTTGGGGGGGGGGGAGGAAAGCGGATGAACTATATCAGCCTCCCTCAGTTATTTATAACAATAATCAAGGCAGGAGAAAAATAACATAAATAACAGCAAATACCCCAGAATAAATCGGCTTCTGCCACGGAGATGGCTCAGCTGCGGAAATTGGGGCCAAGTCCAAGAGGAATGTGCAGGGGAAGCACGGAATTTGAGCCACGGAAAGGAGGATCTAAGAGCAGCTAAGGCAGGGGTGTCCAAACTTGGGAACTTTAAGACTTGTGGACTTCAACTCCCAGAAGTCCACAAGTCTTAAAGTTCCCAAGTTTGGACACCCCTGAGCTAAGGGGATCAAAGGCTAAAATAGAGGAAGAACGGCTGCAGGTTTGGGGTCTGGCTAGTCTAGAGAAAAGAAGAATTAGGGGGGACACGATAGCAGCTTTCCCATAGTTGAGGGGCTGCCACAAAGAAGAGGGGGTCAAATTATTCTCCAAAGCACCTGAAGGCAGGACAAGAAGTTATGGATGGAAACTAATGGAGGAGAGAAGCAACCGGAACTAACACACAATTTCCTGACAGTGAGGACAATTAACCAGTGGAACAGCTTGCCACCAGAAGTTGTGACTGCTCCAACAGTGGAGGTTTTAGAGGAGAGATTGAACAGCCATTTGTCTGAAATGGTATCCGATCTACTGCCTGAGCAGAGGGCTGGACTAGAAGACCTCCAAGGTCCCTTCCAGTTTCTCTTCCTTCCCTTCCCTTCCATTCTATTCTATTCTCTCTTCCCTTCTCTTCTATTTTTTGTTCTCTCCTCTCCTCTTCTCTTCCCTTCTATTATATTTTCTCTTCTCTTCTATTTTCTCTTCCCTTCTATTTTCTCTTCCCTTCCATTCTATTCTATTCTATTTTCTCTTCTATTTTCTCTTCTATTTTCTCTTCTTCTCTTCTATACTCTTTTCTTTTCTCTCCTCTTCTACTTTCTCTTCTCTTCTATTTTCTCTTCTCTTCTCGTCTCTTCCTTTCCATTCTATTCTAATCTATTCTATTCTCTCTTCTCTTCTATTTTCTCTTCTCTTCTCTTCCATTCCATTCTGCCCTATTCCTCTTCTCTTCTCTTTTCTATTCTATAAATTCTAATTCTACCTTATTTCCTGGACTTCCTTGAAATCTCTCTCACTTGAGCATTTCTGGGCAGATTTCCCCTTTTTTTAAAGCGGAGAAAGGCTTCGTAGGCTCTGGGACGGATGCATCGCTCAGCAGCCGAGGCAGAGGCCCTTTGCGGGCGGGCGAGGGGAGGAGGAGATTGAGGAAGAATTGGGGAGGGGAAGGCCTGCAGGGGTGCTGAGAGCTCCGTTGCAAAGCGATGTCTTCCCCGCATCTCAATGAGGAGCTACAAAGGCAGACGCCGGAGGCTTTCGGAGAGGCAGCCAGGCGTGCCCACTCGGCAACACAGCGAAGCAAATGTCAAATCGATCGCAGTGGCATTTGGCCGACATTTCAATGGTACCTGGCCTTCCCCTCCCCCCACCGGGCTCCTGGGGCATCATTAGCTCACCTGGAGCCCAAGGACCCCTCCCCCCAGCTGCATGCCTTGCCTCTGGCCAGGGGGCAGAGGGGGCATCCCTGGGGCACCATCAGCCGAGGACAAAGAGGCACACACGGTGTAAGACAGGAGGAAACGGCACCGGGAGGGGGTCGGGGGTGGGTGGGAGGAGTCCCTGGGGGAGATCTGTGTGAGTGTGTGTGTTGTCAAGGGGCCGAAGCTTTTAGAAGGGGCAAGCTGGCACTTGGCCCACTGGCCTCTCCGGAGAAGGAATTCTTCCCAGCACAGACCCCCACACCCAAGGAGAACGAGGAAGGAAGGAAGATGAGAAAGAGACAAAGAGGAGAAGGAGGAGAGGAAGGAAAAATGGAGGGGGGGAGGGAAGAAGGAAGGGAAGGAAGGAAGATGAGAAAGAGGCAAAGAGGAGAAGGAAGGAAGGAAGGAAGGAAAATGGAGGGAGGGAAGAAAGAAGAGAGAAAGGAAGGAAGGAAGATGAGAAAGAAACAGAGGAGAAGGAAGGAAGGAAGGAAGGAAGGAAGGAAGGAAGGAAGGAAAAATGGAGGGAGGGAAGAAGGAAGAAAGTAGGAAGAGGAAGGAAGGAAGATGAGAAAGAGACAAAGAGGAGAAGGGGGAGAGGAAGGAAAAATGGAGGGAGGGAGGGAAGAAGGAAGGGAAGGAAGGAAGATGAGAAAGAGACAAAGAGGAGAAGGAAGGAAGGAAGGAAGGAAGGAAGGAAAATGGAGGGAGGGAAGAAAGAGAGGAAGGAAGGAAGGAAGATGAGAAAGAAACAGAGGGGAAGGAAGGAAGGAAGGAAAGAAAAATGGGGGAGAGAGGGAAGAAGGAATGAGAAAGAGGAAGAAAGGAAGATGAAAAAGAGGAGACAAAAGAGAAGGAAGGAAGGAAAAATGGAGGGAGGGAAGGAGGGAAGAACGAAGAAAGCAAGAGGGTGGGAAGGAAGGAAGGAACAAGGGGGAAGGCAGGAAGGAAAGAAAAATGGAGGAAGGGTGGGAGGAAGAAAGGAGCATGATGGAGGGAAAGGAGCAATGGGGAAGGAAGGAAGGAAGGAAGGAAGGAAGGAAGGAAGGAAGGAAGGAAGGAAGGAAGGAAGGAAGGAAGGAAAAATGGAAAGGGAAGAAGGAAGGAAGAAAGGAGCAAGACGGAGGGAAGGAAGGAAAGAAAAATGGAGGGAGGGTGGGAAGAAGAAGGCATGATGGAGGGAAGGGAGGAAGGAGGAAGAGGAAGGAAGGAAGGAACAAGGGGAAGGAAGGAAAGAAAAATGGAGGAAGGAAAGAAAGAAAAATGGGGGAAGAGGGAAGAAGGAAGAAAGGAGCAAGAGGGAGGGAAGGAAGGAAAGAAAAATGGAGGAAGGGAGGAAGATGAGAAAGGGACAAAGAAGGGAGGAAGGAAGGGAAAAAAAGGTCCTCAGAGGGAGATCCTACCTGGAATTGAGAAGAAACTTGTTGACAATTGAGATTAATAGGACAATTAATCTCAATTGGCAGGAAATTTCTTCTTAATTCCACCCTATCTCCGGAACTTTTCAAGAACAGACTGGACAGCCATTTCTCCGGAATCCTATAAGGTCTCCTGCTTGAGCAGGGGGTTGGACTGGAAGACCTCCGAGGCCCCTTGCAACTCCCTCCTTCTGTTACTCTGTCTCTTTGCTCTCCTTTGCCACCTGTCTGCCTTTCTCCCCCTCCCACCCCAGATCTCTGGCACCTTTGTGATGTAATTAGGGGAAGAGGTTTGTGGCTTTGGGCCATTTATCACCCAGCAGCCCCATTTAATTACCGTAATTAATATACAACCACTGGATTAATGAGAGACGGGAGCAGAGGGTCGTTTATCAAGATAAGCTACGCCGGGGCTGCTCCCAGGAATTACCGCTTGGCTGGTGCCCAGCCGCAGGTGGGTGAGATGCTTTCGGAACTGCCGGACGGATCCAGTCAAATGATCCTCCCTTAAATACCTTCATCCTTCGCTGATATCAAAGATCTGTGCTTGCAAAATGCAACTTGCTTTTCCGATACAGAATGGCCTTAAATTTATGCCCTTTCCAATTTCTTTCAGCCCCCCAGGGCAATCGACCAAACTCTGTACTTCAAGAGAGGCCCCAAATCCAATTCTGCAGGTAGTCCTCAGACTTACGACGGCAATTGGGAGGAGGATTTCCCATTGCTGGCCAGAGCAGTTGTGAAGCGAATCTCCGAATCCCAAAAATTGGAAGGGATCTTGGAGGTCTTCTAGTCCAACTCCCTGGCCCAGCAGGAGAAAATAAAATCTCACCCGATTTTTATGATAGTTTTTTTGAACCATCGTTGCTAAGTGAATCGGCGCAGTTCTTGACTGATTCATGTGGTCGTTAACCGAATTTGAATCCCCCCTTTGACTTGTGAGTAACTGTCTGGGTGGACAGGTCACAAATGGTAAACGTTGCTTGCCAAGTGCCCGAATTTTAACCGTGTGATTGTGGGGGATGCTACAAAGGTTGCAAGTGTGAGGATCTGTAAGGAGGTCACATGATCCCCTTTTGTGACCGTCTGACAAGCAAAGTCAGTGGGGAAGCTGGATTCGCTTCACCACCGTCTTATTAACAGCTGCAGTGATTCGCTTAACGACCGTGGCAAGAAAGGCTGCGAAAGGAGACAAAAATGGACAACGTTGGGCTCTCTTGTGGTCGTAAGTCAAGGACCAGCTGTATTCTACGCCTTGCTTCTGACGCAGCCAGGGAGGAGTGGGGAGCGGAGTTCTCTTGAGCCTGGCAGGGCAGTTGTGTGGCAGTGGGAACTTTAGAGCCAAGTCACTATCTTGGTTTATGCCCAGCTTGTATAAATAAAGTTGGTGGCTTTCTGTGCCAGGAAGAAAATGGAAATGCTGGAAGCTGATGGTAACATCCTCTGCTCAAAGTCCCAGCTCATCTCGTTGGCCTCTGTTTCGGCACGTCCGGCCAACTGCTACGTTTCTCCAGGCTGTGCCCGTTAGGGACTGCGGATTTTCTGCCACTAAGAAATGTTGGGGAAGGGAGCGATTTAACTCATCAGCTCCCATTCCTGCTTCATGGGGAACCTGCTTTTGTTGTTTGAGAAATGGGGTCCAGAACTAGAATAGAATAAGGGAGTTGGAAGGGACTTGGAGGTCTTCTAGTCCAACCCACTGCCCAAGCGAGAAAACCTATACCTCTTCAGAGAAATGGCAGTCCAATCTCTTCACAAGGACCTCCAGGGATGGAGGCAAGCCATCTCCACTGGTTAATTGCTCTCACTGTCAGGAAGTTTCTCCTTATTTCTCTCCTTGATTGGTTTCCACCCGTTGCTTCTTCTCCTGCCTTCGGGGGCTTTGGAGGAGAGGTTGACTCCTTCTTCTCTATGGCAGTCCCTCAAATATTGGAACTCTGCTATCATGTGAGGTGGGGGCCCTTAAACTCCATATCATTTGAATCTTCCTGAAGCTAGGATTGGAGCTGCTGGAGAGAAGGAGGGGGTGAGTCACAAGACAAAGACACTGAGGTGGGGGCCCGCGCGCCTAACGGCGCGCGAATCATATATCTATAAACCAAAATAGCAATAATACATTCTGGATTAGTGTGTTTGAGATTGTGATTTTATTTATTTCAAAATGACTGGCTTAGTTCAATGTAATAGCTGTTTTGCACCTGTCTTTCGCAGTACTCTTTTCAAATTTGGATACTGTCCCCTTTGTAAACAAATTACGAGTCTACATAGGCAGATTACCTATCTAGAATCTGTAATCTGTGCTCTCCAAGCAGAAACTAGGTGTCTACGTCAGCCATTCCACTCTATGGTGAAGCCACACTATCAGCCCCCTCTACCACAAAGATCTTGCAGGAGAAGAGCTGTCTGGACAACTGTGGGATCTGGCAGGTTGAGAGCTGTGAACCATAAACCCAAAGCTTTTGCTGTGACCCAGCAAAACAGATATAGTGCCCTTGCTGACCTTAATGGGGACACTAAAGAGATAGGTCAAGGCAGTTGTGATAATGATGACTCAAATAAGCAGGGGATCGTGGTCCAAAACGAAGAACTTTCTTCGGAAAGGCGAAAAGGGGAACCAGGTATCACACATCAGTCGCAGAAGAAGATCAAGGTATGTAAAAAGAGAAGTCACCTTCTGGTTGGTGATTCAATCGTAAGAGATGTTAATTTAGGAGAGGATACGGAGGTTTTAAAAGAGGTCAGGTGTCTGCCAGGTGCTACTGCCAGCAGAGACAAGAGGCGTATTCTTAAGATAGTCAAGAATGCAAGTAAGGACTGTGACGTTGATGCTATTATACATCTTGGCACTAATGATCTATCCCAGAAAGATGTACTTTCTGTGCAGAATGATTTCCAGAACTTGGGGTATGAACTTAATAGTATAGGTTGTAGGCTTATCTTTTCAGAGGTTTTACCTGTATATAAGGAACAAAAAGGGAAGGGCCAGCGTGTAGCAGAGTTTAATGTTTGGCTAAAGGAGTGGTGTAAAAGGGAAGGCTTTGGTTTTATTAGTCATGAAGCCTGTAGCTGGTCCAATGAAAAACTGTACAAAAGAGATGGGTTGCACCCATCCAAGAAAGGAACTGAGTTACTTGGCATTAAATTCACAGATTTTCTTGATAAACATTTAAACTGAAGAGCGGGGACAGAGAATTAATAGATACAGAACATCTCTGTCCCCAGCAAACTAAAATTCATAGGGTTATAAATGCATGTAACATAGATGTGTGTGTGGGTAAGATTATCACTCCTGCTGTCAAGCAAAACCAAGCATGTAATAGTGATTGTCATACCATGTGCATGAATCACACAAGTGGCAAGAAAATAGGGGCAGTCAGGCATAATACAGGTTATGTAGACAGTAAACACAAGGTCAATCAAAATGGACTCAAATGTCTATATACCAATGCACAGAGCATGAGGAATAAACAGGGAGAATTAGAAATTCAAGTAAAAGAGGGCAGATATGATATTATTGCCATTACAGAAACTTGGTGGGATGAAACTGACAAATGGAACATACAGCTAGAAGGATTTAAATTATTTAAAAGAAATAGACCAAATAAAAGAGGAGGTGGAGTTGCACTATATATAAGAAATAACTATGTCTCTACAGAAATAGAGCACAACAATAATGAGAACTATCTTGAATGCATTTGGGTCAATATTAAAGGTTGTGGGGGAAATGACATTGCCATAGGTCTATACTACAGGCCACCCAACCAAGCAGAGGAAGAAGATGAACTTTTTGCTAGTCAGCTAACTAAGGTATGTAGGAAGCACACCACAATAGTAATGGGAGATTTTAACTACCCTGACATCAACTGGGAAACAAACTCTGCACCAAGTGGAAGATCCAACAGGTTCCTAACAAACCTAGCAGACAACTTTGTTTTCCAAAAAGTAGAGAAGGAAACAAGGGGATCAGCCATACTGGACTTAATTCTCACTAACAGAGAGGAAATGATAGAAGGTGTTGAAGCCATAGGAACCCTGGGGGCAAGTGACCATGCAATATTGGAATTCAACATTATCCAAACACAAGTAGTAGAACAAAGTCAAACTAGAGTCTTGGACTTTAAGAAAGCTAATTTCAATAAACTTAGAGAGAGCTTGGGAAAAATTCCATGGATGAGAATCCTCGAGGGGAAAACAACTCAAGAAGCTTGGGAAATTTTGAAAAATGAGATTAGAAAAGCCCAGTCTAACACAATACCAATGAAGAAGAAAAACAACAGCTCCCAAAAGAAACCAGCATGGCTGCATAAACAACTATCTGACAAACTGAAAGACAAAAAAAGTAAGTATAAAAAGTGGAAGGAGGGGGACATAACTAAGGCAGAATATCAGCAAATAGCCCGAGCCTGTAAAGATGAAGTGAGGAAAGCTAAGGCTCACAATGAAGAAAGGCTTGCCACAAAAGTAAAAATTAACAAAAAAAGCTTCTTCCAACATGTTAAAAACAAGAAAAAAAGTTAAGGAAACAATTGGTCCATTGCTAGGAGAAAGTGGCAAGAAGGTGACAAGCAACAGGGAGAAAGCAGAACTATTTAACTCATGTTTTGCATCTGTCTTTACACAAAGGGATAAAACAGTCCAACCTATCAAAAGCAGCACCACAAAATTAGGAACACAAATTGAAATAGGGAAGAAAATGGTAAGTGAGCACCTGTCTACCCTAGATGAGTTCAAATCACCAGGACCGGATGGATTACACCCCAGAGTTCTGAAGGAACTAGCAGACGAGATCTCAGAACCACTGAATTATATCTTTCAGAGATCCTGGAACACCGGGGAACTACCAGAGGACTGGAAAAGAGCTGATGTGGTTCCCATCTTCAAAAAAGGGAAAAAATTAGATCCAGGAAACTACAGACCTATCAGCCTAACCTCAATACCAGGAAAGATTCTGGAAAAAATAATCAAGCAACGAATTTGCGAACACCTAGAAGCAAACAAAGTAATAGCCAAAAGCCAACATGGATTTGTCAAAAACAGATCATGCCAGACTAATCTTATTGCATTCTTTGATAATGTGACAAAATTAGTGGACCAGAGGAATGCCGTTGATATAGTTTACTTGGACTTCAGTAAGGCTTTTGATAAGGTAGACCATAACCTACTACTAGATAAAGTAGAAGAATGTGGGTTAGACAGCATCACCACCAGATGGATTGGTAACTGGCTGACCAACCGCACTCAACGTGTAGTTCTCAATGGAACTGCATCTACATGGAGGGAAGTATGCAGTGGAGTACCCCAAGGCTCTGTTTTAGGCCCAGTACTCTTCAACATCTTCATCAATGATTTGGATGAGGGAATAAATGGGGAACTCATCAAATTTGCAGATGATACCAAGCTGGCAGGAATAGCCAACACTCCAGAAGATAGGCTTAAGATACAGAAGGATCTTGACAAACTTGAACATTGGGCACTATCTAATAAAATGAAATTCAATGGTGAAAAGAGTAAGGTTCTACATTTAGGCAACAAAAACGGAATGCACAGGTACAGTATAGGTGATACCTTACTCAGTAGTAGTAACTGTGAGAGGGATCTTGGAGTTCTAGTGGACAACCATTTAAATATGAGCCAGCAGTGTGCAGCAGCTGCCAAAAAAGCCAACACAGTTCTAGGCTGCATCAACAGAGGGATAGAATCAAGATCACGTGAAGTGTTAATACCACTTTATAATGCCTTGGTAAGGCCACACTTGGAATACTGCATTCAGTTCTGGTCGCCACGATGTAAAAAAGATGTGGAGACTCTAGAAAGAGTGCAGAGAAGAGCAACAAAGATGATTAGGGGACTGGAGGCTAAAACATATGAAGAACGGTTGCAGGAACTGGGTATGTTTAGCTTAAGAGAAAGAAGGACTAGGGGAGACATGATAGCATTATTCCAATATCTCAGAGGTTGCCACAAAGAAGAGGGAGTCAAACTATTCTCCAAAGCACCTGAGGGTAGAACAAGAAGCAATGGGTGGAAACTAATCAAGGAGAGAAGCAACTTAGAACTGAGGAGAAATTTCCTGACAGTGAGAACAATTAATCAGTGGAACAGCTTGCCTCCAGAAGTTGTGAATGCCCCAACACTGGAAGTCTTTAAGAAGATGTTGGATAGCTATTTGTCTGAAACGGTATAGGGTTTCCTGCCTAGGCAGGGGGTTGGACTAGAAGACCTCCAAGGTCCCTTCCAACTCTACTATTGTATTGTATTGTATTGTATGTCCCCCCAGTCCTTCTCTTCCTTAAACATTCCCAGTTTCTCCAACTATTCTTCATATGTTTTAGCTTTAATAATAATAGAACAGAACAGAACAGAACAGGAGGAGGAGTGAGAAGGGAGGACAGGACAGGACAGAATAGAACAACAGAAGAGAATAAAAGAGGAGGGCAAGGAGGAGGGAGACGGTTGGACAGAACAGAACAGAATAGAACAACAGAACAGAACAAAATAGAACAGGAGGAGGAAGAGGGGAGGACAGGACAGAACAGAATAGGAACAACAGAATAGAATAGAATAACAGAACAACAGAACAGAATAGAACAGGAGGGCAAGGAGGAGGGAGACGGTTGGACAGGACAGAACAGAACAGAATAGAACAACAGAACAGAACAAAATAGAACAGGAGGAGGAAGAGGGGAGGACAGGACAGAACAGAACAGAATAGGAACAGAACAGAATAGAATAACAGAACAACAGAACAGAATAGAACAGGAGGGCGAGGAGGGAGACGGTTGGACAGGACAGAACAGAACAGAATAGAACAACAGAACAGAACAAAATAGAACAGGAGGAGGAAGAGGGGAGGACAGGACAGAACAGAACAGAATAGGAACAGAACAGAATAGAATAACAGAACAACAGAACAGAATAGAACAGGAGGGCAAGGAGGAGGGAGACGGTTGGGCAGGACAGAACAGAACAGAACAGGAACAGAACAGAACAGAATGCTTTTTTGGCCAAGTGTGACTAGGCACACGAAGAATTTGCCTTTGGTACAAAAGTTCTCAGTATACATGGGAAATAGCAAAGTAATAATCATAAAAATGATACCAATAATAAAAGATGGTGGGACAGATGGGAAGGATAATAGTAATACAGACATATCTTACACGGCTTGTACCACCGTTCTACCTCTTTGTTGACCTCCTTCACACGCTACATCTGGTATGGTCGTAAGTCGAGGACTAACTACAGAATTTTTTCAAGGACAGAATTGGGGAATCGGAGTCCGTGCTGTTACCTGCCCGGTCCCACCGCCTGCCCCCTTGCCAGTCCCAAAGTAGGAGCCGGTGCCCCATGACGCTTCTCTCTTACCCCCCCTCCCCCTTTGCAGGTGCAAAACATCAGCCTTGCGGTGGGCGAGACAATCACCGTGGAGACCCTCGGAGGCCTGGAGCCCGTTCCACTGGCCAACGAGTCCTTCCTGGTGCGTGGTCAAGTGGTCCGTGGCCCCACCAACCAGGTGCTGGTTAGGTTCCAGAGCCCTTCTCCAGCCAACCCAGGGACCTTCCACTTCCACTTTGAAGGTAAGACTCTCCATTGAAGCTGGGGGGAGATGGAGGACTTCTGCTCAACCCTGGGGAAGTCAACGGTGGGGGAGAGATGCTGCGGACATCTGCCCCCCATTGGCCTCGTAGTCCTTCAAAAGTAGACAATGCAGCACTCTTTCAGAATTCAGTTCACGGATCCTTACTGGAGAATTCCATCAGCTGGCCTACCATGAAGGGCTGGCGTTTGTTCTCATCCTCACAAAAGGGAACCTTGACCTCCTGTCATTTTTGCTGACTTTCCCATCACGAGTCCATGCAGAGCAGTGGTGAAATTCAAATTTTTTTACTACCAGGCGTGGCTTGGTGGGCATGGCAGGGGAAGGAGACTACAAAATCCCCATTCCCTCTTCACTGCAGGGTAAGGATACTGCAAAATCTGCATTCCCTCTTCACTCCAGGGTAAGGATACTGCAAAATCCCCATTCCCTCTTCACTCCAGGGTAAGGATACTGCAAAATCCCCATTCCCTCTTCATTCCAGGGTAAGGATACTGCAAAATCCCCATTCCCTCTTCATTCCAGGGTAAGGATCCTGCAAAATCCCCATTCCCTCTTCACTCCAGGGTAAGGATCCTGCAAAATCCCCATTCCCTCTTCATTCCAGGGTAAGGATACTGCAAAATCCGCATTCCCTCTTCACTCCAGGGTAAGGATCCTGCAAAATCCCCATTCCCTCTTCACTCCAGGATAAGGATACTGCAAAATCCCCATTCCCTCTTCACTCCAGGGTAAGGATACTGCAAAATCCCCATTCCCTCTTCACTCCAGGGTAAGGATACTGCAAAATCCCCATTCCCTCTTCACTCCAGGGTAAGGATACTGCAAAATCCCCATTCCCTCTTCATTCCAGGGTAAGAATCCTGCAAAATCCCCATTCCCTCTTCACTCCAGGGTAAGGATCCTGCAAAATCCCCATTCCCTCTTCATTCCAGGGTAAGGATACTGCAAAATCCCCATTCCCTCTTCACTCCAGGGTAAGGATCCTGCAAAATCCCCATTCCCTCTTCACTCCAGGGTAAGGATACTGCAAAATCCCCATTCCCTCTTCACTCCAGGGTAAGGATCCTGCAAAATCTGCATTCCCTCTTCACTCCAGGGTAAGGATACTGCAAAATCCCCATTCCCTCTTCATTCCAGGGTAAGGATACTGCAAAATCCCCATTCCCTCTTCACTCCAGGGTAAGGATACTGCAAAATCCCCATTCCCTCTTCACTCCAGGGTAAGGATACTGCAAAATCCTCATTCCCTCTTCACTCCAGGGTAAGGATCCTGCAAAATCCCCATTCCCTCTTCACTCCAGGGTAAGGATACTGCAAAATCCCCATTCCCTCTTCACTCCAGGGTAAGGATACTGCAAAATCCTCATTCCCTCTTCACTCCAGGGTAAGGATCCTGCAAAATCTCCATTCCAGTGGTAGGTTTCAAAAGTTTTTAGAACCTATTCTGTAGGTACAGCCTGTTTTGTGGGAGTGGCTTGGTGATCATGTGACCGGGTGGAAGTGGCTTGGTGATCATGTGACCGGGAGGGAGTAGCTTGGCAGTCATGTGACTGAGTGGGAGTGGCTTAGCAGTTATGTGACTGGGTGGGAGTGGCCAAGTCGATGTCACTGAATTCTTTGCCACAAAGAATGACCTACAAAAAGAAGATATAAAAGAAAGGAAATTTATTATTTTGTGCACTTACTACTTAAATAAGAATAAAATAAGTACACAAAACAATAAAACAGCTACTTACAGAGGACATATGGCTGTCCTTGCCGATCTTCAACATTACTGACCATCTTACACACACCCTTCCAGCCCCTCTGCCTCTTCCCTCTTCCTGGATTCACTCAGACATTTTTAAAACTCACAGCCTGAGCACACACTCTTCTAACAGCCCCTCTGCCTCTTCCCTCTTCCTGGATTCACTCAGACATTTTTAAAACTCACAGCCTGAGCACACACTCTTCTAACAGCCCCTCTGCCTCTTCCCTCTTCCTGGATTCACTCAGACATTTTTAAAACTCACAGCCTGAGCACACACTCTTCTAACAGCCCCTCTGCCTCTTCCCTCTTCCCCAACATCCTCCCCCCCCCCCCCAGCCACTCACCAGTTGTTTCTTCTTCTGGTTCTTCTTCTGAGAACTTTTCGGCAGCGTGGTGCGGATGGGCGGGGCAAGTGAAAGAGCGAACGAGGGGAGGGAGCGTTCTGGTACGGGGTCTCCTGACCAACGGGTACGGGAAGGCACGCTAAATTTCACCACCTGGTACGGCCGTACTGGGCCGTACCGGTTGAAACCCACCCCTGCTGCATTCCCTCCCAATTCTGGGGCCAACCAGATGTGGTATTTGCCGGTTCTCTGAACTACCCAAAATTTCCACTGCTGGTTCTCCAGAACCTGTCAGAACCTGCTGGATTTCATCCTGGATGCAGAGCCTTCTTCACACGGCTCCTGTCTGCCCTCAAAGCCTTGGGTCTGGTCTGCTGAATGCAGGTCACCCTCAAATTCAGTGTAGAGAAAAGTCAAGTCTTACACTTAGGCAAGAAAAGTCAAAAGGACACATATAGAATGGGTAAAACCAGGCTTACTAGCAGTCGGAGAGGGACCTTGGAGTCTTAGTGGACAACCAGCTAAATAGGAGCCAACCGTGTGTACTGGCAGTAAAAAATGCCAACGCAATCCTCAATTGCATTAACAGAGGGATACAATCAAGATCAAGGGAGGTATTAATACCACTCAATAAACCCTTAGTAAGACTACAACTAGAGTACTACATTCAGTTTTGGTCACCACACTATATTAGTGTGGTCACCACACTAAAGATGTTGAGACTAGAAAGTGCAGAGAAGAGCAACCAGGATGATGAGGGGACTGGAGGCTGAAACATAAGAAGAACGGTGGCAGGAACTGGGCCTGGCTAGTCTAGGGAAGAGAAGGACCAGGGGAGACAGGAGAGCATCTTCCAATATTTGAGGGCCTGCCACAGAGAGGAGGAAGAGGGTCAAGCTATTGTCCAAGGCACCCGAAAGCCAGAGAAGGAACAATGGATGAAAACTGACCAAGGAGAGATTCAACCTGGAAGTAAGGAGGAATTTCCTGACAGTGAGAACAATCAACCCATGGAAGAGAAGTTGCCTTCGGAAGTTGTGGGAGCTTCATCCCTGGAGGCTTTCAAGAAGAAACTGGACTGCTATCAGTCAGAAATTGTGTAGGGTCTCCTGCTTGGGCGGAGGGTTCGACTAGATGACCTCCAAGGTCCCAACTCTGCTGATCTGTAAAGTTACAGCTATTCATTTAGTGATCATTGGAAGCCAGATTCCCTTAACAACTGTGTTGCTGTGCAGTTGTTCCCTTAGCAACGGCGGCAAGAAAAGTTGTAAAACAGGGCAAAACTCAGCTAACGGTTTTCTCGCTTAGCAACAGAAAATTTGGGCTCAATTATGGTTGTAAGTCAAGAAAAGAGCAGCCAGGGTATGTAGCAAGTTGTTCTGACCCAACTCCCCAAACACAACAAACCCTTTGAAGTGAACTCAAAAGATTCCATGATTAAGAATTCCGGCAGCCCCGGCAAAAAGTTTCTCTCTCACCGCAGGCTAAGAAGTCTGTCCGGCAGGGAGATGAATAGTTGCCTGGCACATCTATTCATCTCCGCCCTCTGCCTTTGATCCCCAGAGCTAGGGTGGGGCTTCACTAGCAGCGGTGGCTCTTCTGTCCCGAGGACCAGCCCATAGACTTCCATTGTTCTCCTCTCCTCTGCCTTTCTTTCCATTGGCGCATCAGGGACTGGACCCAGCTGTTCCTCCTCTTCCTCATCAGCCACCTCCTGACCTGGGGGTTGTTGACGCTCCATCTGAGAGCTGAGGGACGGCCCAGCCTCCACCTCTCTCTCTCTCTCTCTCTCTGCCAGCTCCATTCGCTCTTCGCCCTCGGAGCTCCCAGGTTGCCTTGATGTTGACCCTGATTCCCACACCTCCTCCTCTGATTCGGCTGCTGGAGGGGACGGCGGCCGACAGGCCACAATGCAAATGCTTCAATCCATCGGCAGGGCCCCCAATGCTCCATTGCCACACATGTATGTACGTATGTACACACACGCACACACACACACACACACACCACAATAGCAGCTCCAGGGTGTGCCACAGTGCCAGGATTTTCGCTTGCAGCTGTAGAGCAATTAGCTAATTGGAAGCTCGCTAATCGCCGCAGGAGCTAATCGCTGATGCTGCCAGGTTAAAGCGGGCACCTCCGAAGAAGCAGCGTCTAATGAGGAGGTAATTGGCCCCAACAATTAACACAATTTGCACAGAGTGGGGGCAGGGAGGGGGGAGGACAGCTGTCACCGTACCTGTCTACAGATAACGCTGCTGGAATTTCTCTGCCATCCCATCATCCAAGCAGTGGTGGGTTCTGGATCCTGGTGCAACTGGTACGGTGCAACTGGGCCACCTTCTACCACATGAATGCGTGCATTGTGCACATGCATACTTACCTCCTGGGACGCTCCATGACGCCTCCGCGATGGTCCAGATGCTCGGCGAAGCGTCACGCAGGCACCGTACACTCCATGCGCGGAAGCCCCTAAAACCTCAGATACCGGAAGGGGCGCAGGTGGGCAGGTGGCCTCCCCAGAGCACCATACCGGAACGGTACCTGGTGCACCCGGCAGGCACCGGGATGCCCGTACCGGGGCGTACAGGCCATAACCCACCACTGCATCCAAGGGACAGAGATGTCCTCCTTCACCCTGCTTGCAAAGAGAGTGGTCAGCTTCACACAGCCTTACTACTCGTATTGGACAAGTGTGTTATGCCAGGCCAGGATCCCCAACCTGGTGTCCACCAGACGGGATGCATTAGAAACCCCCACATTTCCCAGGCTGCAGCGTACAGCAGTGGTCCCCAACCTTTCCAACTTGGCAGCCTGGAAGAAGGGACGGTTCTGTGGGAGTGGCAGGCACATGCGCACACAAGCAACTCCATTTGCACAAGCAGCGGGTGAATGCACATGCCATTCACACTAAGGAAGCGTCATGCAGTCAGCAGGTTCTGACCAGTTGTGGAGAACCGGTAGCAGAAACTTTGAGTAGTTTGGATAACCGGTAAATACCACCTCTGACTAGCCCTGCCCCATCTATTCTCTGCCTCCCAAGTCCCAGCTGATTGGGAGGGAATGGAGATTTTGCAGTATCCTTCCCCTGGAGTGAAGAGGGAAAGGAGGTTTTGCAGTATCCTTCCCCTGGAGTGGGCAGGGATTAGGGATTTTGCAGTATCCTTCCCCTGGAGTGAAGAGGGAAAGGAGATTTTGCAGTATCCTTCCCCTGGAGTGAAGAGGGAAAGGAGATTTTGCAGTATCCTTCCCCTGGAGTGAAGAGGAAAAGGAGATTTTACAGTATCCTTCCCCTGGCGTGAAGAGGGAAAGGAGATTTTGCAGTAATCCTTCTTCTGGAATGCGCAGGAATTAGGGATTTTGCAGTATCCTTCCCCTGGAATGAAGAGTGAATGGACATTTTACAGTATCCTTCCCCTGGCATGAAGAGGGAAAGGAGATTTTGCAGTATCCTTCCCCTGCCACATCCTCCAAGCCATGTCCACCAAGCCACGCCCACAGTAAAAAAATTTGAATCCCACCACTGCTTGCACAGTTTGTTTCCGAATGTGTTGCAGTCTGGTAGTGGACCATAGACCGTAGGTTTGGGGACCCCTGGCGTAGAGGATACTGTCTTGGGGGTGTGAGAAAGACCTTGGAAGGCGGGATGAAAAGATGCTGACAGATAAGAGACAGCCAAACCCTCAGCTGCATAATGGGCAAAAAAAGGAGCTCCGAAGAAACCTTCCCTAGTTTCCCAGACTGCAAAGGAGACAGTGAGAGAATCGTATTTTCAGACCTGCAAGATTCTGTTCATGCAGCTTTGCGATAAAGTAAAATTAGTTGTAGAGGGTTGTGGTGGCTCAGTGGCTAAGACGCTGAGCTTGTCGATCAGAAAGGTCGGCCATTCAGCGGTTCGAATCCCTAGCGCCATGTAACGGAGTGAGCTCCCGTGACTAGTCCCAGCTTCTGCCAACCTAGCAGTTCGACAGCATGTAAAAATGCAAGTAGAAAAATAGGAACCACCTTTGGCGGGAAGGGAACAGTGTTCCATGCGCCTTCGGTGTTGATCATGCCAGCCACATGACCACGGAGACGTCTTCGGACAGCGCTGGCTCTTCGGCTTTGAAACGGAGATGAGCAGCGCCCCCTAGAGTATAGGTATTCCTCAACTTACAACCACATTGTGCCCCAAACCTCTATTGCTAATTGGGACACTTGCTTGTCACAAAAGGGGAATCACTTGATCTTAGGACACAGGAACGGTCGTAAATACGCAGCATCCTGGGCGTCACGGGATCCCCTTTCGCAACCGTCCGACAAGCAAAGCCAACGGGGGAAGCCAGATTCGCTTAACGACCGTGTGACTAACTTACCAACGGCAGCGATTTACTTAACAACCGTGGCAAGAAAGTTTGTAAAACAGGGCAGAGCAACTCTCTCGCCTAACAGTGGAAATTTGGGGCTCGATTCTGGTCGTAAGTCGAGGACTACCGGCGTCGCATTTGCAGGCGGGAGGCACTGGGTTTAGGCCTTGGCCTCTGCAACGTGGGTCGAGCAGACAGTCCTGGAATAGATGCTGCCTCTGATGTGGCAGAGAACAAGGGATGGGGAAGAGCACAGTTGCCCAGGACGATGGACAGGGGGTTGTTTTAGCCATGGACTTTAGTGCTCAGGACTGACCAGGGGTGTCAAACACAAGGCCTGCAGATCCGGCCCACAGGGCCGTCCTGGAAAATGTAATGGCCCGGCCCGCATCGGTTCAGCCCAGTTTACCCAGTACAAAGAGGAGACAGCTGGTCAGCATGGCTTCGGCCCAGTCTACCCATTCCAGAGAGGAAACATGCCAGCAGTTTGGACAGTGACTGAAGGGGGGGATCTCCCAAAAAAGGAACCACAAAATAGGAAGGGAAGGAGGAGAACAGGGAAAACCCTGGAGAAAGTGACTAGAACAATAAAAGTAAATGCTCTGAATAAAAGATACAACAGCCACAAAAACAGGGAAAAGAAAAAGAAGAAGTTAGGGGAAAGAGGGAGAAGAAGGAAAAGAATTAAAACCGGGACTTTTGGGGAGCCCAAGAGAAAACGGTGAAAAGAGGAAGGAAGGGGAAAAGAGTTGCATTAGTAGATGAAAGAGAATAGTGGTAAGATTGTTATGGTGACGCAACTAATTAAGAAATAAAGAAATGATGGTATATTGATCATGGTAGAAAAAAAATGGAAAGAAATGCTCTCTATGCTTCAATTGAATGAGAGGATGGGTGCTGTTTATAGCAAAATACACCAAGGGAGGAAATAAGAAAAGGAAAATTTGGGGTAACTTTAAAGGGGAAAATTGAAGATTTTGTTTATGTATTAAGGAAAAATAACTATAAAGATGGAAAATAATGGAATAATTTGGCTGAAAGTGAAAATGAAAACTATGATGTCAAAAGGATGATGGAACTGAGAGGTTGTAAAAGAAAAGACTCAGACAATGCTTTGTTCCTATAATATCTAAAATTTGCATTAAAAAATAAAAAACCTTGACTGGCAAACTGGCCACGCCCACCCAATCAAACATGCTCACCCAGTCAGCCACGCCCAGCGAGTGGCATCAAGCTGGCCATGCCCACCCAGTTGCCCACGCCCACCCATCCCCTGAGGTCAGCCACAGCCCTGACAGGGCCCTCAATGAAACTGAGTTTGACACCCCTGCACTAAACCAACAGCCCTCAACCTTGGGACCAGCAGGGACCAGTTCCATGGAGAGAGGTATTTCCGTGTGGTTTCACATGCTGCTTGAATCCTGTGGGTGGGACTTTGCTTGTTTGCGCGGACTGGTTTCTGATACGCCACAACCCGGTGCTGGTCCACAGACCGGGGATTGGGACGCCTGCATTAAGCTACTGTCCGCGTCTCTCCTCCATGTCCAGCGTACTTGCTGAGTTGTGCCTTCCCTGCGCGGCCGGTGTACGGCGATGTCTCTGTCACCAGCACTCACCCAGGGGGCCGAGCGTGCTTCTCCTGCGCTGTCGGCTACCAGTTGGTGGGGAAGCCCTGCCTGGCATGCCTCAATGCCACCCATCCCTTCTGGAGCATCCAGGAGCCTACCTGCATCGGTGAGTTTTTCTCCATTCTTCCTCCATCCATCTCTTTCTCCCTCCCTTTTCTTCATTCCTTCCTTCCCGCCTTCCTTTCTTCCTCTTTTCTCCATTCTTCCTCCATCCATCTCCTTTCTCCCTCCCTTTTCTTCATTCCTTCTTTCCTTCCTTTCCGCCTTCCTTTCTTCCTCTTTTCTCCATTCTTCCTCCATCCATCTCCTTTCTACCTCCCTTTTCTTCATTCCTTCTTTTCTTCCTTCCTGCCTTCCTTTCTTCCTCTTTTCTCCATTCTTCCTCCATCCATCTCCTTTCTCCCTCCCTTTTCTTCATTCCTTCTTTCCTTCCTTCCCACCTTCCTTTCTTCCTCTTTTCTCCATTCTTCCTCCATCCACCTGCATCGGTGAGTCAGCTGGGAATTGGGGCAGCAGAGCAGGGGAGGGGGTTTCCCACGCCAGACCTGGACCCCAATTCGCGTTGCCTGTCAGCTGTCACCCTAATCTTGCTGTGCTTCGCTGTTACACAATGACAGAGTGCCATGAATCGTGGGGAAGGTGGGGACGAGGAAGGTGACGCTTGGGGAATTGAAAGTAGAGACTGTACCACCTCGAGACGCAGCCTCAAGGTCAGGCAGCTGGAAAAAGAAGGGAGAGGCTTACCAGGCGGTGCTCGGAGAGACCGTTATGAAAACGTCTTACATGCCGGATTGGTTACAGTGCAGTGGGCAGCGAGGGACAGTTAGAGGGTGGGAAAGTAGAACTTAGGGATTTTGGCGCACGATTCTCGGTTCTGGCTATGCACACCTGCAATACATTTTATCTCTAATAAAATTATATCTTTCTCAAGAAATGGAGCCAAGGGTTGCTTAGGAGTTCAGGTCCTGGACAGTCTGATATTGCCCCTTCCGTGCTCTTCTTGCAGCGGCGTGTGGAGGGGTGATCCAGAATGCCACCACCGGGCGCATCGTGTCGCCAGGCTTCCCGGCCAACTACAGCAACAACCTGACCTGCCACTGGGTGCTGGAGGCGCCCCCTGGGCAGCGGCTACACCTGCATTTCGAGAAGGTCTCCTTGGCAGAGGATGACGACAGGTGAGCCCTCAGAGGACAGGAGGGCAAGGGATGGGGGGCTGCCGAGGGGTTCTGCTCAGGCTGGTGGTTTGCTAGGACCTTGGCTGCTTTCTCGCCACGGCCCTTTGAGGTAATTAAGGTGAAAGAGAGTGCCCCTTGCTAGCTGGGGGAGTCTGGGAGTGGAAGCCCACTCCTCTTAAAGCATGATGGCTGGGGGATTCTGGGAGTGGAAGCCCTCCCCTCTTAAAGCAGGCTGGCTGGGGGATTCTGGGAGTGGAAGTCCACCCCTCTTAAAGCATGATGGCTGGGGGATTCTGGGAGTGGTAGCCCACCCCTCTTAAAGCATGGCTGGCTGGGGGATTCTGGGAGTGGAAGTCTATCCCTTTAAAGGATGTTGGCTGAGGGATTCTGGGAGTGGAAGCCCTTCCCTCTTAAATCATGGTGGCTGGGGGATTCTGGGAGTGGAAGTCCAGCCACCTTATTGAAGCAGGCAAGGTGAAGAAACCTATTCTAGGGCAATAGCATTTCCAGTCTACAACCTGACTGGTCAAAAGCTGCCCCCCCCCCCCCCGAGACAGCGTTCATCCTCCTCAGACTAATCATCCCAGCATCCCGTTGGGGCATCCACAGAGGATGAGTAAAACAATGAAGATTCTATTCACTGCCATGGATAGATGGTCCTTGACTTACAGCCATTCATTTCCTGACTATTTAAAGTGAAAAGGGCACTTAAAAAGGGATTTATGGCCATTTTTCACACTTACAACCATTTCAACGTCCCCATAGTTACGTGATCAAAATTCGTCTGCTTGGCAACTGGCTCCTATTTATGACGGTTGCAAAGTCCCAGGATTGCGCTATCCCCTTTTGCAAGCAAAGTCAACGGGGATAATCCTGATTCACTTAATGACTGTGTGACTCACTTAACAACTGCAGGGATTGACGTGGCAAGAAAGGTCGTAAAACGGGGCAAAACGCAGCTGCCTTGCTTAGCGTGGAAAATTTGGCCCCCATTGCGGTCGTAAGTCGGGGACTGCCTGTCATCAAACTCATTTTTTCCCTCGCATCGCAACACGCGTAAGCAAGGGGCCATCGCACAACTGGGGTCCCAGTTTTGGACCCTCTCTCTTGCCCCAAGTCTTGGAATTCTTGAGACCCTCAGGAAGTTAATGCGCCCCTCTTGGTTGCAGGCTGATCATCCGTAATGGCAACAACATCGATGCGCCCCCAGTGTACGACTCCTACGAGGTGGAGTATCTGCCCATCGAGGGGTTGGTCAGCACCAGCCGTGGCTTCTTCGTCGAGTTTTCCACGGATAGTGGCGGCGTGGCTGCCGGCGTGGCCCTGCGCTATGAGGGTGAGTGGCCAAGAGGAGCTGGGGTCCCTCGTCCCCCCAAGGCTCCCCCTTGGATGCTATTGCAGCGGGTTGGACTAGAAGACCTCTAAGGTCCCTTCCCAACTTCAACTGTGCTGGCTGAGGCTGATGGGAGCTGTAGTCCGGCATCCAGCAGGGACCAGACCAAGCCCTCCTTCTCCCTGCTCTGCCCTTTGCAGCTTTCCGTCCCGGTCACTGCTACGAGCCCTTTGTCAAGTACGGCAACTTCACCTCCAGCAGCGGGAGCTACAAAGTGGGCACCACCGTGGAGTTCACCTGTGAGCCCGGCTACACCCTGGAGCAAGGCTCGGTCATCATCGAGTGCGTGGATCCCTCCAACCCCCAGTGGAACGAGACGGAGCCAGCCTGCCGAGGTGAGGGAGGGGAAGGAAATGACAAGAGTTGGCTCCCTTGTGGCGACTTAAGGATTCTAGGCTGCTTCCTCTTTTGACTCCACCTCCCCACACACAGGTTCTTCCATTCCTTTTCCCAACTTCTTTCCTACTCATCTTTTTTCTTTCACTTCCTTCCTTCCTTCCTCTTTTCATTCATCTCCTCCCTCCCCCCTTCATTTCTTTCATTCCTTCCTCTTTTCATTCTTTCCTTCCCTCCTCCCTTCCTCTCTCCATTTCCTTCCTTCCTTTCTCTTTTCATTCATCTCCTCCCTCCCCCCTTCATTTCTTTCATTCTTTCCTCTTTTCATTCTTTCCTTCCCTCCTCCCTTCCTCTCTCCATTTCCTTCCTTCCTTCCTCTTTTCATTCATCTCCTCCCTCCCCCATCCCTTCATTTCCTTCATTCTTTTTCCCTATATCTCCTTCCCTCCCTCTTCCTCTCTCCCTCTTCTTCCTTCCTTCCATCCGTCCGTCCGTATTGTCCATTAAACTGATTCATGGCTAAAAGCCTAAGCCCAGGAATCGCCTCAACTCCTGGTGGGCAACTTCTAAGAGCTGGATAAGCCTGAACTGAATTCACGGGGCTGAGTTTAGTCCGCTTGCAGCTACTCAGGGATTCTGGGCTGAGGGCTCTTTTAACTCCACCCCCAGCTTCTGTCATTCCTTCTTCAACACTTCTATCCTCCCTTCCTTCCCTCCTTCCTTCCCTCCCTCCTGAGGGAGAGAAATGTCACTTGTACTGAATTTTAAAACAAAAAGCTAGAAACTCAGACAGGGATCTAAAACCCGAGCGTTGGCAATGCACACGTATGACCTTTTTCTCACGCGTGTCCCCAACAGCCGTGTGCAGCGGGGAGATCACGGATGCCTCCGGAGTGCTTTTGTCCCCCAACTGGCCCGAACCGTACGGAAAGGGGCAGGATTGCATCTGGGGGCTTCACGTAGAAGAGGACAAGCGCATCATGTTGGAGATACGTGTGTGAGTGGACTGCTTCTCTCTTCCCCTCTTTCGGAAGGAAGGAAGGAAGGAAGGAAGGAAGGAAGGAAGGAAGGAAAGATGGGGAGGAGGAGGGAAGGAATGGAAGGAGGGAAGGATGGGGAGGAGTAGGGAAGGAAGGAAAGATGGGGAGGAGGAAGGAAGGAATGGAAGGAAGGAAGGAGGGAAGGATGGGGAGGAGTAGGGAAGGAAGGAAGGATAGATGGGCAGGAGGGAAGGAATTAGGGAGGGAAGGAAGGAAATATGGGGAGGAGGAGGGAAGGAATGGAAGAAAGGAGGGAAGGATGGGGAGGAGTAGGGAAGGAAGGAAGGAAGGAAAGATGGGGAGGAATAGGGAAGGAAGGAAAGATGGGGAGGAGGAGGGAAGGAATGGAAGGAGGGAAGGATGGGGAGGAGTAGGGAAGGAAGGAAAGATAGATGGGCAGGAGGGAAGGAATTAGGGAGGGAAGGAAGAAAAGATGGGGGGGAGGAGGGAGGGAAGGAAGTAGGGAGGGAAGGAAGAAAAGATGGGGGGGAGGAGGGAGGGAAGGAAGTAGGGAGGGTTTATTATTTGATTATTTCCTTCTATCAGTTTCAGTGTTATATATGTGATGTTTTTATATTTGTGTAAGCCGCCTTGAGTCCCCAGGTGTGAATAGGTGGCAATCTAGATTTTCTAAATAAAATAATAAAACAGTTTGTCTGAAGTAGGGGAAGGTCTCCTGCTTGAGCAGGGGGGTTGGACTAGAAGACCTCCAGGGTCCCTTTTATTTTGTCACTCTCTAATTCTAGTAAAACACCAGAAGACTTGATGGATGGCTAGGGAATGCCTGCCAATCCTGCCTGGCAACCCAAACCAGGGAGGGCCTGGCACGCACACCAATGCACACGCAACACGCACACATTCACACACAGACACACAACACAGACACACATGCACACACACATTGCACACAATGCACACACAATGCACACACACAACGCACATACAACACAGACACACATGCACACACACAACACACAATGCACACACAACACACACACAACACAGAAACACAACACACACAACGCACACACAACATGCGCACACATGTACACACGCACAACGCACAAACACACACAATGCACAAACACAACGCACGCACACAACGCGCACACATGTACACACGCACAATGCACACACAACACACACATGCGCACCCACAACGCACCCACAACGCATACACAACACAGACACACATGCATACATACATAGAACACACACAACACACACACACACACACAATGCACACACAACGGATACACATGCACGCACACAACACACAATGCACACACAACACAACACACAACACAACACACACACAACGCGCGCACACAACGCACACACAACACAGACACATGTACACACACACAACATACACACGCACACACACAACGCACACAACACAACACACAGCACACACAACACACAAATGCACACAGACACACAACACGCACAACCCAAGCACCCCACACACACAACCCAGCCAGCCAGCCAGCCAGCCAGAGAGAGAGCCACGCCCAGCCACCCGCACCCTGGGTGTCTCCTGGGGTTTGCGAGGGGTCCGAAGGGGAGGCGGAGCCTTTATTTGCCTCCCTGGTTTTGAACATTTCTCCACCTTCCCCGACGGGATTCCCGTAACGGTAGAAGGCAGTCTAGGAGGGAAGGCTGCCAGACAGCCACGCGTGTCTTCGGGCGCCCGGGGCAGCCCAGCCAGGCCCACCGGTGGCAACCAGGACGGCCAAGTGGATTTGTATTTGGGGGGGGGCGGGATGTGAGGAAGCGTGAGAAACGTCCACTTGAGAAGGTTGGGTTGAGAGAAAAGGAGATGGGCAGAGTCAGAAGGGATTTCTCTCTCTCTCCTTCCTTCCTTCCTTCCTTCCTTCCTTCCTTCCTTCCTTCCGCTTTGTTTGAGAGACTTCCCTCCCTTCGTGGCTGCCATGGAAGAGGGAGATCTGGGCCCAGCTGATCAAGATTCTTCTCAACAGAAGATTTGTAGCTGAGGGTTGGACTCTGGGATCTCTGGGGCTCTGTGAGCTGGGCGGTCTCCTTGCAACGTTTCATGACCCAACTAGGGAACATCATCAGTGCCAGAAGGGAGAGGGGTTTGCAGAGAGGAGGAGGAATGATGGAGGAGGAGGAGGACCGAAGGGTGCTTTCTGAGTTGGGAGGTTTCCTTGCAGACGTTTCATGACCCAATTAGGTACCATCATCAGTGCTCGAAGGGAGTGGGGGAATGAGGATCAGGCTGAGAGAAATGCAGAATAAAATCCCATTTATAAGCCAACGTTTGGATTTTCTTCCTTGTGATTTGCTAGGAAGACATCAAAGGGCCCCCTTGCTGAGGCAGCCCCCTTTTCCTCCCCCCCCCCCGCTTGTCCTTAAAGGTTGCGTCTCGGCCAAGGCGACACCCTGACCTTCTACGACGGGGACGACCTGACGGCCCGCATCCTGGGCCAGTACTCAGGCTCCCACCGGCATTTCCAGCTCTTCACCTCCATGGCGGATGTCACCGTCCAGTTCCAGTCGGATCCCGGGAGCAGCGCCGTGGGTTACCGGCATGGCTTCATCATCCATTTCGCGGGTAAGTGGAGCAGCTGCCTTCCCGGGAGACCCTCCAGACGGCCTTTGCGGCTCAGCTTCCAACATGCACCGGGAGGGGGGGGCAGAGGGGGGGATTGCAATTACAGGTAGTCCTTGACTTATGACCACAAATGAAGGCCAAAATTTTCATGGCTAATTAACCCAGTTGTACAATGAATTTTGCCCTGTTTTACGACCTTTCTTGCCTCAGTTGTTAAGTGAATCACTGCAGTTGATAAGTTAGGGACACAGTTCTTAAGTGAATCACTGCAGCTGTTGAATTAGCAACTCAGTTGTTAAGTGAATTGCTGCAGTTGTTAATTTAGGAACACGGTTCTTAAGTGAATCACTGCAGTTGAGAGGAACATGCTTATTAAGTGAATCACTCAGTTGTTAAGTAAGGAACACGGTTGTTAAGTGAATCACTGCAGTTGTTACGTTAGTGGTTGTTAAGTGAATCCCCCCTCCCCATTGATCTTCTGGCCAGCAAAGTGAAGGGGGGAATTCTAGATTCACTTAACAACCGTGCTACTAACATAATGACTGCAGGGATTCACTTAACAACAGTGGCAGGAAAGGTCGTAATGTGGGGCTCAACTCACTTAACAACTGCATTGCTTAGCAATGGAAATCTTGGCCCGAATCATGGTCGTAAGTCGAGGACTATCTTTGGACACCCAGTTGAGGCAGCCAGGAGGGGGAGCTTCCCATTGGGGAAGAGGCTCTTGTCCCCAAATCAGATGCCAAGGGGTCCCCTCCCCAGCCTCCCACCGTCTTTCTCCCCTGCCAGAGGTTCCCCGCAACGACACCTGCCCGGAGCTGCCGGAAATCCCCAACGGCTGGAAGACCACCTCGCACCCGGAGCTCATCCACGGGGCCGTGGTCACCTACCATTGCTACCCTGGCTACGAGCTGGTGGGCACCGAGATTCTCATGTGCCACTGGGACTTGGCGTGGAGCGGGGACCTGCCCTCCTGCCAGAGAGGTGAGGGGGGGAGTGGGGGAGGTCTGGGGATGGGAGGGAGAAAGGAAGCAGGGAAGGGAGGAAGGAGAAAGAAGGGAAGAAAGGAAAGGAAAAAGGGAAGGAAGACAAAAAGGGAAGGAAAGGAGAGGAGAGGAAAGGAAGATAAAAAGGAGAGGAACAGAACGGAAAGGAAAGGAAGGAAATGGATGAAGAAGGGAAGGAAAGTGAAAGAGAGATTTCTGTAAACCACAGGAACATCTGGAAGCATATTAATCCTTTTTTTCAGGTGAAAATTAGACAACTTTTCCAAGAGAATTTTCCCCTTTTTAAATTGCGTACTCGTGACAGAAATAAATGTGTAGCCCGTAGAGCTTCCTGTGGTTTCCTTGCAGGCGTTTCATTACCCACCCTCAGTGCTATGGAAAGGAGGAGGAGGAATAGGAGAAAGGAGGGAGGGAGGGAAGGAAGGAAGGAAGGAAGGAAGGAAAGGAGAGGATGGGAGAGGGGAAAAGGACAGAAGAGGGAGGGAGGGAAGAAGAAAGACAGGAAGGAAGGAAGGAAGGAAGGAAGGAAGGAAGGAAGGAAGGAAGGAAGAGAGGAGAGGAGAGGATGGGAGAGGAGAGGATGGGAGAGAGGGAGAAAGGACAGAAGAGGAAGAGGAGGGAGGGAGGGAAGAAGAAAGACAGGAAGGAAGGAGGGAAGGAAGGAAGGAAGGAAGGAAGGAAGGAGAGGAGAGGATGGGAGAGGGAAAAAGGACAGAAGAGGGAGGGAGGGAAGAAGAAAGACAGGAAGGAAGGAAGGAAGGAAGGAAGGAAGGAAGGAAGGAAGGAAGGAAGGAGAGGAGAGGAGAGGATGGGAGAGGAGAGGATGGGAGAGAGGGAGAAAGGACAGAAGAGGAAGAGGAGGGAGGGAGGGAAGAAGAAAGACAGGAAGGAAGGAGGGAAGGAAGGAAGGAAGGAAGGAAGGAAGGAGAGGAGAGGATGGGAGAGGGAAAAAGGACAGAAGAGGGAGGGAGGGAAGAAGAAAGACAGGAAGGAAGGAAGGAAGGAAGGAAGGAAGGAAGGAAGGAGAGGAGAGGAGAGGATGGGAGAGGAGAGGATGGGAGAGAGGGAGAAAGGACAGAAGAGGAAGAGGAGGGAGGGAGGGAAGAAGAAAGACAGGAAGGAAGGAGGGAAGGAAGGAAGGAAGGAAGGAAGGAAGGAGAGGAGAGGATGGGAGAGGGAAAAAGGACAGAAGAGGGAGGGAGGGAAGAAGAAAGACAGGAAGGAAGGAAGGAAGGAAGGAAGGAAGGAAGGAAGGAAGGAGAGGAGAGGATGGGAGAGGAGAGGATGGGAGAGAGGGAGAAAGGACAGAAGAGGAAGAGGAGGGAGGGAGGGAAGAAGAAAGACAGGAAGGAAGGAGGGAAGGAAGGGGAAGAGGACTCTGAGGTCCTTGGTTGTTTTATTGCAGGCGTTTCATGACCCAACTAGGGAACATCATCACTCTGTCTGTTCCCTGTTTACATGCAGTCCTTTGCCTTCCCATTGTTGTGCCTGTGCCGGGGGGGGGGGGTCTGTGAGTGTGCTCGCACACGCTTTCCTCCATGGGTTTTAAATGTATTTTAAGATGGTTCGAAGCTGGCCAGAGTCCCTTGCTGAGATGGGCAGCCTAGAAATGAAACAAGGGAGGAGCTTTGATCTCCCATGCTTAGGGCTGCCCCCTTCACCCTCTCCAGCCCACCCCCAGCCCCGGACAGCCCCACTGGAGAGCGGCTCCTTCTGGGTCATCCCCCCCACCCAATCGGCTGCACCAGGGACTTGGGATGGCCCTTGAGCCATGTCCGTGTGAGAGAGGGGGGGGGAGGGAGGGAGGTGGATGGTTCTCTCCTCTTTAGCATCCTGAACAATGAAACTGTAAGCATTTTAAATCCTCTGCCTTTCAGAGGGGGGAGGGGGAATCATGCCACAATTACCCCCAGAAAAGTGCCCCACATTTTAAGGTGGCAATCAGCGATGTTGAGCCGCCCCTTTGACTTTTCAGAGGAGCCAGACTGAGTGTTGATGAACAGCTACTTTCCAAAAATTTAGAGCAGGGTGTGCAATCTTGGTCCCTTTAAGACTTGTGTGGACTTCAACTCTCAGAACTCCCCAGTAAGCATGTATGCATATACTGGCTGGGGTATTCTGGGAGTTGAAGTCTCCACGTCTCCAAGCAGAGTTGGTCCCCTCTGCTCTAAGGACTTCGACTCCCAGAATTCCATAGGCTGGTTGGGGAATTCTGGGAGTTGAAGTTCACAAGTTTTCAAGCAGCCAGGGTTGGACCCCCCTGATTTAGAGTCTTCCTAAGGAGGATCTTCTTGAGTAAGAAGGAAGGAGGGAGGACCCCAATGGCAGAAGCATTCGGGGAGGGGGCAATAGCAGGTGCATCCACGTGGGGGGTGACATTTCCTTAAAGCTCCTCCATTGTGCTTGTAAAACCATTGTTGGCTGTATGTTGGGTGTGTTAAGAGCTCCCCCTCCTGGCTGATGAGGGGATCGCCTGGAATATCCGAAGGAAGCATTGGGGAAACAGCGTTCTGCTTAATGACTGACCGCTGCCAAAAATATGATCAAACCCATTTTATGACTGTCGCAAGTTATGTCCATGATGGGCAGGCTCCGTTCCTGTTGTAACTTGACGGCCATCTCTACACATTCATTACTTCCTGCCTCGTTTTTATCCTGTCCCTTGATGTACAGGGGACCCTCCTTGGCTTACATTCGTTTAGTGACCGCTCGAAGTTATGATGGCATTGAAAAAATGACTTAGGACCATTGTTCACACTTACGACTGTTACAGCCTCCCTGTGGTTACGGGACCAAAATTCAGATGCTGGGCAACTGACTTGCATTTATGACGGTCGCCGCGAACGGGGTCACATCGTCCCCTTTTGCGACCATCTGACAAGCCAAGTCAATGAGAGAAGCCAGATTCGCTGAACAACCATGTTCCTCACTTAACAACTTCAGTGCTTCGCTTAACAACTGTGGTGAGAAAGGTTGTAAAAGGGGACAAAACTACCTCAACCGAAATTATGCACTCAATTGGGATTATAAGCTGAGAACTCTGTGTGTGTGTGTGTGTGTGTGAGAGAGAGAGAGAGAGAGAGAGAGAGATGAGAGAGATGAGAGAGATGAGAGAGAGAGACAGAGGGAAAGATGAGATAGATAAAGAGATAGATATAGATACAGAGAGAGAGAAAGATGATAGATGATAGATAGATAGATAGATAGATAGATAGATAGATAGATAGATAGATAGATAGATAGATAGATAGATAGATGATAGATGATAGATGATAGATAGATAGATAGATAGATAGATAGATAGACAGACAGACAGACAGACAGACAGACAGACAGACAGACAGACAGACAGACAGACAGACAGACAGACAGACAGACAGACAGACGGACGAGAGAGAGAGAGATCTGAAATAGTATAGGTTCTCCTGCTTGAACAGGGGATTGGACTAGAAGTCCTCCAAGGTCCCTTCCAGCTCTTGCTCTCTCAATATGTGTGTGTGTGTTTTGTGTGTGTGTCTGTGTTGTGTTGTACCGGTACATATATGTGCGTGCATGTATATGTGTGAGAGTATACATATATATATATATATGTTAATAATTCCACTGCAGGAGTTCACTAAATGTCAGAGTTCAAACCGGAAATGTTTCTCCTAGAGATAATGAAGGTGAAATACAATAGAAAGTTAAAGTATTTGATGTTACACGTAATAACGGCTGCAAGGATTGCTTTTGCGCAATATTGGAAGAAAGATAGTATTCCGCCAGAGGGCTTAGTAATCCAAACAATATACGATTGTGCAGAAATGGACAAACTCACAGTAGAGGATGATTTGGAATACGATGCAGGGTGGGAGAAATGGTATGAATCAGGGTGGGGGGGTCCTGCCTGCATTGCTACCAGTTCGGCGCACAAAACATTTGACGTGTGCATGCTAGCTTCGCTCTCACACACACACACCCAGATGCACGTTCTTGCGTATTTGCATCTAAAACAGTCTGCGCATGCGCACATTTTTTCAATGAAGATTGTTCTGCGCATGTGCAGAACTGAAAATCAAGATCGCAGTCCCGAGGATGGAACCCATTTGGGTGCGTGTCCGGCTGAGTTACTATCTATTCAGCCGGACCGAACAGGAAGCCACCTCTGGTATGAATGGCTAGGCGATAGGAATAAGAATTGGAAATGTGCATAAGGTTGTATATATTCATAAGGTTGAATGTGTATATTGTATCAAATATTGATTCTAGTTATATGGATAATGCCACAGATCTCCTACTCATGATAGAGATATGGAAAGAAAAATTGCGAAATAAAAATTATTAAATCCTGTGGGATTTTCGCATACAAACGGATAAAATACTGGCGCATAATACACCAGACATCACACTGGTTGAGAAAAATAAGGTTACAATCATAGACATCGCAATACCAGGTGATAGCAGGGTCGCCGAGAAGGAAGATGAAAAAATCGCGAAATACCAGGACCTAAAAATCGAAATCCAACGATTATGGCACAAACCAGCAGTGGCAATTCCAGTGGTAATCGGCACACTGGGAGCTATTCCAAAAGCACTGGAATTACATTTAAAACAGTTAAAAATTGACAAAATCACCATCAGTCAAATGCAAAAGGCCGCACTGCTAGGATCCGCACACATATTACGAAAATACGTTACGACGTCCTAGGCCCCTGGGTGGGGCCCGACTAGTAATCAATGCCAAATCTGGCGAAACAACTGGCCGCTGTGATACAATTCTGTTGATGCAATAACAACAACAACAACAACAACAACAACAACAACAACAACAATAATAATAATAATAATAATAATAATAATAATAATAATAATAATAATAATAATAATAATAATAATAATAATAAAATAAAAATAATTCAATTCACAAATTGAAGATAAACAGCAAGAAAAAAATCACAAAGTACCGGGACTTGCAAATTGAGGTTGAGCAACTGTGGAAAAAGAAATCATGTGTTGTCCCGATTGTAATCGGAGCCCTTGGAGCAATACCTAAAGGGCTACCTCGCTATTTGGAAAGTCTAAATTTACCTGACTTGAACATTCTGACTCTAAAAAAAAAAACACCCTACTTGGAACAGCTTATAAAAGTACCACTGGGACCATCAGGTTGAGAAGGGTTTAGAGAATGAGAAAGGCAAGATCTTGTGGGACTTCAGAATCCAAACTGACAGGCACTTGGCCCACAACACACCTGATATAACAATAGTTGAAAAGAAAAAAGTTTGGTTCATTGACATTGCAATACCTGGTGATTCACAAATTGAAGATAAATAGCAAGAAAAAAATCACAAAATACCGGGACTTGCAAATTGAGGTTGAGCGACTGTAGAAAAACCCAATTCTTTGGTGGTTATGAAGGCTGCTGCATACATCAGCTGGTTTGTTTCAGTTAATGTAGTGGTTTGAATGGTTTGCACAGCTTCATTGACCTTTTTAAGTACATTTCTCAATTCTTTCCGGTTCTCTTGGTTCAGCTTTGGCAAACTTGTCTTTCAGCATCTTCCATTTGATGCTTTATTTTCTCAGCTAGTTGAGCACTATCTGTTGGTGCTTGTTCTTCAGTGCTTCCTTGTTCTTTATCTTCATCCATTTCAGCAGCCTCTTCCTCTCTTTCTCCCTCAGTTTGCTCTTGAGTCTGCAAATCATTCTTGATGTTACTCTTCTTTGTTGGTATACTCAGACCATTAGTTGCTTTCTCTTCGATTCCTGTTAATTTTGCTATAGTGAAAAATTTGTGGCTCAGAATTACACGTCATTGGTCCATTAGCCTTTGTTCACTGATATCACAGTCCATGTGGTTCACCTTCCAAATTTGATACATTCGTTTTTGAAATCCACGTTTTTCTGGCTCAGACTGATAGTAAGCTTCCATAATAGAGATGTTTTCTCCCCTGGTCCAGATTTTTTGCTTTTTTGCTTTTTCTTCCAGTAGCTTGTCAGCTCCATGGCCTGGTTGCCTAGCAGAGGGAGCTGAGCCCAGTAGCTCATTTCGCGCAGAATGCCCAGGAGCCATAGCATCCAATGGAACCCTTGTTAATCCGGGCGACGGTTCAGCCGGCATAAATTTCATTTTTCTCATATTCTTCATGTTTGAATGGGTTGTGAAGCAAATTTTGTCTGGCCCTTCACCTAAGACCTGTCTGATATGGTTGCACCTGTTCAGCGTAGCCCTTAGGATCACTAGAGCGCACAAGCCCCTCCACCACGACAAGGAGGGGTTGTTGTTATTGTTATTATTATTATTCCAGGTCATAAATGGATTATGGACATAAGTCGAGGACTGCTTCTAAAAGATGGGGTGGAGGCGGGGGTGTCTGCGCAACCCTTCCTGTGCTGGAATGGACTGTTCCCATACCCTTCGCCGCCCCTTTTTCGCCCCCAGGGTTCCGCCCCAGCCATTCACCTCTACCATTTCGGCTCCGCTGTTTGGCCCCCAAATGTTTGCACCGACCAATGGGGCGCAGGCTCTTCAATCACGGGCCATTTGGCGAACTACTGTGAAATACTGTTCATCCCAGGCTTTTGGGCTCAGGGGACAGTTCACTGCCAGCCATGTGCCCTGGCTTCTGAACGCAGACCCCTCCCAATTGCCCCGGGGTCTCCCCTTGCCTGCTTACTGGTTCCCTCTTTGTCTCTCTTAGTGACCGCTTGTCCAGACCCCGGAGACGTGGAACACAGCCGTCGCGTGGTCTCCGCCAACAAGTTCCCGGTGGGCTCGGCCATCCAATTCCTCTGCAACAAAGGATACCTTCTGGTCGGCACTGGGGAGCTCGTCTGTCACGACCGGCCGGCCGGCGGTCCCAAGTGGAGTGACCGGCTGCCCAAATGCATCCGTAAGTTGAGTCTGGGGGGGGGGTCTTCCGCCCAAGAGGAAGGCGAGAGGTTCGCTTGGGCGATGAACAGAGATCAAAGAAATCCCCTATTTAAATAAAAAACCTCTGTTTCCTGTATTTGCTGCTGGGATGTCTCACATAGTCACTCTGACAAATTCAAACTCCTCTCTGGCCCAGTTCTGATTTTGCCCGTTGATTTTTTAGATTTTTTTACTCGGCCAAGGGAGAAACCCTTCGGCCTTTTAAAAAAAACCAGGGTTTCTCAACCTTGCAACTTTTAAGATGGCTGGACTTCAACTCCCAGAATTCCTTTGCTGGCTGAGGAATTCTGGGAGTTGAAGTCCACACATTGTAAAGTTGTTAAGGTGAAAAATACCGATAGTGCTCGCCTATACGACATTTAATGACCGTTCAAAGTTACAACAGCACAGAAAAAAGGGTCATGATCGGTTTTCACACTTATGACCCTTCCTGCATCCCCGTGGTCCATGATCAAAATTGAGACACTTGGCAACTGACTCACATTGATGACGATCACAGTTTCTTTGGGGTCACTTGATCCCTTTTGCGACCTTCCGACGAGCAAAGTCCAAGGGTCATTTCACAACTGCATTGATTCACTCAACAAACTATGTCAAGAGAGGTCATAAAATGGGGCAAAACAATTTAATATATATCTCAGTTAGCAACGTAAATGTTTGGCTCAATTGTGGTCATAAATCGAGGATAGCTTGTGCTGATATAGAAAATGACCCTTGGATTTAACTTAAATCAGTATACAGGTAGTCCTCCAACTTATGACCGTAATTGAGCCCAACATTTCCATCGCTAAGCAAGACAGTTGGTAAATGAGTTTCATCCTGTTTTACGACTTTCCTTGCCACGGTTGTTAAGCGAATCACTGCAGTTGTTAAGTTAGTAACACTGTTGTTAAGTGAATCTGACTTCCCCCATGGACTTTGCTCGTCAGAAGGTCGCAAAAGGGGATCATGTGAACCCCGGACACTGCAACAGTCATAAATACGAGTCAGCTGCCAAGTGTCTGAATTTTGATCACATGACCAATGGGGATGCTGGAATGGTCATAAGTGTGAAAAACAGTCATAAGTCTCTTTTTTCCTGTGCCGTTGTAACTTTGACTGGTCGCTATATGAACGGTTGTAAGTCGAGGGCTTCCTCTTTTTATCTACAAAGAATATATACATACACATACTTTAGTCAGACCTCAAACAAACAGCAATCAGCAGTTACAGCACGGAAGTATAGATAATAGATAGATAGATAGATAGATAGATAGATAGATAGATAGATAGATAGATAGATAGATGATAGATAGATAGATAGATAGATAGATGATAGATAGATAGATGATAGATAGATAGATAGATAGATAGATAGATAGATAGATAGATAGATAGATAGATAGATAGATGATAGGTAGGTAGGTAGGTAGGTAGGTAGATAGATAGATAGATAGATAGATAGATAGATAGATGATAGATAGATAGATAGATAGATAGATAGATGATAGATAGATAGATAGATAGATGATAGATAGATGATAGATAGATGATAGATGATAGATAGATAGATAGATAGATAGATAGATAGATAGATAGATAGATGATAGATAGATAGATAGATAGATAGAAAGATAGAAAGATAGATAGATAGATAGATGATAGATAGATAGATAGATAGATAGATAGATGATAGATAGATAGATGATAGATAGATAGATAGATAGATAGATAGATAGATAGATAGATAGATGATAGATAGATAGATAGATAGATAGATGATAGATAGATAGATAGATAGATGATAGATAGATAGATAGAAAGATAGAAAGATAGATAGATAGATAGATGATAGATAGATAGATAGATAGATAGATGATAGATAGATAGATGATAGATAGATAGATAGATAGATAGATAGATAGATAGATAGATAGATAGATGATAGATAGATAGATAGATAGATGATAGATAGATAGATAGATAGATGATAGATAGATAGATAGAAAGATAGAAAGATAGATAGATAGATAGATGATAGATAGATAGATAGATAGATAGATGATAGATAGATAGATAGATAGATAGATAGATAGATAGATGATAGATAGATAGATAGATAGATAGATAGATAGATAGATAGATAGATAGTAGATAGATAGATGATAGATAGATAGATGATAGATAGATAGATAGATAGATAGATAGATGATAGATAGATAGATGATAGATAGATAGATAGATAGATAGATAGATAGATAGATAGATAGATAGATAGATAGATAGATAGATAGATAGTAGATAGATAGATGATAGATAGATAGATGATAGATAGATAGATAGATAGATAGATAGATGATAGATAGATAGATGATAGATAGATAGATAGATAGATAGATAGATGATAGATAGATAGATAGATAGATAGATGATAGATAGATAGATAGATGATAGATAGATAGATAGATAGATAGATAGATAGATAGATGATAGATAGATAGATGATAGATAGATAGATAGATGATAGATAGATAGATAGATAGATAGATAGATAGATGATAGATAGATAGATAGATGATAGATAGATAGATAGATAGATAGATAGATAGATGATAGATAGATAGATAGATAGATGATAGATAGATGATAGATAGATAGATAGATGATAGATAGATAGATAGATGATAGATAGATAGATAGATGATAGATAGATAGATAGATAGATAGATAGATAGATAGATAGATAGATAGATAGATAGATAGATGATAGATAGATAGATAGATAGATAGATGATAGATAGATAGATAGATGATAGATAGATAGATAGATAGATAGATAGATAGATAGATAGATAGATAGATGATAGATAGATAGATAGATAGATAGATGATAGATAGATAGATAGATAGATAGATAGATAGATAGATGATAGATAGATAGATGATAGATAGATAGATAGATGATAGATAGATAGATAGATAGATAGATAGATAGATAGATAGATAGATGATAGATAGATAGATAGATAGATGATAGATAGATAGATAGATAGATAGATGATAGATAGATAGATAGATGATAGATAGATAGATAGATAGATAGATAGATAGATAGATGATAGATAGATAGATAGATAGATAGATAGATAGATAGATAGATAGATAGATAGATAGATAGATAGATGATAGATAGATAGATAGATGATAGATAGATAGATAGATAGATAGATAGATAGATAGATGATAGATAGATAGATGATAGATAGATAGATAGATAGATAGATAGATGATAGATAGATAGATAGATAGATAGATAGATAGATAGATAGATAGATGATAGATAGATAGATAGATAGATAGATGATAGATAGATAGATAGATAGATGATAGATAGATAGATAGATAGATAGATAGATAGATAGATAGATGATAGATAGATAGATAGATAGATAGATAGATAGATAGATGATAGATAGATGATAGATAGATAGATAGATAGATAGATAGATAGATAGATAGATGATAGATAGATAGATAGATAGATAGATAGATAGATGATAGATAGATAGATAGATGATAGATAGATAGATAGATAGATAGATAGATAGATAGATAGATGATAGATAGATAGATGATAGATAGATAGATAGATAGATAGATAGATGATAGATAGATAGATAGATAGATAGATAGATAGATAGATGATAGATAGATAGATAGATAGATAGATAGATAGATAGATAGATAGATAGATAGATAGATAGATAGATAGATGATAGATAGATAGATAGATAGATAGATGATAGATAGATAGATAGATAGATAGATAGATAGATAGATAGATGATAGATAGATAGATAGATGATAGATAGATAGATAGAAAGATAGAAAGATAGATAGATAGATAGATGATAGATAGATAGATAGATAGATAGATAGATAGATAGATAGATGATAGATAGATAGATGATAGATAGATAGATAGATAGATAGATAGATAGATAGATAGATAGATGATAGATAGATAGATAGATAGATAGATAGATAGATGATAGATAGATAGATAGATAGATAGATGATAGATAGATAGATAGAAAGATAGAAAGATAGATAGATAGATAGATGATAGATAGATAGATAGATAGATGATAGATAGATAGATAGATAGATAGATAGATAGATAGATAGATAGATAGATGATAGATAGATAGATAGATAGATAGATAGATAGATAGATAGTAGATAGATAGATGATAGATAGATAGATGATAGATAGATAGATAGATAGATAGATAGATGATAGATAGATAGATGATAGATAGATAGATAGATAGATAGATGATAGATAGATAGATAGATAGATAGATAGATAGATAGATAGATAGATAGTAGATAGATAGATGATAGATAGATAGATGATAGATAGATAGATAGATAGATAGATAGATAGATAGATAGATAGATGATAGATAGATAGATGATAGATAGATAGATAGATAGATAGATAGATAGATAGATGATAGATAGATAGATAGATAGATAGATGATAGATAGATAGATAGATGATAGATAGATAGATAGATAGATAGATGATAGATAGATAGATGATAGATAGATAGATAGATGATAGATAGATAGATAGATAGATAGATAGATGATAGATAGATAGATAGATGATAGATAGATAGATAGATAGATAGATAGATAGATAGATAGATAGATAGATAGATGATAGATAGATAGATAGATAGATGATAGATAGATGATAGATAGATAGATAGATGATAGATAGATAGATAGATGATAGATAGATAGATAGATGATAGATAGATAGATAGATAGATAGATAGATGATAGATAGATAGATAGATGATAGATAGATAGATAGATAGATAGATGATAGATAGATAGATAGATGATAGATAGATAGATAGATAGATAGATAGATGATAGATAGATAGATAGATGATAGATAGATAGATAGATAGATAGATAGATAGATAGATGATAGATAGATAGATGATAGATAGATAGATAGATGATAGATAGATAGATAGATAGATAGATAGATAGATAGATAGATAGATAGATGATAGATAGATAGATAGATAGATAGATAGATAGATAGATAGATAGATAGATAGATGATAGATAGATAGATAGATGATAGATAGATAGATAGATAGATAGATAGATAGATAGATAGATAGATGATAGATAGATAGATAGATAGATGATAGATAGATAGATAGATAGATAGATAGATGATAGATAGATAGATAGATGATAGATAGATAGATAGATAGATAGATAGATAGATAGATAGATAGATAGATGATAGATAGATAGATGATAGATAGATAGATAGATAGATGATAGATAGATAGATAGATAGATAGATAGATAGATAGATAGATAGATAGATGATAGATAGATAGATAGATAGATAGATAGATAGATGATAGATAGATAGATAGATAGATGATAGATAGATAGATAGATAGATAGATAGATGATAGATAGATAGATAGATAGATAGATAGATAGATAGATAGATAGATGATAGATAGATGATAGATAGATAGATAGATAGATGATAGATAGATAGATAGATAGATAGATAGATAGATAGATAGATGATAGATAGATGATAGATAGATAGATAGATAGATAGATGATAGATAGATAGATAGATAGATAGATAGATAGATAGATAGATAGATAGATAGATAGATAGATAGATAGATGATAGATAGATAGATAAAGAGACGAGCCTCTTCTTATTACAGGTTCTTAAAGTGATATCAGCCCCCAAACCTTGCTGACTCATTCCTAGCATTATATCATCATAGCAGTTGGTCAGCTCTTAAATCAGGGGTCTCCAACCTTGGCATCTTTAAGCCTGGCGGACTTCAACTCCCAGAATTCCCCAGCCAGCTTTGCCGGTCAGCTCTTAAATCATTACCCTGCCGTTCTCTTCTTCCAGCCGAGGTGTATGAACCCTGCACCAATCCAGGTGGACCTGAACACAGCACTCAGCACCCTGAAAAGCGGCTCTACCAAACCGGGACTACCCTGCGCTTCACCTGTGCTACTGGCTACCTGCCGCTGGGCAACACCGTCCTCCGATGCCTGCCTGGGCACCCCTCGCACTGGAGTGGCCCTCCCCCGCTTTGCAAAGCCGGTCAGTCTCCGCGGGGCTGGGGGGTCACAGGGATGAGGGTCAGCTGTCCGGAATCCTCTGCATGGAGTGGGTAGATCCCACATACTCCAGGTAGTGCTCAACATACGACAGTTCGTTTACGACGCTTGCAATATCCCGAGGGGACACGTGATCTGCTTTTGCAACCTTCTGATTCACAAAGTCAATGAGGAAGCCAGATTCACTTAACAACCGGGTGACTCACTTAAAAACGGCAAGGATTCGCTTAACCATCCTGGCCAGAAATAGGGTAAAAAACGGAGCAAAACTCACTTAACAAATGTTTCACTTAGCAACATCAATGTTGGGCTCACTTGTGGTCGTAATTAGAGGACTACCGGTGTTTATTTCTTTAATATATTTAATTGCATTTGTTTAATTGTAGTTGTTTAATTGCAGTTGTTTAATCATAGTTGTTAAATATATATAACACTTCACAACTGCAGTGTTTTTCTTAAGAACCACGGGAGAAAAGGTCATAAAATCAGGTGCGACTCACTTAACAACTGCTTTGTTTTGTGTGCATCCAACTGCTTAGCAACAGAAACTCTACTCCTGATTCTGGTCATATGTTGAGGACTCCCCATATTCAGGCGGTCCTTGACTTACAACAGTTCATTTAGTGACTGTTCAAAGTTACAACGGCCCCCCCAAAACGCCTTAGGACTGTTTTTTACATTTACGACCGTTGCATCCTCCGTATTCAGCATTCAGAGGCTTGGCAACTGGCATGTACTCATGACGGTTGCAGCGTCCCAGGGTCACGTGATCCCCCTTTTGCGACCTTCTGACAAGCAAAATCAATATGGATGCCAGATTCACTTAACGACTGTGTGACCAAGTTAACATCTGCAGTGATTCACTTAACAATTGTGGCAAGCAAGGTCGTAAAATGGGGCAAAATTCACTTAACAAATGTCTCACTTAGCAACATAAATGTTGTGCTCCATTGTTGTCGTAAGTCGGCCACCTGTAGAAAAAGGCGGAGGGCTCTAAAATGATTTGAAATCACTCAGTCAACCGTCCAGCAGGCGGGAGCGGAGCAGGGCCACCTGGTTCCCACCACAGTGTTACTCAATCTCGGCAACGTTAAGGTGGGTGGACTTCAACTCCCATAATTCAGAGCTGGCTGGGGAATGCTGGGAGTTGAAGTTCACCCGTCTTAGAGCTGCCGAGGTTGAAAAACTGGCCCAGGGAATGGAAAGAGGGAATTTCTCAGCTGGGAAAATCGCTCTGGGGATTGGCAGTTTGCGATGTCCCCTCCATAATGCCATTCTCTGCTTCCTTTCCAGGCTCTAGCGATGAGTTTTATGCCAACCCGAAACTGGACGGTAAGACGGGGAGGATCCCAAAAACTTCCTTTGCCCAGGCTGCTGCCTTCCTCTGCTCCGAGGGGGGGGCGGGGCGTGCAGGACGGCCGAAGTGCAATCGGACTCTGCTGATGTTTGTGTTATCCCACTGCTTGCGACTACCTTGCATTTTCTGACTTCCCTACAAGTCAGCCCCTCTAGGGCAGGGGTCAACAACCTTTCGGGTCTCAGGGACCACTAAGTTCATCCTTTAAAATCCCGTGAACTACCAATATGATTTTTTAAAAAAGATAAATGGTATTCAGTGTAATATAAAAAAAAGCAAATACGTTTTCGGTTGACCACAAAAAAACTTCTCATGGGCCACCAGGGGTCCACGGACCATTGGTTGGTGACCACGGACCTAGGGCAGGGGTGTCAAACTCAAGGCCTGCGCCAGACGTCGGTTCCTATCGGTTCGGACCAAGTAGGTAGTAACTCGGCCGGCCACGCCACTGAACCGGTTCTATCGCCCGTGGCGCCATCTTGATTTTAGGTCCTGTGCATGTACAGAACAATCTTCATATACAGAAATGTGTTTCCCCCCCCCCTTTTGTAACGTTGTGTGCATGCACAGACCTTTTTAGGTGCCAATGCGCACCTAACCAGCAGTAATGCCGGGAGCAACCCACCCCTGGCCTGCGGGCCAAATCTGGAAACAGCAAAGGACTGGCCGGCAGTGCCTCTGCTAGCAAAAATGGAGCTCGGGGTGGGGGGGGCATGCAAATTCCCCTCCCCCAAAGTCCATTTTAGCTGGCAGAGAGCAATCAAACCAAACTAAAAACAAAACAGAAGGAGAAAATTTTGCATTTGAGCGTGTAAGAAGGGATAGGGAAGGAGAAAAGGAAAGGCAGAGAGAGAAGACAAATTTTAAAAAGGGGAAAAGGGGAAGAGAACAAGGAAGAAGAAAGGAGAATGAAGGGGGAAGGAAAAGAAAAGGAAGGAAGGAAGATTATAATGGGAGTGAGTGAGGGTCTCAGGAAAACCTTAGCACTTGGCCATCACAGGTGCCCCTGACATGAGTCCTGGGTCATGCCCATCCCAGCCACGCCCCATCCCCTCCCCCCCCAGCCCTCCAAGGTGAAACACAACCCTGATGTGACCCTCAATGAAATCGAGTTTGGTACCCCTGCTGTAGGGAGCTGAGCTTTGGGGTCCTGCTGTCCCCCCTCTCCACTGCCCTGCAGGTGCCCCCCCCCCCAAAAAATGAGCCTGCCGTTTCTTCCTGCAGCTGTGGCCAAGGTGATGCCAGCCAGGGACCCCTTGCAAGGCTCCAGCGTGGCTTTTGCGGTCTTCCTACCGGTGGCTGTGGTTGGGCTCCTTCTGGGCACCGTCTACCTGTGCATTTCCAGGTGAGCTGCCATGGTTGGGTGGGGAAACAGTCTGGAGGCGGGTGGGGGGGTCACAGCCTACCACTACCACCCCCGTTGGTGTCTTGACCCCATTCTCCTTCCCTCCTCTGCCCAGGCATCAGGGGAAGACATCCCTGCCAGGACCCTTGTCAACATCACAATCCTATGACCAGATGGCAGATGGCTCGGCTTTTGACAATCCCACCTATGAGACTGGAGTAAGTGGGGGTCCCTTCCTTCCCAGCGGTGAGGGCTCATTGAGTGGGGCATGGGGGGGGGGAGAAAGAGAGAGAGAGAGAGGGGGAGAGGAGGGGAGAGAGATGGCATAAGGTCTCCTGCTTGAGCACAGTCATCGGGAGACAATGAGTTCTAGTCCCACCTTAGTCATGAAAGCTAGCTGGGTGACTTTGGGCCAATCCCCAGGAGACTGGGAGTTCTAGTCCCACCTTAGTCATGAAAGCTAGCTGGGTGACTTTGGGCCAATCACCCAGAGACTGGGAGTTCTAGTCCCACCTTAGTCATGAAAGCTAGCTGGGTGACTTTGGGCCAATCCCCAGGAGACTGGGAGTTCTAGTCCCACCTTAGTCATGAAAGCTAGCTGGGTGACATTGGGCCAATCCCCAGGAGACTGGGAGTTCTAGTCCCACCTTAGTCATGAAAGCTAGCTGGGTGACTTTGGGCCAATCCCCAGGAGACTGGGAGTTCTAGTCCCACCTTAGTCATGAAAGCTAGCTGGGTGACATTGGGCCAATCACCAGGAGACTGGGAGTTCTAGTCCCACCTTAGTCATGAAAGCTAGCTGGGTGACTTTGGGCCAATCACCCGGAGACTGGGAGTTCTAGTCCCACCTTAGTCATGAAAGCTAGCTGGGTGACTTTGGGCCAATCCCCAGGAGACTGGGAGTTCTAGTCCCACCTTAGTCATGAAAGCTAGCTGGGTGACATTGGGCCAATCCCCAGGAGACTGGGAGTTCTAGTCCCACCTTAGTCATGAAAGCTAGCTGGGTGACTTTGGGCCAATCCCCAGGAGACTGGGAGTTCTAGTCCCACCTTAGTCATGAAAGCTAGCTGGGTGACATTGGGCCAATCACCAGGAGACTGGGAGTTCTAGTCCCACCTTAGTCATGAAAGCTAGCTGGGTGACTTTGGGCCAATCACCCAGAGACTGGGAGTTCTAGTCCCACCTTAGTCATGAAAGCTAGCTGGGTGACTTTGGGCCAATCACCAGGAGACTGGGAGTTCTAGTCCCACCTTAGTCATGAAAGCTAGCTGGGTGACATTGGGCCAATCACCAGGAGACTGGGAGTTCTAGTCCCACCTTAGTCATGAAAGCTAGCTGGGTGACTTTGGGCCAATCACCAGGAGACTGGGAGTTCTAGTCCCACCTTAGTCATGAAAGCTAGCTGGGTGACATTGGGCCAATCACCAGGAGACTGGGAGTTCTAGTCCCACCTTAGTCATGAAAGCTAGCTGGGTGACTTTGGGCCAATCACCAGGAGACTGGGAGTTCTAGTCCCACCTTAGTCATGAAAGCTAGCTGGGTGACTTTGGGCCAATCCCCAGGAGACTGGGAGTTCTAGTCCCACCTTAGTCATGAAAGCTAGCTGGGTGACATTGGGCCAATCACCAGGAGACTGGGAGTTCTAGTCCCACCTTAGTCATGAAAGCTAGCTGGGTGACTTTGGGCCAATCCCCAGGAGACTGGGAGTTCTAGTCCCACCTTAGTCATGAAAGCTAGCTGGGTGACATTGGGCCAATCACCAGGAGACTGGGAGTTCTAGTCCCACCTTAGTCATGAAAGCTAGCTGGGTGACTTTGGGCCAATCCCCAGGAGACTGGGAGTTCTAGTCCCACCTTAGTCATGAAAGCTAGCTGGGTGACATTGGGCCAATCCCCAGGAGACTGGGAGTTCTAGTCCCACCTTAGTCATGAAAGCTAGCTGGGTGACTTTGGGCCAATCACCAGGAGACTGGGAGTTCTAGTCCCACCTTAGTCATGAAAGCTAGCTGGGTGACATTGGGCCAATCACCAGGAGACTGGGAGTTCTAGTCCCACCTTAGTCATGAAAGCTAGCTGGGTGACTTTGGGCCAATCACCCGGAGACTGGGAGTTCTAGTCCCACCTTAGTCATGAAAGCTAGCTGGGTGACTTTGGGCCAATCACCAGGAGACTGGGAGTTCTAGTCCCACCTTAGTCATGAAAGCTAGCTGGGTGACATTGGGCCAATCACCAGGAGACTGGGAGTTCTAGTCCCACCTTAGTCATGAAAGCTAGCTGGGTGACTTTGGGCCAATCACCAGGAGACTGGGAGTTCTAGTCCCACCTTAGTCATGAAAGCTAGCTGGGTGACATTGGGCCAATCACCAGGAGACTGGGAGTTCTAGTCCCACCTTAGTCATGAAAGCTAGCTGGGTGACTTTGGGCCAATCACCAGGAGACTGGGAGTTCTAGTCCCACCTTAGTCATGAAAGCTAGCTGGGTGACTTTGGGCCAATCCCCAGGAGACTGGGAGTTCTAGTCCCACCTTAGTCATGAAAGCTAGCTGGGTGACATTGGGCCAATCACCAGGAGACTGGGAGTTCTAGTCCCACCTTAGTCATGAAAGCTAGCTGGGTGACTTTGGGCCAATCCCCAGGAGACTGGGAGTTCTAGTCCCACCTTAGTCATGAAAGCTAGCTGGGTGACATTGGGCCAATCACCAGGAGACTGGGAGTTCTAGTCCCACCTTAGTCATGAAAGCTAGCTGGGTGACTTTGGGCCAATCCCCAGGAGACTGGGAGTTCTAGTCCCACCTTAGTCATGAAAGCTAGCTGGGTGACATTGGGCCAATCCCCAGGAGACTGGGAGTTCTAGTCCCACCTTAGTCATGAAAGCTAGCTGGGTGACTTTGGGCCAATCCCCAGGAGACTGGGAGTTCTAGTCCCACCTTAGTCATGAAAGCTAGCTGGGTGACATTGGGCCAATCACCAGGAGACTGGGAGTTCTAGTCCCACCTTAGTCATGAAAGCTAGCTGGGTGACTTTGGGCCAATCACCAGGAGACTGGGAGTTCTAGTCCCACCTTAGTCATGAAAGCCAGCTGGGTGACTTTGGGCCAATCACCAGGAGACTGGGAGTTCTAGTCCCACCTTAGTCATGAAAGCCAGCTGGGTGACTTTGGGCCAATCCCCAGGAGACTGGGAGTTCTAGTCCCACCTTAGTCATGAAAGCTAGCTGGGTGACATTGGGCCAATCCCCAGGAGACTGGGAGTTCTAGTCCCACCTTAGTCATGAAAGCCAGCTGGGTGACTTTGGGCCAATCACCAGGAGACTGGGAGTTCTAGTCCCACCTTAGTCATGAAAGCCAGCTGGGTGACTTTGGGCCAATCCCCAGGAGACTGGGAGTTCTAGTCCCACCTTAGTCATGAAAGCTAGCTGGGTGACTTTGGGCCAATCCCCAGGAGACTGGGAGTTCTAGTCCCACCTTAGTCATGAAAGCTAGCTGGGTGACTTTGGGCCAATCCCCAGGAGACTGGGAGTTCTAGTCCCACCTTAGTCATGAAAGCTAGCTGGGTGACTTTGGGCCAATCCCCAGGAGACTGGGAGTTCTAGTCCCACCTTAGTCATGAAAGCTAGCTGGGTGACTTTGGGCCAATCCCCAGGAGACCCTCCACTCCGCTTTGGGGGAAGGGGCTGCCTTGTATGACTTGTATGACTTTTGGGGTCTGAGCAGCCGATCTCCAAAGGCCCAACCCTCTGCAGACTTTTCTCTCTGCAGGAGATGCCGGCGGCAGCGTATGAAGTCTCCATCTAGGGCAGAAGCCGCCCCTCAAGGGGGCAGCCGGAGGGGCAGGCCCCACCCCAACCCCTGGATCACGGAGCCCCCCTCCACTCCTCCCCGCCCTGAGAAAGGACCTGTAAATACCTCCAGCCAGACTCTCCCAGGAAAACCATCACACCTGGAGGGGAGGGGGCTGCTGGCGGATGAGGACCCCACCAGGACCCCACGGCAGCTGCAAAGGTCAGCCCCCACCCTCCCAGCCCTTCCTCAGCAGGGAGGGTCTCCTGTCCTGCTGACCCACCTGGGATGCTCCTCCCATCTTCCCTCCAGACCTTTCTTAGAATGCTCCTCACCAAACTCCCGAGATGCCTCCTGACAATCTTCAGCAACCATCGTGGGACCCCCAACTTTTTTAGCCCGGGACGAGACCCCCGAACAGCCTGCCCCACCAAAGGCTCCCAAGAGCGAGACATTCTCCACCCCCTCCGCAAACTGGACGCTTCCTCTTCAGAGTAAATCTCTATGGGGACGATTCTCCATTCCTTCACGTCATGGTGGTCCCAGGGGGGCTTTCCCCCCCCCCCAAAAAAAAGGCAGCTGGATGTTCTGGGTTCTGCTTTTCTCCTTGAAAACTTTTCACTTCCCATCCGAGAGGCTTCTCCGCTTCTGCTCGTCTTCGGATGTTCTGTGAGGAGAGATTCTGCCTTCCGTCGGCCGAAAGCCACCTCTGAGTTTAGGAGGGCAGAATCGGTGAGAAGGGCAGAAATTGTTTTCAGAACAGCCGGCAGGCGATGGCCGCTTCTCAGGCTTCGGAGTCAACTGGGTCTCCGGGGAGAGATGCCAGTTTCAGCTGAGCCCTGATGGTGTTATCTAGTAGGGTGATGAAACGTCAGCAAGGAAACCACCAAGCTCAGAGAGCACTATAGACCCCGTACTCATCTCCTCCTCCCTTCTGGCACTGATGATGTTACCTAGTAGGGTAATGAAATGTCTGCAACAACCAAGCTCAGAGAGCATCGAAGAGCCCCACAGTCTCTTCATCTGCCTCCTCCTGCTTCTGCTTCTCCTCCCTTCTAGCACTGATGGTGTTACCTAGTGTGGTAATTAAACATCTGCAAGAAACCCATCTAGCTCAGGGAGCACCAAGGATTCCACAATCATCTTTCTCCTCCTCCTCCTCCTCTTCTTCCTCCTTCTCTTCTTCCTTCTCCTCATCCTCTTCTTCTTCCTCCTTCTCTTCTTCCTTCTCCTCATCCTCTTCTTCTTCCTCCTCCATCCTCCTACTTCTCCTCCTCTTCTTCTTCCTCTTCCTCCTTCCTCCTCCTACTTCTCCTCCTCCTCTTCTTCCTCTTCCTCCTCCTACTTCTCCTCCTCCTCCTCCCTTCTAGCACTGATGATGTTACCTTGTAGGATAATGAAATATCTGCAACAGCCAAGCTCAGAGAGCATCAAAGAGCCGCAATCTCTTCCTCCTCCTCCTTTTTTAACACTGGTGGTGTTACCTATTGTGGTAATGAAACATCTACAAGAAATGCACCAAAGTCAGGACCCCACAGTCTCTTCTCCTCCTCTACACAAATCTAGCACTGATGATGTTACCTAGCTGGGTTATGAAATGTCTGCAAAAAACCCCACCCAGCTCAGAGAGCACCAAGGACCCCGTAGTTCAGGCTTGGGTCCCAAAGATTCTCCTTTATTGGTACTGATCCAAGCAGCTAAGCAGGTTCAAACCTGCTCCAGGCATGGAAAGGGGACCACGGGGAAATTCCAACTTGGGCTCGGTTAATAAATAGATAGGGAAACCCCCGGCTGGGGGCTGCACTGAGAAATTGAGAAAAATTCCCCAAAGGCGGCAGAGGCAAACAGAGAAACTGGATGGGCTTGAAGTCAGCAAGATGTCTCCACCGACAGCCCCCTCCCCATTGCGATGGCCCCCTCCCCATTCCTGTCTAGGCAAGGAAGGCTACGAACCATCTCAAGAGGCCTTTAGCCGTCCAACACACACAAAAAGGAGAAATTTCTTATATCAACGTCCAGGAAGGAGATGGGGGTTGGACTAGATGACCTCCGAGGTCCCTCCCTTCCATGAAGCTGAGGATCTTTTCAGTTTGAGCAAACTTGGATGGGGCCCGGGGCTGGGGGGGGGGGAACCCAGTGGAGGAAGAAAAAGGGGGGTGGGTGTGCCATCTCACATGGGTGGGCCTCTGACTCTTGCTTCTGAATTTTGGTGGGTTTTTGCTTTTGGAGTTTTGGTATGCCAACGGAGAAGGTTCATTTCAAACGGGGGAAACTTGTGCTGCCAATTTGGGGGATGCTGGGATCGGGTGGGGAGGGTGTTTCCTTGGGGGGGCACAACCAAGGGTCTCGGCGGCCCCACAGGACTTGGCTTTGTCATCCCTCATCTTAAGGGGCCAGGAGGCAAAGACCCTCTGGCTTTAGGACAACCAGAAGCAGAGGGGGCTGGGGTGGTTACCCTTGGTGGTCCTGCACACTGAGCCATTTGATCCTGGGAGGGGGGGAACCAAAGCCACCATTGACAGAAGGCAGCATTGGAAGGCGGGGTCCCCTTTGGTTTCAATCAAAGCATGCAAGAGGGAAGTGGAGCTCCCGCTTGTAACTCAACCTCAACCTTCCTGTCTCCAAAGTTGGTCTTAATGCCCTGAGGAAGTGGAGGAGGGGGGTGGAGGGTCCCAGAATGAAGTTCCGTCACTGGCGTTAAGCCACGCCAAGTCGGGGGGGGGGAGACAGATGCAACCATCCCTGACATCGTCCTTGGTGGAGACGCCTCTCTTGAGGAGCCTCAAGGAGAGAAGGCAGCCTCTTGTCCCCAAACAATCCAGGTCCTTGTTTTAGCAACCACGGAAGGACGGAAGGCTGAGTCAACCGCGAGTCGGTCAGGATTGAACTCCTGGCAGTCGGCAGTTAGCCTGCAATACGGCACACTGTGCCACACCATGGCTTCCTTCCGCTTCCTCATTTCCGTTCCTTCTCATCTTCCTCCCTTCCTTCCTTTGATTTACCTTCCTTCCATCCATCCATCTCATTTCCCTTCCTGCCTGCCTTCCTCATTCCTTCCTGCCTTCTTTTCTTCCCCTCATTTTCCTTTCCTCCCTTCTTCCTTACCTGTTTCTCTCCCTCCTTCTCTCCCTCCCTCCCTAGCAATAGCATTTAGACTTATATACTGCTCTCTCTCAGCTAGTTTAGACTGTCAGCCTCTTGTCCCCAACAATCTGGGTCCTCATTTTCCCAACCTCGGAAGAATGGAAGGCTGAGTGAACCTCGAGCCGGTCAGGATTGAACTGCTGGCGGTGGGCAGTCAGCCTGCAATCCTGCAGTCTAAGCACCAAGACAGGCCTTGGCAGTTTGCTAACCCAGCCAAAGGGTCCGTAGACCTCGGCCCACCTTCTCCTGTCATCTTTGGGATACAGCAGGACTTCTGAAAAGCAGAGACTCTGCCCAACACACATTTGAATTTGAACTTTTAATATTTATCTACAGGTAGCCCTCGACTTAACGACCACAATTGAGCCCCAAATTTGTATTGCTAAGCGAGACAGTTACTAAGTGAGTTCGGCCTCGTTTTACGACCTTTCTTGCCCACAGCTAAGTGAAACACTGCAGTCGTTATGTCAGTCACAAGATTGTTAAGTGAACCCATCTTCCCCCATTGACCTGGCTTCTCAGAAGGTCACAAAAGGGGAACAGTTGACCCCCGGACACTGTGGCCATCATAAATATCAGCCACTTGCAAAGCCTCTGAATTTTGACCGCAGAGATGCCGCAACAGTCGATAAGTCTGAAAAACGGTCCTAGATCATTCCCCCCCCCCCCAGCTCTGTTGTAACTTCAAACCTTCACTAAATGAACAGTTGTAGGTCAAGGACTGTTTGTACCATCCTGAGTTAACGCTTTAGTAAGGATCAAGCTGGATCTTGTAGGGATTTAATAGAAGCCTGCTTTGACCCAGCTAAGGCCTTCTTCAGGATTGCCCTCAAACCCCCAATCAGGTCCTGGAGTGTTGATGTGCAACTGGATCTCATCAGCTTTTGGATGGTACGTCATGCTCAGAGCATGGACAACCTTGTGCTGCAGATGCTAGAGAGAGAGCTGAGACCCCTGGTTCCCCACATGAAGCAACCCCCCCCCCATTTTAAGCCACTCCACCTCCACTGGCTGGGAGGGGTCACTTCGGAAGGGTCAGGAATGCCTATGAGTCATGGCTTCCTACCTGTAATCTTAGGAGGGATCCAGAAGGTCCACCAAGAGGAATGGTCCCATCCTCCAGAAGGATCTCCACAAAGGATTAGGCCCCTTTGGAAAGGCTACCAGACGTGGCCTCCAATCTTAGGAGGGATCCAAGAGGAATCCTCCAGGTGTCAACAGGATCTCCACAAAGGATTGCCCACCTAGGAATGGGCAGAACCTCTACAATGCATGGCCTCCAAACCCGTCTTGGGAGGGATCCCTTAAAAGAAGGATCTGTGGATCACCAAGATAGATCATCCCTCCCTCCAGATTTCAATGAAAGGGCATGGACCTCTTAGTGACCCATACCCTTCAGTCCGGGGCCTGGAGGTCTTTTGAGGGTCCTCTGGCTGAAGCCCCCCCCCATTCTACACCTCCCCTACAAATGACCAAACATCCCCTTTGAATCCCGGGGGAGGGGAGGGGTTACATCTCTCCACTCCTTACTCTCGCTTTGTAGACCTTTCCCCTCTCTCTGGAGGGGATGAATTAGCAGAAGCCCCTCTCTTGGGTCCTCCCCCCTCCCTTCTCTATGAGAAGGCTGGACTGTTTTGGAGAAGACCAGGGTGGTCTCCAGCCCCCCTTGGTGCCCCTCCCCGGGGTCTGGAGGGGAAGGGAGCTTTTTAATAATTCAGTGTCTAACTACAGAGCTCATCCCTTCCCCTCTTTGCAAGTGGTGGGTGGGGGGAATCTTAGATGGGGGAGGGGGCCAACTTTTTTGGACTGTTTGATGAATAAACTGGTGTTTTAAAAAAAAGTCTGGTCTGGTGACTCGCTTTTCCCGAAGGGACCTGGACAAATATCGGAGGCCCCAACAGGCTGATTGGGAGATTCTGGGAGCTGAAGGTGCCATTTTGATTGGGGAGATCCAGGGGGCGCCTTTTTGATTTCCCACAGAGGAAGCCCCGTACGATGGAGCCCCCCCAAATCCCCTTGGGAAGCAAGGCAGTTGCGAAACGTGCCCTTGCTCCGTTTTACAACCTTTCTCGCCACAGTGGTTCAACGAATCACCACGGTCGTTCAGTTTAGGTACACAGTCGTTAAGTGGCTCTGATTTCCCCATTGACTTGGCTTATCAGAAGATCACGTGCCCCCAGATCACACTGCAAACCGTCGTAAAGAGGAGCCAGTTGCCAATTGTCCAAAGTTTGATTTCACAACCGTGGGGATGTTGCAATAAATAATTCACTTTTTCCCCCAGTGCCATTGTAATTTTAAATGATCCCTAAAATGGTTGTAAGTTGAGGACTATCTACTCCAGGGAACCAAAGCATTTCTCAACAACAAAAATACCTGTGGTCCTTTTTTTTTTTTTTATTAAAAGAGTTTTGTACAAACAAATTTTCCCCCTTTTCACCCCCCCCTCCACACAATATAAATCTCATACAAATGTTATACCCCCCCAACCCCCCCGCAAAAATTCACATTCAAATATTATACCAAACACTTTACCCCCTCCCCTCCCCCCATCTTAAAATAGATTACTCATAACCCCTCTCCTCCCAACAAACACTATATAAATTTCTCTTAAATTAATAATAACACATTGATCATTTTCTAAGCTAATTTAACATCTATAACTCTTAATATAAATTTCTCCTAGCCTAACAATGTTTCATTAGTCCCATCTTCTAATTTATTCATACATATATATTGCCCCACCCTCCACCCTAACCCTCCCCCACCTCCCACACAAACCCACCCCCCTGACTTCCGCTGTATACCACTCTAACAATTCCAAACATCCCATATACTATTTACTCTGATCATCTATCGGTCTAAACATTCTTACCTAAAGGCTAGATAATAACTCCTAGTCTGGTATTTATTCTGTATATAATCAATCCATTTTGCCCATTCCTGTGTGTAATCCTCCTGTTTCTGAGCTTTTAAGAAAGCTGAAATTTTTGCCATTTCAGCGAACCCCGCCACCTTCTGAATCCATTGATCAATTGTCGGCAAAAAATCTTTTTTCCAATGTTGCGCAATCAACAACCTAGCTGCTGTGACCATATACAAGGCCAATTTTGTTTCCCCTTTGGTAAAATCCTTAACTATACCCAGTAAAAACATTTGTGGAGTGAATTGTATTCTTTTCTTAAATACATTCTGCATAACCCACCATATTTTTATCCAAAAAGCTTTCACCTTGTTACAAGTCCACCATACATGAAAAAAGGTAGCATCTAGACACCCGCATCTCCAACATTTTGGTTGAACATTTGGGTACATGCATGATAATTTTTTAGGATCTAAATACCATCTGTAAAACATTTTATAGAAATTCTCCCTTAAATTCTGTGACTGTAAATTTAACATTCTGAACCCATATTTTTTCCCACGTTTCCAACATAACCACTTCACCAAAATTCTGAGCCCATTTAATCATACAATCCTTAACCAATTCACTTTCTGAGTCTCTTTCTAACAGTACATTATATATTCTTTTAACTTGTTTTGGACCAGTCTCTTTTATCTGCTTAATCAGTTCCACTTCTTTATCCATAAAGCCGACCCTGCGATCTTCTTCCCATCTCTTCTGAAGCTGTATGTAATGTAACCAATTTAAAGTAATTCCTTCTTCCAACAGCTGTTCCAAAGTTTTTAACTTCCATTCGCCCCCATCAGCAATAAGCACATCTTTATATAAACAACCCCCGAGTGACTTAATATTCATAATCCCCATGGTGTCTGCAAGATCCAACCAAAGCGGTATTTTATAATCCCAATTGGGCCGGTGCTTCTTCCATATTCTCATCAAGGCACTACGGAGAACATGGTTGTTGAACACTTTATCCACCCTGTCTTCATAAAAAAGATATGCATGCCATCCCAGAACAAGATCATGGCCTTCTATATTCAGCAATTCCATTTTTGTTTTCCCAAACCAATCTGCTACATGCGTTAATACCGCAGCTTCATAATACAATCGAAGGTTTGGGAGTCTGAGGCCGCCTCTTTCACGTGTATCTTGCATAATCTTCATCTTTACTCTCGGTTTTTTCTCCTTCCAAACAAATTTATTTAATGTTGTTTGCCAATTTAACAAGGTTTTATCTGACTTGAGCACCGGAATCATCTGGAATAGAAAGATAAATCTAGGTAGAATGTTCATTTTAATTGCTGAGATCCTTCCAAGCAAAGACAATTGTAACTTTTTCCACGCTTCAAGATCTTTCTGTATCTTTTGCCACAACACTTCATAGTTATTTGAGAAAAGTTTTGTGTTTGATTCTGAAATTTGTATTCCTAAATATTTAACTTTAGAAACTATTTCAAAACCTGCTAAACTTACAAGTCTCTTTCTTTGAGTCTCTGTCATGTTTTTAACCATCATTTTCGTTTTGTTTTGATTTAGTCTAAACCCAGACACCATGCCAAATTCTACTATGATATTTTTCATCTGGATTATTGATTTCAAAGGATGTGAAAGGGTAATAACCAGATCATCGGCGAATGCTCTAGTTCTGTATTCCTTTTGCCTGATAGCTATGCCATCTAAGGATTTTGAGTCCCGAATTGCGTTCAACAAGACTTCCAAAGTTAAAATAAATAACAATGGGGATAATGGGCAACCTTGTCTTGTGCCTTTTTGTATCTCGAAAGTTGTTGACAAATTTCCATTAATAATAAGTTGTGAATTTTGTTGCTGATAAATTGCTCCAATCGCCTGCCGCAATCGTGGTCCCATATCCATCTTTTCCAAAGTCTTGGTTAGAAAGTTCCAATTCACTCGATCGAAGGCCTTCTCTGCATCCAAGAAAACCAGCACTGCAGAGATCTGCTTATTCTTATCAAGATAGTCAATTAAATCTATGAGTTGCCTTACATTCTCCTTCATATGTCTGCCTTCAATAAATCCTGCTTGATCATGATGAATAATCTCTTGAATAACCGGCATCAATCTGTTGGCTAGTACCTTAGCAAATATTTTATAAGCTGTGTTCAGAAGAGATATCGGCCTGTAATCCTCTGGTTTCTTAGGGCCCTCTTTATCTTTAGGTATCAATGAGATAAAAGCCGCTTTCCATGAGGAGGGTATTTTACCTCCTTGTTGTATATTACAAAATAGTTGTGTAAGATATTCAATCATTTCCAGTTGTAAAGTTTTATAATACATTGCAGTCAAACCATCAGTCCCTGGAGCCTTAGCTAATTTAAGTTGATTTATAACTAAAGTGATCTCATCAGCGGTTATAAGACGTTCCAAATTTGCCTTTTGAAGCACAGAAATTTTTGCAACCCTTTTTCCTTCCAAAAAATCATCTATTAACTTGTTCTGTATATTATCCTGTACATATAGCTTAGTATAATAGTCCACAAATGATTTTTTAATCAACTCTTGTTGATATACCATCTTCCCTCGAAACTCAATTTTATCAATAATTCTGTCATTCATATTCCTTCTCAAAGTATATGCTAACCATCTACCAGGTTTATTAGCGTTGGCAAAGGTGTTATGTTTAGCAAATTGCAAATTGGTTGCTGTTTGTTCTGCTATAAGCATCTGAAATTGATCTTTCAACAGCTTTAGCGCCATCTGGAGCGCCTGGTCATTCGGGTTTATTATAAGCAGCTGTTCTTTGCGTTTTATTTCATCTTCCAATTCCATTCTCCTTTTCTGTCTAATTTGTTTGTGTTTAAAGTTCATATGTATCAGGACCCCACGCATATAAGCTTTACTTGCATCCCAAACTATTTCAATGGGAGTGCCCTTATTCATATTAAAACTGAAAAATTCCTTCATGTGAAAGATGTACTTTCTGTGCAGAATGATTTCCAGAACTTGGGGTATGAACTTAATAGTATAGGTTGTAGGCTTATCTTTTCAGAGGTTTTACCTGTATATAAGGAACAAAAAGGGAAGGGCCAGCGTGTAGCAGAGTTTAATGTTTGGCTAAAGGAGTGGTGTAAAAGGGAAGGCTTTGGTTTTATTAGTCATGAACCCTGTAGCTGGTCCAATGAAAAACTGTACAAAAGAGATGGGTTGCACCCATCCAAGAAAGGAACTGAGTTACTTGGCATTAAATTCACAGATTTTCTTGATAAACATTTAAACTGAAGAGCGGGGACAGAGAATTAATAGATACAGAACATCTCTGTCCCCAGCAAACTAAAATTCATAGGGTTATAAATGCATGTAACATAGATGTGTGTGTGGGTAAGATTATCACTCCTGCTGTCAAGCAAAACCAAGCATGTAATAGTGATTGTCATACCATGTGCATGAATCACACAAGTGGCAAGAAAATAGGGGCAGTCAGGCATAATACAGGTTATGTAGACAGTAAACACAAGGTCAATCAAAATGGACTCAAATGTCTATATACCAATGCACAGAGTATGAGGAATAAACAGGGAGAATTAGAAATTCAAGTAAAAGAGGGCAGATATGATATTATTGCCATTACAGAAACTTGGTGGGATGAAACTGACAAATGGAACATACAGCTAGAAGGATTTAAATTATTTAAAAGAAATAGACCAAATAAAAGAGGAGGTGGAGTTGCACTATATATAAGAAATAACTATGTCTCTACAGAAATAGAGCACAACAATAATGAGAACTATCTTGAATGCATTTGGGTCAATATTAAAGGTTGTGGGGGAAATGACATTGCCATAGGTCTATACTACAGGCCACCCAACCAAGCAGAGGAAGAAGATGAACTTTTTGCTAGTCAGCTAACTAAGGTATGTAGGAAGCACACCACAATAGTAATGGGAGATTTTAACTACCCTGACATCAACTGGGAAACAAACTCTGCACCAAGTGGAAGATCCAACAGGTTCCTAACAAACCTAGCAGACAACTTTGTTTTCCAAAAAGTAGAGAAGGAAACAAGGGGATCAGCCATACTGGACTTAATTCTCACTAACAGAGAGGAAATGATAGAAGGTGTTGAAGCCATAGGAACCCTGGGGGCAAGTGACCATGCAATATTGGAATTCAACATTATCCAAACACAAGTAGTAGAACAAAGTCAAACTAGAGTCTTGGACTTTAAGAAAGCTAATTTCAATAAACTTAGAGAGAGCTTGGGAAAAATTCCATGGATGAGAATCCTCGAGGGGAAAACAACTCAAGAAGCTTGGGAAATTTTGAAAAATGAGATTAGAAAAGCCCAGTCTAACACAATACCAATGAAGAAGAAAAACAACAGCTCCCAAAAGAAACCAGCATGGCTGCATAAACAACTATCTGACAAACTGAAAGACAAAAAAAGTAAGTATAAAAAGTGGAAGGAGGGGGACATAACTAAGGCAGAATATCAGCAAATAGCCCGAGCCTGTAAAGATGAAGTGAGGAAAGCTAAGGCTCACAATGAAGAAAGGCTTGCCACAAAAGTAAAAATTAACAAAAAAAGCTTCTTCCAACATGTTAAAAACAAGAAAAAAGTTAAGGAAACAATTGGTCCATTGCTAGGAGAAAGTGGCAAGAAGGTGACAAGCAACAGGGAGAAAGCAGAACTATTTAACTCATGTTTTGCATCTGTCTTTACACAAAGGGATAAAACAGTCCAACCTATCAAAAGCAGCACCACAAAATTAGGAACACAAATTGAAATAGGGAAGAAAATGGTAAGTGAGCACCTGTCTACCCTAGATGAGTTCAAATCACCAGGACCGGATGGATTACACCCCAGAGTTCTGAAGGAACTAGCAGACGAGATCTCAGAACCACTGAATTATATCTTTCAGAGATCCTGGAACACCGGGGAACTACCAGAGGACTGGAAAAGAGCTGATGTGGTTCCCATCTTCAAAAAAGGGAAAAAATTAGAACCAGGAAACTACAGACCTATCAGCCTAACCTCAATACCAGGAAAGATTCTGGAAAAAATAATCAAGCAACGAATTTGCGAACACCTAGAAGCAAACAAAGTAATAGCCAAAAGCCAACATGGATTTGTCAAAAACAGATCATGCCAGACTAATCTTATTGCATTCTTTGATAATGTGACAAAATTAGTGGACCAGAGGAATGCCGTTGATATAGTTTACTTGGACTTCAGTAAGGCTTTTGATAAGGTAGACCATAACCTACTACTAGATAAAGTAGAAGAATGTGGGTTAGACAGCATCACCACCAGATGGATTGGTAACTGGCTGACCAACCGCACTCAACGTGTAGTTCTCAATGGAACTGCATCTACATGGAGGGAAGTATGCAGTGGAGTACCCCAAGGCTCTGTTTTAGGCCCAGTACTCTTCAACATCTTCATCAATGATTTGGATGAGGGAATAAATGGGGAACTCATCAAATTTGCAGATGATACCAAGCTGGCAGGAATAGCCAACACTCCAGAAGATAGGCTTAAGATACAGAAGGATCTTGACAAACTTGAACATTGGGCACTATCTAATAAAATGAAATTCAATGGTGAAAAGAGTAAGGTTCTACATTTAGGCAACAAAAACGGAATGCACAGGTACAGTATAGGTGATACCATACTCAGTAGTAGTAACTGTGAAAGGGATCTTGGAGTCCTAGTGGACAACCATTTAAATAGGAGCCAGCCGTGTGCAGCAGCTGCCAAAAAAGCCAACACAGTTCTAGGCTGCATCAACAGAGGGATAGAATCAAGATCACGTGAAGTGTTAATACCACTTTATAATGCCTTGGTAAGGCCACACTTGGAATACTGCATTCAGTTCTGGTCGCCACGATGTAAAAAAGATGTGGAGACTCTAGAAAGAGTGCAGAGAAGAGCAACAAAGATGATTAGGGGACTGGAGACTAAAACATATGAAGAACGGTTGCAGGAACTGGGTATGTTTAGCTTAAGAGAAAGAAGGACTAGGGGAGACATGATAGCATTATTCCAATATCTCAGAGGTTGCCACAAAGAAGAGGGAGTCAAACTATTCTCCAAAGCACCTGAGGGTAGAACAAGAAGCAATGGGTGGAAACTAATCAAGGAGAGAAGCAATTTAGAACTGAGGAGGAATTTCCTGACAGTGAGAACAATTAATCAGTGGAACAGCTTGCCTCCAGAAGTTGTGAATGCCCCAACACTGGAAGTCTTTAAGAAGATGTTGGATAGCTATTTGTCTGAAACGGTATAGGGTTTCCTGCCTAGGCAGGGGGTTGGACTAGAAGACCTCCAAGGTCCCTTCCAACTCTACTATTGTATTGTATTGTATTGTATTGTTTTTTAAGTTCATCAACATTTTTTTCATATCTAAATAAATTTTCATTTACTCTCCAAGACCTTCTTGGCCTCATCCCTAATTCAATTTGTAACCACACCGGACTATGATCGCTAAGTGTCCTGGCGAAAATCTTGGATTTCTTGGCTTTAGGAAGTAGATCTGGTGTTAACAAAAAGAAATCAATCCTTGAAAAGGATTTATGTCTATCTGAATAGAAAGAAAAATCCATCTCATTTAGATGTTGCGTCCTCCAAACATCTTTTAATTTCAAATCGTCTTGTAAATCAAAAAAAGCCTTTGGTAATTTGGTAGTGAATTTCGTCTTTGTACTCTTGTCTATCTTTGGAGAAATCACTCCATTCCAATCTCCCATTATTAGAATACTTTTAAAGTTCCAGTCTAAAATTTTTAAATGGAGCATCTTATAAAAACTTTCTTGGCGTTGGTTAGGAGCATATATTCCTAGCACCAAAATGGAACCGAAGTCTGTATCAAATTGAATTGCTATATATCTACCAGCGTCATCTGCCTCTATAACTTTAGTTGAAAATCTTTTATTTATATATATCACCACACCATTTTTCTTTACCAAATCAGAGGCAGCATAAAATGTTCCCAGTTTTGAATTCACTAAGTACTTCTGGTCTTGCAACCTAATATGAGTCTCTTGAAGGCAAGCAACATCATTATTAAATTGCTTCAAATAATAAAATATTTTTTCCCTTTTTTGTGGGGAGTTCATTCCATTCACGTTCCAAGATAATAGCTTAAGCATCTTTAGATCTGGTCTGGAGCGCTGAAAGCATTTGCTGAAGATCTCTCTCCACAAGACCAATCTTCGGCCCTGCTCCTCCCATGGCTCCGGTTTGCTTCTTAGCTTCTTTCTTAGCACATTGTGTTTGAGGGTCGACGCGCTTGTGAGATTCTAACATTTGTCTAGTCGTGGATCTGGTAATACGTTGTTCGACAGGTTTAAATATTGGCATTTCAGTGAGAGACTTAGAAGGTCCTTCTTCCAAGAAGGAACACAACCTGTGGTCCTTTTTGATGGTCTCTGTGTTCTGACCGAGGCTTCCCAAGAGCATGAAACAAACTCCTTGTCCTCACAAAAAAAAAAAAAAAAACACCTTGCATTAATTGACTGTGGATTCTGCTCCTTCACATCCAGCAAAGTCTTTCCAGGGAGGATTTACGGTCACAGACCTTCTCTGGCTTGGAGAGCTGCCAGGCCGAGATCTGCAGAACTTGGCAAGGAGTCTCGGAGAGTCATGAACCAATGAAGCGAACTGATGGTCTCCTGCAAACTCCACTCCCCTTTTGCTCCTCTTTTATTCCCTCTGGGAGGGGCCATTCACCCTCCACCTGTGACCTTACTCCCCAGTCCACTCCTTTAATTGTTCCCTTCGTCTGGCCACTCTGCGCATGCGCACACTGGGAACAGGCTCCAGCTGTTCTTCTGCCTCACTGATCTCTGACTCTGAAGGCAGCTGAGAACTGTCAGACGGCCCTGGCCCCCTCTCTGCCTCCAAGACAGAGCCCTCCTCAGAGCCTTCCCCAGACTCCAGGACTGGCCCAGGTTCCTCCCCAACCCTCCTCACCGTCTGAATCTGCTGCCAGCTCCACTGGCAGGCTGCAACACTCTGAGGTTTTGTGACCAGGAACATGTTTGCACCTTTGACCGCCCGCGCGCGCGCACACACACACACACACACACCCAAATGGAGAAAAAAGAACCTGGGTAGACATGCTGAAGCTGGAACTCTGAGAGGCGCTTGCAGTGGGCAAAGTCTGGGCAATCTCTCTGGATCTTCTCCTGCCTTGGTCACCTCCCTTGGTCCACCGGAGAAGGCCTGGGCAGGAAGGCTGAAGCCCGGGTTCCCCATGCGGCCTGCAATTGGTCCCAGGTGGAGGTTATTTACGCATTGGGTGGAAAGAGGGTGGAAGGGGAAGGGTGACCTGGGGGAGCTGTGCCCCTTCCCCAGTGTCAACAGGAGAGGTTTCTCAGTGCCAGGTGAGCAGAGAAGGGGCACTCATGAGGTCACTTAGTTGGCTCATGAAACATCAGCAGGAAAGGGCTCCGTTGTCATTGCCCTCCTCCTGGCAAACCCTGCTCCCTTCCGACACTGATGATGTCACCTAGATGGGTCATGAAACGTCTGCAAGAAAACCACCCAGCTCAGAGATCACCAGGGAGCCCACAGTCCTCCTCCTCCCTCTCCTCCCTCCTCCTCCCTTCCTTTCTAGCAGTGATGATGTTCCCTAGTTGGGTGTTGAAACGTCTGCAAGAAAATAAGATAAAGTAATCTAAAGTAATACACACCCATACACATACATAACACACATACAATATACATATACATCTATCTGTCTGTCTGTCATTCTGTCTATCTGTCTGTCTATCTATCATCTATCTATCTATCTATCTATCTATCTATCTATCTATCATCTATCTATCTATCTATCTATCTATCTATCTATCCATTTGTCCATCCGTCTGTCCATCCATCCATCCTATAAATAGATATCTGCACCCATACATATACATATATACAGACATACAAGCAGAGGGAGAGAATCAAGATCACGTGAAGGGTTAATACCACTTTACAAGGCCTTGGTAAGGCCACACTTGGAATACGGCATTCAGTTTTGGTCACCACTATACAAAAAAGATGTGGAGACTCTAGAAAGAGTGCAGAGAAGAGCAACAAAGATGATTAGGGGACTGGAGACTAAAACATATGAAGAACGGTTGCAGGAACTGGGCATGTCTAGTTTAATGAAAAGAAGGACCAGGGGAGACAAGATAGCAGTCTTCCAATATCTCAGGGGTTGCCCCAAAGAAGAGGGAGTCAAGCTATTCTCCAAGGCACCTGAGGGTAGAACAAGAAGCAATGGGCGGAAACTAATCAAGGAGAGAAGCAACTTAGAACTGAGGAGAAATTTCCTGACATAACAATTAATCAGTGGGAAAGCTTGCCTCCAGAAGCTGTGAATGCTCCAACACAGGAAGTTTTAAAGAAGATGCTGGATAACCATTTGTCTGAAGTGGTGTAGGGTTTCCTGCCTAAGCAGGGGGCTGGACTAGAAGACCTCTAAGGTCCCTTCCAATTCTGTTATATGTACATATATGAATTAATCACTGTCCATTTGGAAGACATAGTGGAAAGAGGGAGAGTTCACAAGGTTGATGCCATATATGGACAAAATTGTGACTGAACCTAGATGCTGTGCTTTGGATACCATGAAGCCCCCTCCCAGGAGGTAACAAGGAAAAGAGGTTGTGAAGAGGATGCGTAAGGGTCCCAGACAACCCTGCAGACCCTGCTCAAACATCGCTTACATGCCATGTCCTGGACAGGAGTGAACTTCCAATCTTCTTTTCTGCCGTCCTCACCACTCTCTGCACCGCCTTCCTGTAGGAAGCAGTGATGCTTCCATACCAGAGAGTAACACAATGTGACAGGATGCTCTCCATCCTCCCTCTGCAGAAGGTGGTGAGGACAGCGGGAGGAGGATGTACTTTTCTCATGCCACGGGGAAAATGCAGGCGCTGCCGGGCCTGCTTCACTCCACTGTGACCAAGCCAGCCTAGCACAGAAATGTGATGCTGCTAACTGGCTAGTCTAAAGAAAAGAAGAATTGGGGGAGACATGATAGCAGTGTTCTAATATTTGAAGGGCTGCCCCAAAGAAGAGGGAGCCAAATTATTCTACAAAGCACTCGAATGCAGGACAACAAGCAATGGATGCAAACTAATCAAGGAGAGAAGCAACCTGGAATTCAGGAGAAACTTCCTAAAAGTGAGGACAATTAACCAATGGAACAGCTTTCCACTAGAAATTGTGGGCGCTCCATCACTGGAAGTTTTTAAGAAGAGACTGAACAGTCGCTTGTCTGAGATGGTTTGGATAGTTATTCTGCTTGAGCAAGGGGCTGGACTAGAAGACCTCCAGGGTCCCTTCCAGCTCTATTCTATTCCAACTCCATCCCCCTCCCCCCCACTTCTTAGGCAGGAAACCCTGCACCACTTCAGACAAAGGGTTCCCCAATCTCGTCTTTAAAACTTCCACTGTTGGAGCAGCCACCAACCTCTGGAGGCCAGTTGTTGTTCCACGGATGAATTGTTCTCCCTGCCAGGAAGTTCCTCCTTCGTTCTAGGTTGCTTCTCTCCTTGAAGAGAAGGTTGCCGGAGCTTTTTGCATAGGTTCTCCTGCATGAGCAGGGGGCTGGACTAGAAGACCTCCAAAGTCCCTTCCAGCTTCTATTCTATTTTATTCCTTATTCTTTTCTGTTCTATTTTATTCTATTCTATTACATATTTTATTCTATTCTATTCCTTATTCTGTTCTGTTCTATTTCATTCATTATTCTATTCTATTCTGTTCTCTTCTATTCCACTTATTGCTGTTGCCTTCTGTTCTATTCCATTCCATATTTATTTTCTTTTCTATTCCATTCATTATTCTATTATTCTATTCTATTCTACTCTTAGTGCTGTTCTGTTCTATTTCTCCAGAGTTAGCAGAAAACCAGCCAGCTGAGGGATCACCAGGGACCCCACGGAAGGGGCAATCTTTTGTTCCCCCCACCCAGACAGGGAGCCATTCCAGGATTGGATGCCTTCTACAGAGGCCTGACATTCTGCAAGCTATGCCAGCTTTTCTGCCAAGAACAAAATCAACCCCCTCCCCCGTCTCTAATGGCCAGCGTGGCATGGGGACCCCCAGCGCCCACCCCGTCCCCTAGGTCCCCCCACCTTCTGCTCCCTAAAAGTGCCGCCCCTTCCATCCGCTGCCCCCCCCCCAAAGAAACGCCGTTCCGCTTTCTGCAAATGCAATGCACCCCCAGGGCTCCCCCCACCACGCACCACGCCCAGGGGAGGACCCCCTCCCCAATTCCAGCCTGCGACCCCAGAGAATTAGGACTGCCCTACAGGAAGGGCATTATCTCCCCGGAGACCCTTCCTATCCGTGTTCACACGAACGAATCCACCCGTGTAGATGGTCCACCCCGGCGGGTGCGTCTGTCTCCCCTCCAGCCTCGCCCCTCTCCATCGTGATCTGCAAGCCCCCTCCTCATAAGGCTCCTCCGCCCCCCCCCCCTTCATTGTGGCCCAAAGATGCTCCCAGTCCGCCATTCTCCGGCTATGTGATGTGCAGGGTTCTCGCAGCACCGGGCCGCTGCTGCAAGGAAGAGCCCCTTGCAGAGCCCCGAAAAGAGCCGGCATATTCGGCGTGCGAACAAAAGAACTGCTCCCCTTTCCCTTCGCAGTACTGCTCGCCGGTAGTGCGCAGAATCACGTCCTGGTTCTTTCTGCGCATGCGCATGGAACACCCCCGTTACTCCGACGAACGCCTGGTATAGCCAATGCGCAACGAAGCACCTGCGCTATTAAAAAAATAGGGAACAAAATAAAATACTCCTCGCCTAGTTATAAGCCCGCATTATTTATTAAAACATTATTTTAAGTCATGACTTTAAACGCGGTTGTACATTTGCAATAAAACAAAAATATATAAAAGGTCACTCCGCGCAGGAGCAGATCTTAGAAAGAGAGTGGCGCATGCGCACGATAGAACGGGAGCGGAAAGAATGAAGGAAAAAGGGGGGAGGCCACGCTTGCGCAGAAAGACCGGGGGAAAGTAACAAAAATAGTGCCGGAGCGGCCGCGCGTGCGCAAATCAAGGCCGCCCGCGCGCGGAGCGGCGCTTGCGCACACAGGAGACGGGGGCAAGGCGGGGCGCGGAAACGGAGCCGAACGGGAGGGGGGGGAAGAGTGGGGGGAAAAGAGGAGGCTGTATCGTTACGCATGCGCGGCGTGGAGGACCCAGAGCGCTGCCTTTCCCCCCGAGCGAACCAGAAGCCGTGTTGTGTGTGTTTTTTTTTTTGGTGCGGCCGCCCCGCGCCTGCGCGGCAGAGGCCCGCCGCCGCGCGCATGCTCCCGGGGAGGCGGGGAGGCGGCGGTGCGCCTGCGCGACGAGCGCTGTGGCAGCGGCGGGGCCCTGCATGTGAGGCGGCGGCGGCGGCGGCGGCGGGCGACCTTCCCCTCAGCGACGGCGAGGGCCCCGCCCCCTGTCATGGCAGCCGCCCCCTCAGGCGGCCCGCGGCCTGTCTCGGCGGAGGCGGCGGAGGGCCCCCTCAGGAGAAGGCCCGTCGGGTAGGCCGAGCCCCAGGCGGCGACCAGTCCCCCGCGGCCCCGCGACGACGACGCGCTTACCCCGCCGGCCCGGCCTGAGCGTCGCGCTGCGGCCCGGCCCTCGCCCTTGGATGTGGGAGAGGATGGAGGCCAAGACGGTGGTCTACGACCTGGACACCACGGGGGGCCTCATGGAGGTGAGCGCGGGGGGGGGGAGGAAAGGGGTAGGGGCGGGGGGGGTCCCGTCAGGTGCCCGGATGACCGACGTTCTCCCCCTGCCCCTCCCCCCGCAGCAAATCCAGGCGCTGCTGGCCCCTCCGCGGAGCGACGACGGCGGCGGCGGCGGCGGGAGCGAGAAGCGGAGTCGGCGGCCGGAGCGAGGAGGAGGAGGCGACGGTCACCCAGCGCACCACTTCCATCCGCAGCATCACCACCACCACCACCACCACCACCACAACCCCGCGGCGCCCCCGCCGGGCATCGCTGGGCACCCGCACGGGGCGCCCCCGCCCCCCCACGCCGGAGGCCCCCCCGGAGCCCCCCACCAGCACCACCAGCAGCCCCCCTCGGCCTCCGCCGCCGCCTCCACGGCCGCCCAACGGCGCAGCGGCCGCGCCACCAACCACGACAGCTGCGACAGCTGCAAGGAGGGCGGCGACCTTCTGTGCTGCGACCACTGCCCGGCCGCCTTCCACCTCCAGTGCTGGTGAGTGAGGGGGAGAGAGGGGGACCCCGGCCCTCCTTCCCTTCCTTCCTTCCTTCTCTCCCTATCTCATCCCCATCCATCTCTTTCCTTCTTTCTTCTCTTCTTCCCTCCCTCGCTCTCATTCCTACCCACCTATCCTTCTCCATTTGCTTCTTTCTTTCCCTCTTCCCTCCATCTATCCTTCTCCCTTTCTTTTTTCTTTCTTTCCTAACCTCCTTCCTTCTTTCCCTCTTTCTTCTCTTCTTCCCTCCATAGCTCTCTCCTTTCCTTCCTTCTTCTCTCCCTCTCATTCCTATCCATCTATCCTTCTCCCTTCCTTCTTCCTGCTCTCTATCTCTCCCTGCTTTTTCCTTCTTCCCTTCTCTCTTTCTTTCCTTCTTCCCTCCATCTTTCCTTCTCCCTTTCTTTCTCCCTTTCTTTCTTCCATCCACCTACCTTCTATCCTTTTCCTTTCTTCCCTTCCTGATTTCCCTCTTCCTTCTTTCCCCTCTCTGTCTCCCTTCCTTTCTTCCCAATAGCCTTCTCCCTTCCCTGCTTTTCCTTCTTTCGTCTCCTCCTCTTTTCCTCCTCTTTCTCCATTTCTTTTTTTCTTTCTTCCATCTACCTTCCTTCCATCCTTTTCCTTTATTTTCTTCCCTCCTCCCTTCTTTCTTCCCTCTATATCTTTCTCCTTTTCTTCCCTCCACCTTCCCTCCCTCCTTTTTCTTTCTTTTCTTCTTCCCTTCCCTCCACTCCCTTCCATCCATCCTTCCTTCTTTCCTCCACCTCCCTTTCTTCCTTCCTTCCTCACCCCTCCATACTCGTCCTTCCGGCACTGCCCGTCCGTTATCCCTGCCCGCCTGTTATCCCGGCTGCTTTCCATTCCCGCCGGGCAGGGCGCCGACAACATGGCAACCCGCCTGGGATTGCTGCCTCTTTTCCTCCAGCGCCATTTTGCCCATTGGGCCCCTCCTGATGTTCCCCCCCTCCCACCCTGCCAGCCGAGCCCCCTTCCCCCATCAGCCTCCAAGGCCCAGCCAAGCCCGCTCATCCAGGGAGGGAGGGAGGGAGGGACGCTGGGCTGGGGCCCTCTTGGCTGGGAGGAGGAGAAAGGAGGAGGAGGGTGCCAGCTACTCCCAAGTAGACCCAGGCAGGCTGGGGCTGCTTCCTCCCTCTTTTGTTTATAGCCTGGAGGTGCTTTGGGGCTCCTCCTCCTCCTCTTCCAGCCGGGAAATCGGCTGCAGGTTTCTCAGCCCATTGTTTGCATTTGGCAGCCCTGGCCCGGGGATTGGGGAGCCCGGTTTGAAAGAAGGTGCCTTTGCTCGCTAGGCAGGCAGGCTGGGTGGTGCAGGCCTCCGGAGCTGGCAGGAGCGCAGGGAAGAGGCGGTGGTGGTGGCGGCAGCAGCAGCCATAAAAGGAAGGCGGTGCGACAGGCCAAGGCGTCCTCGCCTGCCGCCTCCAGATCGGGAGGGTCAGCGGGGAAGCGAGCCTCCGGTGGCTTTTGTGCCCTCCCCGGAGCCCTCCTCTTCCACCTGGCTGGGGATCTGGGCCGGGCTGTGCCTCAGGCTTGCGATGGGAGGCGGCCAAAAGTTTTTGAGCTGGTCAGCAGGAAGGAGGAGGTGATGACCCCACCGGCAAGGTGCCTGGTGTGATCTGAGGCTTTGGAAGGACACAGCCCGCCCCGAAAGGGAAGGAGGCTGGAGAAGTCGAGGAGGAGGAGGACAGTAGCCTGAATTCTGTGTCCCTAGGACGGTTACACCAATGGCCCAGCCTGGCCTGTGCTGGATGCCGGCCCTGCCACCTCCCAGCCATTGTCTGTATTGAGAGTTACGCCCCAGCGCATCTACACGAGAGAGAGAGAGGGGGAGAGAGCGGCCGTTACCACCGTCTCAATGGCTCCTGGCAGCTCCTGGAGGAATGGCTCCCATCCTCCTTTGCCCTTTTCATTGGCGGAACTGAGACTTGCCTCCCCTTGGCTTCTGCAGGGCTCCGCTGCTGCTGCTGCTGCTGCCTCTCAGCCAACCATTTTGCCTCCCGGAGGCTGCGGGTGAGGAGCTGTTGGGGGGGCGGGGGGAAGGGTCACTCCGTGCCTCTTTTTTAAAGATGGCCCTGAGCTGCTTTTGGGCGGAAGGCAAATGGCTGTTTAATTGAAGGTGGCATTTCAGTTCTCTTTCCCCGGCATTTGTTTTTGTTTAAATTATATAAACTGGCAGCGCACAGGGGAGGCTTTCTTTCTGCATTTGTTTAACTTGGGCCCCGCTTTCTGTGGCGCTGGGCTGACTTGTATTGTTTACACAGTTGCAAATAAAAAAAAAATCGCTTTGCATTTCTTGCTTCGACTTCAAACAAGGCTCCTTCTCGCCCACAGCCGCTCTGGGCCTTTTCTTGTTGGGAGCCGAGGAAAAGCTGCTGGACGTTGGAGTCTAGGTTACGTTGGGGAAGGGGAGGCAGCCTAGGGAAGGAAAATGGCAGAAGCTGGCCGTTATTAGGGGCTGAGGCGACCCTGCTTTCTTCCTCTGTTTGGGGAGTGCTGGGGTTTAATTTTATAGGTTGGGCTTTGGGCCCTTGGCATCAGCACTGCTCTGCCTCCCAGCTCTTATAAAATCTAAGCTTTATTACTCACGAGAAAGGAGAGAAGCTGTTCAGCGCGATGAAACTGATGGACTCTTGGTGGAAAATGGAGAGGGGGCAGTGTTTTTGGAGGGGGGGATTGTCCTGAAAAATAAGGCCGTTCTTCGCTTTTCCTCTGTGTGCGATAGGCCGCGTTGTTTCTGAACTGTACCTACTCAAAACTTGCCTGTCAAACAAAGAAAAGCCTGTCTGCCTTAGATGCGTTCTCGCTGCTGACGCTGACCTGGCCGCTTCCCTTGTGATTTTGTGCAACCAGGATGCAGCCTGTGGATAGTCGGCGAAGGATTAATTTGTATTAAAAGGATTACAGTTAGGAGCAAGCTCCATGTAGAGAGCCCTGCCTTTTGGTCAGATGAGATCCTGGCTGCGTGTGCATAGATGGCCTCCGTAGCTTCCTTTTCAAGATATCAGAAGACGAGCTATCGATGGTTGCCATGGCATTGTTTAGAAAAAGCATAGGAAAGAGTTTGTAAAACCTCGGCCGACAGCCTGGCAAAATAGATAAATGGAGTATCCTGTCTCCTTTGTATTTCTTCAGAATTTGCGCACTCAGGGCCCATATTTTATGTCCAGTCTATTCTTTCGTCTCGGGACGTGCTACATTTAATGGAGATTAGCGAGAAAGTTATTGTGTGTTTTAAAAACTTCTCTTCGATGCACGCTTGTTCTTTCTGCTGCAGCCAGTATGCTGACATTACCGATTCTTTGAGCAGCTTTTGTGAATAAAAAAAAAATTAAAAGTAGCTAGGAGATGCTTGACTGTTTCGTTTTCTTTCACCGTTCCTCCAATCAGGTGCCTTCATATATGTTGTTCTACATATATGATGCCCAGCCTTCATTGGCCACATTGGCTGGGAATTTGCCAAGTAGCCCTCTTAACACATTTGGGAACATCAGACTGGGGGAGCTTAACAATACCCGTATGCCTCTAGCTTAAATGATCTTCATTCCTTCCCTCCTTTTTAATATGCACTTAAATATACATTAACTTTCGCCGGCTGTTCCCAAAGTACGTTTATCGTTTTGTGGGTGAGACTGGCTTTACAAAGGACAGATACCGTCCACGCTGTTAGATTTAGAAGTTACCCAACTCCAGAATGACTCTGGGCAAGCTTAGATGTAAAATAGATAAACAGTTTTTTAAAAAATGAATCTAAACATGCAGACAAACTGCAAATTACGTCCCAGGGCTCCACAAACACCCTAGCCCCAAGGCCTGGGAGAAAAGCCAGGTTTCTAAAGACTTCCGGAACATCGTCAGGATGGTTTGCTAAAGGGATCTCTGTAATTAAAGGAATTTCATCAAGGGAAAAAGAGGATCTTTGTTTTGCAGGTAACTAGGAAATAAACTGATAGTGGCAGAGAGCAAACAGAGCTTGTTTTCCCCCGGTTGTAAAACTCCTTCTCCAAACCTTCGTGAATCATCTTGTCCGTCTGGGTGAACTCCCGCTGATAACCTCTCAAGTCAAGAGTTCCAAAACCTTTGAAATCAGCTGCAATTCCCTTTGAAAAAAAGACACTGGCCCTGTATAAGGAACTTGAATGTTTCGTGTCTATGGAGATTCTCAGTCACCCGGGTCACGGTTGTCCCAAAGGCAGCTGGATTTTCTGTTTTCCTTGAAAACGCTTCTCTTCCAAGAAGCTTCTTCAATTCCGAAGAAGTGAAGAACTGAAGCAGCTTCTTGGATGAGAAGGGAAACGTCTTCGAGGTTAAAAAAAACAAAGTCCACTTGCCTTTTGAAAAACCGCCTTTGGGACTTTGCTGACGGCCTTTAAAAGGGCCTTTTATTACTTCCTCACCATATTATTTTTGCGAATTTTCTTCCTGGTGGCTACTTCCTAGTTGCTCCCTCTGTACCTTTAAGGAACTGACTTTGTTTCCCCTTATGGGTTTGTTTGTTTTTTGGCTCGGCTGCTCTCAATATAGGTCAGCCATTTGGAGACCTGTGGTGTGAGGGCTTAAAAGGAAATTCTGGAGTTGAGTCTGCCTTTCTGAGGAGTTCCAGCTTCTTCCTGTTCTCTGACAGACCCGGGTGTGTGCTGTTTTGTCTTCTAAGGGGGTACAGATAACTGTTCATCTGAATGCATTTGTTCGTCCCGGCTCCAACCTGCTGCAAGTGCCCCAGTTCTGATCTTTATCTAGCATTTAAAAATGGTCTTTGTGGTTTGTTGGCTTCCTCCAGCCTATGTAAAAAGTTGCGATAAAGGAGAATATTTGTCGGTCGGGGTCTTTGATGTTTTCTGAGCTTGGTGGTTTGAACTGCAGATGTTTCATTACCCAACTAGTTAACAACATCAGGCTACAAAGGGGGTGGGGGAGGAATTTCAAAGAGGAGGATAATGAGGAAGGAAGGAGGATGACAAGGAGGATGCTAGAAGGGAGGGGGGTGGAGAATGGAGGATAATGATAAAGGGAGGTGGGAGGAGGAGGAGGACTGTGGGGTCCTTGGAGCTCTCTGTGCTTTGTGGTTTTCTTGCAGACAATTCATTATCCAACTAGGCAAGAGCCTCAGTGCTGTTGTAACAGTACAGTAATAACACTGGCAGCACTGACGATGTTCCCTAGTTGGGTAATGAAATGTCTGCAAGAAAACAACCAAGCTCACAGAGGTCCAAGGACCTGTCAGTCCTCCTCCTCCTCCTCCTCCTAGCGCTGATGATGTTACCTAGTTTGGTAATTAAACATCTGCAAGAAAACAACCAAGCTCGGAGAAGCATCCAGGATCCTTCCTGTAAAACACTTCCTCAAAAGTCTGGTATTTTGTAAAATGCTTAAAATTCTGCTACCTTCGGGATGTTAAGAGATGATGGTCAAGGACCGGAGTCCATTTGGCCAGCCTTGTCCCTTCATCTCCTAAATGGGCCCCTTTCAGGCTTTACCCAGAGGTGCTACTGAGAACTGACCCTGCTATTTGCCACCTGCCAGGTAGTTCTCCACTGTTTATGGAGGCCTTACCTCCTTTTACGATTGTTCAGATAAGGTTACTGTTGCACAAAGGTGAATTATTTGATAACATGTTGGGTTGACTCTCTCTTTAATGGCTGCACAAGGAGTCCTTCCAGACGAAGCGTGAAGGATAAACATTTTGAATATGCAAAGTAAGTCAGTAATTCACCAGCTCTATGCACTGTGGAAAGTATATTAAACATGGATTGCATATGTGCCCCTCTTTGAGGTGCTCCTCAATTGTTGGCTGCATGCATGTGAGGAGAGGACTTCTAAAATGTGGGGTGAATTTAAGAACCACTCCTAAAAGTTTCAACCCTTAAGTGATCAGCTTTTGAGAAATCTGGATTGTAACCTGCTTCAGATTACAACAAAGGACAGGATAACACAAGACAGTTGGAAGGGACCTTGGAGGTCTTCTAGTCCAGTGGTCACCAACTGGTGGTCTGCGAGAAAATTTTGGTGGTCCCCAGAAAAATTATTTGCATTTTTTTATTTTACACTAAATACTATTTATCTTTTTTTAAAAAAAACGTATTAGTGGTCCATAGGATTTACAATTATGAATCTAGTGGTCCCTGAGGTCCGAAAGGTTGGTGACCGTTGTTCTAGTCCAATCCCATTGTGCAGGCAGGAGACCCTAAACCAGGGAAGTCCAACCTTGGAGCGTTTAAGACTGGTGGACCTCAACTTCAACTATGCTAGCTGAGGAATTCTGGGAGTTGAAGTTCACAAGTCTTAAACGTTCCAAGGTTGGACATCCATACCCTACAATACATCATTCCAGAGAAATAGCTGTCCAGTCTCTTCTTAAAAACCTCCAGTGATGAAGCACCCACCATTTATGGAGACAAGCCGTTTGTTCCACTGGTTAATTTTTCTCACTGTTGGAAATTTCTCCTTAGTTCTAGGTTGCTTCTCTCCTTAGTTAGTTTCCACCCATTGCTTCTTGTTCTACCCTCAGGTGCCTTGGAGAATAGCTTGATTCCCTCTTCTCTGGGGCAGCCCCTGAGATATTGGAAGACTGCTATCCTGTCTCCCCTCGTCCTTCTTTTCATTAAACGAGACATCCCCAATTCCTGCCACTGTTATTCACATGTTTTATCCTCCAGTCCCTTAATAATCTTTGTTGGTCTTCTCTGATGCCTAGCAGTAGAACTTTGGTCGTCCAAAGGCCCCAGATTCTTCTCCAGTGGTAGGAGATGGAAGGGCTGAGAAGGGACCTCATCCTGGCCGGGAGAGCGTGGTGACCTGCTCTGAAATCTCTTCAGAGGACTTTTGTGGTAATAACAACATGCCATACAGGAGAGACTTCTATTTTGGCAGCCATTGGATGGATGGACTGAGCAGCATCACAATCTGTTGTTACAGGAGAAAAAGACCCTTCGATGGAGCAATGAGATTCAGACTGCCATTCACCAAAATCCTGGGCCTCCTTCGTTGAGGTGCTCTCTGGGCTTGATGGTTTTCTTGCAGTCCTTTCATTACCTAACTAGGGAACATCGTCAGTGCAGAAGGGAGGAGGGGGGAGGAAGATTGTGGGGTCCTTAGTGCTCTCTCAGCTTTATTGTTTTCTTGCAAACCTTTCCTGACTCAGCTAGGTAACACCGACCGTGCTACCTTTGCAGGGTTTGCATACAGCAAACCCTGCTTCCTCCCAGCACTGATGGCGTTACTTAGTTTGGGTCATGAAATGTCTGCAAGAAAACAGCCAAGCTCAGAGGGCACCCAGGACCACGCAGTTTGAACCCTGAGCTAAAATACTCTCCTTTATCCATCACCTTAGTTCAGGGGTGTCCAAACTTGGCAACTTTAAGACTTGTGGACTTCAACACCTAGAATTCCCCAGCCAGCTGGCTGGGGAATTCTGGGTGTTGAAGTCCACAAGTCTTAAAGTTGCCAAGTTTGGACACCCCTGCCTTAGTTGATTTGGGGGTGGGGGGGAGCAGTTTGAAGGAGTGGATAATGGGTTGGAGATTTCTTGAGCCATGTTCCCCATTTAGCCCTCCAGTCAGACTCGGGAAAAGTACGTAGCAGGACCGGGAGGAGCATTAATTTGGTTTTAAAACAAATTAAGCACAATTACAGTTAATTAAGGCTTCCCTGTCAACTTCTGGAGGATTCTCTTCCTTGGGGTGCTGGGATTATTCTATCCAGATATCAAAGGAAGCCTCGTAGCGGAAGGAAAGAGCTGCCAGAAGGGCAGAATTGTAGAGGGGAGGAAAGGCATAGTAGCCAAGGGAGGATGGATCCACGGCCCCACCCAGCCAAGGAAAAAACCTTCCCAAACTGGCTGCTTCAGGGACGGTTTTTTTATAAACTTGGCACAACCATTAAAAAGACTTTCCTCTTGAGGATTTTCAAGCCTTGAGGCCATCCAAAACAGGAGCCAGGTAAATTCCTGGAGTACAACTCGACCAAAAAATGGAGCCCAACATTTCAGCTGCTAACCCAGACAGTGGTTCAGGGAGCTTGGGCCCCTGTTTTACAACCTTCCTTGCCGCGGTTGTTAAACGAATCAGTGCAGTTGTTAGGAACACGGTTATTAAGTGACTGTGGCTTGCCCATTGACTTGGCTTGCCGGGAGGTCGCAAAAGGGGATCACATGGAACACCCCACCCCCTCCCCCGGGACACTGCAACCGTCATAAATACGAGTCAGTGGGCAAGCATCTGGATGTTGATCCCTTGATCATGGGGATCCTGCAACAGTTGGTCATAAGTGTGAAGGCTGGCCCTGGGTCCCTATTTTAGCGCCATTGTAACTTCCAAGGGTCACTGAACGGATGGTCATAAGCTGAGGACTTCCTGTACTCTCTTGCCAGAAGCTTCTGTCAAGGAGCGAAGTCCGGCACTGTGGAGATATTTCTGGCTAAGACCCAGGAGCCAGATCTGAATTGCAAATGAAAGTGAGCCCTCTCGGTTTATCTCACCAGATGAATCCCATCGGAGTGCTCACGTTTCTGCGCTTCCTTCCACAACAGCCCAGCGGGATTAGGTAGTCCTCGACTTACGGCAGCTCGTTTAGTGACCGTTGGAAGTTACAACAGCACTGAAAAAAGGCACTTAACTACCATTTTTCACGCAACCGTTGCAACATCCCTGTGGTCACATGATCAGAATTCAGAGGCTTGACAGCGGACTCGTATTTATGACGGTTGAAGTATTCCGGGATCACATGATCCCCTTTTGCAACCATCTGACCAGCAAAGTCAATGGGGGAAGCCAGATTCACTTAATGACCGTGTGACTAACTTAATACCTGTGGTGATTCACTTAACAACAGTGGCAAGAAAGGTAGCCAAATGGGGCAAAACTCACTTAAACACTGGCTTGTTTAGCAAAAAAAAAAAAAAAAAAGTTGGTCTCAGCTTTGGTCATAAGTCAAGGACTACCTGTGACTCAAGGCACCAAACATCCCTAATGCTCCTTCCCTCCCCTCACCTGTGGTCGTAAGTTGAGGACTACCTGTAACTCAAGGCTTATGACCATTTTTCACATTTAACCTTTGTAATAGCCCCATGATTGATTTAGACACTTGGCAAACCGAACTTAGAACAACTTTATTGTGTACACTAAAATAGGCCTACATTCAAATGAAATTTCATTGCAGACTCAAACTTACGACCACATCGTCTGGTGCTTGCAGTATCCCAAGGTCACGTGATTTCCCCTCCTTTTGTGACCTTCTGACCAGCTAAGTCAACAGAGTGGCTGGATCCATTAATAACCGTGTGGCTAGCTTATCACCTACGGTGAGTCACTTAACAACTGTGGCAAGAAAGGTCATAAAATGGAGCAAAACTCACTTAACCACAAGAGAAATGTTGGGCTCAATTGGAGTCATAAGTCGAGGACTACCTGTATTAACGTCTTAGCAGGAAACTAAAAAATCACCTACAGGTAATCCTCGATTTAATGACCATAATGGAGTCTATTGTCACTATAGTCTCTGTTGGTTGTTAAGCAGGCTCATTTATGACCACATCTGGTTTTACAGCCCTTTGGGAGGGGGGGGAGGCTGTTGTTAAGCAATCCTGTTGTTTGCTGTGAGACCTTTTTTTGGGGGGGGGGAAGTAAACACTGGTTGCAACAAAAAAAAAATCACAAATTGTGACTGCAGGATGCTGCAAATGTCAACCAGTTGCCAAGTCCCGTAACCACAGGGGAGGGGAAGCCCAGCAAATCAGAACTTAGAATCCAGGCCATAAGTAGCTGTTTGGGGCACCGTCGTAACTTGAGAAAGTTGCTAAGCAACGGGTTATAAGTCAAGGGGCTACCTGTGATTCAACTCCCGGGAGGAGCTACTTCAGTAATTCTAACCAAAACGATCCTAATGTTTCACTGGGTGGAGGTTTTTTTCCTCCCATTTGAGAATTATTTTTAAAATTTGAATTTTATGTGTATCCTCTTTTCTGTGGAAACAGAAAACAGAGTGTCAGGTTTCCGAAATATGCCCTAATTAATTCATAATTTACTTTGCGTCTTGTATAACAATTAAGGCTGATACTTTATTTAGAATAGAATTAAGAATAGAATAGAGATGGAAGGGACCTTGGAGGTCTTCTAGTCCAGCCCCTTGCTCAGGCAGGAGACCCTCTACCACTTCAGAGAAGTGGCTGTCTAGTCTCTTCTTAAAAACCTCTGGCATTGGAGCACCCACAATTTCTGGTGGCAAGCTGTTCCACTGGTTAATTTTTCTCACTGTTAGAAAATTTCTCCTTAATTCCAGGCTGCTTCTCTCTCTGGTTAGCTTCCACCCGTTGCTTCTTGTCCTCTGGTGCTTTGGAGAATAATTAGACCCCCCCCCTTTTTTTTTCTTTGGGGCAGCCCCTCAAATACTGGAATACTGCTATCATGTCACCCCTAATTCTTCTTTTCTCTAGACTAGCCAGACCCAAATCCTGCAGCCATTCTTCCTGTGTTTTACTGTGTCTTAGATGCTCTTCTCTGAACTTTTTCCAAAGTCTCCACATGTTTTGTTTTGTTTTTAAATTGTGGTTGAGCAGCCTGGCATACAGGCAGCCTCGCCTTTGGCATGGAGTTGGGGCTGCGTTATTTGGGGGGGTGAGGGGGGCTTTTTAGTAGTATGGTTGCAGTATTGCAGGTGTGGTATTACTAGGGTTTTGTAAAGCGGAACTGATGCCTCTGTTTGTACAACCCAGGATTGTGTTAGCTTTTTTGGCTGCTGCTCCGCACTCCTTCCTGGCCCATGTTCAAATGGCCGTCCACTGGGACTCCAAGGCCCCTCTCCCAGTTACTTCAGCAAGGGACATTTGGCTGGTTGAGGAGATGCAAAAGGCGGCTTCCTTACGGTGTAGGCCACAAATCACCACCATACATTGAACTCCCATTACCCCCTCATTTTCCCTTCGTAATTCTTCCCAGGGGCGGCATAATGCAATCATAAATCAAATGTTTTCAGTGGCATTCCATCATGCCGTTGGCCAAGTACGCGGTGAAGACATATTGGGTGAGCTGTTCCTTGATTGAGGAAAAAAAAAAGCTCCGGGGACAGGAAACGAGAAATATTTCTGGGCTCAACCGAGAAAGAAGTTTGCTAATTGTGGCTGAAGTGTAAATAAGGGAGATACGAAAGTCACTCTCGGTAACTAGAAGGCCCTTACGAGATTCTGTCGTTCTCTCAAAATCCCCCAAAGCAACTCTGTTTTTGTATGTATTGGGTGTTATTGAAGCTTTGGCCTTAAATGCACTCCTCAGCTTAATGACCACAATAGAGCCCAGAATTTCTGTTGCTAAGCGAGACACACGTTAACTGAGATTTGCCCTATTTTATGACCTTCTTTGCCACCATTGTTAAATGAATCACTGCAGTTAATTGTTGAGTTCATAACACAGTTGTTAAATCTGGCTGTCCTGAAGGGGGGGAGTCACATGACCCCCCCTCCCTGTGACCGTCATAAATACGAGTGGCCAAGTGTCTGAATTTTGATCATGAGACGGTGGAGTAGAAGCGACGATGGCGTGAAAATCGGTCAGAGCTCACTTTTCCCCCGTGCCGCTGTAACTTTGAATGGTCCCTAAATGAACCTCTTAGTGCAGTATCATTAAAATACCAAGATTCTGTAGTTTCAAATAGTCCAGAAAGGCAATAAAGAGGGGCTTCCCTCCCTCCCTCCCTCTTCATTTTTGCCTTTGATGGAAAAGAAGCCAACCATGGGTGACTTACATCCTTCAGATGCGGCTAAGAGGGAGACTCGTAACTCCAGAACTCCTTTGCAACGGTAGTTTTCTCAAAAGCTGCCCCCTCTGTGCCGGGCTTGTCGCAGTGGCGCCAACATGCACTTTGGGACTCTGGGAACGAGTGGTTGCAATTAAGAATCCAGTTGTTGTAACCTGAACCCGTCTTTCTCTGCACTGGGTCAGTTTTCTAACACACACACACACACACACACCGTGATGGCGAACCTTTTTGTTGCTGTGTGCCAAAAGCATGCGCGCACCCACACCCAGAATGCAATGCACACGTCACCCTCCCCCCACATGTGCGCTTGACACCCACCCACCCCATGCTCCCCCTTTCCCTGTGCCTGCACCCTGGGCCCCTCACCCATTTTTGGCTCCCAGTTTGGTGCAGGAGACATTCCAGGGCCAAAATGAGGCCTCCTGCACCATCCTGGGAGCCAAAATGTGGTGCGGGAAGCACTGCGCGAGGCCCTAAAATGCAATGCAAGCGTGTCTCCCCACACACACACACACACACACATCCCCCGCATATGCCCTGCCTCCCGTTCATGTGCAACAGGGACTGGAAGACCAGGTGGCTGGCTGGAGGCATGCGCCCATGCTTGATGGAAATGGGCTGGGGCGACAGCTGGCACAGAGAGGGCTCTGCGTGCCACCGGTGTTATGCGTGCCACAGGTTCGCCATCACAGCCCTAGAAAGTCTGCAGAGAAGACCCAAAGGTGCTTTTCTTTCAGAGGCAACTGGACTTTGTGGTTTTTCTTTGAAGACGTTTCGCTTCTCATCCAAGCAGCTTCTTCAGCTTACCTCAGTCAGAGCTGAAGAAGCTTCTTGGATGAGAAGCGAAACGTCTTCAAAGAAAAACCACAAAGTCCAGTTGCCTCTTGGGGGAGGGGGGGGAAGCACCGTTGGGACAACCGTGGCCTGGAGGACTGAAAATTCTGCAGAGGAGAAATCTGGAGGCTAAATTATACAGGTAGTCCTCGACTTACAGCAGTTCACTTAGTGACCCTTTGAAGTTACAATGGCACTGAAAAAACTGATTTGTGACTATTTTTCACCCTTATGCCTGTTGCGGCTTCCCCATGGTCATGCGATTTACACTTGGATGCTTGACAACTGTCTCACGTTTATGACGGTCACAGTGTCCCGGGGTCATGTGATCATATTTTGCAACCTTCTGACAAGCAAAGTCAAATGGGGAAACCAGATTCACTCAACAACCGTGTTATTAATTTAACAACTGCAGCGATTCACTTAACAAATGGGGCAAGAAAAGTTGTAGAATGGGGCAAAACTCACTTAACAAATTTCTTACTTGGCAGCATAAATTTTGGGCTCTATTATGGTCATAAGTTTAAGAATATCCATGATAAATGGTTAAGGGAACTAGGTGTATCTAGTCTATTAAAAAAAAATAACAAAGTTGGAAGGGACCTTGGAGGTCTTCTAGTCCAGCCCCTTGCTCAAGCAGGGCACACAATACCTTTCTAGACAAATGCCTGTCCAATCTCTTCTTGAAAACCTCCAGTGATGAAGCATCCACAACTTCTGGTGGCAAGCTGTTCCATTGGTTAATTGGTCTAAGTTCCAAGTTGGATCTCCCTCTGACTTCCGTTCCGAGAATTCCCCCAGCCAAAAGACTTTAAGATGCGTAGACCTAGAATCCTATGGTTGGAAGGGGCCTTGGAGGTTTTCTAGTCCAACCTCCAGGAGACCCTACACTGTTCTGGCATTAATCTCTTCTTTAAAATCTCCAGCGATGGGGCACCCACAACTTCTGGTGGCAAGATGTTCCATTGATGAATTGTTCTCACTGTCAGGAAGTTTCCAGGTTGCTTCTCTCCTTGATTACTTTCCATCCGTTGATTCTTCTCCTGCCTCCAGGGGCTTTGGAGAATAGGTGGACCCCCCCCTCTTGTTTGAGAAGGATTAGGGGGGGTGGGACATGACAGCTGTCTTCCAGTGCTTGAGGCACATGGAGATTATTCTCCAAAACACCTGAAGGATCAGAAGCAGCCTGTGGAACCAACTTAGAAATAAGGGAAGATTTCATGGCAGTTGAAAACAATCAATCAGTGGAATAGCTCCCTTCCTGGAGTCTAGGTGCTCCATCACTGGAGGTGTCAAAAATAAGATTGGGCAACTGTTTGACCAGAATAGCACGCCTTTAGCAGAGGGGTGGACTAGAAGACCTCCAAGGTCCCTCCCATTATGATTCTATCATCCCAAAAAGCTCTGTGCTTAGTCCCTGCACCTGTGAGTAAAAAGTCTGTGGCAGAAATCTCGAGAACGAAATCTGGAGTGGGCAACCACTGCCCTCCTAGGTCCTGGAGAATCCCGGCCTGCTCAATGCCACGTTGCCTACAACTGCTGATAGAGTAAGGATGCAGAGGCCATGAGCTGGAGAAGTCAGAGGTTTATATTACACACACACACACACACACACACACACACAGTCAAACTGCAAACTGAAGACCCCAGATGACGGGGAGAAAAGGAAGGATGAATGCAGATGTTTCTGCTTACCTCTTTCCTAATTTATTTTAAACCTGGGAAGTACCAGTTCTTGAGGATAACCATCAGAGAGAGAGAGAGAGAGTGAGGGTGTATGCATGTTCAAATATAATAATAATTACATAGATAATATTAATAGATATTAAATATGTAAGGTTTAATTAATGTAATTCTGATCGCCCACCTACTTGATAATTTTATATCAGCTGCTGCTCCCCCTTTTCAGCCCAGGTTGCGACATTTCAGGGGGGGGTTAAGTCTGGGGCGACCCTCACTCCAACTTTTCATACAGCACCTGGGAGAGCAGAGATCCCCCCCCAGATCCCCCCCCCCCAGTTTTGGGTTAAATAGAGGGTTGAAATATCACCCATTTTTAAAAATAGGGTTAGGGTTTCTTAATAGAATAACAGCGGTTCGGTATGATTCTCTATATAGGTAGTTCTTGACTTACAACCATTTGTTTACTGACCGTTTGAAGTGACAACAGCATTGGAAACTGTGACCGTTTTCCACACAACCTCGACAGCTTCCCCATTTTCACGGGATGGAAATTCAGACGCTTGGCAACCGGCTCATGGGCCAGGATTGCGTCGTCCCCTTTTCGACCTTCTGACATCTACTTAACAGCCATGTGACTAACAACCTCAGTGGCGCAGGGGTTAGAGTGCAGTACTGCAGGCTACTTCTGCCGGCAATTTGGCAGTTCAAATCCCACCAGGCTCAAGGTTGACTCGTCCTTCCGTCCTTCCGAGGTCGATAAAATGAGGACCCAGATAGTTGGGGGCAACAGGCTGACTCTGTAAACTGCTTAGAGAGGGCTGAAAAGCACTGCGAAGCGGTATATAAGTCTAAGTGCTATTGCTATTAACCACTGCAGTGGTTTACTTAACAACGGTGGCAAGTTGTAAAATGGGGCAAAACTTATTTGACATCTTCTCGATTAGCAACAGAAAATTTGGGCTTGGTTGTGGTAGTACGTTGAGGACTAGCTGCAATGCATTTTCTGCATTTAAAGCCAACAGATACAAGTAAGAAGCTTATACAATACAATGCAATAGCAGAGTTGGGAGGGACCTTGGAGGTCTTCTAGTCCAACCCCCTGCCTAGGCAGGAAACCCTATACCGTTCCAGACAAATAGCTATCCAACATCTTCTTAAAGACTTCCAGTGTTGGGGCATTCACAACTTCTGGAGGCAACTTCTGTTCCACTGATTAATTGTTTTAACTGTCAGGAAATTCCTCCTCAGTTCTAAATTGCTTCTCTCCTTGATTAGTTTCCACCCATTGCTTCTTGTTCTACCCTCAGGTGCCTTGGAGAATAGCTTGACTCCCTCCTCTCTGTGGCAACCCCTGAGATATTGGAAGACTGCTATCCTGTCTCCCCTGGTCCTTCTTTTCATTAAACTGGACATTTCTGGAGTTCGCATCTTTTCTACATTGTGGTGACCAAAACTGAACGCTTGATCGAGTTCAATCAGACCTTCGATTGTGTAACATATGAAGAACGGTTGCAGGAATTGGGTTTGGCCAGTCTTGAGAAAAGAAGGACTAGCGGGGACATGATAACAGGATTTCAGTATTTTAGGGGCTGCCCCAAAGAGGAGGGAGTCAATTTGTTCTACTCTGATTGCAGAATACGCACGAGCCCCCTGTTTGTCTATTGTATGAAACGTCTCTCACTACATCGTCCTTGAGACTGACTGCAGGCAGTCCTCAACATACAAAGGGCTTCCCTCCAGAGGCTGTGGGTGCTCCATCACTGGAGGTATAGTAAGAAGGGATTGTACAGCCATTTATCTGAAATAGCGCAGGTTCTCTTGGGAATGTGGGAGGCTGCCACATTCCATGTTGTCTGGAACGACACAGGGTCTCCTGCTTGAGCATGGGGTTAGACTAGAAGGCCTCCAGACCTCCCTCTCTTGTTCATTTCAGGCCCTGCAATGCCGGGTCCAGAATCCTCTCTCCGCCGAAACGTCTTTGCCACGTTGAGTTCTTGGCTCCGCCGGGTGCCTCTTTCAGCTCTGGAATCTCAGCCACTCTGACTTGGTGACTTGGCCCGGCCTCTGTGCGCAAGAGCCTTTGCTGCCTTCTGCTGCAGGCTCTTTTGTGCAATTTCCTCTTCTTCGCATTCGCTTGTGGCAAACAGGCCCGTCACACGTGGGCAGAAGGGAGGGCCCGCCGGAGCAAACCATGAATAGCGCTAGGTGGGTGTCAAGGCGTTTCCCGCCCGTTACGCCAATGGATCCGGGAGGGGCCTCTCGGGGAAGCCGTCACAAACGCTCCTTAAAATACATTCATCGCAGCAGACTGAAAAGGAAGTCAAATATCCTTCAACCCTTTGCACACTTGGGAGTGCACGAAAGGAGGTAATGTGGTGCAGATGTGGGGTTTAGCGGCGGCTTAAGGGCGAAACCACACAGCTCCCGCCCAGAAGGAAAAGCCCCGTTCTACTCTGATTGCAGAATACGCACGAGCCCCCTGTTTGTCTGTTGTATGAAACGTCTCTCACTACATCGGCCTTGAGACTGACTGCAGGCAGTCCTCAACGTACAACAGCTCATTTAGTGACCATTCAAAGTTTGCAATGGCACTGAAGAAGGGGACTTGTTTCTCCTCAATTCTAGGTTGCTTCTCTCCTTGATTACTTACCACCCATTGCTTCTTGTCCTGCCCTCAGGTGCCTTGGAGAATAGCTTGACTCCCTCTTCTTTGTGGCAACCTCTGAGATATTGGAACACTGCTTTTTTCAGACTTACGACAGTTGTAGTTTTCCCACAGTCACGTGATCAAAATCTGGTTGCTTGGCAACTGACTCATATTTATGTCGGGGTCACTTGATCTCCTTTTTGCGACCTTCAGACAAGCCAAGTCAATAGGGAATCCGGATTCTTCCCCTTCAGAAGGGTGTGACGAACTTAACCGTGTTTCACTTAACAACGGTGGCAGGAAAGGCCGTAAAAGGGGACAGAAATTTATTTGACAACGGTATCGCTTAGCAAGATAAGTTTGGGGGCTCAAGTAAAAAACAAACAAAAAAATGACCATGAAGTTACCCTAATTGTAGCCGTAAGCGGAGGACTCCCTCCACGGTGTTGAAGGGGAATTTTTGGGTGGCTAAAAGGAAGAAGAAATTGTGTTTCCTGGGAGGTACCAAAACAGAAACTCTTAACTAAGATAATTAAACTGGCCAGCTAACTGCTCTGAGTCACCCTTTCATTTGAATGGAGGGGAGGCTGAAAGATGGGCCTTTGTTTGCCGAAGCCCTTCCTGGGCTTCCTGTTGACAAAGATGAAACCTCAGCAGCTGTGAGCACCTCGGGTTTCCAGTCCTTTCTGCTCCTCTTGGGAGGTTAGAATATCTAGAACAGGGGTGTCCAAACTTGGCAACTTTAAGACTTGTGGACTTCAACTCCCAGAATTCCCCAGCCAGCAGAGCTGGCTGGGGAATTCTGGGAGTTGAAGTCCACAAGTCTTAAAGTTGCCAAGTTTGGACACCCCTGATCTAGAATAACAGAGTTGGAAGGGGCCTTGGAGGTCTTCCCATCATTTAGGCAGGAAAAACCAAAGGCAGAAGTCCAGGTGAGGTGAAACCGGTCTCAAAGACCGTCACTGTCCGAGGGACCTTGGAGTCCTGGTGGACGATCCCTTCAACATGAGCCAGCCGTGTGCAGCAGGAGCAGCCAAAAAAGCCAACGCACTCCTGGGTTGCATAAACAAAAGCACGGAATCAAAATCAGGTGAAGTATTAGTGCCGCTGTGCAAAGCCTTAGTAAGGCCACACCTGGAATCCCGCAACCAATTTTGGTCGCCACATTGCAACAAAAGATGTGGAGACTTTGGAGAAAGCGCAGAGAAGAGCAACCAAGATGACCAAAGGCCTGGAGACTAAAAAGAAGAATTAGGGAAGACATGATAGGGGCATTTCCATATTTGAAGGGCTGCCCCAAAGAAAGGGGGGTGGTTTGTCAACCTGTTCTCCAAAGCACCAGAAGGCAGGAGAAGAAAGAACGGATGGAAACTAATCAAAGAGAGAAGCAACCTGGAATTCAGGAGAAACTTCCTGACAGTGAGGACAATTAACCAGTGGAACAGCTGGCCACCAGAAATTGTGGGCGCTCCATCACTGGAAGTTTTTAAGAAGAGACTGAACAGTCGCTTGTCTGAGATGGTTTGGATAGTTATTCTGCTTGAGCAAGGGGCTGGACTAGAAGACCTCCAGGGTCCCTTCCAGCTCTATTCTATTCCAACTCCATCCCCCCCCCTCCTTAGGCAGGAAACCCTGCACCACTTCAGACAAAGGGTTCCCCAATCTCGTCTTTAAAACTTCCACTGTTGGAGCAGCCACCAACCTCTGGAGGCCAGTTGTTGTTCCACGGATGAATTGTTCTCCCTGCCAGGAAGTTCCTCCTTCGTTCTAGGTTGCTTCTCTCCTTGAAGAGAAGGTTGCCGGAGCTTTCTGCGGGACAGGGAAGGTGCCTAACGAAACAGGTTCTGTGGCTTTGGCTTTTCTGAAAGACCCCGGGTTTTGCCAGAGCTAAAGGCCGCCGCCGGGGATCGTGTTTCATTTTGGTATTGGCTTTCATCCTGAAAGGTGGCTGATTGGTTTGCAGCCTAATTATAGTTAAAAGAAAGATTAAATAGAAAATCCCCCCCAAAAAAAACCAATAGACATTTACAATGAGATTTAGAAATTAAATTAAAATTAACAATTAAAATTAATAATTTATTCAGACTTGCTTTGATGCTCTCTGGGCTGGGTTGGTTTCCTTGCAGATGTCTCATTGCCAAACTAGGTAACGTCATCAGGGCAACACTGCACAAACGTCTGCAAGAAATCGGGGGGGCACCAAGAATCTCACAGTTCAAACCCGAGCCTCGAATACAGGTAGCCCTCGACTTACGACCCGGATTTCCATTGCCAAGCAAGACAGTTGTTAAGTGAATGTCACCACTTTTTGGGACCTTTCTTATCGCAGTTGTTAGGTGAATCACTGCAGTTCTTAAGTGGGTCACGTGGTTATTAAGTGAATCTGGCTTCTCCATTGACTTCACTCATCAGAACGTTGCAAAAGGGGATCACGTGACCGCCCCCCAGACACTGCAACCGTCATAAGTATGAGTCAGTTGCCAAGGGTCTGAATTTTGATCATGTGACTATGGAAATTCCGCAAGGGTAATAAGTATAGAAAACGGTCATAAATCAAGGCAGTTCTTGTCATAAGTGCCCTTGTGGCTTCCAGTGGTCATTAAACACATGGTTAGAAGTCAAGGACATGTATTCTCTTCTATCCCAAAAGCAGGAGAATAGAATAAAATAGGAGAACTGGAAGGGACCTTGGAGGGCTTCTAGTCCAACCCCCTGCCTAGGCTGGAAACCCTACACCATTTCAGACAAATGGATATCCAATCTTATTAAAAACTTCCAGTGTTGGAGCATTCACAACCTCTGGTGGCAAGCAGTTCCACTGGTTAATTGTTCTCACTGTCAGGAAAATTCTCCTTAGTTCTAGGTTGCTTCTCTCCTTGATTAGTTTCCATTCATTGTCCTTCCTTCCCTCCCTCCCTCTTGCCTTCCTTCCTTTCGTCCTTCCTTCCTTCTATAGAATAATAGAGGTCTCCTATTCCCAGCCCCCTGCCCAAGGAGGCAACCCTACACCATTTCTGAGAAATGGCAGTCCAGTGATGGAGTAACCACAATTTCTGGAGGCAACTTCTGTTCCATTCATTAATTGTTCTAACTGTCAGGAAATTCCTCCTTAGTTCTAGGTTGCTTCTCTCCTAGTTTCCATCCTTAACAGAACAACAGGAACCTTGGAGGTCTTCTAGTCCAACCCCTACTCCTATACTTTTCAGAAAGCCTCCAGTGTTGAAGCTTTCACAATTTCCACTGCTTCATTGTTCTCACTGTCAGGAAATTCCTCCTTAGTTCTAGGTTGCTTCTCTCCTTGGTTAGTTTCCAGGAGAGAAATGCTTGCCTGGGGGCTGTCCTTGCCTCCACTCTCCCCACTGTTGTGCTTCTCTCCAGTGACCACGGAGCCCTGCTGGACAGCTAACCAGAGATACTTTCACCCCAGAAGGATGTGGGCAGAGGCACCAGCGTGGGTCAAGGCCTCGGGGATCCATTAAAGTTTTACAGAATGGCAGAGTTGTCCATGAGGGGTGTGGGAGAAAAATTGAGGGGTTGACTTGTTTTATGGGTCACACACTTAGTGGAAAAAGAGCAAGTGAGCCTGGTTAGTTCTGAGCATCTTAGAAGCTGCCATGTAAATTATTGCGTAAGCCTGTAAGTCAGGGGAATCAAAGCTTGGGAACTTTGAGACCTGTGGACGTCAACTCCCAGAATTCCCCAGGGGATTCATCCCTCGTAGCTATTCCACACAATCAATGCAGCAAACCCTTTGGCATTCTCTCTTCCCTGCATTTCAGTATTTAATGACTACAGGCCTCAGAGTTTAAGATTCGATATTATGTGTTTTGCATGTGAGCAACTGATCGATTGGATGCCAAGTTGTGGTTTTGAAACAGATTTTATCTGTTGCTTTATTATTTTATTCTACAATTTTAAACTGGATATTCCTTGAGTGTTTTTAACTTGCTCCGGTCTTCTGGTTTTGACTGTAATAAACCTTGAATTGACTTGACTTGTAACTCTACAGCTCAGGGAAACTTATGCCTTTCAATAAAAGTTATTAACTCCCTGCTGCCTGGGGAATTCTGGGAGTTGAAGTCCACGGGTCTCAAAGTTCCCAAGGTTGGGCCACCCTGCTGTAAGTGATTGAGAGTCAGGCAGGTTTAGGTGGCTGACTGGTTGGCTGGTGCTCTCCCTCCCTCCCTCCCTCCCTCTCTCTTTCTCTCTCTTGGTCTGTCTGACAATTTTGCAGAATGCATCACGCATCCTGTAAGAACATGGCGCAAAGGGGAAGACGTCACTCCCTGCCCTCAGGCCCTGAATCTTAGCAGACACTTTCTGGAAGGAAGCACCAAGCTGCGTAACAATCTTGGAAACACTCTGTTGTGTGTTGTGCAGGCCCTTGGGTGCTGCCTCCTGTCACAACTGGCAATGAGGTAGCTTAGATGCCTTTTATCCGAGGGCTGAAAGTGTTAACTGGGGCATGCAGAGCAGGGCTCTAGCAAAACCCAGGTGTAAAAGCAGCTAGGCTTCAGAGAGAATGGGTGAGTAACGTCTTAGTAGCACTCTGTGTAGGCCCTGCTTTTTTCCTGGGCATCTTCCAGCCGATCAGTGGAATAATTTGAGCGTTGCTAGCAGGATGCCACTTCTTCAGGTTTACTTTGCTGCTGTCTTTGTATGTAGTAATTGATTGAGTCTACATTTACCTATTGCATTTCATTTTGGGGAGAGACCCCTGCAAGTTAATTCATTCCGACGACTCCCTGACTCTATGCCTAACCCCCCAAAATATATTTTTTTCGGACTGAAGAAGTTACTTGGATGAATAATGGAACATCTCCGTTTAATAAACTTTGTTCCAGTTCCCATGATTTCATCTTTATTACCTGGTTTGGGCCTGGGTGATTGAGTCTACATTTCCATATTGCTGCCATCTTCCTCCAAGTCCTCCTAATTAGTAGACAGGGGTCCATTGGGATTGTGAAAACTGCATTTGGAAAAACCACCCTTTAAAAAAAAAATCAGCTCACCCCTTCTCTGCTGTGTTCTGGATTTGGGGTGAGCCGTTTTGACCCCTGAAATTTAACGGGCGCGGGAGGTGGTGGAACCAGGAGGCCAAGGGAGGCCAGCTGCAGCTTTCCAGCCGTGGCTTCTTTGGGCCGGTCGCTGTGTGGCTTTCTCACAATGCCTCTTGAGGCTGTCGGTCACACTCGCTTCCCTGCTCTCAAAATGGCTGCTGGCTTCTCTGCCTCCTGCATTGTTAATGGGGCTGATTCTAAACCGGAGCAGCAGCTTTGGGGGTCTGGCAGGCAAGGGGGGGCAGGGTGTCACTCCCAGCCGCGTCCCCAGCTGGTTCTCAGGGGCTCACAGCAGTGAGGATATAAGTCTGCTTTGCAGTCCAGCCTTGGTCGGTGTGTGGGCTTTCACCTAAAGAGGCAAAAGCAGCTGAAATCCTGAGTACGGGAAGTCAGTCAATCAGAATAGAACTGGAGGGGACTTTGGAGGTTGTCTAGTCCAACCCCCTGTCAAGTAGGAGATCCTAGGCCTAGACCACTTCAGGCAAGCGACTGTCTAGTCTCTTCAGTGATGGAGCGCCCACAACCTCTGGAAGCAAGCTACTGTCCCACTGGTTAATTGTTCTCACTGTTGTGAAGTTTCTCCTAAATTCCAGGTCGCTTCTCTCCTTGATCGGTTTCCATCCGTAGCTTCTTGTCCTGCCTTCAGGGGCTTTGGAAAAGAAGTTGACCCCCCTCTTCTTTGTGGCAGCCCCTCAAATACTGGAATGTTGCTGTTATGTCCCCTCTAGTTACCTGCCTCTCAACTAGCCAGACCCCAAATCCTGCAGTTCCCTTCTTCACATATTTTATTCTCCAGCCCTTTCATCATCTTAGTTGCTCTTCTCTGCACTTTTTCCAAAGTCCCCACATCTTTTTTGCGATGCAGTGGCTTACGACCAAAGTTGAGCTCAAAATTTATGTTGCTAACAGATATTTTTAAAGTGAGCTTTGGCCCATTTTACGACCTTTCTTCGCATAGTTATTAAGTGAATCACTGCAGTTGTCAAGGCAGTAACCCGGTTGTTAAGTGAAGCTGGATTCCCCTTTGACTTTGCCCGTCAGAAGGTCGCAAAACGGGGTCAGACAACCCCGGGACGCTGTGACCGTCATAAAGGTGAGTTATCTGCCAAGCATCCAAATACAAATCACGTGACCGTGGGGGGGGGGAATGCTGCAACGGTCATAAGTGTGAAAAGTGGCCACAAGTCATTCTTTTCATTTAGGGACTTGCTGTCTCCATACTCTGCACAGCTCAGCCGCTATCAGAAGGTGCGGCGGTGTTTACCTTGGAATTGAAATGTGGTGTTAGGTGCCTTTGGTCACTCACAAGAGGCTTAAGGTGACCAGTCCCAGGATGCACTTGTGCTCACACGGTGCTTGGGAAGGAATTCCGGGAAAGGAGCAAAGCAGGTAGCAGAATCCTTAGCCTGTACAGAGGAAGAAGTTCAGGTCCTTGAAAGTTTATCATAGGATAGGAACAGTTTGGTTTAGTGGTTAAAGCACTGGACTAGAAAGCCAAAGATTTCAAGTCCTGCATTGGCTGTGAAAGCCAGCTGGGCGACTTTGGGCCAATCACCAAGAGTTCGTCACACCTTAGGCACGAAAGCTACCTATGTGACTTTGGCCAATCACCAGGAGGTGAGCAGTTCTAGACCCGCCTTAGGCTTGAAAGGCAGCTGGGTGACTTTGGGCCAATCTCTCTCTCTCAACCCAGACCACCTCACAAGGTTGTTGTTGTGGAGAAAATAGGAGGAGGAGAGATATGTTGGATATGTTCGCCGCCTTATTTGTACTAATAATAATGAATATTTTTTTTTAAAAAAACGGGGAGAATTCCTCTCTCCTGGGCAAAGGAGGGCAACAGCAAACGACCCAAGGGATCCAGGCTGGACGCAGAAGCGGTCAGGCGGAAGGGAGGCCTGCTCTGCTCGTCGCCTGGGATGTGTCGAATCTACGCACACTTAGCCAAGGTTCCAGGACGTACACAACTCATTTGTGCTTTTTGTCTCCTCCCACAGCAACCCTCCGTTGAGCGAGGAGATGCTGCCTCCCGGGGAATGGATGTGCCATCGCTGCACCGTGCGCCGGAAGGTAAAGAGATTTGGGGCATCCAGATACACACACACACACACACAACACACACACACCCTTTTTCCTCTCCTATCTGGAAGACGAAGAATGGCTCCCAACAGCTGTAAGGAAATAAGCCTATAAAAAGCACAGCTGGTACTTTTGCAGCAGACAAAAAAGAGCCCCCCCCCCACTCTTAAGGGGGAAAATGCATTATAAATTTTAAGAAAATGTAGCAATAGCACGTAGACTTTTGTACCCTTTCCTAGTGCTTTACAACCTCCTCTTGCCAGTTTACAGACCCCAGCAATCTTCAGGCCTCGTTTTAGGGACCTCAGAAGGACGGAAGGCTAAGTCAACCTTGAGGCAGTCAGGATCCAACTGCTGGAAGTGGGCAGAGCTAGCCTGCAATAGTGCCTTCTAATCACTGCGCCACCATGGCATGAAGAGAGGGAGGGAGGCAGTGGGAAAGGGAGAGAGAAAGAAGAAAGGGGGGGGAGGAAGGAAAGGAAAGAAGGACTGGGGAAAAGGTAGGCACAGAAAGGAAGAGAGAAAAGGGAAAAGAGGGAGAAGGAAAGGAAGGGAGGGGAGAGAAAGAAGGGGGAAAAGTGGAGAGAAAGATGGAAGGGAAGGAGGGAGAAAAGGGAGGGAAGGAAGGATAGCAATAGCCCTTAGACTTATATACCTTTTCACGGTGCTTTTACAGCCCTCCCTAAGCTGTTTACAGAGTCAGACTCTTGTCCCCAACAATCTGGGTCCCCGTTTTACGGACCTCAGAAGGACAGAAGTCTGAGTCAACCTTACAGATAAACTACAACACACATGCACACCCACACTCCTAAGGAGTAACTTACTGGAGTGAATTGCAGCTGGGGATGAGCCCTTCCGTGTTCCTGGGCAGCTCAGGGCTCCCCGCTTCCTTGGGCCCATTGCAGCTGCGGGCGGGGCACGCTGGCCCTGATCCAGGGAGGCTGGCACTGGCCTTTTCCCCCTTTCCGGCGGGCGCTTCCCTTGCCAAGGCCCCGCTTCCTTCCAGCCACTTCAGAAAGCCCGGAGGGGCCTCCCCTCGTTTCCATAGCAGCAGCGGCAGGGGAAGGACGAGGGGTCCCCCGGGGTTCCTCCTTGGGGGGGGGGTGAGGCGCAGGGGGGCTGAGGGGAAGCATTTGGGCTGTCAGCAGAGGGGCCAGCTACAAATAGTCCCTCCCCCAGCCTGAAGGGGGGGAAGCAGCAGCAGCAGTGCCAGCTGGGAGAGCCTGGTGCAAGTGGGGGGCACCAGAGGTTTTCTCCCAGCTCTGGGAGGTTCCTTCTGCCCCTGCTGTGGTTCTAAAACAGAGCAGATTCTTCCCTCCCTCCCTCCCTCCCTCTAGAGCCTGTCTGTCTGCCTTCACCTACTCTGTCTCTTGTCTCTATACAATATCCATCATGTATGTATGCATGTCTGTCTGTCTGTCTGTCTGTTTATATCTATATCTATCTATCTACAGTATCTACCTACCTACTTACACACTCACCCACGGTTTCTCTTTCTCTCTCTTTCGTCTACCTTCACCTAGTCTCTTTCTCTCTTTCTCTGTGTCTGTTAATTTGATCCATCCATCCATCTTCCTACCTACCTACCCTTGCGCTCTCCCTCCCTCCCTCCCTCTCCCTCTACTTCATCCATCCATCCATCCACCATTCATCATCCACCTACCTACTATTGGTGTGTATCTATTCACTTCATCCATCCGTTCATCCAACCATCTAATTGAGAAGTCCCCCATCTCCCTCCTGGAGAGACTTGACCCATTCAGCCTAACTTTGATACCCCAGCGGAGTCCCTTTCTCCCTCTTGAATCCAAGAGCCCCTTCCTCCTTTGGCCTGCCTTCTCTTCCACCTTCCTCAGCCTGAGGAGCCCCTGGCCTTCTCTGTGGAACGAGGGGGTGTGTGTGGTTACAGCAACCAGTTGCGCCAACTGCTGCCTGGAAGAAACTAAGGCTCTTTGATCCCATCAGCTCTTCTTTCTTTCCTTCCTTCCTTCCTCCCTCCCTTCCTTCCTTCCTCACCTGGAGCCTTTTCTCCACCTGGAACCCTTCCCGCTTGGCATCCTGAAAAGGGGCTGGGAGAATCCAGGGAAGGTCTGGGTTAAGCCCTGGGATATATCCCCTCCCCTTCTCTTTCAGTCCCTTGTGTGATTGTGACACACTCGTTAGAGCCCCCCCATCCCACCCCAAACATGAATCATTCGTTTCAGCCCTGGGCTATAAATATTCTCCTTTATTGCTGGTTTCAAACTGCCCAGCCGGAACTCGACTGCCGGGCAGCTCAAGTCATCCTCGACTTAACTTAACCCAAAATGCCCGTTGCTAAGCAAGGCAAGTTGTTAAGTCAGGTTTTGCCCCGTTCTGCAACTTTTTTACAACGGTTGTTAAGTTCATCCCTGCAGGTGTTAAGGGAGTCACACAGTCCTCTAGCCGGTCTGGCTTCCTCCATTGATAGAATGAATTCTGTCAGTTGGGTTCATTTCAATTCATTTTTTGAGAATTCAATTCATTGAGAATTGAATTCTCGTCAGAAGCCACCTGAGAAGGGTCGGTGTGTGTGTGTGTGTGTGTGTGTGTGAGAGAGAGAGAGAGAGAGAGAGAGAGACATGACCCTGGGAGGCAGCAACTGTCATCCATCCATCAATCAAATAAATCCGTTGACCAGTGCCTGAATTTTGATCACCCAACTGAGGGAATTCCATTCTAAGTCACTTTTTTTTCAAGGGCCACTGTGACTTCAGATGGTCACTAAGCAAATGGTTATAAGTCGAGGTGGTCCTGCACAGGTAGTCCTCGACTTACAAATGTTCATTTAATGACCGTTCAAAGTTGCCACTGAAAAAAATCAACTTATGTCCATTTTTCACACTTGCAACCGCTGCAGCGTCCCCGTGTGTGTGTGTGTGTGTGTGTGTGTGTGTGTGTGTGTGTGTGTCACGTGAGCAGAACTCTGCCGCTTGGCAACTGGCTCATCTTTATGACGGTCGCAATGTCCCTGGGGGGGGGAATGTCACACGATCCCCTTTTGCGACCTTCTGACAAGCAAAGTCCATGGCGGACCCAGGTTTCACTTAACAAAGATGGGACTAACTTGACTGCTGTGATCCCCTTAATAGCAGTGGCAAGAAAGGTTGTGAAAAGTGAGCAAAATTCACTTAAAATTGTCTTGCTTCGCAAAGAAAAAAATTAGGCTGAATTGTGGTCATAAGTCAAGGACTACTTCTATCCAGCAGCCCCCACAGGGACTTCTTTGAGGTTCTTGGAAGAGATATTTTATCCCTCTGTCTCTTTCTCTCTCCTTCTATTTCTCCTCCCTCCCTCTTTTTTCCTCTCTTTTTCTCTTTCTCCCGCTCTCTTTCTCTTCCCCCTCTTTCTTTCTCTCTCGCTCTGTCTCTGTTTCTCCCTTTCTCTCCCTCCCTCTTTGTCGCTCTCTCTTTTTTTCTTTCTCTTACTCTCTTTCTCTTTCTTTTGCTCTCTGACTTTCTCTTTCTGTCTCCCTCTCTTTCTCTCTCATTCTGTCTGTTTCTCCCTCCCTCCCTCCCTCCCTCTCTGTTGCTCTCTCTTTTTTCTTTCCCCCTCTCTCCTTTTTCCTTCTCCCTCTTCTCTCTCTTTCACATATGCACGCACACACTCACGCAGCGTGCCCAGGGGAAGACTGACAGCTGTTTTGTGCCTTGCAGAAGAGGGAGCAGAAGAAGGAACTCGGTCATATGAATGGCTTGGTTGACAAATCGGGCAAGAGGACTTCGTCTCCCACCAGCGATGCTGACTACTTGGACCGGGCGGGTGGTGGGAGCCTCCGGACCCTTCCCCACGCCCGGCTCTTGGAGCGCAGAGCGAGCCGGCCCGGCACCCCGACCTCCAACACCAGCACAGACACCCCCAACTCGGAGCAGATCGACGTGGACGAGGACATCATTGACGTGGACGACGACTCGGCCCCCGGGGCGGAAGCCGAAGGGGGGCAGCCTCACCTGAAGCGGCCCTTCGAGCTGCTCATCGCGGCCGCCATGGAGAGGAACCCCACCCAGTTCCAGCTGCCCAATGAGCTCACCTGCACAACGGCCCTGCCAGGTGGGGGATCCTGGTGTATAGCGGCTCCTCGCAAGGGGCTGCGTAGAGGGCCATAGGAACACCCTGGGTGGGCTGCTGCTTGGCTTCCACCATTGCCCGGATCAGGAACATGGGCCCAGTGGTTGAGCCAAGCAGGGCAGTCTTTATGAGCAGGGTTGGCCTCCTTTACGAGCTGTGGACTTCCTGCTGGCTCAGGAATTCTGGGATTGAAGTCCACAGGTAATAAAGGGGACGTGCATAGATTTCCCCTTTCCCCAACATCTGCCTAGCCTTGTCTGTCTGTCTGTCATCTTGTCACCTACATGTATATCAAGATCTGTTATCTCCGTATCAGCCTACCTATCATCCATCCGTCTATCTGTAGGTCTGTCTGTGCCTTCCGTCCATCTGCCTGTCGATCTGGGTCTATGTGCTTGTGTGTATCAAATTTAAGGAACTATCTGTCATCCCCCCCCCCCCCCAGTGAGTGTATGTTTATATGTCTCAAATTTAGGGACCTATCTGTCATCATACACCACTCTGTGTGTATCAAATTTAAAGAGCCATATATATCATCAACCTACATACCTACCACCTATTTATTTCTGTGCACTTGCGTGCATCACATTTAGAAATCTATCACCTGTCATCTATCCTCCCCCCCCCCCCCTCTGTGTGCGTGTGTGCCTTTGTGGTGTATCAGATTTAGAGACCACCCATCCCTCCCCTAGAGCGACTCTCTTCCTGTTGTGTCCCATTCTACTTCCTGTTCTGCCCTGCCAGGTACTAGTAAGCGAAGAAGAAAGGAAGAGACCTCCGGGAAGAATGTCAAGAAAGCACAGCATGAGCTGGACCACAACGGCTTGGTTCCCCTGCCCGTCAAAGTCTGCTTCACCTGCAGCAGGTAACCTGCTGGGCTTGGGCTGGGGAGGTCTTATACCTGCGCCTGGGAACAGGAGGTGTTCCCAATTTGAGGAGCTCAGCAGCACACGCACACACCCTCTTTCCAATACCCTTAAACCTCCCTCCCATCCCAACCGATGCCCTGCCTTCACCGGAGCTTAAGGTCCCCTGTCATGTCCTCCAGGAAAGAAACCACCTGGAACTAAGGAGAAATGAAGAGGGAGTCAAGCTGTTCTCCAAGGCACCTGAGGGCAGGACAAGAAGCAATGGGGGGAAACTAATCAAGGAGAGAAGCAACTTAGAATTAAGGAGAAATTTCCTGACAGTGAGAACAATTCACCAGGGGAACTCCTTGCCTCCAGAAGTTGTGAATGCTCCAACCCTAGAAGTTTTTAAGAAGATGTTGGATAACCATTTGTCAGAAGTGGTGTAGGGTCTCCTGCTTGAGCAGGGGGTTGGACTAGAAGACCTCCAAGGTCCCTTCCAACTCTGTTATTCTATTCTATATCTATTTCCCTGGCAGGGAAAACAATCCATCAGTGGAATGGCTTGCCCCCAGGAGTTGTGAGTCCTTGGTGCTCGCTGAGCTGGGTTGTTTTCTTGCAGATGTTTCATTCCTTAAACTAGATAACTTCATCGATACTCACACTGAGGATGTTAGCTAGTTTGAGTAATGAAACATCTGCAAGAAAACCACCAAGGGGGCATCAAGGGCCCCTCAGCTCAAGCACAAATATTCTCCTCTATTGGGAAGTTGTGGGTCTCCATCACTGGAGGTTTTTAAGAAGAGACTGGACAGCCGTTTCTCTGGAAAGGTTTAAGGTCTCCTGCTTGAGCAGCGGGTGAGGCTAGATGACCTTCAAAGTCCCTAACATTCAAAACTGGGCAGTGGAACAGCTTCCCTCCAGAGGTTGTGGGTGCTTCATCCCTGGAGGTTTTTAAGAAGAGACTGGACAAGTATTTGTCTGGAAAGGTGTAAGGTCTCCTGCTTGAGCAGAGGGTTGGAGTAGAAGACCTCTGGGGTCCTTTCCAATTCTGTCCTTCTGAAGCTTCTGGTGGAATTCCTGCTTCCCCACGGTTGGGTTTACAGGTCACAAGGGAAGTTGTTTCTCACGTTACAAGGGGAGCCTGCAGCGGGGTTGAGGCCCAGTTCCCTTTGGCCCCTGTCTTCCAGATGAGCAGGAGGTCAGAGGGTGGGAAGCGTGAATGACCACACCAACAGGGATTTACAGTGACACACTAAAAGTAGACAAGGGGGAATTGCCCCCCCCCCCCAAAGGGAAAACTAAACAATAAAGGTGGGAACAGTGGGGAGAGACTGGGAAAAAATCTGGGGAAGATTACCAGAACCAAAAGGGAGAAAAAAGAGTGGGGAGAAAAAATGTAGAAACTACAAAAACAAGAAAAAGCAAAAGCTAGGTGAATGGGTGAAAAGAAAAGAAGAGAAGAGAAGTGGAGTTCATGAGAGACTAAGAGAAAATGGTTAAAAAGAAGAAAGAAGGAAAAGGATTTACTAGTAGAATAGAACGAAATATGTTAACCCTGCTAATGGTATGTAGTTAATATGATGTGAGGGATTCCGATCAATACTATTAATTGTGGATAATTAACCAAGTGAAATGTTTATCACACAAAATTAAATTTGAGGATATATGTTATCTATAATAAAACAGAATAACAGATAGAAAGGAAATGTTAAATTTGATTAACTTGGAGGGGCAAATAATGATATTATTTTTTTGAACATATTTTTATTATTTTTACATTTAAAACAATGCAGTACCGCGAAGTCGAAGTGACCATACATTCACATTATATACAACTAGTCTCAACCGTTAACTATTAGCCTACGTAGTACAGTATCTATCCTTCTGTCCAATCACAATATATACAGTTTGTTCCAGTCTTGTCACCTTGTCCTACACCATTCATTAAATCTGTTCCAGACTTCAAAATATTCTGATTCACCTTTAATGATATTGTTTATCCATTAAGAAGAAATTAAATTTGAGATGGAAAATACGGAAAGAAAATAAGGTGGCTGAAATTGGAAATGGAAATATGATGTAAAATGAACTATGCATAAGAGAAGATGTTAAAGGGGAAAACCCCGGCAATACTTTGTTTATAAAAGAAACAAAGTTAAAAGAAAACAAAGGAAGAAACAAAGAAGTTAAAATCTGTAACAAAACATTTTAAAAAATGGGGGAAAAAATGGCCACAGCAACAGGCCAAGCGCAAGAGGCCGCCTCCTTCTTCCGCGTTCTCCGTGGAGTGAGGATTCCCATTATACTTTTCCAGGAGTTGCCGAGTGGCCCCCCTGATCCAGTGTGACTACTGCCCTCTACTCTTCCACATGGACTGCCTGGAGCCCCCCCTGACGGCCATGCCGCTGGGCAGGTGGATGTGCCCCAATCACATTGAGCACGTGGTGGTAAGCTAGGATCTCGCCTCGTGATCGGGGTGGCGGGGGGGGGGGTGAGGGTTGCGGGGGAGGAATGGCCGGCCGGTTTCCTTTAGGCCCCTCCGTCTCTTCCAGCTGAACCAGAAGAACATGACGCTGAGCAACCGGTGCCAGGTGTTTGACCGCTTCCAGGACACCATCTCTCAGCACGCGGTGAAGGTGGATTTCTTGAACCGGATCCACAAGAAGCACCCGCCCAACCGCCGAGTGGTCCAGTTGGGGAAGAGGAAGGGCCTGAAGGTAGGAAACCCCGTGTCAGGCTGCTCTCAGCTTGGATCACAAGGGAAGAAAAACCCTCAACTCCCATTTGCAGCCAAGGGTATATTTTCACTAGAGCTACCGTATTTTTGGACTATAAGACGCACCAAGATTTTGAAGAGGTAAGAAAGAAAGAAACGTTTTTGCCTTCCCGGCCCCCAGGAGCACTCTGCAGGCTTCAGCAGGGCTGGGGGGAAGGCAAAAAGGGGCCCATTTTTGTGAAAAATGGCCCATTTTCACCCGTTTTTTGCAAAAACAGCATTTTTGCCTTCCCTGCCCTGCTGAAGCCTGCAGAGTGCTCCTGGGGGCTAGGGGAAGGCAAAAATGCCTCCGTTTTTGCAAAAAACTGTCCTTTTTTCCGCAAAAATGGGATGTGGGGATGGAGCTTTGGGAGGCCAAAAATGGCTGTATTCAGTGTATAAGACGCACCAACATTTCCATGTTTTGGGGGGGGGGGGGAATTTGCATCTTATACTCCGAAAAATATGGTAATTGGTTGCAGCCTAGCTTAAGAAGAGACTGGACAAACCTTTGTCTGAAATTTGTATGAGCAGGGGGTTGGACTAGAAGACCTTAAAGGTCCCTTCCAACTCTTTGATTCTGTTACTTTCCTCCTGGTTTCAAGCCTTCCTCCCTGGTCATCTTTCTAGTCTCCAATAAAGTTCGAATTAGTTGTTTGGGTAACAATAAAGGAGAATCTTTGTAGCTCAAGGGTTGACACGAGGGGTCCTTGGTGCTCTCCGAGCTGGGAGGTTTTCTTGCAGACGTTTCATGACCCCTCTAGGGAACATCATCAGTGCCTGTACCGGATTGGAATACCCCGATCAAGAAACTGCCAAAGAAGCTGACAGCAAGCAGCAGAATCTCAAAGGCCACCAACACTGACTCGGAAAGCTCTACCAGGATATAGTGACAGCAAACCACACTCCTTACTAGCACTGATGATGTTACCCAATTGGGTGTTGAAACAAGCAAGAAAAACAAGCTCAGAGAGTATCAAGGACTCCACAATCCACTTCCTCTTCCTCCTCCTCTCCTCAAACCCCACTCCTTACTAATGATATTACCTAGATGGGTCATGAAATGTCTTCAAGAAAAACAAGCAAGCTCCCCCACGTTTGGTAACGGTTCTGAGATCTGGCATCTCTTGAGGTAGCTGTGGAGGGCTCTTGGGTTGGTTTCTGATTCAGTCACTCTTTCCCCTCCCCCCTCCCTACTGCTCCCCTCCCCCCATCAAGGCTGAAGCTATGTGGTGGCACCCCACATTGCCTGTCCCCGGCCATCCTTGCAGTGCCCGGGTCATGCCAAGAGGTGGCACCCTTGCCGCTCGGAAGGGCGTCCTGCGATGGCTGTACCAACTTCTCTTCTCCGTTTCTCTTTGCCCGCAGGTCCCGGAGGCCATCAAGTCCCAGTATCGGATCCCACCAGCATTAATGGCGCCCGCAGCCATCCGGGATGGGGAGCTGATTTGCAACGGCTTTTCAGAGGAGTCTTTGTCGAAGTCCCCCAGCAGCCCCTCCCAGCACTTAGCCGCCCAATCGGAACAGCAAGAGGTAAAACAGCTGGCAAGCCTCCTCTTTTTTTGGGGGGGTGCAGATTGGGCTGGTGTGTGGGCTTGCACTCCTGCCAGACTGCATCAGACACCTCCCGTCTCTCTGGGTCTCACAGCTGGGGCAACAGAGCAAGCTGAGCCCTCCCAGCACCCTCAGAAAATCAGTGGGGCCAGTTAGTCCGTCTCCTTCCCCCCGTCATCACCTCTGCCCCATGGAGCTTCCTTAGTCGGCTTTGAGGGGCTGCTAGAAGAGCAAAAAGGGGAGAGGAGGAGCCAAAGCCGTGACGACACGACGTGCGATCTCAATGCTCTGAGATCGCAGTCAACACTTTTGCCACTGGGTGGTCCAAACGGACCTAAACTGTCCCGCAGAGACGGTGAACAGGAAGAATATGTCTTGCTGATCTCAGGGACATCGCAAAGTCCCTGATTGATCCAAGAGAACTTCTTCAAGCCGGTGACAAAAAATCCAGCCATTAGGCTGATGAAGTCGGGGCGGCTCCAAAACGGAAGGATATGGAAAGAGAAAGTGTTTCCAGATGGTGAGGAATTTTTACTGTATTAAAAGTGACTGCCTATAAAAAAAAAAAACCTTAAAATTAATTTAAATTGGAGAACAGAAGAAATAAGCGGGGGAATTAAATTTGGACTGGTTTTGGACAGTGGGTTAGCTTACTTTTTAAATGCTATCTTCACGGATGGAATTTATGCAAGCCTTTTAAAACGAATGGATTAAGTTTCCTTCTACTTTTTTTTCTTTTACTAGTCTCTGTAATCTATGGACTAAAATTCTCCTCTTTCATTGCTGTGCGTGTTTTTCTAACTCATTTAAGAATCGGACTTTTTTTTAACTTGAAATACAAAAAAGATACAAAAAGAAATTGTAACATTGTAACACTGCTACTGGGAGGCTGGAGGTTTGTGTATTGGAAACTAAACACTTTTTTCACTGATTATCCTGGCTTGGCACCTCAAGGTCTCACAGCTTGTTCATAGAGAGTGATAAGAAGAAAAGCGTACAGATGTTCCTTTGAAGTATATTTTTAACCAGAGAAAGGTGAAATGTTATTTTGATGCTTAATCCTGTTAAAACCTTCTAAGCTAGAGCAGCAGTGTTTGTTAGCTGGAGATAATGGCACAATTTCAACAGCAGAAAGAAGTTTTAAGTCTGCAAAAGATATTCTCAGAAATACAGAAATTATCAAACACATTTGAGAGGATAAAGAAGAAGTTGGAAGTTTTAGTGCATCTAACAGCAAAATATGATGAAGAAGTTGAAGATGCTAATCAAATGGAAAAAGTGGTGGTTAAAATCCTAAAAATCGAAGAGGAAAATGAATATAAATAAATTAAAATTGCTGATATCTATGGTGATTGGTTTGTCTCTGAAAAGGGAAAGAGTGGAATATTGAAAGAGGAATTAAATGGAGGGGAAATCTACCCCAGATGGCAAGATATAGAAGAAGAGAAAACAAAATAATTTATGGATTTAAAGAGAGAAATTTTATTAGCAATATCATTGATAACACTACCGACAATCAAAGATAAGCTGATTAAGGAAACAGAAGAAGGGCATCGAAATTACATGAGAGATTTTATAAGCAAAAAGTTGCTAAGAGGAGTCCATACAAAGTTGATTAAGGAGATGATTAGATGATTGACACCACAAATGGCAGAAGATATGAGACTGTTTTGCTACTGGAAAGATACAGGTTGATAGATGAAAAAGTATAATTTAAAACTAGCTAAACTTAGTGAAATTTAGTGACAATAGTTGTAGTTAAATAAATAATTGATAATGATAATGTATACAATGTGTAGCGTTATGATAAGTAATAGCTCAATATGAATATTGAATGGTACCCATGAAAGGAAGATTAGAAGCCCTTTTGGATTATATATAAATGTTAATAAAAAAAAGAATTAAGTTAGATTCTGTTAAGTCTTGATTATTAGGGGGGAAATTTTATTTATTTCTTCTTCGCACTTCTAGACCGCCCCCTCTCCCAAAAGGGACTCGGGGCGGTGTACAGTCCACACAGCAAATACATCATCCATAGTAAAATTCATTAAATAGATAAACAGATGAATAAGTGAATAAGTATAAATAGAGGAGGTTAAAAGAATTAAAAGAACTGTACAGCGAGAATATAAATATGGCTTTAAAACCCCTAAAATCAATTAAATTTAAAACAATACCCTTAAAATACCAGTTAAAAGTATATTTCCAGGAGGTAACAGTTATAACAGTTATAATTATGCCAGGCCAGCTAATCGGAACAGGTGAGTCTTCAATTTTTGTCGGAAGGAGCGGAAGTCCGTGGTGGTTCTAATATCGGGGGGGAGGTCATTCCAGAGGGTTGGGCCCATCACAGAGAAGGTCCTACTCCTTGGCGCCGCCCGCTGGCATTGCCTAGTGGACGGCACCTGGAGAAGCCCCTCCCTGTGAGAGCGAATTGGCTGCAGGGATGTATGTGGGAGGATGCGATCCCGCAAGTAACTAGGTCCTGTGCCATGGAGCGCTTTAAAGATGGTGACCAGAACCTTGAAACGCACCCGAAAAACCACAGGCAGCCAGTGCAGCTCGCGCAGGAGTGGTGTTACGTGGGAGTATCTGGAACTCCCCATGACAACCCGCGCGGCCGTGTTCTGGACTAGCTGCAGTCTCCGGGCGCATCCCAAGGGAAGCCCCATGTAGAGAGCATTACAGTAGTCTAGGCGAGACGTCACCAGCGCATGAGTAACTGTGCGTAGGGCATCCCGGTCCAGTAGGGGGCGCAATTGGCGCACCAGGCGAACCTGGTGGAACGCCCCCCTTGCCACGGCTGCCACATGGTCATCCATTGACAGCCGGGCATCAAGGAGGACGCCCAAATAGCGCACCCGTTCCACACGGGGCAATTGCTCGTCCCCTATGGCCAGCGATGGAGTCAGCTGGCTGAACCGAGGTGCCAGTAGCCACAGCCACTCAGTCTTGGAAGGGTTGAGTTTGAGTCTGTTGTCCCCCATCCAGACCCCGACAGCTTCCAAACACCGGGACATCACTTCGACAGCCTCGTTGGGGTGGTTTGGGGTTGAGATGTACAGCTGGGTATCATCAGCGTACAGATGATATTCAACCCCAAAACCACGGATGATCTCGCCCAGCGGCTTCACATATGCATTGAACAGAAGGGGGGCGAGAGGACCGACCCCTGCGGCACCCCACAAGAGAGTGGCCTCAGGGTCGATCTCTGCCCCCCTGTCAACACATATTGCATCCGGCCGGAGAGGTAAGAGCCGAACCACCGTAAAACGGTGCCTCCGACTCCCATCCCCTCCAGCCGGCACAATAGGATACCATGGTCGATGGTATCAAAAGCCGCTGAGAGGTCTAATAGGACCAGGATAGAGGAACAACCTCTATCTCTGGCCCTCCAGAGATCATCAACCAACGCGACCAAGGCTGTCTCTGTGCTGTGCCCAGGTCGGAAGCCGGACTGGCGTGGGTCTAGATAGTCGGATTCATCGAGGTGACGTGGAAATTGCTGCGCCACCACATTCTCAACAACCTTCGCCAGAAAGGGAAGGTTGGAGACTGGACGATAATTAGCTAGCTCCATTGGGTCAAGTGAAGGCCTCTTGAGTAAGGGCCTCACCACCGCCTCTTTCAAGGCAGTTGGTAAGGATCCCTCACCCAATGAGGCGTTCACCAGGCCCAGAAGCCAGCCTCGTGTCACCTCCCAGGATGCCAGTACCAGCCAGGAGGGACACGGGTCCATTGAACATGTGGTGGGTCGCAGCCGTCCACGCAACCTGTCTAAGTCCTCGGGGGCAACAGAGTCAAACTCCTCCCAGAATGGTCTCACAAGACTCGCTGTTGACGGCCCATCCAGACCACTGGAGGGGGCCCATCCGCTTCGGATCTTCGCGACTTTGTTCTGCAGATATTCCCCAAACTCCTCTGCTCTTCCCTGTAAGGGTGCCCCCCGCGTCTCTTGCGACAAGAGGGAGCGGGTCACCCTAAACAGGGCGGCAGGGCGGTTATCCGCAGACGCAATGAGAGCGGCACAATGTCTACGTTTGGCCGCTCTCAATGCCACAAGGTAGGTCCGTAAATAGGCTCTTACCTGTGCTCGGTCAGACTCGGAGCGTGAGGACCTCCACCTGCTCTCTAGACGTCTCCTATGGCGCTTCATCACCCTCAACTCCTCGGTATACCAAGGAGCCCGGGCGGGTCGCTGCCGTAGGAGAGGTCGCAAAGGCGCAACCCGGTCCAAGGCCCCAGCTGTCGCCCTATTCCAGGCGGCCACTAGGTCCTCCGACCGAGCGCGGGTCAGGGCTACAGGTAGTGGCCCAAGCTCCGTCTGGAACCTATCCGGTTCCATCAGGTGCTTGGGGCGGTACCAGCTTGGACAAACTGGCTCCGCCTCCTCGCGGTGGGGGGTAGCGCCAGGGAAGTCTAGCCAGAGACATGAGTGATCTGACCATGACAGGGGAATAATATCTAAATCCCCTATTCCCAGATCACTCGTCCACTGCTCAGATACAAAAACAAGGTCCAATGTGTGGCCACCTTCGTGTGTGGGGCCCTGAATTAGTTGGGTCAGGCCCATGGCTGTCATGGAAGCCATGAACTCCCGAGCCACCTCGGATGCTGCTCCCGTCGACGGCAGGTTGAAATCCCCCATAACCAGAAGTTTGGGTATCTCAACCGCCGTCTCCGAGATCAGCTCGAGGAGCTCGGGCAGGGCTGCTGACATATAGCGAGGAGCCAAGTATACAATCAGCAGACCCCACTGCCTCCCTGGGCCCCATTTCACACCTAGTGACTCACACCCGGGTATCTGAGGAACAGTGAACTCCCTCGGCTCTAGACAGTCCCGTATAACTACCGCCACCCCTCCACCCTTACCCAGGGCCCGAGGCTGATGGAATGCACGGAAACCCAGTGGGCACATTTCCACGAGGGGTAAACCACCCTCGTGACCCAACCAGGTCTCCGTTATTCCTGCAAGGTCCAGCTCCCCCTCAGAGATCAACTCATTAATGAGGGGGGCCTTGTTGGTCACGGACCTTGCATTGCAAAGCATCAGCCGCAGGCCCTGTCTCTGTAGTTCCCGACCACCTAGGTTGCGGGGGTTGGTACAAACGACCGGGCATAGCCAGCAGCCACGGTCTCCCAACCGACCTTGTGATCTTTTCTTGTCCTCGCATCCCCCCCTCCCCGCGACCGTTGTAATAAAACAACCCTCTGCTGGAATAACTTGTTCCCTCTCCCCCCCCCACCCCGCCAAATGATATGATGCAGGATATAATCAAATAAAGGAGGGATAATGATAATAACATATATATGTATGGGTACAACGTAAGGAAATGGGATGTAAATTGTAAAGAGTGATTTGGAAAGAAGGATGAGAAAACTTCGTTATTAAATATTGTGGATGTTTAGCTAGAATAGGCCATAAGGATTCAGTGTTATTGGAGGATTTTAGAAATAGTAAATGAAATGCCAGTATATGGTTATGCATTAAATCTTGGTATATTTTATGATGAAGGACGTTTAAACAATTATAGCCAAATGTAAATGGAGGTGTGATGATGGTAACATGTATAAACATCTGAGTTAAAATACTTGAGTTAATATGAATTATGCTTGATGACTGTGGGAAGAGATGCACGAAAGCCTTTTGTAACCAACTGATACACTTTCTACAGTATGTAAAGAAGGAAGATTTTATGTGTTGTGTTTGTTTTGAAAATAATTTTTTTTAAAAAAAACTTGTATAAACAAAAGAGCAAAAAGGGGCCACGGAGTGGATTTGGAACATAGGTAGGTCCTCGATGTACGACTGCAATCGAGCGTTTCCACTGCCAAGCAACACAGTGGTTAAGGGGGCTTTGCCCCGTTTTACAATGCTTCTTGGCACGGCTGTTGAGCAAATCTTGCCGTTGTTAAGTTAGTCGCACGGTTGTTAAGTGGCTTCCCTGTTGACTTTGCTTGATCACGTAACCCTGGGACTGTCATAAGTACATGCCAGTGGCCAATTGTCTCATTTCTTGTTCTCTTTAATGTTCTATTTTTTTCCAGCTTTTCCCCCTCCTGCCTCCTACTTAAGTTCCCTTTCTTCTTCTTCTTTTTCCCTTTGAAATGTCTTCTGATTTCGATCCTCCGTCCTGACCTGTGGCCGTCCTTTCTCTTTCAGTGGCTGTGTAGCATCGTGGCCCTGCAGTGCAGCATCCTCAAACACTTATCAGCCAAGCAGGCCCCTTTTTCCTGGGACTCGGAGCAGGCAGAGAAAGGTGATGTTAAGCCGCTGCTGGCGGCCGACGGCTCCCTCGCCAGTCCGTACCAGGCGACGGACAAGCCCAGCGCCCCCCCTCCCAGTTGCACCTCGGGGCTCATCCCCCAGAACTCCTTGCAGGACGAGACCCCCTACCACTCCTCCGTGGACCGGCCTAAGAAACCTCCCCCCTGCGGGACGTCGAACGGCCTGGGCGCCGCCGCCGAGGTGAAGATCAACGGCCCCAGCTTCTACGGGGAGGCCTCCGCGCCCGCCTCACCCAGGCTGAGCGGGCAAGGCGGGTCCTTGTCTCACCGGCAGCAGCCCTGGCCAAGATCCGCTACTCCTCCGGCGGCTTGTGGGCTCCTCAACCACGTGTCTGGCGCCGTCGTGAAAACAGAGAACGCTGCGGGACCCGTCTCGTGCCCCCACAAGGTGGCCGTGCCCGTCACCACCCTGCTGGCCTCCCTCCCCAGCTCTTGCTTCAGCCTGGAAGCCGCCACGGCCTGGTCCCAGAAGAACACTCAGGCGCCAATCGGGCCTCTGCTAGCTATGGATCTGGGCGCAGCGGACTCCCCCGTCTCCGCCACATGGGCACTCACTCCTCACCCAGCGGCTGTAGGGGAGGGAGGCTCTGCCGTGGCCCCTGCCCATGGTTTTTGTTCCTCGGCCCCACCTCCAGGTGAGTGCAGAGGGGACTGCAGAGGAAGCTCTGGGCATTCCCCCTGTCAGCGTTCTAGCAGGCCCAGCCCCCCTTGCCAGAAATCCTAAATATAGGCCTCTGCTTCCAAAGGCAAGATATTTTTTTTTAACTTTATAAGAAGAAACTTAGACAGCCATTTGTCTGGAATGTTGTAGGGCAGGGGACCTTTGAGGTCTTCTAGTCCTTCTAGGAAGGGAGGAAAGAAGTAAAATGACAGAATAACTGAGTTGGAAGGGACCTTGGAGGTCTTCTAGTCCTAGGAAGGAAGGAAAGGAAGGAAGGAAGGAAAGAAAGAAGAGGAGGGAGGGAGGAAGGAAAATAACAGAATAACTGAGTTGGAAGGGACCTTGGAGGTCTTCTAGTCCTTCTAGGAAGGTAGGAAGGAAAGGAAGGAGTATAAGAGTATAACTGAGTTGGAAGGGACCTTGGAGGCAATGTTCCCTCTAATTTTTTTTCAGTGTGAGCAGAAAAGTATAGTGTTTGAGCGGCACATTTTCATGCCTGAGCACCTGAATTTTTTTCACAGATGTCACCTAAGACAACAACGAAATCAGTGTTATTTGAAACTCAAAGTTATGTTTCTTCAAGGTACCCGCTTAATTCAAAGTGTTATATAATATCAGTATCACTTAACAACGCTCCTGCTTAGCAACCAAAAAGTTGGTTCAGAAACTCTGCCATTTGAAGTGCGCAAGTCTTAAAGCTGTCAAGTTACAAGACCCTTGCACTCCTAACCCTTTAGGAAAAAAAAAACCAGGGGTGTTCAGCTTTAAGACTTGTGGACTTCAACTCCCAGAATTCCTCCAGTCATGTTGCTCTTTCGCCTCGGTGCCGCTCTGGCTACCTCCATCCGGACCTGGCAGCTGCAGCGACATCATCAGCCTGGATCTGCTCCATCTTCGGTTTTTTCACTGGGGGCAGGGCCGCTGCTGAAGATGCCAATGAGCCCCCGCCACCACCAGAATACCTGCTGCCGCTCCCTCAACAGCATCACCACATTTGCTGCCCGGCGCTGCAGCTGAGATGAAGCCGCCAAAGCTCCCACCGGCGCCCCCGCCCATGGCAGCAGTGGCGGTGCCTCCCCCTCCGCTTGGAGCACCTGAGCTGGGCCCCACGTTATCCCTGCTGCCTCCTCCTCTGCCACCGTGCTTTTGAGGAGCCATGAAGCCTTATTTTTCCTGCTCCCGCCCCCTCCGTCGCCTTCCTACTAGCTCCCGCGATGGCGCTGCCATCAGGTTCCTCCTCGCACCTCACCTTTGCCAGGGCTCCGGCGCCCTTTTCCCCTCCCGCGGTCGGTTCGCACCTGCTGTACAGCTCCCACAGGGAAAAAAAGGCCTCATGGCTCCTCAAAAGCACAGCGGCAGAGATAATGTGGGGCCCAGCTCAGGGGCTCCGAGCAGAGGGGGAGGCACCACTGCCGCTGCCATGGGTGGGGGCACCGGCGGGAACTTTGTCGGCTTCACCTCAGCCGCAGCGCCGGGCGGCAAATCCAACAGTGCTGTTGGAGGAGGAGGAGGAGGAGGAGGAGGAGGCGGCAGCAGTTATTCAGGTGGGGGCGGGGGCTTTGGTGGCTTCACCTCAAACTACACAAACTACCATCAGTCGCCCTGTGCTCATCAAAGCAAGTCTGTGGAGGTCCTTAGCGGGCGGCCAGTTCTAGCCGCCTGCAAAGGACTTCCCCGCGCTTGCTTTGCTGAATACGGGGCGACTGACGGTAGCTTGAGCGGCGCAGCCGGCCCCTAGGAGGTCCTAGGAGACCAGCCGTGCCGCTTAAGTTCCTGCCGCCATTCCCACCCCCGTTCCCGTGCTAAACCTAACCAGGACAGAAAATCTGAGGCCCCTCAGCTTCTGAGCCTGTGACATTAGAAATCACTGTGCAGCAGTTGGAAACTGCTGCGTGGTGCTTTCTTGCCATGTGCGCGGCCGTGCAGCCGTGCACCTTAGAGGGAACATTGCTTGGAGGTCTCTAGTCCTTCTAGGAAGGATGGATAGAAGGAAGGAAGGAAAGAAGGAAGGAAAATAACAGAATAACTGAGTTGAAAGGGACCTTGGAGGTCTTCTAGTCCAACCCCCTGCTCAAGCGAGAGACTATCTCAGGGGTGTCTAATCTTAGAACTTTTAAGACGGGTGGGCTTCAACTCTCACGCTGGCTGGGGAATTCTGTCTTCCAGGTTCCATGGTTGGACTGAGTTAGAGTCTCCCGCTTGAGCAGAGGGTTGGACTAGAAGACCTCCAAGGTCCCTTCCAACTCTCTGATTCTGTTATCTCTTTCCAATACAACAAATGTGGTCAGGTTTGCCGCAGGCATCTGGTTGATGCCAAGGAAACAGTCATGGCTGCATCTGGTGATTGTAGCCTCCACAGGTTCAGCCATGCCTGGGTGTGGCACAAAGTGGACACACAGGCTGCCGAAATCCGGAGCTCTTCCCTCTGTGTTGTGGCTTGAGCCTGCCCTGGGCCTTGGTGACCTCAACCTAAGCTCCCCTCCCTGCTCTACCTTCATGGGATAGTTATTATTTACTTACTTATTACATTCCTATCTTGGCACTCGACCGTTTCAAAACCTGTCGAGTTCAGTATTCGATGCATTTTGAAGCAGAGACCTTGTCCTGGCGCTTGTCTTCCCCCCCCCCCCCATGCGCAAGGAAGGACTTCCCCACATCAGCTACCTCGTGACTCGCTCTTTCTTCCAGCCGAAATAGCAGCTCCCCTGGTTCGCTCAGCACCCGACGGCTTTACTATTCATTGCGTCATCATGGAACAAATTGCTGATGAATCCTGAGCAGGATGGATAAAGATCTATTTTTTAAAAAAAAAATTTTTTTTTTTAAATTAATTGGATTTTGTTGATTTTTATCAAATTTATTTTAATCAAATGCTTTCAGAGTAAAAAAATGTAAAGCTAGTTTTCTATTTCAGATACATGAATAATTTAGTTTATTCAGCATGAAACGGAGCTTAGATAGGTAGCATATTTGGCTGTATATTCTGCAGCATTGGGACTGTCGGTGAGTCAACAGCAGGTCAGAGGAAGAGACGCTGCGGGAACAGAGAGTGGCTCTTTAAAAATGATAGAATAGAATAGCAGAGATGGAAGGGACCTTGGAGGTCTTCTAGTCCAACCCACTGCCTAGGCAGAAAACCCTACATCACTTCAGACAAATGGTTGTCCAATCTCTTATTTAAAACTTCCAGTGTTGGGGCATTCACAACTTCTGGAGGCAAGGAGTTCCACTGATTAATTGTTTTCACTGTCAGGAAATTTCTCCTATCATCTAAGGAAAAATTGCTTCTCCTTTATTGCTTCTCTGCTTGATTAGTTTAAAGTTGATTTAAATGAAGCCTTTTTACTAGTGATTTAAATCAAATCCACCCTGGTAGCAAGGTACCACTGCAGTAGTATTTGTATCCAGAGGGACCGAAAGAAGGATGCCGTAATTTGTCAACCCAAAAATTAAATTTGGACTAAAAGTCGGAAGGAGGAAAGGTTGTTTTTCCAACCAAAAATACTTTTGCTCTGGTTTTTGCTGTTTCCCATTCACAATTCCTTGTGTATCTAAATCCCACTTACAAATAAATAAAATATACAGGTATCTATGGAGATTCTCTGTCCTCCAGGCTGTGGTTGTCCCAAGGGTGTTTTTTTTTCAGGAGGCAACTGGACTTTCTGGTTTTACTTTGGTTTTGCTTCTCATCCAAGAAGCTTCTTCAGCTCTGACTGGATGGTGGGGAAGGGAAGGATTTATTATAAACGACCAGCTGTTTGCAACGAGTAGAAATCCTTCCATTCCCTTCCCCCCCCCCCAATCCAGTCAGAACTGAAGAAGCTTCTTGGATGAGAAGCAAAACATCTTCAAAGAAAACCAAGATGTGAACTTCCCAAGAGATGACCTAATTAATTTACGAGCCTCGAGACAAAGTTCAAACAAAAAAACATTCATTTATTAGGATCAACATCTTGGCTTGATCTTCTGTGGAGCCAAAACTGAATCCCACTTAATGGCATTTGAACTTTACCCCTGTGTCCCCTCCCCTCTGCCTGAAGTCATCAATCACATTCACCAACAAGATGTTACGGCAGGGTTCTGGACATGCGCATTCACATCCCAGTTACAAGAATAGGAGGCTTTACAGGAGCCAGAAGTACGCATGGAATTCTCCTCCCTTCTCAAGTTGATAGCAGTCATGGAAGCGCTTCAGGCGTTGACGCGAGGAAGTCCGGTTGCCTCTTGGAAAAAGCACCTTTGGGACAAAGTATACAAGTATTCCTCAACTTACTGTACAACTCTTCATTTAGCAACTGTTCAAAGTTACAACAGTACTGGAAAAAAAGGGACTTACAACCATTTTTCTCATTTACGACCGTTGCAACATCCGCATGGTCATGTGACCAAAGCTCATATGCTTGGCAACTGATTCATATTTATGCCGGTCGCAGTGTCCCGGGATCACAAGACCCCCTTTTTCGACCTTCTGACAAGCGGAGTGAGTGGGGAAGCCAGATCCGCTTCACAACCGTGTCACTAACTTAACAACTGCAGGGATTCACTTAACAACTGTGGCAAGAAAGGTCGTAAAATGGGGTGTGATTCACTTAACAAATGTCTCACTTAGCAATGGAAATTTGGGGTTGAGGTCATAAGTCAAGGACTTCCTGTAATTATAGCCATTTCCTAGCCTTTGTTTTTTTGAGCGAGGGTGGCGTGGTTACGAGTGCAGTACTGCAGGCTACTTCTGCTGACTGCCGGCTGACTGCAATTTGGCAGTTCGATCCTGACCGGCTCAAGGTTGACTCAGCCTTCCGTCCTTCCGAGGTCGGTAAAACGAGGACCCAAAATTGTTGGGGGCAAGAGGCTGACTCTGTAAACGTCTTAGAGAGGGCTGTAAAGGCACGGTGGAGCAGTATATAAGTCTAAGGCTATTGCTATTTCATTGTATTAGCTTGGTTATAAAATATAAATAACGTGAGGGCAATCGGCCCATGGAACAGAGGTTGCCCTCAGAAGTTATGGGAGCTTCATCACTGGAAGCTTTCAAGAAGAGCCTGGACTGACTACATCTGTCAGAAATGGAGTTGGTTCTCCTGCTTGGGTGGGTTGGGGGTTGGACTAGGTGACCCCACAAGGTCCCTTCCAGCTCTGTTACTCTGTTAAGATAAGCAGACTTAGCTGTTTGCCCAGATCTGGGAGATTTAACCATGTCCTGACCTAACTGTTTGCTTCCCTCTCATCTCCAGATGGAAAGGTCAGCCCAAGCCCCCTTCCTGCCTTAGCGACCCCTTCCTCGCTCCCTTCCAATTCCTCAGCCGCAGTGGACCTTGCGGGACCTGTGAAGGCATTAATAGATGGCAGCGGAGGTGAGAGTCCTTTGCGAAAGCCTCCTTCCTGCAGGAGGGCAAGTCCTTTTCAGGGAGTCATGCTGGCTGGGCAGAATGTCTATGGAGATTGTCCGAGAGGTGCTTTCCCCTCCCCCCCTCCTCCCCCAAGAGGCAACTGGACATTCTGGTTTTTTCTTTGAAGACGTTTCACTTCTCCTCCAAGAAGCTTCTTCAGCTCTGACTGGATGGTGGGGAAGGGAAGGGTTGATCCTCCTTGCAGACAGCTGGTCCTTTGCATCCTTTGAGAGAGTCAAGGAGGCCATACAACACAAGGCAGTGAGATGTGTGCAGATCTGCATCTTAGGGAAACAAAACAACCACAATAAACACATGCGCAACCTCGGAGAAGAAAGACATCAGTACTAGATTCAGCACTTCCATCAGCATTTGAAAGAGAAAGGGGGCTCTTTTGAAGGCAGCAAAGTCCACATTTTGGGCAGAGAGGACGGCTGGTTTGAAAGAAGGGTGCAAGAGGTCGAAGTTAAACAGCCCACCCACAACAGACGTCACCCATCTCCAGTCTACAACATGGTCTTTTCAGCAGTTCCAAGAAGGCTCCCCCCCCCCCATTTGCCCCACTCGGGTGGCCCTGAGGACACAGATGAACCTCCAGGTGGCCTCAAGGACCCTCTCAAAGGATGCAAAGGACCTGCAGCTGTCTGCAAGGAGTAGAAACCCTTCCCTTCCCCACCATCCGGTCAGAGCTGAAGAAGCTTCTGGGATGGGAAGCGAAACGCCTTCAAAGAAAAACCAGAAAGTCCAGCTGCCTCTTGAAAAAGCCCCTTTGGGACTTGAAGCACACACACACACACACACACACACACACACACACGTACATTGAAGGCTGGCAAAGGAGACTGACCCATTCTCATCGTCGAGTGGTCAGAGCCAGCCTGCCCATCGTTGGGCCTTCTGCCAAGGGTGGACCCGCATTCCTTTTGGGCTGGACAGCCAGCAAGCTTCCTTGAGAGACGCCTTGTGGTTGCTCCTGTTGCTTTGGAGCCCTTGGCTCGATCCAGGCACCCTCAGCCGATTGACCCCCCTCGCCCCCCACCCCCTTTGCCTTTTCATCAGCAGAGATCGAGATCGGGATGCTGGACGAGAAACTGGTCAAGTTCCTGGCCTTGCAGAGGATACACCAGCTCTTCGCCTCCAAAGCCCAACCCGCGGCTGACAGCGTGGGAAGCCCCCCGCCCAGTTCTGCTGGCAGCCCTGCCGAAGGTAGCCCGGGCTGTCGTAATCTCGTCTTTCCCTGTGAGGATTGCTGCTCCAACCGGGGGAGGGGGGGGGGGTTAAAAAAGAGAGTTGGGGGCTTGGCATCCTCTTGCATGTGCCCAGTTTCTAACACCCCCCCCCCCCAGTCTTTCTGGCTTTCGTTGGTGTGCTCTCTCGCACTTTCTCTCTCCCCCCCTCCCCCACAACTCCTGAGAGCCTGCTGGGTGCCCATCAGAGTAGATACTGAGCGGTACCTTGGTACTCCTCCTTAATTGGTTCGGGGAGACACAATGAGTACCAAAAACCGGTACCAAATCATTTTTTCCCATCGGGAATAACATAGCGAGGCATCCAACATCGTTTGTGCGTTAAGTACCGAAGAAAAGACGAGTAGCGGGACCAAATTTTCCCGTCAAAATTCCTTGAGCACCAAACTCGATGGCTTTCAAAGCAGCCGAGTCCCAAGGCGCCTCTGTCGCCCGAACTAAGCCCTCACCGGAAGCTGCCAGCCTGTCCACACCGCAAAGGGGACACCCCACTTCCCATCTGGGCTCTGGGCGCTGCTATTCTGCCACCCTTGGAGGACAAGAGAGCCCTGGGATCCCCCCCCCCCGGCCAGAGTGGGGGAGGGGAGGGGGAAAAGAGGGGATGTTTTTGTGGGCGCAGGTGTGTTTGCGTGCACAAACGCCCTTTGCTTGCACAAGTGGAGGCGTGAGTGTCTGCGCGAATGGAGCCACAAGCGCCCACAACGCTTGTAACGCTCACGCAAGTGGGGCATGCCTACACCCTGGCCATCTGCTCACGCCCCCCAGTGGACAACTGCACAGGTTGGGGAGCACCAGTCTAGCTAAACAGCCCCCCCCCTCCTTCCAGCAGACATGCTAGGCCCTTTTTCCTGGGGAGGGGCCTTGTGGGAAAGCTGAGCCCAGCCTAATTCTCCCCAGTGGCAATCAGAGAGAGAGGGGGGAAGTGGGGGGCAATGGGAAGGGAGCCTTTCAGGGGAGGCGCTTGGCACCCAGGGCATCTTTCTGCCTTTGCAGGACAGAGGAAGGAGGTGCAGGCCCGGGCAGTCTTCTACCCACTCCTTGGCTCGGGCAGCGCGGTGAACATGTGCTACAGGACCCTCTACATCGGGACAGGCAAGGGCTGGAGTCTCTGCATGGCCGGAAGGGGGGGGAGGAGGCGGGAGAGGAGACCCCCCTTGTGGTGGCATTCCTGGGGCTTCCTCTGCCCCCCCATCGCTGGGAAAGTCACCCCCCCGGGTAGCGGTTAATACATGATTTACGTACAAGAAACGCAGCAAGGAGGGACCCGAGGCCTGACCCAGTCTCTTCCCCCCCCCCCCAGCCTTTTGGTAGTGAGAGTCCCCCCTCCCCCACTGCAGTTCTGACCCTCCCCCTTCGTTTGGCAGGAGCAGACATGGACGTGTGCCTTACAAACTACGGTCACTGTAACTACGTCTCTGGCAAACACGCCTGCATTTTCTACGATGAGGTGAGAGCTGGGAGGAGGGCAGCGGGCCCAGGTATCCCTGGGGGTGGGGGAGGACGATGAGACTTTCCCCCCCTCCCCAACCTTGGCCATTTGGTAGAACAGAGTTTCTCCCCCAGAACACCAAACATTACGAACTGCTCAACTACAGCGAGCACGGGACCACGGTGGACAACGTCCTGTACTCGTGTGACTTCTCGGAGAAGGCGGCCTTCATCCCGCCCAGCAGCATGGTTGCCAAAGTCCAGAGCGTGATCAGTAAGTTCCCCCAGGCCAGCAGTCTTTCCACACAAAGACACACACAGCCATTTGCCCAAAGGGCCACCCTGCGCCTGGGACCTTCCTACTCCTCTTTGTGAGACGCCTGTGGCAATTGCACAGGGACAGGTGTGGGCGGAAGGCCTTAGCAACGAAATTGGTAGTCTTCACACAGCTACCGAGCTCCTCCCGGGTGGTTGTTTTTGGGTGTGGCCACAGTGATGGACTGATTACATTTATACGCCACCCATCCCACAGGAGAAGTCGTTTGAGTTCTCAGCCCCGTAAAGGCTCCTCTTTTTATCCTAAAAATAGATTTCTCTCACTTACCTGAGATGGTATAGGTCCTCCTGCTTGAACAGGGGGCTGGACAAGAAGACCTCCAAGGCCCCTTCCACCTCCTATTCTGCCCATCCCATCCTACTCTGTTCTATTCTATTCCATATTCCATTCTATATTCTATTCTATTCCTCCTTCTGTTCTGTTCTGTTCTATTCTATTCTTCATTCTGTTCTATTGTACTCTATTCTTTTCCTATTCCTATTCCATAAATGCAGACTGCCCAGTCTTTGGAGAGATATGCCTGAGGCACCCCCATTATCCCAAGACCCAGAGAAGTGGGCCTCTTTAAGCCCTTGACCCCCATCCCCACTCCCAGGCCCTGGAGAAAACCATCCCATCATCTCTGTGCTGACACCCACCCCCCCGCCTCCCTCCTTGCTATCGGTCCTTTATGGGCAACTGTCTACGGAGATACTCTTACCTATGGACATCTGCTTTTTCAAACCGTTTCCCAGAATTCTCTCCTTCCTCTTCCTCGTTATTCACTTAACGACTAACTTCCTCTGTTCTTGCCTTCTGGCAGCTCTGCGCATGCACGCACTGGAAACAGGCTCCCCCTGTTCTTCTGCCTTGCGGCTGTCCGACTCTGGAGGCAGCACGTAATTCCCAGGTGTCTCTGGCCCCCTCTCTGCCTCCGACACAGAGCCCTCCTCCGAGGCCCCCACCACACCCCACCCCAGACTCCAGGACTGGCCCAGGTTCCTCCCCAACCCTCCTCACCGTCCGAATCGGCTGCCAGCTCCCAGAGACCACTGGCAGGGCGCAACAATTATTTTGTGTTTTTTATTTTATGTTATTTTTATTTATTTTTTTATTCTCTATTTTATGTTATTTTTATTTATTTTTATTTTTTATTTATTTATTTTCTATTTTGTTATTTTTATTTAATTTTTTGTTTACTTTTTTAATTTTATGTATTTTTAATTTACTTTGTTTAATTTTTTATTTTGTTTATTTTTTATTTATTTTGTTTAATTTTTCATTTTGTTTATCATTTTATTATTTGTAAGATGTAATTTTTTGCCCATCGTACCATTGATTAATGTTGTGCGGTCATAAATCGAGCACTCTCTGCAATTAAACGGGGTGGGGGTGGGGGGCCCAAGTGGGATAGTCTGCCCATTCAGCCTCCATCCTCTGCCTGTTCTCCCTGCAGAGCGCCACAAGAACCGGAAGCCGCCAGAGGAAGAGCCGTCGGCGGCGCCCAGCGAAGAGACGGCCGCGATGCGAGCCCAGGCCCAGGGCCAGCCCCAGCCACCCTGCAGCTGCAGAGCCAGCAGCTCCAGCCTGATCGGGGGCAGTGGAGCAGGCTGGGAGGGGACGGCCCTCCTGCACCACGGCAGCTACATCAAGCTGGGCTGCCTGCAGTTTGTCTTCAGCATCACAGAGTTTGCAACCAAACCTCCCAAGGTGGACGCCTCGGCCTTAGCCCACGAGACGGACTTGGAGGAGAAGCTGTCGCCCAGGGGCCACCAGGCCCCCGTGCTCCGGTCCAACTCAGTGCCATAGGAGCCCTGGGGCGGCCCGGGCAGGGGGGGGAGAAGCCCCTCCTCTCTTCCCCCCTGCCGGATCAGAGACACCCGTTCATTTGACAACCCCCCCCCCGACCCCGTCTGTCCGCATTTCTTTTTCTTTTTTTCCTACGTGGGGGCTGCAGACTTTGGATGCCCTTTGCATGAAATGAAGAAACTTTTAATTTTTTTTTATGGTTTGCTCAAGTTTTAGGGGCATTTGCACATATATTTGTACTATACATTTCATTTAAAAGACGAAAAAAAAGGAAAAAAAAGGAAAAAGGAAACTGCCACACGCAGAGGCTATGCTGGGTGGAGGGGGGGTGGCTGGGGGTCGTAGCCCCGCGGCCAGCGTGCTCCCTCGCCATTGTAAAATAATCAAAAAACTTGTTCTATTTTGTGCCAGTGACAATAGTTTTTATATTGAAAAAAAAAGAGAGAGAAATACAGTTTTCATACAGCAAAATCTATACAACTATCATTGTTTTATTTAATGTAAAGATGCGCTCTCCCCATGCCGGTTGGTTCCCCCCCCCCCCCCCCCCGTGCCCACACCCTGTGCCTCTCTACCCCTCCTGCCCCCCTCCCCGGCCCTTCTGGGACTGGGCTGGGCAGGGAGAGGCCAGGCCTCCTCCCCTGGCATCGTTACCCCCACCCCACCCTCCCGTTTTCCGATGACGAGAAGTATTTTGGGCTCTGTGTAAATACATCAACTGATGGCATTTTTTCAGTGTTTTCTAAAGCTGTGTACATATGTGGTACATATGTGGTATGACGTGGCCTCCGGTTGTCTTAATTGTAGCAAAGCGTTTTTTGTCGTAATCCTGTTCTTCACCCCTCTGTTCCAATACTTTCCCCCCCCCCTCTCCCCCCCTCCACCCCCACCCCCCATCCTGTTCTCTCAGCAGCTGAGTTCTAATGTACAGAAGTAATTGCTATGTTTTAGGCTTTACGGAAACTTTTTTCCTGTATTCTGTATATAAAACTACAAAATACGGCACTCACTGGTGTCTGCCTGTCTGTCGAGACTCCCCCATCAAGGGGCCACGAATCCCTGCCATCACCACCCCACCCTCCCACGGGATCGCTCCTGAAGACCCCTGCCCCGCTCAGCCCTGGCTCCGACACGATCCACCCCCTGGCATTCTGGAAGGGAGGCAGCTGTCTGTCCAGCAAGAGGGCTGGGCGCTTCCACGTGGCCCTTATTGACCACGGAAGATGGGGCACCATGATGGAAGTTCCTTCAAGGGCATGTACGTGTTCCTTTCTTACGCCCAGAACTCAAATGCTCTCATCCTCAGGCAAGCTGAGAGTGAGCCTGTTGCCAACAGGTTGCCTGGCCACAAGGTCCTGGCTCCAAAGGGGCAACTCCAGGAGGACCCACCTCTGTTTCTCCAGACCTAGAGTCCCTCAGCCTCAGGGCCCCAAGTGAAAGTCCTGCACTGCTCCAGACTGGTACTTTGGTGAGGTCAGATACATCGGGGCTTCTGTGGGAGACACAACGCTGGGCCTCCAAAACTGGCTGGTGAGCAGATGAATCTCTTCCGTGCACTGATGACGTTACCTAGTTCGGTCATGAAATGTCTGCAAGAAAACCACCAAGCTCGGAGAGCACCAAGGACTCCCAGAATTTAAAATAGCAGAGTATTTGTAGTCCAAGGTTGACCTCTGGCGCCCACAACTTCTGAAGGCAAGCTGTTCCACTAGTTCAGGGGTGTCGAACTCAAGGCCTGGGAACCAGATCTGCCCATGGGGTGCTTAGATCTGGCCCACAGAGAACACCCTGGAAACAGCGAAGGAGCGGCCTGCGGTGCCTTTGCCAGCGGAAACGGAGCTCGGGAGGGCCGTGCGCAGCTCTCGCGAGCTCCATTTCTGCTGGGAGAGGGTTGCAGGAGGCTGTTGGCAGCAGAAACCTGAGCTTGGGAGCCCATTTCTGCTGGCACTCAGGCCCACCACAAGCGCCTTCGACATGAGTGACAAGTCAAGCTGGCCACGCCCTCCCCCAGGTCAAATACAACCCTGATGCGGCCCTTAATGAAATCAAGTTTGACACCCCTGCACTAGTTAATTGCCCTCACTTTTAGGAAGTTTCTCCTGAATTCCAGGTTGCTTCTCTCCTTGATTAGTTTGCATCCATTGCTTGTTGTCCTGCATTCGAGTGCTTTGTAGAATAATTTGGCTCCCTCTTCTTTGGGGCAGCCCTTCAAATATTAGAACACTGCTATCATGTCTCCCCCAATTCTTCTTTTCTTTAGACTAGCCAGTTAGCAGCATCACATTTCTGTGCTAGGCTGGCTGGGTCACAGTGGAGTGAAGCAGGCCCGGCAGCGCCTGCGTTTTCCCCGTGGCATGAGAAAAGTACATCCTCCTCCCGCTGTCCTCACCACCTTCTGCAGAGGGAGGATGGAGAGCATCCTGTCATATTGCGTTACTCTCTGGCTTGGAAGCATCACTGCTTCCTACAGGAAGGCGGTGCAGAGAGTGGTGAGGACGGCAGAAAAGAAGATTGGAAGTTCACTCCCTTCTGTCCAGGACATGGCATGTAAGCGATGTTTGAGCAGGGTCTGCAGGGTTGTCTGGGACCCTTACGCATCCTCTTCACAACCTCTTTTCCTTGTTACCTCCTGGGAGGGGGCTTCATGGTATCCAAAGCACAGCATCTAGGTTCAGTCACAATTTTGTCCATATATGGCATCAACCTTGTGAACTCTCCCTCTTTCCACTATGTCTTCCAAATGGACAGTGATTAATTCATATATGTACATATAACAGAATTGGAAGGGACCTTAGAGGTCTTCTAGTCCAGCCCCCTGCTTAGGCAGGAAACCCTACACCACTTCAGACAAATGGTTATCCAGCATCTTCTTAAAAACTTCCTGTGTTGGAGCATTCACAGCTTCTGGAGGCAAGCTTTCCCACTGATTAATTGTTATGTCAGGAAGTTTCTCCTCAGTTCTAAGTTGCTTCTCTCCTTGATTAGTTTCCGCCCATTGCTTCTTGTCCTTCCCTCAGGTGCCTTGGAGAATAGCTTGACTCCCTCTTCTTTGGGGCAACCCCTGAGATATTGGAAGGCTGCTATCATGTCTCCCCTAGTCCTTCTTTTCCTGCAACCGTTCTTCATATGTTTGAGTCTCCAGTCCCCTCATCATCTTTGTTGCTCTTCTCTGCACTCTTTCTAGAGTCTCCACATCTTTTTTACATCGTGGCGACCAGAACTGAATGCAGTATTCCAAGTGTGGCCTTACCAAGGCATTATAAAGTGGTATTAACCCTTCACGTGATCTTGATTCTATCCCTCTGCTTGTATGTATGTATATATGTATATGTATGGGCGCAGATATCTATTTATAGGATGGATGAACAGACAGATGGACAAATGGATAGATGGATGGATGGATGGATAGATAGATGATGGATAGATTTGATAGATGATAGATAGATAGACAGACAGACAGAATGACAGACATAGATGTATATGTATATTGTATGTGTGTTATGTATGTGTATGGGTGTGTATTACTTTAGGTTACTTTATATCTTATTTTCTTGCAGACGTTTCAACACCCAACTAGGGAACATCATCACTGCTAGAAAGGAAGGAAAGGAGGAGAGGGAGGAGGAGGAGGACTGTGGGCTCCCTGGTGATCACTGAGCTGGGTGGTTTTCTTGCAGACGTTTCATGACCCATCTAGGTGACATCATCAGTGTCGGAAGGGAGCAGGGTTTGCCAGGAGGAGGGCAATGACAACGGAGCCCTTTCCTGCTGATGTTTCATGAGCCAACTAAGTGACCTCATGCGTGCCCCTTCTCTGCTCACCCGGCACTGAGGAACCTCTCCTGTTGACACTGGGGAAGGGGCACAGCTCCCCCAGGTCACCCTTCCCCTTCCACCCTCTTTCCACCCAGCGCATAAATACCCTCCACCCAGGACCAATTGCAGGCCGCATGGGGAACCCGGGCTTCAGCCTTCCTGCCCAGGCCTTCTCCGGTGGACCAAGGGAGGTGACCAAGGCAGGAGAAGATCCAGAGAGATTGCCCAGACTTTGCCCACTGCAAGCGCCTCTCAGAGTTCCAGCTTCAGCATGTCTACTACCCAGGTTCTTTTTTTCTCCATTTGGGGGTGTGTGTGTGTGTGTGTGCAAACATGGGCCTTACGCATCCTCTTCACAACCTGTTTTCCTTGTTACCTCCTGGGAGGGGGCATTGTGATATCTTGTGATGTCTTGTTTTGCCTCCTGGGCCTTGGGAGGATATGTGGACCCCTTTTCTTTGTGGCAGACTCTCAAACACTGGAACCCTAGTCCTCCTTTTCCCCCACAGCCCTTCTTTTCTCTAGGCTGCCCATATCCAACCTCTGGAACGAACTTTGGCCAAGAGATGCCAGTCAAAATACGTGGAGGGACCGGTCACTAACAACACTTAGGAAACTTTTTCTTGATTGGGAAACTTTTTCGAAGATGGGAATGCAAAACAACCTGCCAGGTCTGACAAAGGATGCAATGTTCTCTTCGTTTCTGTCTTCCCTGTGGAAAGTGTGTGGGTGTGTGTGAGTGTGTGAACACCTCATTAAGTCTAGTCCCAAGAAGGGAACGTAAAAGGGTGGTGCAAATGGAGATGACCGTATGTGCTTGCCTCTGTGTGTGTGTGTGTGTTTGTGTGTGTCATTAGAAGGAGACTGCTGCTTCCTGGGGGTGTCAAATCAAGTAAAAAATTGTACCTGTAATCTAGGGAAGGGGCTCCCAAACACTGCGCTGTGGCCCACTAGTGAGCTCTGGGGTTTGCAACCGGGCCGTGGAAACAGCTGGCAAGCATGCTCATGCTGTCACGCAACCTCGCTTGTGCAAACCATGGGCACGCATGCACACGCGTTCCATTTAAGCGAGCAGCAGGCACGTGTGCATGCCACTCGCACAAAGTTGAGTTGCGCATGTGCGCTTGCCGGCCACTCATATGGACCCCTACCCCACCCCCGGTCTGCAAAGCCAGAACTCCGATCTAGATATACATCTGTCATATTTTGTATTTTTCTCTCTCTCTTTGGCTGGTAAAGGAAGAGGCACAGTTACGCCGAACACAGACGCCTTCCATGCTCCGAGCAGTTTTAAGGAAAAAGGGAATTGACTGCCTGCCTACAACAATGACTGAAGGACGATGCCATCACAAGCCACACTACAGGTAGTCTTACAACTATGATTAAGCCCAATAGTTTTGATGCTAGGCGAGACAGTTGTTAAGTGAGTTTTGCCCCATTTTGAAACCTTTATAACCACAATTGTTAAGCGAAGCACCGCAGTTGTTAAGTTAGGAACATGGTTGTTAAGTGAATCTGGCTTCCCTCCCCCCCCCCGAAGGACGCAAAAGTGAGTCACATTGCCCCGGGATCCTGGAACCGTCATAAATGTGAACCGTTTGGCCAGCATCTGAATTTTGATCAGGTGACCCCGGGGACGCTGCAACCGTCGTAAGAGTGAAAAACGGTCATGTCCCCTTTTTCAGTGCTGTTGCAACTTCGAACAGTCGCTAAATGAACTGTTTTAACTCCCTAAAAGCCACAAAGAGGGAAGTCCACTAAGGCCAGTGTCCAGCGGGATCAAATCATTCACTTACAACATTGCAAAACATCCAGCCGCCTCCTTGTCTCCTATGTTGACCACACTCATTCCACAAAGAGAATTCCAGAATAAGGTTTGGAAACTAACTACATCTGGATGCGCCCGTGGTTTCCTGTGATGTCGCTCCAATCTTCACCTACATTCCGACAGGTGAAGAAATCTGTACAGAGCCACGTAAGTTGACAGAACTAACCTCAGCCCAGCTCAGGTATGTACCATGCTGGACTAGAAGCAACCTGGAACTAAGGAGAAGTTTCCTAGCATTGAATGCTATAGAGTCTCCTGCTTGAGCAGGGGCTGGACTAGAAGACCTCCAAGGTCCCTTCCCTTATTCTGTTATAGACTCTTGGCAATTCTCTGGGCCATGTCTCTCCACATCTTCCAATCTTGTGCCACTTCTTTGAGTTGTCCCATGCTCCGGCTGATATCGGCTTTGACAGTGTCCAGTTACCGTGTTCTTTGGTGGCCTGGTTTCCTTTGACCACTCCCTCTTCCATAATTCCCCCGCGTGACATGGCCAAAATGAGTGAGACACACTTGGGTGATTTTTGTCTTCCAGGGACATGTCTGGTGTTATTGTGCCGGAATGGGACAACACACTGCAGCCAACTTCTGTCCAACTCCCCACAGCCCACTCACTGCAGGACAAGCTACCGTGGGGCAATTTCATTAAAACAAATAAAAAAATATTTTAATGTTTGTCGTTCACATTTCATTTTGTCCCTCCTTTGGCATCCATTCTTTAATGATTCTATTCCACCATTTCCTTGATATTAACCTCAGCGCTTTGTCCCCCAGCAAGTTGGCTGGCAACAGCAAATGGCTGTGGCGGATTGTCATAGACCAGTATGTGCGCGAGTCCTTTCTTGTTAGTCCCTTGCTGTCCGAGGAGTAGGCAGGCGTCTTCTCCAGCATCACAGCTCAACCGCGTTGATTTTCTTCCTTTTTTAAAAAAAGTTTTTTATTGAACACACATTAAAACATTGGACACAGTTGTCCTGGCAATGCCTTTGCCCTACATACTAAGATATAATGTTAAATATTATAACCACCATGCTTATTTGCAATTGGTCTATTCGGTATTTACAAATATAAAGATATCGTATTTCCAACCGCGTTGCTTTGTTTTCTATTACAATTTCAGACATAATTCTAACCTCCATTCTATAAATCTTAATCATTGCTTATTTGGGGTCTTTCCTTTTCTGTTCCAAATAAAGCAGAATAAAATGTGGATTAAAATATAAAAACAAGACGTGGCATAAGGGACAGATAAAAAGCTTGCTTGTAAGAAGACAGGGAAATGTCATCAGCCTTCAACCACAAAAGTCCAGTAAAAGTTCCAGTAAATGTCCTTATGTCAAAAGCCCAAAACCACAAGGTTCAGCTAAAGTTCGCTTATAGAGACACGTAGTCGGTACCTGTGGCCCAAGACAAAAGGGGAAGTAAGACCCCATCTCCTTCTAAGGCTTTTTTTCTCTCATGGTAACCAATGAGAAATGAGTTAAGTATTTCTGTGTTACGCTGCCTTTGAGAATGTATAAGAACGCTTGCTTCGATAATGAAGGTTGTTCAGAACTTGCAATACTAGCCATGGGCTAACTTTCTGAACCTGGCTGCCAAATAAACTTCTTCTTGCATCCTGAGATGTCTAAGTCTGTCATTTTCTGCAACACAACCATCGATAAATTTTATCCCAGATCTTATAATATTCGGATTCGTCTTTGTTCTTCAATTCCCACGTCAATTTATCCATTTCAGCACAAAACAGAATTTTCCTAATTACTTCCTCTTCTTGTGGAATTTCCCTGTTTTTTCAGTTTTGGGCAAAGATCATTCTTGCTGCCGTAATAATATGTATTATTGAGTAGATTACCCCCTTGTTATGTTTATCGTTTATGATTCCCAAAATAAATAGTTCTCGTGTGAATTCTATTTCCTCTTGGGTTATCTCTATCGCCACTTTTGGATTTTCCAACAATGTCCTTTTGTTTTTTTGCCACGACCACCACATATGGTAGTACGTGCCTGATTCATAATCACATTTCCAACAATTTGGCAAGTTGATTTTCTTCCTGTGTTGTTTTCTTCAAAGTCCAACTTTCACATGGTATCGAAAGCCGCCGAGAGATCTAATAGGACAAGGATGGAGGAACAACCCCCATCCTTTGCCCTCCAGAGATCATCCACCAACGCGACCAAGGCCGTCTCAGTACTGTGACCGGGCCGGAAGCCGGACTGGCGCGGGTCTAGATAATCATCTTCCTCCATATGACGCGGGAACTGTTGAGCCACCACACTCTCAACAACCTTCGCTAGAAAAGGAAGGTTGGAGACAGGACGATAATTTGCTAGCTCCTCTGGGTCCAGGGAAGGCTTCTTGAGCAGGGGTCTCACCACCGCCTCTTTCAAGGTTGGTAAAAGGCCCTCACCCAACGAAGCGTTCACCAGCCCCAGTAGCCAGCCTCGTGTACCCTCCCAGGAAGCCAGTACCAACCAGGAGGGACACGGGTCCAATAAACATGTGGTGGCTCGCAGTCGCCCGCGCAACCTGTCCAAATCTTCGGTGACAACAGGGTCAAACTCCTCCCAGCGTGGAATCTCAAGACTAGCCTCGGACGCCCCCTCTGGAACACTAGGGTGGGTCCACTCCCTCCGGATCCGATCAATTTTATCCTGCAGGTATGCCCCAAACTCCTCTGCCCTGCCCTGCAACGGGGGATCCCGCTGTCCCTGCGACAGCATGGAGCGGGTCACCCGAAACAGGGCGGCAGGGTGGTTCTCTGCGGACGCTATAAGGGTGGCACAATACTGGCGCTTGGCCACCCTTATTGCCACCAGGTAGGTCCTTAAGTAGGCTCTTACCTGTGTTCGATCGGATTCGGAGCGGGAGGATCTCCACTTGCTCTCTAGACGTCTCCTATGGCGTTTCATCGCCCTTAGCTCCCCGTTTAAACCAGGGGGCCCGGGTCGATCGTTGCCATCGGAGAGGCCGCAAAGGCGCAACCCGGTCCAAGGCTCCGGCGGCCGCACTATTCCACGCGGCCACCAGGTCCTCTGCCCGGGAGCGGGACAGGTCTGCAGGAGGTGGCCCAAGCTCCGCCTGGAACCTATCTGGTTCCATCAGACGCCTGGGGCGGAACCATCTGGGACAATCTGGTTCCGCCTCCCCGCGGCGGGGAGTAGCGCCAGGGAAGTCCAGTTGGAGAAGTGAGTGATCTGACCATGACAGGGGCGTGATGACTAAATTCCCTATACCCAGATCACTCGTCCACTGGTCGGAGACAAACACAAGATCCAGTATGTGGCCTCTTTCGTGTGTGGGGTCCCGAACTACTTGAGTCAGATCCATGGCTGTCATGGAAGCCATGAATTCCCGGGCTACCTCGGATGCCTCTCCCGTCGACGGCAGGTTGAAGTCCCCCATCACTAGTAGCTTGGGGGTCTCAACCGCCATCTCCGCGATCAGCTCGAGGAGTCCGGGCAGGGCCGTTGATGTATGGCGGGGAGCCAGGTATACTATCAACAGACCCAACTGTCTCCCTGGGCCCCATTTCACGCCCAGAGACTCACAACCGGATGTCTGCGACACAGTGAATTCTCTCGGAGTCAAATCTTCCCGGATGATTATCGCTACCCCACCGCCCCTACCCTGGGCCCGTGGCTGATGGAACACCCGGTAACCTGGAGGGCACATTTCACCGAGGGGCAACCCCCCCTCCGGGCCCAACCAGGTTTCCGTTATTCCTGCGAGGTCCGGCTCCCCCTCTGAGATCAAGTCCCTGATGAGGGGGGCCTTATTAACCACGGACCTCGCATTACATAACATCAGCCTAAGGCCCAGGCTCTGCCGATCCTGTCCACCTAGACTGCGGGGGTTGGTACAAGCGACCGGGCGTGTCCAACAGCCCCGGTCTCCCAACCGACTATGTGTTCTTCTGGTGTCCTCGCGCCCGCCCCTCCCTACGACCGTCGTTATCGGATTCCCCCCCATAGGAATGCTGTAACCTTTCACCTCCCCCACTCCGCTCCCCTCCATCCTGATCCCACCTGTTGACCTGGCTATATCCATACCCCCAGGTTGAGTAACCCTCCCCCCCTCCCTGGAACCCCTTAAAAATTTTAAAAAACATTTTACTAAAAAACCCCTAATCCCCCGCTTCCTCCACCTCTCTGGGTCAATAAACCCTTCATCGAGGTGTGTCCTCACCAGGGCAGGGGGGCATACCTGTGACAGGGGGGACCCTCGCAGTTGTAAAATATCAGCCCTTGAGTAGATTATGATGATGATAACTATGGCTATGGCAGGTCCAGGATGTAAATACATGTGAAAAGGCCAAGATGTAAATGGATAAATAAAAGGAGAGAGGAAGCCTACAACGCCGAACCATGATAGTCAATAGTCCTCCATCGAGGCCCAGAGGCAGTTCTTAGAGTTCTTAAAGTGCTTAAAGTGCTTAAATCGGAAATCCGCGGGGGGGGGGCAGGGGGGGGATAGGCGAAGTGCCAAGGCCAGTTTCATGGCTTGTTGATCTTCTGGGGTCGCCCAAAGCCTCCGGCGGCCCACCCTGGCTTGCTTCTTAAATCCCCACAGCTCCTCGCCGGCCCCTCGGCCTCCTGAATAGGCAGCTCACCGCGGTTAGAGAGATGGAAGGAAATATGGCACCCGATGTTTCAATGCCATCTCCGCCGGTGCCGCCATCATCGCCGTCGCCGGCTGGGCCCACACACCGCCCCCGAACAGTTTGTTCTCCTCCTCACCGACTCGCTCCCTCATGAAGACGCTCCTCCGCTCTTCCGTTCCTCTGTTTCTCAGCTGTCTCGCCATCCTGGCAGCCATGCAAGTCACATTTCCGGTTTTTCCGCTGCCGTGGCTCAGCCTCAGAGTTCTCGCAATCCTCCATCTCCTGTCCATCTGGCTGTCTGATTTTCCCGGGTCTCAGCTATTCCCCCCGGGTCACAGTTGGTTCTCAAAGATGGCCAGGGTTACCACTGACCCCCTCACGGCCCCCAAAATGACCGGTGGGGGCCGAAAGCGCCCGCTATCCCTGCCAGGGAGCCCCATCATTACGGAGCTCTAGGAAGGTCCCTCCATTGCCCCGGAAGCTCCTCCTCCTCCAGGCGTCCTGACAGTTGGAACAATTCACCAGTGGAACAGAAGTTGCCTCCAGAAGTTGTGAATGCCCCAACACTGGAAGTCTTTAAGAAGATGTTGGATAGCTATTTGTCTGAAACGGTATAGGGTTTCCTGCCTAGGCAGGGGGTTGGACTAGAAGACCTCCAAGGTCCCTTCCAACTCTACTACTGTATTGTATTGTATTGTATTGTATTGTATTGTATAAAAATATATGATTTAAAATACTTGAGTTAATACGAATTTTGTAACGACAGTGGAAGAGGCGCACGAAAGCTTTTTGTAACCAACTGATACACTTTCTACAGTATGTAAAGAAGGAGGATTCTTTGTGTTGTGTTTGTTTTGAAAATTTAAAATAAAAAAACGTGTACAGACCTGTACGTTGGAGAAACAAAACAACCACTTCACAAATGCATGGCGCAACATAGGAGAACAAACTCAAGATTCAGCATTTGCATTTGAAAGACAAAGGTGGCTCTTTTGAAGACGGGCAAAGTCCACATTCTGGACAGAGGACCACTGGTTTTAAAAAGGGGTCAGAGAGGCCATCTACGTCAAAATTGAGCAGCCCTCCCTCAAAAGAGGGGAAGGGATATGACGTCACCTGTCTCCTTTTTACAACAGACCTTTCAGCAATTACACAACGGTTACACACCCATCTGCCGTCTGATCCAGGTGACTCTGAGGATGCAGATGAGTCCCTAAGTAGCCTCACGGTGATATTATCCATTCAGTCATTTCCTCCTCTTGGTAATTGTCTGGGCCAAGTCTTCCCACATCTTCTGATCTTGCACAACTCCTTTGCGTTGTTCTACGCTCTTTCTGGTGTCATCTTTGATGGTGTTCTTTGATGGCCTGGTTTCTTTTAACAGCTCTCCCTCCCAAGCATAGTTGCTTTCTCCAGTGGCTTCCCTTGCACGACACGGGCAAAGTAACACAGTCTTGTGATTTTGCCTTCTTGTGACATGTCTGATGTTAGGCGCTCCAGAAGTTGCTTGGTTGCTTGTTAGTAACCGTGGGTATGTGAGGAATATGTAGGACACTTCTCCAGTACCGCAGGTCAAATGAGTCGATTTTCTTCCGGTCATGCTTTCTTAAGGTCCGATGACCAATTGAGTGCAAAGAATGTAGATCTTCCCATTCCTCACCAATCAGTTAGAACTGAAGAAGCTTCTTGGATGAGAAGCGAAACGCCTTCAAGGAGAACAACCAAGGAAGTCCAGTTGCCTTTTGAAAAAATATATCTTGGACAGCCATGACCTGGCTGGATTTGAGGATCTCCATAGATATACTGCAATACTCTTTTCTGGAGCCGCTTCAGAGGACAATCTGGTGCTCCCTTCTGCGACCTCAAATTTTGGGTCACAATTCTTGCAAATCCCAGAATTTCCTTCCCAGGAGATTCCACAACCACCGTGGGACTTTCAGCTTCAACTTTTTTTTTGTTGAGAAACTTTTTTGTTTTTTCTTTGAAGATACTTCACTTCTCACCCAAGAAGCTCCTTCAGCTCTGACTGGATGGTGGGGGATGGAAGGATTTATGTTCTTTGGAGGTTTACCTGTGTCCTCAGGGTCACCTGAGTGGGGCAAATGGGTGTGGAGCCTTCTTGGAACTGCTGAAAGGACTGTGCTGTAGACTGGAGATGGATGATGTCATATCCCTCCCCCCTCCGTTGAGAGAGAGAGCTGTTCAGGTTGGACATTGATCGCCTCTCTGACCCCTCGTTCAAACCAGCCGTCCTCTCTGTCCAAAAGGTGGACTTTACTGCTGTCTTCAAAAGAGGCAGCAAAGTCTCTTTTGTCTTTTAAATGCAGATGAACTATTGAATCTTGTCCTGATGGGTTTGTGTTCCTAGGTCAGTGATGGCGAACCTTTTTTTGGCTTTCATGCCAAAAGCAGGGGGAACCCAGGGCATGCCACATCAACGACCCAACGCGCATGATCAGCGCTTCCCCCTGCCCCATTTTTGGCATGCTTTTTTCCCCCTCCCCAGACTCCAGAAGCTTTATAGGAGCCTGGGGAGTGCGAAAAGAGCCTCCCTGAAGCCTCCGGAGCGCAAAAAACTGGCCCTGTGGGCAAACCCCAACTTCGAGAATGGACTTCCGGTTTGCTCGTAGGGTCGTTTTTAGTCCTCTGGAGGGCCTCTGGGGAAGGAGTGGGGGCTGTTTTCTCCCTCCCCAGGCTCCTATAAAGCCTCTGGAGCTTAAGGAGGGCGAAAAGTGGCTTCAAAAGAAGGCTGAAATCAGCTGACAGAGCAGCGCCTCTCGGGACGTGACGACATGGCTCCATGTGCCACCTGTGCCATAGGTTGGGCATCCCAGTCCTAGGTTGTGCCATGCGTTTTTGAAATGGATAACTGAAAATCTCCATCGATATTTGTTGAGAAATACGCAACGAGAAGACACTTGCGATGCCATCACTTCATCCTTCGAGGGCTGTCCGTTATTTATCCTTATTGCATAAATAATACTGGAGCAGTCAACCCCGCAGGGTGGGCCATACTACGTCATGTGAATCTGTGCTTTTATTGTATCGCTATACAGGTAGTGTTCGACTTACAGCCATTCGTTTAGCGACGGTTCAAAGTTACACTGGCACTGAAAAAAGGGACTTATGACTGTTTTTCACACTTACGTCCGTTGCAGTGTTCCCATGGACTCAGGATCAAAAGCTTGCTAGATCTTTGCGCGGTAAGTGTCCCAGCACAGCAGATCATGGAAGGAAGCAATTGTGGGGAGCAGGGAGTATTTCAGTGGGTCGGAGAAGCCTTGGATGGTCTCAGGCAGGTGGCCTGTTCCATCACTAGGCCGCCCATGGCCTTCCACACCCTGAAATAGCTCATGTGCAATTAACAAACTGCGCATTTGATTAACGAATGTGTGGGCGAAAAGAGGGAGTGATCACGTTCAAGGTATGAGATTCACTCGCATGAATCCTCAAGTTACAAATGGAATGGGCAAGCTCCGTTCCGTTCATAACTTGAATACTATCTGTAGTTAATTTCCCCTATTCCACATGTGGGCCACCCATTGTTCACCAATCCAACACATCACTTTTATTTTGGGGAAACAGTCTGCGCCTCCAGAAGGTTCCCATCACTTGGACTTGAAGCATCATGATTTTCTTAGGCTGCACGTAAATTCCTCCCCTCCCTCTCAGGTCCCAATACATCCCAAGCATTTCCCTTCCTCTTCCTCTGTATCTGTTGTCAAGTTCTGAGTAGAGGTGCATCACAAGTCAGCCTTGACAAGTTGTACATCAAGAACTATCTAGAGCAGGGCATGGAGATGAATCAGGATTGGTCAGGACAAAGGAGAACGAAGAATGACTGACATTCTTCCACCAAAGAGATGTCTGGATTGTTCAATACCTTGAGACAGAATCTTGCCAGGCTGAAGCAGATTATCATCTACATGATGCATATCTACTGCAAATTATAAGGTAGGAGCCGCCTTGACCCTCTTTCTCCCACATGCAATATAAGGTAAAGGTTCCGCTCGCACATATGTGCTAATCGTTCCCAACTCTAGGGGGCGGTGCTCATCTCTGTTTCAAAGCCAAAGAGCCAGCGCTGTCTGAAGACATCTCCGTGGTCATGTGGCCGGCATGACTAAATGCCGAAGGCGCACGGAACGCTGTTACCCCCAAAGGTGGCTCCTATTTTTCTACTTGCATTGTTTATGTGCTTTCGAACTGCTAGGTTGGCAGAAGCTGGGACGAGTCACAGAAGCTCCCTCCGTTAAGCGGCGCTAGGGTTTCGAACAGCCAACCTGCCTGATCGACAAGCTCAACGTCTTAGCCACTGAGCCACCGTGTCCCTTCAATAAAGACAAGCTAAGAACTAAGACTCCCTTGCAAAAAGTTACAAATTTTCACACTCATCCTGGCCCTTCCCGCCCCCCTTGACAATTTCATCTTCAGCCAATGGGGAGCTGCATAAGAGTTTTGAGAATCACTTGGATGTTTGGGTCAGCATGCGTAGCCTTGAACATTGGCACAAACTGGTTCCCCGCCTCCCTGGTCTTCGTCAAGCTGTCATCGTCGTCCGTCTGTCCCCAGTCCCCATCACATCCCCATACAGGTTTATTGCCCACTTGTCCCCCATGCCTCCACCCTCCTAACTTTTGTTGGCAGGATGCTGGCAAGGCGCCAAGCTGAAGACGGTAGAACTGACATTTTCATACGAAAAAACCCCGCCGAAGGGCATCCGGCCTCTTCCCCTTCCTTGAGGGAAGGCTGCTAAGGATGCTGCCCCCTCCCAGCCCCCTCCTCAGAGAGCAGGAAAGACCCTGCAATAAAAAGAAGTTGTGGCCTTCCTTTCGGCAGTGGCTTTGAACCTACAGGTAGTCCTCGACATACAACCACAATTGGGAGTAGAATTTCAGTTGCTAAGTAAGGCAGTGGTTAGGTGTGTCTGATTTTATAATCTTTTTTTTGCCATGGTTGTTAATTGAATCACCACAGTTGTTAAGCAAGTCATCCAGTTGTTAAGTGAATCCAGCTTTCCCCATTGACTTTGTTCATCGGAAGGTTGCGATCACATGACCCCCCAGGACAGTGCAACTGTCATAAATCCATGCCGGTTACAAAGTGCCCGAATTCTAATCATGTGACCACGGGGATGCGATGACAGTTGTAACCAGGAGGACTGAATGTAATGTAAGCCACTTGTTTCAACACTGTTGTAACTTGGAACAGTCACTAAATGAAGGGTCATAAGCCAAGGATGAGACCAAGCTGGAGCTAATCGCCAACGTTTTACAACAGGTATGTCCAAACTTGAGAACTTTAAGACTTGTGGACTTCAACTTCCAGAATTCCCCAGCCAGCTGCTGGGGAATTCTGGGAGTTGAAGTCCACAAGTCTTAAAGTTCCCTAGTTTGGACACCCCTGATTTAGAAGATCGACACAAAAAGGATTTTGACAGACTTGAACGCAGGGCTTCTATCTAACAAAATGAAATTCTACGGTGAGAAAAGTAAAGCAGCAAAAATGGAATGCACAGGTACAGTATAGGTGGTACCTTCCTCAACAGTAGTAACTGTGAAAGGGATCTTGGAGTCCTAGTGGACAAGCATTTAAATAGGAGCCAGCCGTGTGCAGCAGCTGCCAAAAAGGCCAACACAGTTCTAAGCTGCATCAACAGAGGGAGAGAATCAAGATCACGTGAAGGGTTAATAACACTTTATAATGCCTTGGTAAGGCCACACTTGGAATACGGCATTCAGTTCTGGTCGCCACGATGTAAAAAAGATGTGGAGACTCTAGAAAGAGTGCAGAGAAGAGCAAGAAAGAGGATTAGGGGACTGGAGACTAAAACATAGGAAGAACGGTTGCAGGAACTGGGCATGTCTAGTTTAATGAAAAGAAGGACTAGGGGAGACATGATAGCATCTTCCTATCTGAGGGGCTGCTCCCAACAAGGGGGGATCAATCTATTCTCCAAAGCACCTGAAAGCAGGACCAGAAGCAATGGGTGGAAACTCATCAACCTAAACCAAAAAAAAAAAATCTGTTGAGAACAATTCATCAGTGGAACAGCTTCCCTCCAGAAGTTCTCCTCCAGTGGTCCAACAGGGGCGCTTTCAAAGATGAGATTGGACAGCAATTTGTCTAAAAGGACATCCTGCTTGAGCAGGGAGTTAGACTAGAAGACCTCCAAGGTCCCTTCCCACTCTGTAATACTGTTATTGTTACTATCACTGCTACGGGTACTGTCCTTTCCTGATTTTCCTCCCATTTTACGGCCTTCCTTGCCACAGTTGTTAAGTGAAACACTATAGTTGTTAAGTCAGGAAACGTTTTTAAGTGAATCTGGCTCCCCCATTGCTTTTGCTGATCAGAAGGTTGCAATAGCATCAGGGGATCCCATCAAGTGGGGGTGTGGCTATTGAACCCCCCCCCCCCCTCTGCCTTTGCCTGGGGAAAGCCCGTCATATCACCCGAGGTCAACAGGCCTTCCACTTCAGGATGAGGCAAGCATCTGCGTGCCATTATTTATAAGATTTTATTGATTGCTAAATAAAGCTGCCCATGTTGCAACAGTGGGCAGCTGAGTTTTTCAACCTTGGGAACTTTAACATGGGGGCAGATGTTGCCATTTTTAAATGTTCTATCACCCAGTAAAGCGTACTTTTGCAATTGACTGGTGGTGAATTTGTCAATGCTGAGGGGGTTCAAGTGATGCGCCAGATGTTTTGGGACTGCAGCCAAGGTGCCCATTGCTGTTGGTGCAAACTTTGCTTTCCATTTGCAGATCTGTGTGTGTTTTGGGATCTTCTCCAGTTCCTTCTCTCCTCTTCTGTGGCCTCCAGGCACTGTCCCGTCCCCCATACAGACGTTTTTTTGTCCTTCTGATGGACAATTGCTAAGTCTGGAACCCTTTTAATGTCACCAGATTTATTTGCCATCCAACCTGTGGGACAAGACAGTTCCATTTACAGGGGGATAGACCACATGAAGGGTTAAAACCACTTTACAAGGCCTCAGGAAGGCCACACTTGGAATATTTGCATTCAGTTCTGGTCGCCACGATGTAAAAAAGATGCTGAGACTCTAGAAAGAGTGCAGAGAAGAGCAAGAAAGAGGATTAGGGGACTGGAGGTTAAAACATATGAAGAACGGTTGCAGGAACTGGGCATGGCTAGTCTAACGAAGAGAAGGACTAGGGGAGACAGGATAGCAGTCTTCCAATATCTCAGGGGTTGCCCCAAAGAAGAGGGAGTCAAACTATTCTCCAAGGCACCTGAGGGCAGAACAAGAAGCAATGGGTGGAAACTAATCAAGGAGAGAAGGAACTTAGAACTGAGGAGGAATTTCCTGACAGAACAATTAATCAGTGGAACAACTGATTAAAACTAGTGGAACGACTTGCCTCCAGAACCTATGAATGCTCCAACATTGGAAGTCTTTAAGAAGATGTTGGATATCCATTTGTCTGAAGTGCTGTAGGGTTTCCTGCCTGAGAAGGGGGTTGGTCCAGAAGACGAAGGTGAGATTCAGCAGGTTCTGGCGAACCAGTAGCAGAAATTTTGAGTAGTTTGGAGAACCAGCAAATTCCACCTCCAGCTGCCCCAGAATGGGGAGGGAAGGGGGATTTTGCAGTGCCACGCCCCACAGAGCTAGTAGTAAAAAAAAAAAGAATTTCACCACTGCCTCTAAGGTCCCTTCCAACTCTGTTATTCTATTCTATTCCATAGATGCAGGATCTGAGCAATGGTGGTTATAACAAAAAGACACACACACACACACACTGTTTCGCTGGACCTCCAAAGGTCTGAGAAAGGGGGCCTGAGACAAGCCTGGTTCTCCTTTAAGAAATAAGAGGCCATATTCTGGGTTAGAAATCAAGGCGAGGGGAGGACCTGAAAGAAAAGCCCTTCTAGATTGGGCGCCCCTTGAATATGGTGCCCCCCTCTCAAGGGAGGGGCTGCTTGGAGGTCCCCACACCACCCCTGACCTTAGGCGCCAGGCACAGAGCCAAGGGACATGCAGAAGGCAGAGGGAGGGGGTGGGAGAGAGGCCCCCTCCCTCTGCATGCGAGGAGACCAGGCTTTGCAAGCAAGGCATCCTCAGGGATAGGATGGGAGACCACCAGGAGAGGCCAGGAGGAGGGGGCAAGGGGATGGTGAGAGAGCAGCAGGGTTGCTGGAGGCCAAGTGCTAAGATAGGACTCCCCTTAGACTAGCTTCCATCCATTTCCTTCCTTCCTATCTATCTACCTACCTTCTGTAGCTACCTTCCTTCACTGCTTCCCTCCTTCTTCCCACCCTCCCTACCTCCCTCTTTCCTTCCTTCCTTCTTACCTATCTACCTTCCTTCACTGCTTCCCTCCTTCCCTCCCTCCTTCCTACCTACCTTCCTTCCTTCCTTCCTACCTATCTACCTTCCTTCACTGCTTCCCTCCTTCTCCTTCCTTCCCTCCCTCTTTCCTTCCTTCCTTCTTACCTATCTACCTTCCTTCACTACTTCCTTCCTTCTCCTTCCCATCTCCCTCCCTCCTTCCCTCCCTCCCTCCCTTCCCAGCCCAGGAGGGGACGAGGGGAGGGCCAGGGGGCAGCAGACTACTGATGGTTAGGGACCTCCTAGGACGGGATACCACCAGGAGAGACTGAGAGGAGTAGACGATAGTAGGGCAGTTCTGCGCGTGGCTTTAGCTCGGGATCTCGCAGTCCCTGATAAACCGATACCCGCGGGGAGGGGGAGGGGGCGTGGCGGGAGGCATCGGAGATAAAAAGGAAGGCAGCTGGGGAGCCCGGCCGGGGATCGGGCCATGGAGGCGGCGGAGGCGCTGGGTGCAGGGGCGGCGCTGATGCTGGGGCTCTACGCGCTGCTTTACTACAACTTCGGAGCGGCCACCCGGTGCCGGAACGCGGTCAGCCTGCGGGGCAAGACGGTGCTCATCACAGGTCAGCTGGGGGGGGCATTGCCTTTCTTCCCACCCACCCCTCTCTTCCTCCCTTCCATAAGCCCCCCTCCCACCTCAGGGGCTCCGCGCAGATCAAACTCCCGGAGCAAAAGCGCAGCGCGAAGGTCCCAGAGAGACGGGAGTGGAAAGTCGACCCCAACCCAGATTTCTCCGCGGAGTTTCTGCCCCATCCAGGTCCTCTTCTTTGGGGCAGCCCCTCAAAAGGCTGCTCTCATGCCAGCCTATTGCTTCTCTTTAGATGTGGGTGCCAGTTGATTGGCATAGGAGGGGCTGGAAACCAGCTCATTTCACGTGGGGACAAGAGTCCCTTCCCTTAATCCCTGGCTCTGCTTCGGCCGCCTCAAAGCTCTCCCCCTCCCACCTGGGATGGAGAGAAGCCGGTAGCCATTCGGAGGAGAAGCTGAGGATGCAGAAAAGCCAGTTCGGCCCTTGGAGAGAGGCTGGAGGATCAAGCGGCATGTTAAACGCTGCCACAAAACGAAGCCAAGATCCAGGATCAGGGGTGACAGTTGCCAGCAGGAAGATTCCAGTTCAGATATTGAAATAATTCCTGATGCTAAGAGCAATTACACCAGAAACAGGAAAGTTTGGTCTAGTGGCGAAAGCACCAGGATTGAAGCCAGGGGGCAGTGAGTTCGAGTCCTGCCTTAGGCATCAAAGCCAGGCTAAAGGGACTGGAACTCACCGTCTCCTGGTGATTGGGCCAAAGTCGCCACTCTGATCCAAACCAATCAAGGAGAGAAGCAGCCTGGAACTAAGGAGAAACTTCGTAACAGTGAGGAGAATTGACCAGTGGAACAGCTGGCCACCAGAAGTTGTGGGTGCTTCATCACTGGAGATTTTTAAGAAGAGATTAGAAGTCATTTATTTGAAATGGTATGGGTTCTCCTGAACTCAAATATTTTAGCCACCTAAGGAGAAGGAAGGACTCCCTGGAGAAGAGCCTCAAGCTGGGAAAGATGGAGGGAAAAAGAAGAAGAAGGGGACGGCTGAGAAGGAAGAGGCTGGATGGAGTCACCGAAGCAGCCGGCCTGAGCTTCAATGGACTCCGGAGGATGGGAGAGGATAGGAAGGCCTGGAGGAACGTTGTCCATGGGATCGCGATGGGTCGGACATGACTTTGCAGCTAACAACAGCAACAAGGTTCTCCTGCTTGAGTAGGGGGCTGGATTAGAAGACCTCCAAGGTCCCTTCCAGCTCGATTCTGATTCCGATTCTTTGCCTGGAAAAGAACTTGCTGATTGCGGTATAACTACTTTTTGTCTCAATTTTGCCATGAGTGTACGATCTGTGACATGAAAGTGCCTTCCACAACCTCACCATAGTAGCAGACTTTGGCTGTGCCGCAGCCAGTGTTATGCCTCCTACAACGCTCTTTCTGTCTCACTGACTTCCTTTCAACCTGGATACAAAATTGATGATCATTAGTCTCCCTGCTTGGTATGGTTAATCATCTACCTAATCCTACAAAAATCCCTGACTTTGTGCAAGTTTGCAAGTGTAAGAATTGATGCTGTTTTGAAGGCAAAGGATGGTCACCCCAAAAATGGATTTGATTTGGATTTACATTATGTTTTGTTAATTGAGAAAAATAAACAAAGAACACAGCTATTTCTGAAAGCACAATTTGCCTCATGTTTGCCCCACTGCCTGAAACATCTGCACAATACTCTTCAGCAGAGGGATGGTGCAAGGGGGAAAACTCTCCCTGTGTCTAGTTGTTTTGGGATGCAATGCCCTCCAGCGCCACCTTGAGGGGAGGAATTGAAACAATTTATGTCCAGGATGTGATATTTTCTCAGCCCTCCTCCTGACCCGCACAGAGGGGTGAAATTCAACTGGTTTGGACTGGTTCAGGCGAACCGGTAGGGACGATTTGAATCGTTTTTCCGAACCGGTAAAAATCACCCCTGGTTGGACCCACCCATGCTTGCCTGGTTGCCGCTCCCCCTTTCCTACCGCTCCCCTCCCCCCTTCCAGCCACTCGCCCCAGACACTCACCGCTGCCTTATATATGTTGCCTTCACCACAAGGCCCGCTGATCGCCTTGCCAGTCACCTCATCCGCCCAGCTCACCAAAGGTAAGCAATGCATGCCCCCCGCTCACCCTTCGCCTTGGGTTGGGGCCCAGGGGCACACCATTCCCTAAGGCCCCGGAGCCACCACCTGCCTCCACTGTGTCGGGGAATGCGCCATTCCCCAGCTCTGGCTTTGCCCTGCAGCCACTGCCCGCCTTGCTCACCTACCTTCGTGCCTTGGGGGGGGTGGCACAGTGAGGCTCAGCTGCCTTTCACGCTGGCGGTCGTTTTCTGCAGCCTTCTGAGCAGCTTGGCTGTGACGCCGTTATCCTGCCCAGGTCTGGCCACAAGTGGCAATGGGGTACTGCCCTATTCCAGCTGTGCACGCACACACCATTGCCTGCCAATGCCACGCGCGACTGGACCCAGGCATGATAACGGCAGCAAACGGAGGGATGGTGTTGCAGCCAAGATGCTTATAAGACAGCCACTGGCCGCGGTCTTTAAGGTACGACCCTGGGAGGGAGGGGGGAACATAAAGGGACAGACTGCGGCTGGCGGCTGCCTTCTGAGCAGGGAGGGAGAAAAGTTTGGTTGCAGCATTCAATGTGGCTGCTTCTCTCCTCCTTCTCGGACTCATTTACACACAGAGCAAACATGAGGAGGAGGCGAGGAGCAGCCAGGTGGAACGCTAGAAGACTTGGCCGGCCAAACTTTTCTGTCCATTCTGTGGACGTGGCTTGGTGGTTTGCCGTGAGTGATGCAAACTTGGCCATGTCCACTCAGTCACGTGGATTCCACCACCAAGCCACGCCTCCAAGCCACGCCCACAGAACCAGTAAGGGGGGGGGGAATTGAATTTCCCCACTGCTGTACAGTGTACAATTCTTCCATGAAAGGCAGGCTGGTTGCAATCGTTATTTCTGCAGTCCTAAGTATCCATTGGAGCCTGTACCTGTTTGCTTCCTGTACTATACCAGGCATAAAGGAGGATTACTTAGCTACTCTCATCCGTATATGTATGCAACCATTGACCTTCAAATTATTTTGCAACTTGTGTTAGTAAGGTGACATCCTGCAGAGCCAGTGTTGGGAGACCTGCACCATCCTCTGGTCAGACAGAAGTATTGCATCCCATTTTTAGAAATTCTTTCCATTTTTTAATTTTTTTATTATTGTTTTTATTTACCACCCATCTCGATGCAAAGCAACCTTTTCAAAGGCCTTGTGGATGCTGCAAGGATTGTAAAACAGTTATAAATCACTTTTTCAGCCCCACTGTCATTTTGAACTTTCACTAAATGAATGGTTGTAAGTCAAGGACCACTTGTATTTCCCCTGAATAATTTTAATCCATTCTTCTTTGTTGATGCAAGACTGCTCTGAAACAGTTGTGAAAATCATGCCCTGAGCCAGCATACCTCAACCTGTGCAATTATAAGATGTTGCTTAACTTTAATTCTGGGAGTTGCCAAGGTTGGGAAACAGTGCCAAAGAAATGTTTGACTGTGTAACACCACAAGAATTACAAGCCCAAAATACAGGCCCAGCTCCTGGATCCCTGTCAAAGACTGGGCGATCTTGGTGAATCCTTTCTCTGCCCTTTCCTAGGTGCAAATACTGGGATCGGGAAGGCCACAGCGGTGGATCTGGCCCGGAGAGGCGCCCGGGTCATTCTGGCATGCCGCGACAGAGTGAGAGGAGAATCCGCCATGTACGACATCAGACGGGTAAGCGCCTGCCGTGTGGTTTGCTCTGTTCCTCCGATTTCTTCTGCATCCAGGTGTTTTCCTCATGGTTTTTATTCATTTATGTAGTGTGTGGCATCTAAAGAAGTCGTGTAATCCCTCATATGCAACACAGATAAAATACGCTATACAAGCAAGTGGAAATCTATGTTTAAATAAATCATCAACAAATATGTATATATCAAAAAGGTGGACCATACAATAGACAAGACAGTGTGCATCTTCGTTTTCTTTCCAGCTGCCTTGGAAATGGTGGGAGAGGGAGCAAAAGGCATTTGGCGGGGGTTGGGGGAGGGCAGAAGGTGAAAGTGGAAATTTTTGAGAAGCGCTTAGGCTGTCGGCTTGGGTTTTGTTTACCATCCTCAAGGCCAACTGTCTGACGGTATGCAGAAGGAAGGAACTGTGCACCTGAATCAAAGAATTTCCCAAAACATCTTCTTGGCCAATGATTGAACTCTGGTTGTCTGGCTATTGTGGGGTGGGCTCTAGGGTTTGTTTCAGTTTGGTGCTTTGCTTCAGATCTTGCCTGAGTTAGCTGTATTCAGTTCTTTCCTAGTAAAAGCACCTTTTCTCTAATTCTATGGAGTCGAGGGTTTTTCTTTCTGAGTGATTGAGCAGAAGCAACCATGACAGTTGTTAAGTCAACCAGGCCTAATTTTTTGCCATGGTTGTTAGGCAAATCACTACAGTTGTTAACCGAATCACATGATCATTAAGCGAATCCATCTCCCCTCCTCCCCCGATTGACCTTGCTTGTCTGAATCCTCTTGGGACAATCACAAGTAGTGATCACATGACCCCAGGACATTGCCACCATCGGAAATATTGCTGGTTGCCAAGCACCCAAATTTTGATCACATGGCCATGGGGATATTGCAAAGGTCAAAAGTGTGAGTGGTTATAAGTCAAGGACTGCCTGTGTTATTTTATTACGCACCATCCAAAGAGATTGCTGGGGGATGAGGAGACCTACATAAAAGGTGAGTAAACTGGATCGGTGTTGGAAACTGCAGCGGATCCCGAGGCTCAGGATTCCTTCCGCTCCTTTTCCAGGAAAGTGGGAACTCGGAGGTGATCCTGATGATCCTGGATCTAAACAACCTGAACTCCGTGCGAGCTTTTGCGCAGACCTTCTTAAAATCGGAGCCCCGTCTGGACATCCTCATCAACAACGCAGGTGGGGGCAGAGCAGACCCTCCCCAGGGTCTCCAGGCGAGGAAGGGGGAAGATGGTGGCCGTCTCCAGCATTACTCTCTCTTCGGGGATTTGGCCATAACTTTCGAAGCAGCTCTCTCTCATTTGTGATAGTTTGTTTTTTCGTATACTGCCTTTAGTATTATTTTTACAAATAGGAAAGTGAACAGATCCAACACAAATTTCTCCTCCTATTTTTCTCAAACAACAACTGTGGGATGGGATCAGAGCTGGCTGGTGATTGGCCCAAAGTCACTCCTGTGACCAACGCGATTTTACTTTTTTTTGTTCACTATCAGGTGTTTTTGCTAAAAATTCCAAGTAAATGCCTTTTTTCTTTGACAAAAGTAATATAAATTGCAGTCGTGTGACACGTTGCCAAGAGCAGGCCTGTTTCCAAGCACACAAAATGTGATCATGTGACCAAGGGAGAGCCACTGGAGCTTCAGAACCTAGTCGTAATTACCTTTTGGTTATTATGTCCATGGTAACCTCCAATGATCGCGAAATGTTGCGCCATAAGCCAACATGTAACCTTATTTTTCTGACAGGGGTTGTTAAATGTGGTCAAACCATTGATGACTTCAACCAGAATTTCCAGGTCAACCACTTGGCCCACTTCCTGCTGACGCACCTGCTCCTGGACCGGCTGAAGCGCTGCGCCCCGAGCCGTGTCATAAACGTGGCCTCGAATATGCATTCCTTTGGGGAAATCGACTTTTGGACCATCCACAAGCCAGTGGAAGGGATGTGGCAGGCCGTAAGATCGTACTCCAACAGCAAACTAGCCAACATTATCCATGTCCGAGAGTTGGCCAAGCGGCTGGAAGGAACCAACGTCACCTGCTACGTGGTTCATCCAGGTGAGTGGGAGTCCGGCTCCAAGGCGGCCCAGATGAGCCTCCCCCACAAGTCCTTCTGTGACTCCGCCAGGCATTTCTCTCCCACTGAGGCTTCCTCAACCCCCTATGCAGAGCTCAGCTGGGGAGGGAGACGTCTCGCACCCTCCTGGGTCCAGAATACTAGAATCTTAGGGTGGGAAGGGTCCTTGGAGGTCTTCTAGTCCAACCCCCTGCCTAAGGCAGGTATGAGGCTTTCCCCAGTCTCTTACTCCTCTTTGCCCTCCTCCTCCTGCCTCTTTTGTTCCTGCCATCCTTCCCTTTGCTCCTCCTCCTCCTTTTATTCCTTCTCTTTCTTCTCCTCCCCTCTTTCTTCCCTCTTCTCCTCTTCTCCCTCCTGTCCACAAACTCCATTCTCTTCTAGCACTGATGATGTAAGATAGTTGGGTGATGAAACTTCAACACTTCCACACTTCAATCCTGAGCTATAAATATTCTATCAGAACATTATTATTTAATATTGTTTATTTGAATGTATTACCACCTCACTGCAATGGATTCATGTGTTCAAAACAGCTCACACATACACACATATATACATACATACACACACAAAATCACATACGCCCCATTGGCACTCAATGTCAGCTCTTGGTCTTCTGAAAAGTTTTCTGTGTTGCCCAAATGGCCCGTGATTCCTGGGGGGAGGCGGGGGGGCAGTGGTGGGTTCCAGCAGAAACTACTGCCAGTTCGCTGAGGGGCACACTGTTCGTGCATCACAGTACAACTTAAATTGCTCTGCACATGCGCAGAAGCAAAAAACAAGATGACGGCGCCTACAACGCCGCCAGGAGAACCGGTTTGGGGGCATGACAGGCCTGGGTGGCTGCTGGTTCGAGCAACCCAGACTACCAAGTTACTACCGGTTCGGCTGAACCAGTCTGAACCGGTAGGAATCCACCACTGGGGGAGGGGGGGGAAAGAAAGAGGTGCTGTGCGGAGGGTTCATATGGGAACTTCCCCCCCCCCAAAAAAATCTGGACAATCTTTCCTCCCCACCCAACTTTAACAGCCTTTGTTTTCAGGATTTGTTCAAACCGAAATTGGTCACTCCCATCCCCGTTGGGTAGTTTGGCTGCTGCGGACCATCAAACCGTTCCTCCGAGGTGGGAAAACTGGTGCCCAGACCTCCATCTACTGCGCCACCGAGGAGGGAATCGAGAGGCTGAGCGGGAGGTATTTCGTGGACTGCCGGCCGAAGGTGCCCTGGCCACAAGCCTGCGATGACCAGGTGGCCGAGAAGCTCTGGGAATTCAGTGAGTTGCTGCTGGGACTGACCACTTCAGACAAGGAAGAACAGAAGCGGCGTTTTGGGTAACTGAAAGTGGGCGTCACACAATCAAAATTCGGGCACTTGGCAACCCACGTGTATTTGTTCCAGCATCCTGGGACTACGTGATCTGTCATATCTGTGACCTTCCCAGCAGCCTTCCTACAAAGCAGAGGCAATGGGGGAAGCCAGATTCACTTAACGACTGAATGATTCGCTTAATAACTGACATTGTTCGCTTAACAACCATGGCAAAAAGGTTGCAAAATCGGGCACAACTCATTTAACAACTGTGTTGCCTAGGAACAGAAATTCTGGTCCCAGTTGTGGTTGTACTTCCTGTAAACCAGGAGATGAAACTGCAGGGAACGCAACCCCCCTTGCCCCCACCCACCCACACACAGAGGGGTTTTTGGCACAGCTGAGACAAGCATTTAATTCCCGATAAAGTTACAAACTTGAAATCATTGTGGAATTCATTGTGGTGAGCTGCCCATTGTTGAGTTTCAAGACTGGTAGCCATATTGATTTAAGTACTGTAAACCAAATCCACCAAGTTGTTGATCTTTCTTTTCTCCAGCCTGGTCTTTCTTTCTGGTCTTGGAAATCCATGGCAGGAACCGGGATAAGGGAAGGAAGGAGGTTGCTTCTATACCAGCCTCCCTGCTGTGTAGCCACTTCCTTGTCTGACCTGCCGGAGGCCGTCTCAGGGCTGGTGGTGGAGTTACCCAGGTTTACGGTTCCGGGGGACTTTGACCAGTGGTGGGTTGCAATTTATTTTACTACTGGTTCGCTCGTGTGTGTGCGCGCACATGCGCAGAAGCGTCCGGGCTGAGGGGCGGAGCCTCCTGCCACTGCCATAGCGGTTCATCCGATCCGGGCCAAACCTGCAGCAACCCTCCTCTGACTTTGACCTGCCATCCCTGGATGCGGCTTCAGAAGCAGCCCAGAAGTTCATGGCTTCCATGGCGGCCCTGGGCCTGTCCCAGATCATCTCAGTCCCAACTCAGGACGGTGGTCACATACCAGATATGATCTTCTTGTCGCAGCAATGGCAACCTGATCTGATGGGCTAATCTAACCTTATCCCCCTTGTCATGATCAGACCATGCCTGGCTCCCTGGACTCCTTGGAGACAGAATGGGACAACTCACCATAGGACAATCCACGTGGGATAAATTCAATGCAATAAATGCCTGCACTGTTTGTTCAACATTATTTCCATTTTTGTCAATGAAAATAATGTCGAAAAAACAATGGTGGATAACATTTATCGTGTGGAATTATCCTGTGTGGAATTGTTGATTGTGTGGCAGTATGTGGTGAGATGGCCGTGGTGCAGTGCTGGGATACGACTGGTATGCCCAGGTACAGGCGTACTAGTGCCTGCTGGGAGCACAAGGTACCGTTCCGGTACGGTGCTCCGGAGCGCCCACCCGTTCACCCTCCTTACCTGTATTTGAGCCGATCAGAGCTTCTGAGCATGCGCATGGAGCATAAGGCACCTGCGCGATGCTCCGCTGAGCAGTTGGAGCATCGCAGGTGGTAAGAATGCACACACACGCTGCGCGCATGCATGAGGTGGACGCCCAGCCCCATTGCACAGTACCGTTTGCAATGGGATTCAGAACCCACCACTGCTGTGATGGGTTGGCATCCATGAGTTGTCCTAGACCTCCCCCCCCCCCCCCGAGAGGTTCACCTCCATTGTTTGATGGACTCCAGTGGATTCCATAGGAAAGTGGGGGATATTCCTGGGGCTTTGCTTCATGTTCCTGTCGAAGTTCATGCTTTGTCATTGTGAATGGTTTTATCTGCTGTGTGTCATGGCTGTTGAATTTAATGTCTTTTCTTCTTTAATGCTTTATACTGTAAGCTGCCCAGAGTCATTGGATACCAGATGGGTGACAAATAAATTGTAAATAGTAAATAATAAATTATAAAAATGTAAATAAATAAATAAAATAAATTCCAAATATAGCACTTTTTTTACCGGCAGAGAAGGTGGTTGTATCTCAGAGCAAGTTGGAGTATTTGTACAGGTATTTGAATGTTTGTGGGGTCTTTGGGTGCTTCCTGAGCTTCGTGATTTTCCTGCAGATGTTTCATGACCCAACTAGAGAACCTCATCAGTGCTAGGAAGAGGAGGAGGAGGAGGCAGGCTGTGGGATCCTTGGTGCTCTCTCAGCTTGATGGTTTTCTTGCATATGTTTCATTACCCAACTAGGTGATATCATCAATGCTAGAAGGGAGGGAGGTTTGCAGTGTAGAGGAGGAGAAAGAGGAGGAAGAGAACTGTGGGGTTCCTGGTGCTCTCTCAGCATGGGGAATTCTGGGAGTTGAAGTCCATATTGTAAAGTTGCCAAGAGTGTGCACCCCGAATTGGCAGATTTCAGGGCAGACTGAAATAGTTTATATAAGATGCCATGAGCCGACTGGATGAATCCATAGTGATGCTGGCAAAGATACCAGATCCAGATTTTCCTTTCAGTCCTTTTCCTTGACTTCCTTTTGCTCCTCAGTAGAAAATGAGCATTCCAACAGTCCAGGTGAACACTTTTCACCCTTGTTAAGGTGCTTAAAATTTAATTGCTGGAGTAGTGAAAGGTGGGACAATGAGTAAGCACACACAATTGTAGCTAATTACTTAAAGGGAGCTGGCCGCTGCCTGAGGTAACCTGGGCTGTGATTGGTTGCTGAGAGTGAAAAGGGGGCGTTCCCTAGTTTCCCCACCTTTTTTTCCTCTGCGTGCTGTGTGTGCCCTATGTTCTCTGATTTACCTCAGGTTGTCCCTGCTGTGTTGATTTCTTGTTTGCTTTACTGTAAATATATTTATTTATATAAAACCGGTTCATGTCAGTCTTTCTGACTCCATTTCGACACTGGCTGTGCAATTCCTTGACAAATTATGGGCCCAGAAACGCCCTGAAGAGCCAGTAATATATATATTTTTATGAGGTAAAAGTTTCTTCGTGAACCTGTGGGAGCATGAGGACGGCCTGTGAACACTGCAAGATGCTTGTTGTGACAGGAGGAGGATTTTCTGTGGCTCCTATTAGTGAAACAAATATCTCATATGTGCCTGTTTGCCCGCCTTATTTATTGTAAATACATTGATTTATATAAAACTGGTTCACCTCAGCATTTCTGATTCCATTTGGACACTGGCTGTGTAATTCCCTGGAAACCTTGCATTATTAGAATTTATGAACAGTCGAAGGAAGGATTCATTCAGAAGGGCTGAGCTACGTTTCTCTCTCACTCTGGGGCCCTCCAGCCCATCTTGGACTCAGAGGATCCTGGCAGCCGGAAAGCTGGTTATCGTGGCCTGGAACGGGGGCAGGATTGTCCCTGTGCCATCCGAGGCTCTGGAATGGCTGGGGTGGGGGCAGGGGGTGTCTGCTGCTATGCCCCCCTTGAGGACTGCTGATGCTATCCGTGGGCAACCTGGTTTTCTGCCATATGGAAGCCAGAAAAGAATAACAGAGAAGGAATAACTTTCCCAAGATTATTTCCCAATTACACCCCCATCTAACCAACTGGGAGAAAAGACAGAAAAGTCATTATTTAATATTCTTCATTTGAGTGTACAAGTAGACCTTTTTTTAAAGCAACCGTTTGAAGTTACTGACAAATGTGATTTACGCTCACTTTTCAGTGATGAGCTTTGCAGCATTCCCATGGTCACATGATCAAAATTCAGATGCCTCCTTCCGACAGACAAAGTCAATGGGAAAACCAGGTTCGCTTAACAACTGGGATACTAACATAATAACTGGAGTGATTCACTTATTTGACCTACAACCATCATTTAGTGACCTGTTCAAAGTGACATTGGCACTGAAAAAAGTGACTTATGACCAGTTTTCACACTTGTGACTGTTGCAGCATCCCCATGCTCCCGGGATTTATGATGGTTGCAGGATCTTGGGTTCCGTGATTCCCTTTTGCGACAAGCAAAGATAATGGGAAGCTTAGATTCACTTAGCAACCGTGTTCCTAACTTAGGAACTGCAGAGATTATGCTTAACAACTCTGGCAAAAATAAAAAAAATATGGGAGAAAACTCACTTAACAACTGTCTTGCTTAGCAACAGAAATTTTATTTTATTTATTTTATTTTTATTTTATTAAATTTATAGACCGCCCCCTCTCCCCGAAGGGACTCGGGGCGGTGTACAGACAGAAGCTAAAATACCGTATACACAATAAAAAATATAATAGAAACCCCTTAAAAACAAATTAAATATAGGGTCTGTACAGAGATAATAAAAATTAAAACAGGTTAAAAGGACAACCCTTTAAAATTTAAAATACCGGCCAGGAGGATTGAAGATTAAAAACTACGATTGGGCCAGGCCTGCTAATTGGAACACGTGGGTCTTGAGTTTCTTGCGGAAGGAGCGGAGATCGGTGGTAGTTCTAATGTCGGGGGGGAGGTCATTCCAGAGGGTCGGGCCCATCACAGAGAAGGCCCTACTCCTGGGCGCCGCCCGCTGGCATTGCTTAGTGGACGGCATCCGGAGGAGTCCCTCTCTGTGAAAGCGAATTGGTCGCAGGGATGTGTGGGGCAGGATGCGATCCCGCAGATAGCTAGGTCCTGTGCCATGGAGCGCTTTAAAGGTAATAGTCAACACCTTGAAACGCACCCGAAAAGCCACAGGTAGCCAGTGCAGCTCACGCAGGAGAGGTGTTATGTGGGAGTACCTGGTACCTCCCATGATTACCCGCGCGGCCGCATTCTGGACCAGCTTCAGCCTTCGGGCGCATTTAAGGGGAGCCCCATGTAGAGAGCATTACAATAGTCCAGGCGGGACATCACAAGCGCGTGAGTGACTGTGTGAAGGGCGTCCCGATCCAATAGGGAACGCAATTGGCGCACCAGGCGAACCTGGTGGAACGCCCCCCTTGCCACGGCTGTCACATGGTCATCCATCGACAGCCGAGTATCTAGGAGGACGCCCAGATTGCGTGCCCATTCCACGGGGGCCAGTTGTTCGCCCCTGATGGCCAGAGATGGAACCCACTGGTTGAACCGGGGCGCCGGTAACCACAGCCACTCCGTCTTGGAGGGGTTGAGTTTGAGCCTGTTGCTTACCATCCAGACCCGTACGGCCTCCAGGCACCGGGACATCACTTCGACGGCCTCGTTGGGGTGGTTCGGGGTAGAGATGTACAGCTGAGTATCATCAGCATACAGATGATACTCAACCCAAAACCACGAATGATCTCACCCAGCGGCTTCATATACGTGTTGAACAGGAGAGGCGAGAGGACCGACCCCTGCGGCACCCCACAAGTGAGTGGCCTCAGGGTCGACCTCTGCTCCCCTGCCAGCACGCATTGTGTCCGGCCGGAGAGGAGGAGGAGAACCATCGCAGAACGATGCCCCTCACCCCCAGCCCCTCCAGACGACGCAATAGGATACCATGGTCGATGGTATCGAAAGCAGCTGAGAGATCTAATAGGACCAGGATGGAGGAGCAACCCCCATCCTTGGCCCTCCAGAGATCATCCACCAACGCGACCAAGGCCGTCTCCGTGCTGTGACCGGGCCGGAAACCGGACTGGCGCGGGTCTAGATAATCAATTTCCTCCAAGTGGCGTGGGAACTGTTGCGCCACTACACTCTCTACAACCTTTGCCAAAAAGCAAAGGTTGGAGACAGGACGATAGTTGGTTAACATAGCTGGATCCAGGGAAGGCTTCTTGAGTAGAGGCCTCACCACCGCCTCTTTCAAGGCGGCCGGCAAGGACCCCTCTCTCAAGGAAGCGTTGACTAACTCCTGGAGCCAGCCTCGAGTAACCTCCCAGGATGCCAGTATAAGCCAGGAGGGACACGGGTCCAATAAACATGTAGTGGCTCGCAATCGCCCACGCAACCTGTACATATCATCGGCTGCAACAGGGTCAAACTCCTCCCAGAATGGTCCCTCAAGATTCGCCTCCGACGTCCCCCCTGGACTACTGGAGGGGACCCACCCACTCGCTACGGATTTGAGCGATTTTGTCCTGCAGATATTCCCCAAATTCCTCTGCTCTGCCCTGCAAGGGGGCTTCCCGCGGCCTCTGCAAAAGGAGGGAGCGGGTCACCCGAAACAGGGCGGCAGGGCGGTTATCTGCGGACGCAATAAGAGCGGCACAATATTGACGCTTGGCCACTCTTAATGCCACAAGGTAGGTCCGTAAATAGACTCTTACCTGTGTTCAGTCAGATTCGGAGCGTGAAGATCTCCATCTGCTCTCTAGGCGTCTCTTGTGGCGCTTCATCACCCTTAGCTCCTCGGTAAACCAAGGGGCCAGGGCGACTCGCTGCCGCCGGAGAGGCCGCAAAGGCGCAACCCGGTCCAAGGCCCCGGTAGCCGCATCGTTCCATGCGGCCACCAGGTCCTCCATCCGGGAGCGGGTCAGGGCTACAGGAAGTGGCCCAAGCTCCGTCTGGAACCTGTCGGGTTCCATCAGTCGCCTGGGGCGGAACCATCTAGGACCTTCTGGTTCCGCCTCCCCGCGATGGGGGGTAGCGCCTGGGAAGTCGAGCCAGAGAAGTGAGTGATCTGACCATGACAGGGGTGTAATAGCTAAATCCCCTATTCCCAGATCACTCTTCCACTGGCCAGAGACAAAAATAAGGTCCAGCGTGTGGCCTCCCTCGTGTGTGGGGCCCTGAATTATTTGAGTCAGGTCCATGGCTGTCATGGAAGCCATGAACTCCCTAGCCGCCTCGGATGATTCGCCTATCGACGGTCCAGGTTGTGGCCTCCCTCGTGTGTGGGGCCCTGAATAAGGTCCAGCGTGTGGCCTCCCTCGTGTGTGGGGCCCTGAATTATTTGAGTCAGGTCCATGGCTGTCATGGAAGCCATGAACTCCCTAGCCGCCTCGGATGATTCGCCTATCGATGGCAGGTTGAAATCCCCCATAACCAGTAGCTTGGGGGTCTCAACCGCCATCTCTGCAATCATCTCGAGGAGCTCTGGCAGGGCCGCTGATGCATAGCGAGGAGCCAAGTATACAATCAGCAAGCCCAACTGACTCCCTGGGCCCCACTTCACGCCCAGAGACTCACACCTGGATATCTGTGGCACAGTGAACTCCCTCGGCTCCAGGCCCTCCCGTATAATCACCGCTACCCCGCCACCCCTACCCAGGGCCCGCGGCTGATGGAATGCACAGTATCCTGGTGGGCACATTTCCACGAGGGGTGAACCCCCCTCGTGGCCCAACTAGGTCTCCGTTATCCCTGCAAGGTCCGGCTCCCCCTCCAAAATCAGATCATTAATGAGGGGGGCCTTATTGACAACGGACCTCGCGTTGCATAAGATCAGCCTCAGGCCCTGGCTCTGTAGATCCTGACCACCTAGAGTGCGGGGGTTGGTACAAATGACCGGGCGTGTCCAACGGCCACGGTCTCCCAACCGGCTGTAGAATCTTCGTCTATCCTCGCACCCGCCCCTCCCTACGATCGTTGAAATAAAAAGACCCTCTAATGGAACGTTATTCTCCCTCCCCTCCCCCGCTCCGCTCACTTCCCTCCCGACCACACCTGTTCGCCTGGCACTAACCCACTCCTGGCCTGGTTAACCCTCCCCCGCACCCTGGAGCCCACTAAAACATTTAAAAAACATCTGGTTAAAAAACCCCTAAGTCTCCGCTTCCTCCAATTTAAGCTTAATTGTGGTTGTAAGTCGAGGACTACCTGTATAGGGCAGGACACAGAGATGAATCAGGAATTGTCAGGATCTGAGAACAAAGAATGACACACAGTAATTCTGCCAAGGAGATTCCTTGATAGTTCAATACCTTGGAACAGAATCTTGCCAAATCAAAGCAGATTACCATCCATGAGGCTCATATTATCTGCCAATTACAAGGGATGAGCCGTCTTGAGCCTTTTTCTTTACCTATAATATTTATGCTAAGTTGCTTCTTCCTCCTCTGGAATGCACCCCTCTCTCCCCCCTCCCCCCCGGAATCTGCCCCATTTTACTCCCACACAGGAACCCCTCCCCCCGCCTCCCAAAGGAGGTTCAGCTTCTCCCATTGAGGGAAGGCTGCTAAAGATGCTACCCCCCCCCAACCGCCCCAGTGGGCAAAGGGACCCTTCAATAAAAGAGGTTGTGGCCTTCCTTCCCGGCAGTGGCTTTGATGCTACAGGTAGTCCTCGAGTTACGACCACAATTGAGACCAGAATTTCTACGGCTAAGCAAGGCGGTGGTTAAGTGGATCTGATTTTATGTCGTTTTTTGCCACGGTTGTTAAGTGAGTCACCCGGTCGTTAAGCGAATCCAGCTTTCCCCATTGACTTTGTTCATCGGAAGGTCGCAAATGGCATTCACAGGGCAACTAGGGCAGGGCAACTGTCATAAATCCATGCCGGCTGCCAAGTGCCCGAATTCTTATCAAGTGACCACGGGGATGCGACGACAGTTGTAACCGTGAGGACTGGTTGTAACATAAGCCACTTGTTTCAATGCTGTTGAAACTTCGAACGGTCACTAAACGAAGGTTTGTAAGCCAAGGATGAGACCAAGCTGGAGGTAATAGCCAACTCTTTAGAAGTTCGGCACAAGAAGGAGTTCAACAGACTTGAACTCAGGGCTTCTATGCAGCAAAACGAACTTCAATGGTGAGAAAAGTAAGGCAGGATAAACCATATGTACAGGAACAGCTCAGGTGAGACCTGGCTCAATGCCAGTCACTGGGAGATGGGTCTTGGAGTGGACGGTCCCTTAAAGATGAGCCAGCCGTGACCAGCAGCAGCCAAATAGGATCCTGGGCTGTGTGTAAGAGGCACAGACTCAAAATCACATGAAGTATTAGTGCCACTTTGTAAAGCCTTAGTAAGGCCACCCCTGAAATCCCGCATCCCGTTTTGGTCACCACGGTGTAAAAAAGATGCTTGAAGTGGTGCTCCCATCGTTTTGTGACTGTTGGGACTATAATTGCCTTCTTGGGCCACAATTGTTCTGTTTCTATTCACAGATCTGTGTGTCTTTTGTGATCTCCTCCAGTTCCTTCCCTCCACTTCCGGTGACGGCCACGTCCCCCAAACAGACTTTCTGTCTTTCTTGTCGACAATGGTGAAGTCTGGAACCCTGTTAATGTTGCCACATTTATTGCCCATTCCTCTCATGCTTCCATAGATGCAGGATCTGGAGCAATGGTGATTATAATGAGGTTTAGGTCGGGTGCCCCTTGAGTAGGGTGTACCTCTCTCAAGGGAGGGGCTGCTTGGAGGTCCCCGCACCACTCCTGACCCAATGCTGGCCCCCTTAGGGGCCAGGCACAGAGCCAAGGGACATGCGGCAACAGAAGGCAGAGGGAGGGGGTGGGAGGGAGCCCCCCCTGCATGCGAGGAGACCAGGCTTTGCAAGCAAGGCATCCTCAGGGATAGGATGGGAGACCACCAGGAGAGGCCAGGAGGAGGGGGCAAGGGGATGGCAAGAGGGCAGCAGGGTTGCTGGGGGCAAAATGTAAGTCCCTGAAACCAGCTTCCAACCATTTATTTATGTATGTATCCTTCTTTCCTCCATCTTCCTTCCTTCCTTCTTACCTTCTGATCTATCTTCCTTCACTGCTTTCCTCCTTCTCCTTCCCATTTCCTCCCTCCCTTCCTCTTCCCCCCCTTCCTTCCTTCTTACCTATCTACCTTCCTTCACTGCTTTCCTCCTTCTCCTTCCCCTCTCCCTCCCTCTGGGAGCTAGCTTCCTTCCTTCCTTCCTTCCTTCCTTCCTTCCTTCCTTCCTTCCTTCCTTCCTTCCTTCCACCTTCCTTAGTTCTTTCCTTCCTTCCTTCACTTCATCCCTCTCTCTGTCTCCTCCTCCTCCTCCTCATCTCGTTCCTTCTTTCCTTTCCTTCCTCCCCTTTCCTTCTTATTCCTATCACCTTCTTTCCTTCTTTCTTTGCTTCCTTCCACCCCTCTCTCTTTCTCCTTCCTTCCTTCCTTCCTTCCTTCCTTCCCTGCCTCCCTCCCCAAGAGGGGACGAGTGGAGGGCGAAGGAGCAACCGGCTACGGGTGGCCAGGGACCCCCCCCCCCTTTGGACGCAGGACGGAAGACCATGAGGAGAGGCCAGAATGAGGGGACGAGGGGAGGGCGAGAGGTTGGCAGAGCCACGAGCGGCGGTGGTTGTCCCAGGCAGGGGCGGGGCAGGGGCGGGGGCGGTGTGGGTAAAAGGGAAGCGGTGGGGGGTGCGGGGCCAGAGGGGATCGGGCCATGGAGGTGGCGGGGGCGCTGGGTGCAGGCGTGGCGCTGCTGCTGGGGCTCTACGCGCTGATTTACTACAACTTCGTGGCGGCCACACGGTGCCGGAACGCGGTCAGCCTGCGGGGCAAGACGGTGCTCATCACAGGTCAGCTGGGGGGGGGGGCGGTGGGGGCAGTGCCTTTCTTTCTTCCTTCCTTCCTTTTTTTCCCTTCTCTCTTTTTTTCCCCCTTCTCTCTCTTCCTTCCATAAGCCCCCCTCCCACCTCAGGGGCTCCGCGCAAAAGTCCCGGAGCAAAAGCGCAGCGCGAAGGTCCCAGAGAGACGCCAGTGGAAAGTCGACCCCCCCAACCCAAGGGGAAAAGTAGGGCCGGGCTGCCGGAGACCCGCGCTTGGACCAGCCAAGGGGAGCCTCGGAAGGACGAACCTGGGCCTCCTTTGCTTCCTTGCCAGCATTAATCGTTAAAATCTGGTGGTTTCTGAGAAGCCAAAGTGGCAGGATTTATTTTCTGGATTGCGCCACGAGGCTCAGCGATTTCCTTCCTGCCCTCCTCAAAAGAGAAGTAACGGAATGCCCCAAAGGTGCTTCCCCCCCCCCCCAAGAGGCAGCTGGGCTTTCTGATTTTTCTCTGAAGATGTTTAGCTTCTCCCCCCAAGAAGCTTCTTCGGCTCTGACTGGACTGCCACCTGTCAGAAATGGTGTCGGGTCTCCTACTTGGGGGGTTGGACTAGATGACCTACAAGGTCCCTTCCACCTCTGTTGTTCTGTTCTGTATGGAGGGGAACGGAAGGATATATATTATATTCCTTGCAGACATCGGGTCAGTTGCATTCTTTTACAGCAGGGGTCCCCAATCCTGGGCACTTGTGGACTTCCACAAGTCTTAAAGTGCCCAAGTTTGGGGACCCCTGTTTTAGAGCAAAGGGTGTCAAACTCAAGCCCCATGGGGTGCTTAGAGGTGTCCCACAGGCCCACCATGCAAACAGCGAAGGACCGGCCCGTGATGCCTCTGCCAGCAAAAATGGAGCCGGAGCAGGCCGTGCGCAACCTCCCCAAGCTCCAGTTTTTCTGCTCGAGGGCTGCAGCAGGCTGAAAACGAAGCCTCTGTGACTGACATTGAGCTGGCCACGCCCCCTGGCCACCCCCCACCCCCACCCCGGATCAAACACAACCCTGATGAAATCCTTCAATGAAATCCTGTTTGACATCCCTGTTTTAGAGAGCAGTTAAAGCCACCTGGAAGTTTCTCTGTGTCCTTGGGGTTACTACCTGAGTGGTGCAAAATGGGTGTGGGAGCCTTTTCCAACACCCCCTTTCAGCTGTTCCAAGAAGGCTCCACTCCCCCTGTGCTGCCCCAGCAGTATGTAGCTCAGTGGCAGTCAACCTGGTCCCTACCGCCCACTAGTGGGCGTTCCAGCTTTCATGGCGGGCGGTAGGGGTTTGCTGTAACTCTGCTTTATAAATTTTATAAAGTAAAGTTACTTCCCTATTTTATAAATCACCATTACTGTGGAACCTATAGCTAGTGTAGGAATTAAGAACTGTCTCCTTTAAGAAACTACCTCATGGGAAATGTAGGCAGAGACTGCCTTATAGGAAATGTAGTTCCATGACATGTGATCACATCTCTGTTTATGATTGGCCACTGGGGCATCTTGCCCACATGCAAAGTTTATAGCCGGGCAGTTTAAATGCTTTTGTGAATCGGAATAGTAGCCTTCTACATCTCCGCTCAGCATGGGGATAAAATCATCCTCTTTTTACACCACGTGATGGGACACATCATGGAAAGTCAGAAGTATCTGAACCCTGTAAGTTTTGCTATTAAGGATGCCTGATAATAAACTTGATCTGAAAGAGATTCCTAAGCGTGGAGTTAACTGCATGCCCCAAGCAAGCCTAAAACGCTTGAGGATCCACGCCCCCAATTGCACCACTCAGTTGACCCTGATTTTAATTCCTTGAAGTCCACCCATGTTAAAGTTTCCAAAGTTGAGAAGCCAAAGAAATGCTTCCTTGTGCGACACCACAAAAACTGCAGGCACAAAAATGCAGGCCTGGCTCCTGGATCCCTGTCAAAGGCTGGGCGATCTTGGTGAATCCTTTCTCTGGCCTTTCCTAGGTGGAAATACTGGGATAGGGAAGGCCACAGCGGTGGATCTGGCCCGGAGAGGCGCCCGCGTCATTCTGGCCTGCCGCAACAAAGCGAGAGGAGAATCCGCCGTGTACGACATCAGACGGGTAAGTGCCTGTCGTGCGGTTCTCTCTGTTCCTCCGATTTCTTCTGCATCCAGGTGTTTTCCTGATGGTTTTTATTCATTTATTTAGCAAATGGCATCTAAAGAGATTATGTGATCTCTGATACACAAATAGATAAAACACACTATACGCACAAAGACAAATTTAAGTTTAAATAAAGCATCCACAAATACATGTGTAACAAATAGGTGGACAGTACAATAGATGAGAGGAAATATTAAGTTACGATAAAACCATGATAAAATCGCTATAATATCGCACCAGTGGTGAAATTCAATTTTTTTTACTACCGGTTCTGTGGGCGTGGCAGGGGAAGGATATTGTAAAATCCCCATTCCCTCCCCACTCGGGGGCCAGCCAAAGGTGGCCTTTGCCAGTTCTCCCAACTACTCAAACTTTCTGCTACCGGTTCTCCAGAACCTGCTGAATTTCACCCCTGTATCACGCCATAGGCTCACAATAGAATAGATGTCGCACGGGTGATCCTTGACTCACAACAGTTTATTTAACAGCTGTTCAAAGTTACAATGGCATTGAAAAAAGTGACATGACCATTTTTCACACTTACAACCTCTGCAGCATCTTTATGCTCACGTGATCAAAATTCAGGAGCTTGACAACTGGCTCATATCCGACTGGCTGGTTTGGCATAATTTTAACGTTTACCTCCTGGCATACACATTCTTACTGGTTTTTAGAGGGATATTGTTTTAAATTTAACTTGATATTTTAAACTTTTGTATTGATTTATTTATTAGCTGTACAGTTTGGCATATTTTACCCTCCTCTTATACATGTATTTATATAGTTATTTCTACGTTTTAATCTGTTGTATTTTAATACGGACTGTACACCGCCCCGAGTCCCTTTCGGGAGAGGGGGCGGTATATAAACGCTAATAATAAATAAATAAATAAATAAATAAATAAATAAATAAATAAATAAATAATATTTATGACGGCCGCAGTATCACCTGGGTCACGTGATCCCCTTTTGCAATCTTTCGAAACTCACTAAAAAAGCACAATTCACCTTACAATGAACTTAACAATTGCACTGACTCACTTAACAACTGCTGCAAGAAAGGTCGTAAAATGGGGGGGGCAAGACTCACTTAAGAAATGTTGCTCTTGATTGCAGTTGTAAGTCGAGGACTACCTGTAGTATCCTCACAATACACACCTACAGAGGTCCATCACCGTCCTGTTCTCCCACTGAAGTTGGCCTTAACGAGCATTTTTTCAAGGTTTATAGTTCTATTACGGTTTTTATGTTGTTTTAACTTTTGATTGAGAGCTGCCTTGAGTTGATTATAAGATTGGCAGCTATATCCAGGCAGTCCTCTACTTGCGACTACAGTTGAAGCCAGAATTCCCATTGCTAAATAAGACGTTTGTTAAGTGCATTGTCAACTCATAAAGCATTTGCACGTCTGCTATAAGATGCCATGGGGAGGAAACGGGGGGGGGGAGCGCATTTCACGCATACCTTCGGCTAAAGTCGGATCTCAGATTACTATAGCAGGCTTGGGAGGGGTGCACCTCGTTGGAGAATGTGATTTATGTCACAGAGTGAGGGGAGGGAAGAAACAGGGACAAAGTTCAGCCATAATTTAAATGAGGTCAGATCTGACTGCAATGGGGAATTGCCAAAATGATGTTCCTAATAAAAAACTGGATTTCTTTTGGAACTTGGCTCGAGGCTCATGAATTAATTAGGGCATCTTTTGGAAACCTGACATGCATCAGATACAATATTATTAACATTTTTGCCATGGTTGTTAAGCGAATCACATGGTTGTTAAGTGAATCCAGCTCCCCGATTGACTTTGCTTGTCTGACTCCTCTTGAGAGGATCTCAGATATTGATCACGTGACCTTGGGGATGCTACGAGTGGCATCGTAACTTCAAATGATCACTAAATAGTTAGCAAAAAATCCAGGACAACTTGTATTGTTTTACTATAACGCTAGCCCCCTCCCCCCAGCCTTTTTGATTTCTTGGACTGGCGGTGGCGTCTTCAGCAGTTTCAGGGGTGAGGGCCAGAGTTCTAATCCTAAATCCCATACATGTGCAAACGGAGTGTCAGCCTCTGCTTTGCTACTTGCTTTCGGCTGCCATTGAAACGGGGAGGGGGGGGAACGTGGTATTTGGGAGGGGAAGCTTTTAGTGCAGGAGTGAGTGGAAAAGGGAGGTTTGTTCTCACCATCTACTGCGCATTCTGCACACAGTGCATTTGCCGCCTAGGCCAGCTGTCTGGCATGCCAACCTGATGATGCTTTTTGAAGCTGCAGCCCACATGACACCGGTGGGGTGTGCGGATTGGACTGTGGGATGGCGTTGCCAGGGGGAGGGAGTTGGGTTCCCACATTGATATCTATGATTCCGCGTGCTTTTGCCTCAGATCTTGCTTTGCTTAGCTGCTATCTACTCATAACCAGTAAAAGTACTCTTAATTCTGAAAAATGGAGTTGAGTGGTTTCTTTCTTGGTTACTGAGGGAGGCTGCCTTGACACGAAGCTTCATGCACTAGCCTGCCACTTTGGCGGCCCAGTCCCCAACGGGCCACGGCTCCATAACAGTCTGCAGTCCTAGTGTTGGAGACCCGTTACACAGCACCCAGAGAGATTGACGGGAGGTGAGGAGACCTATGCAGAAGGTGAGTAAGTCAGGATCCCCCTTGGAAGCCGTAGTCGATCCCGAGGCTCAAGATTCCTTCCGTTCCTTTTCCAGGAAAGTGGGAACTCGGAGGTGATCCTGATGATCCTGGATCTGGGCAGTCTGGACTCCGTGCGAGCTTTTGCGCAGACCTTCTTAGAATCGGAGCCCCGTCTGGACATCCTCATCAACAACGCAGGTGGGGACGGAGCAGACCCTCCCCGTCTCCTAGTGATTGGCTCAAAGCCACTTAGTTCATGCCTAAGGAAGGACTAGAACTCTCCATCTCCTACCGTGTTTCCCCAAAAATACAACCTGTCCTGAAACTAAAGCCTTGCCACATTTTTCGCATGGGCAAAAATATAAGCCCACCCCCGAAAATAAGCCCCCTGAACAATCCCCCCCCTCCGGCCAGGCAGAGCACCAGTCGCCGACCTAGCGGTATCCCGAAGGCACCAAGCCACGGGAACGAGGTGGGGGCAAAGGCGCTCGCGTTGCTTGGTGTTTTCGGGGTACCGCTAGGTTGGTCAGCGGCGCTGTGCCCAGCTGAAGAGGGGGGGGTTGCTGGGCATCTGCTCTCTTGCGAGCGGGTTCCCGAAGAGCCGGGCACAGGGTCGAATGGCTGTGTTGCACTGTCACAGCAGCAACACAGCAGCCATGAGGTGACCAAGCTCAGGGGCAGCCGCCCGGCAACCCCCCTTTCCAGCCGGGTACAGCGCCACTGACCGACCTAGCAGTACCCGGAAGGCACCAAGCAACGCGAGCGCCTGTTCACCACCCTCCGCCTCCCGTGGCTCGGTGCCTTCGGAATGCCCCTAGGTGAGTGAATGGGTACAAATATAGAGTGTACTCCCAGAGCGACATCCGTCCTCCGTGCTTTGAAAAAAAACCCAGGTGGCGGGCAGCGTCAGCAGCGGAGGTGCCCTTCACGCGAGCGGGGAGTGGAAAATCCGCTGCGCAACCCCCCTCTCCAGCCATGCAGAGCCCCATTCACTCACCTAGGGGCATTCCGAAGGCACCGAGCCACAGGAGGCAGAGGGCGGCGAACAGGCGCTCGTGTTGCTTGGTGTCTTCCGGGTACTGCTAGGTCGGTCAGCGGCGCTGTACCCGGCTGGAAAGGGGGGTTGCCGGGCGGCTGCTCACGAGCTTGATCACCTCATGGCTGCTGTGTTGCTGCTGTGACAGTTCAACACAGCCATTCGACCCTGAGGCTGTGCCCGGCTCTTCAGGAACCCAGTCGCAAGGGAGCAGCCACCCAGCAACCCAAAAATAATAAGCCCTCCCCTTTAATTAAAGCCCAAGGCCATATTTCGTGGGTCAAAAAAATATAACACCCTGTCGTATTTTCGGGGAAACACGGTAGTGATTGGCTCAAAGTCACTCAGATCATGCCTAAGGCAAGACTAGAATTCCCCGTCTCCTAGTGTTTGGATCAAAGTCACCCAGCTGGCTTTCATGGCTAAAGGCAGGATTGAGAACTCATGTCCTCCCATTTTCTACGCTTAACCACTAGGCCAAACTGGATGCTTTACATGCAGTCCTCGACTTATGACCATGATGTAGCCTGCCCATTATGGTCATAAGTTGTGATGGTGCTAAATCCGGTCACCTGTGTGACCAACACGATTTTACATTCTTTTTTTGAGGCTATTGTTAAGCGAACCGATTGTTCACTATCGGGTGTTTTTGTTGAAAACTGCAAATAAATGCCTTTTTTTGACAAAAATGTCATAAATCACAGTCACTTCCCAGGTTTCCAAGGTCAGACTGGTTGCCAAGCAACAGGTTGCAATCGTGTGATGTGGCCACAAGGGGGAGCCACTGGAAGTTTGGAACCTGATTGTTGTTACCTTTCATTAGATTGCGAAGTGACCCGTTGTAAACCAAGGATTGCATGTAATCCGCTTATTTATCTGGCAGGAGTCTTTCAGGATGGCCAAACTGCCGATGGCTTTGACCAGGCCTTCCAGGTCAACCACTTGGCCCACTTCCTGCTGACCCACCTGCTCCTGGACCGGCTGAAGCGCTGTGCTCCGAGCCGGATCATAACTGTGGCCTCAAGTATCCATGTTTTCGGGAAGATTGACTTTCGGACCATCCACAGGCCGGTGGAAGGGATATGGAAAAGTCTACATTCGTACTGCAACAGCAAACTAGCCAACATTCTCCAAGTGAGAGAGTTGGCCAACCGACTGGAAGGAACCAACGTTACCTGCTACGCGGTTCATCCAGGTGAGTGGAAGTCCAGCTCCAAGGCACCCAGATTGAGCCCCCCCCCCCGTATCCTACTGGGTCCTCCCTCGGCCTCCACTGCAGACCACCCTGGGAGCTTCCTCAGCTGCGGAGGGAGACGTCTCCCACCATCCCAGGTCCAGAATCCTAGAATCTTAGTGTGGGAAGGGCCTTTGGAGGTCATACAGTCCAACCTCTTCCTCAAGCAGGAGACTATACCGGGGATCTGCAACGTTAGAGAGAGAGAGGGAGAGGGAGAGGAAGAGAGAGAGAGAGAGATCTACCTATATACAACTGCCCGTATTAGCCACTTAATTCCAATGGATTCATGTGTGTGACAACACACACAAACACACAAACACTATTTTAACCAACTCGGGAAACAGACAAACCATCATTAAGTAATATTATTTATTTGAACCTATTAGCCATCCAATGACAGTGGATTCAGGTGTGCAATGCAGCACGCAGATGTTCACAAACACACACACACACACACACACGCACAGACGCTTTGCACCATAGCCAACTCACTTCAGTATTGGGTGGTCCGAAAATTATTTAAAATGGGCAACGGGTGTGGTTCATTTGTGACTTCCTCCTCCTCTCTCTGGGTCACCCTGGAAGGTACTTCCTTCCATCCCCGAGCCCTTCACACAACCAACTCTCTTTTGCTTTCAGGAGCTGTTAGAACCGAACTTGGTCGCTATTTTCCACGGTGGATAGGTTGGTCGCTTTCGTTCATGAAGCTGTTCAGCCGAGCTAGGGAGGCGGGCGCCCAGACCTCCATCTACTGCGCCACCGAAGAGGGCATCGAGAGGTTGAACGGGCGGTATTTCATGGACTGCCGGCTCTCGGAGCCCTGGCCACAGGCCTGCGATGACCAGCTGGCGAAGAAGCTCTGGGAATTCAGCGAGAGGCTGCTGGGACTGACCGCTTAAGATGGGAAGGGACAGAGGCACAGTTTGAAATAACCGAAAGCAGGTGTCCGATTAAACTGGGAGATCAAACTGCAGGGAATGTGGAAACTTCCCAGAGGTTGTGTTTGAGGTGGAAATTCAAGGGTTGAAGTTTAAAAATTAGAAAGTATTGTGGGATTTGTCATGGTGAGTTGCCCAGTGTTGCCCAAGGACACATATTTGTGATTTTCTATTTTTGGTTTTATCTATCCAAGGTGAATAAAGACTGTTCCTGCCCTGTTTTAAAAGGGGGTATGTTTTACTTGTGAGTAAGTGGTTTTTCATCGCTTGCAAAGGCTGGTCAGAACCAGAGGTGGAATTCAGCCGGTTCTAGCGAACCGTTAGCAGAAATTTAGAGTAGTTTGGAGAACTGCAAAGACCACCTCCGAGTTCCCCCCCCCCCCCGATCTATTTGCTGCCTACCGAGTCCCCCTTTACACCCACAGCAACCAATCATAGCACAGATTGCCTCATGCAGGAGCCAGCACCCAACTACAACTGTACTCTTCCGGCTATTAAATTCAATATCTTAGCACCCCTCCGATTTATTCCTGCACAGCATTTAATAATTGTACATACCACCTTATCTCTGACCACAATCCTGATAACACTATGAATTCTGCTTCAGCTGTGGAAATGGCAACTGAAGTCTGCTTTCTTTGCAACCAGCTAGTGTGTTTGCAAACATTATAACAAATACTGACATTGACTCTCTATCTTGGGCGGCATTGGCCAATTCACTGATGGCCAAATCTGGCCTTGAGTTCTGCCTCGGTTTGCCTTTTCCAGTAAGCATACAAGTCGGAAGGTCATTTAAGAGCAATTGATTAGAATATCTGTGAAAAGGGGGAACCCTGAGAAATGGATTACGTTTGCTTTTATAGTTAGTACCACAGGGAACTTCAAAGCAAAAGTTGACTGGTTTAGAAATACGCAGCCCTCTCTTCAGTTACACCAACCAGAGTGACAGCACAGCCACAGAAAAAGGGCATCATCTTCTCAGTAAAAGCAAAAGAAACCTTTGCAAAGGGAAAAGATCAAAACGGGTTTGGCTAAGATACGTTCTCAGCGCTTCTCAAGGTTTGGCTTGAGTGTTTCCTTTCTTCACTGAGTCTTGAGAACAGCTAAAAATGAAACTGTTACCTATAATATCATTGAATGCCATCCTGCCAGTCCTGGTTTCTGAAAGAGAGCCCTTTTTCTTGAAGGTTAAGGTTTAGGGGAAATACAATTTAAAAAGCAAATTTAAAAGGAAAGAAAACCGAAGTTAGTTAGCCACTTCAACCGTATTACAAAAACCATGCTTCAAGTATTGGGGCTGGACTAGAAGACTTCCAAAGTCTCCCTTCCATCTTCTCTTCTCTTCTCTTCTTTATGCTATTCTATTCTATTCTACATATACCGTTCCTGGTTGATCACTCTCATAACCAGGAGCCAGTGTCATATAACCTGGTGCGCATAAAACCTTATCAAACAACTTAGCAATTCAAGGTACCTGTATTGTTCTTTGACCCTGTACCGAAGAATGATTACCATTTGCCAGGCTTACATATTCCTTGCCAGCCAGTCCCAGACTGGAAAAAATTTTTGGGTTATGTATAATATGCTCGCTAGCCCCACCGTCCAATAATAGGCCAAGGACTACCTCACAAGGCACACCTACAGAGGTCCATCACCATCCTGTTCTCCCATTGCAGACCCCCTCCTGCATTGGCCTTAAGGTTGCCAATATCTATTTGAGCTTTCCAGGTTTATAATTTTATTATGGTTTTTAATGTTGTTTTAGAAGAGCTGCTTTGAGAGATTTTGAGAGTTGATTATAAGATTGGCAGCTCTATATGGGCAGTCCTTGACTTATGACCACAATTATGGCCAGAATGCCCCTTGCTAAATAAGAAGGTTGTTCAGTCAGCCAAACTGAATTTTATGAGCTTTTTTGTCATGGTTGCTAAGCAAATCACTGCAGTTGTTAAGCAAAACACATGGTTGTTAAGCAAAGCCAGTTCCCCCTCCCTCATTGACTTTACTTGTTTGCTTCAATTTGGTGCTTCATGTATTTTTTCTTCAGGTCTTGCCACCCCTGGAGTACCAGCTTGGGTTTGTTTACCATCCTCGAGGCTGACTGTCTGACAATATGCAGAAGGAAGGAACGGTGCACCTGAATCAGAGCTCAAAACATCTTATTGGCCAATGATTGAACCCTGTTGCCTGGTTATTGTGGGGTGGGCTCTAGGGTTTGTTTCAATTTGGTGCTTCGCACATTTTTGCTTCAGATCTTGCCTGAGTTAGATGTATTCAGTTCCTTCCTAGTAAAAGTACCTTTTCTCTAATTCTATTGAATTTATGTTTTTTCTTTCTTAAAGGACTGAGCAGAATCAGCCATGGCAGTTGTTAAGTCAGCCAGGCCCAGTTTTTGCCATGGTTGTTGGGCAAATCACTACAGTTCTTAAGTGAATCACATGGTTGTTAAGTGAATTCAGTCCCCCCCTTGACTTTGCTTGTCTGAAACCTCTTGGGACAATCACAAATAGTGATCACATGATCCCAGGACATTGCCATCATTGGAATTATTACTGGTTGCCAAGCACACACATTCTGATCACATGACCCCTGGAGATGCTGCGAGGGTTATAAATTTGAGGACTGGTTGTCAATCACTTTTTTCATTGGCATTGTAACTTCGTATGTTCACTAAACAAATGTTTGTAAGTTGGGGATTGCCTGCATTGTTTTATTACGCACCACCCAGAGGGATTGATGGGAGGTGAGGAGACCTACGCAGAAGGTAAGTCAGGATCCGCCTTTGAAGCCGTACTCGATCCCGAGACTCAGGATTCCTTCCGCTCCTTTTCCAGGAAAGTGGGAACTCGGAGGTGATCCTGATGATCCTGGATCTGGGCAGCCTGGACTCCGTGCGAGCTTTTGCGCAGACCTTCTTAGAATCGGAGCCCCGTCTGGACATCCTCATCAACAACGCAGGTGGGGACAAAGCAGACTCTCCCCAGGGTCTCCGGGCAAGGAAGGGGGAAGATGGTGGCTGTCTCCGGTGTTGCTCTCTGTTAGATAGGGTGAAAGGATGAGGCAGACTTCAGGCTTCAGCAACAAACAGTTCTTTATTAAGTGACAACAATGTACAATCTAGCAAAGACTTTGTCTGGCAGCAGCCCTTTTATAGGGAGCTATCAGACCTCTCAACCAATCACATTCAAGTATTGTTCCCGCTAGAACAGAGGACCTGAGTGGAAGCTACCATACTGTCTGTCAGTATGTAACACCCCTCCCCCCTTAGTTGGGCTCGTCCAGCTTGTAACATACTCATGCAGGTAGGCGGGTTTTCTGGTAGCTCACTCAGACCTGCATGGTTCAGTTGGTGCTGGATCTTCGGTCGGGTCGGATGGACCTGTTGTCTCTCTGGCTTCGCCTGGTGGAAACTTCTGGAACTTTCCACAGGGCGTGGCTGCAGTTTCTGGAGCCGGTTTGCTCGGAACTCGCTGCGCCCCTGCAACTTCACCAGATAAGGACCCTGGTACCTTCGGGCTTGAGAAGTCTGTGGAAGGAGTGAGTTTGTGCTCCTTTTGTGTAGGGCTTTGGCTAACTCATGCAGGAGTTATCTCTGGTTGCCTAAGGTTGGATTGGGAGAGGCGGCCTCAGAGTTGGGCATCCTCTCTACTACGCATGCCCAAGATGGTGTCCTGTCGCATTTGAGGAGAGCTTCGGGGAGATGATTGTCCTTCTTGGGGCTTGCAGGGGTACCCTATTCCATCGTTGGTTCCAGGTCCAGCTATGAGAACTTCCTGGGACCTCAGGGGATACCTTTGAGCAGCGATGTCTTGCCTTATAGCCGGAACATCGTGAGTGAAATGGGGCGGTGAAAGGAGAATGGAGAGCGTCGGTCAGCTGCCGGCGTGGGTGTGGTCAGCAGCTGCAGCGGGACACCCGGCGGGATGCCCGGCCTGGGGTCTCTGCAGCCGGCGTGGGTATGGTCAGCGGTGGCGGTGGGACGCCCGGTTTCGGGTCTCTACAGCTGCCGCTCCCCACGCTGTGGTGTTATCCCGGTTGCTCCCCCCCTCCTCCTTGCTTGTGAACATGATAAATTAGATCAGCGGGGAGTGGCTGAGGCAGCTGGCATGGATACTAACGCCAGCGGAAGATGGCTTCAGGAGCTGGCGTGGGCGTGGCTGGAGTGGGGGGGTCCTTCATTGTGCCCCCCCTGGTATTACTGCCGTTGCCTGGGCCACCGTTCTGTGCCATTTGCCCCCCCCCTCCTGTGATATTATGGACTGGGTCAACGGAGTGCGGCCCTGGCGATGGATGTGAGTGCGGCTGGCATGGGCGGAGCTTAGCTGTTGGAGTCGGAGTTGGAGCAGCCACCGCTGCCGCCGCTGTCCTCATTGCCGCCATCACTGGCCGCTTCACCACCTCGCAAGCTAGCATCTGCTGCGATTTTGGACAGCTGTCCGTTACCCTTACATATTGTCCCCAACACCGACTATTTTTATGATGGACATAAGCTTCCCGCTACCCCCTTGAACACTGCCGGCTGCCCCCCCCTGTGGACATGTCATCTCCTTGTTCCATCTCCCCATGATGTCATCCCGTTTGGTTGATGCCACACTCTCCTCTATGCTATACTGCGACAGAACTTTACTCCCTCCGGGAACTCCCCCTTTCCCGGGGATGGCCTTCTGACCTATCAAGACGCTTCCTTAATGACGGATCTTGGGATCCCGAGAGGGGGTTGGGTTGATGGTTCAGACAGGCTTGGGGGGGGGGGAATCTGCCAGGGCAAAGGCCAGAGCTAACTAATGGGCATGGGTGGGAGTGCTGGGAAGGGTTGGGATTCCGGGGGAGACATTAAGCCATTCTATTGGGGGGTTCACCATCTCTACTGTTTGTGGGAGAGGCAGATATGGTGGGGGCCGAGGGCCAAATGATGTTCGGAGGACGCGGGTTTGCTGTTTAAGAGCAATCGCGCGTTCTGACCCTCATCGCCCTTCTTGCACCCCCGGGTGCCCGGGATTACAGGACCCTGGTCTCCGGCTGGTGTCGCTTAACGCCAGGTCTGTGGTACATAAAGCTCCCCTCATTTACGACCTCATACAAGAGGGTAGAGCGGACCTGCCGTGCATTACGGAGACCTGGTTGGGCCATGAGGGAGGTGTGCCCCTTAGCGAACTATGCCCACCAGGCTTCCGGGCGTTTCACCAGCCGAGAGCCCAGGGCAGGGGTGGGGGGGTAGCGGTGGTTATTAGGGAAAGTCTCAGACCTCATGAGGTCACTGTGCCTCAGATAGGCGGGTGTGAGTCCCTCTTTGTGAAGTGGGGCCTTGGAGCTCAGGTGGGCCTTTTTGTTACATACCTGTCTCCCTGCTATGTTTCATCGGCCCTGCCAGAGCTGCTGGATGTATTAGCTGGATTGGCGGTTGATTTCCCCAGGCTCATGGTCCTGGGGGATTTCAATCTGCCTTCCATTGGCGAGACATCTGAGTCAGCTCGGGAGTTCATGGCTTCCATGACAGCTATGGACCTAACTCAGTTAATTCAAGACCCCACCCATAATGGGGGACACACGCTCAACCTGATTTTTGTCTCTGGGCAGTGGATGAATGATCTAGATTTAGGGGATATTTCTATTCAACCCTTGTCATGGTCTGATCATTTCCTCATCAGGCTTGACTTCCATACCGCTACCCCTCGCCGCAGGGAGGCGGAACTGACTAGATGGTTCCGCCCCAGGCACCTGATGGACCCCGAAAGGTTCCTGATGGAGCTTGGGACTTTTCCTGAATCCCTTGCTCACAACCCGATCGAAGCCCAAGTGGGAGCCTGGGATAGGGCTGCCGCTGGGGCCTTGGATCGCGTTGTGCCTTTGCAGCCTCTGACCCGGTGTCGATCCCGGGTGGCTCCCTGGTTTACCGAGGAGCTTCGGGAGATGAAACGCCGGAAAAGACGCCTAGAGAGTGGCTGGAGGGCCAGCCAGTCCGAATCTGATCGAACACTAGTAAGAATTTATATTAAATCCTATTTAGTGGCGATAGAAGCAGCAAAACGGCAATATTTTTCCGCTCTTATTGCGTCCGCAGATAACTGCCCAGCCGCCCTGTTTAGGGTGACCCGCTCCTTACTTAACCAAGGAACTGGGGAAGACCCCTTGCAGGGTAGGGCTGAAGAATTTGTTCAGTATCTGCAGGATAAAATCGCTCAGATCTGGACAGGCTTGGATTCTGACTGGGTAGATTCGGGCGAGCCGACGGGGATGAATCTTGAGGGGACAATCTGGGATGGGTTTGGCCCTGTGACCCCTGAAGGCATGGACAGGATTATGGGGAGACTCAGTGCTGCCACTTGTGTGCTGGACCCGTGTCCCTCTTGGTTAGTTTTGGCTTCCCGGGAGGTGACACGAGGCTGGCTCCAGGCGATTACCAACGCTTCATTGAGAGAGGGGTTCTTTCCCACTGCCTTGAAGGAGGCGGTGGTGAGGCCCCTCCTCAAGAAGCCTTCCCTGGACCCAGCTTCTTTAGGCAACTATCGTCCGGTCTCCAACCTTCGTTTTGTAGCGAAGGTTGTCGAGAGTGTGGTAGTACGTCAGCTTCCCCAGTACCTGGATGAAGCTGTCTACCAGGATCCGTTTCAGCCGGGTTTCAGGCCCGGGTACAGCACGGAGACGGCATTGGTCGTGTTGGTCGATGATCTCTGGCGGGCCCGGAACAGGGGCTGTTCCTCTGTCCTGGTCCTATTAGACCTCTTGGCGGCTTTCGATACCATCGACCATGGTATCCTACTGCGACGACTCGGGGGGTTGGGAGTGGGGGGCACCGTTTTACGGTGGTTCTCCTCCTACCTGTCGGATCGGTCGCAGTTTGTGTTGACTGGAGGGCAGAGATCGACCCCCAGGCGCGTCACTTGTGGGGTGCCCCAGGGGTCGGTTCTCTCACCCCTCCTGTTCAACATATACATGAAACCGCTGGGCGAGATCATCCGTGGTTTTGGGGTACGGTATCATCAATATGCTGATGATACCCAACTTTTCATCTCTACCCCAAACCACCCAAACGATGCTCTCGACGTGATGTCCCGATGCCTGGAGGCTGTGCAGATCTGGATGGGAGGAACAGGCTCAAGCTCAATCCCTCCAAGACTGAGTGGCTGTGGTTTCCGTCATCCTGATTTGTACATCTTGTTCCATCTTTGACGATAGGGGGAGAAATTTTAGCCCCCTCAGTGAAGGCTCGCAATCTGGGAGTCCTCCTGGATACGCGGCTTAGTTTAGAAGAACACTTGACGGCCGTGACCAGGGGGGCCTTTTACCAGGTTCGCCTGGTACGTCAGTTGCGCCCCTTCCTGGATCGGGATGCTCTGTGCACAGTCACTCATGCCCTCGTCCTTTCTCGCCTGGACTACTGCAATGCTCTCTACATGGGGCTGCCCTTGAAGAGCACCCGGAGGCTTCAGCTGGTCCAGAATGCGGCCGCGCGGGTTGTCATGGGGGTACCTAGGTGCTCCCATGTTACACCCCTTTTAGGCGGCCTGCACTGGTTGCCGGTTGTTTTCCGGGTGCGATTCAAGGTATTAATTATGACCTTTAAAGCGCTCCATGGCTTAGGCCCAGGGTACCTGCGAGACCACCTACTGCCACCAGTAGCCTCCCACCGTCCAGTACGATCCCACAGAGTTGGCCTCTTCAGGGTGCCGCCGGCCAGGCAGTGTCGGCTGGTGACCCCCAGGGGGAGAGCCTTCTCTGTGGGAGCGCCTTCCCTCTGGAATGAGATGCCCCTGGAGCTCCGCATAATCCCTGACCTCCGGTCCTTCCGACGCGCCCTAAAAAGTTGGCTTTTCCAGCAAGCCGGCCTGGCCTGTTAATTTTAATTTTAACTTATTTTAAATGTATTGTTTTTTAAAAAAATTTGGTTTGTTTTTTTGGAAATGGATTTAATCTTTTTTAACTTTTGAGATGTGTGTTTTTTAATGTTGTACGCCACCCTGTGTCCTTTTGGAGAAGGGCGGCATATAAATCCAAATAAACCAAACCAAACCAAACCAATATGCCACCTCCATGTTCTACCGTCCTTGAGCTCCAATTGATATGAGCGAGGTCCAGTAATTCCTGTAACCGTGGCAGGAATCCAGAAGGCCCACCTCCAGCGTAATTGTGGGCATAAACTTGATCCCCTACGCTAAAGTGTCTAAGTTTGCCGGTCAAATCTGGGGGTGTCAGGGCAGAGTAGTTTGGGTGTAGCTGGTCTAAGGGCGATCTTAGCTGGTGACCCATTAGAAGGTCAATAATGATAATAATGTATACAATGTGTAGAGTCATGATAAGCAGTAATGGGCTATGAATATTGAATGGTACCCATGAAGGGAAGATTAGAAACCCTCTTGGATTATATATAAAGACTAATTAAAAAAAAAGAACTAAGTCAGATATAGTTAAGTTTTGAATATTAGGGGGGAAATGTTATGATACAGGATATAGTTAAATAAAGGAGGGATAATGATAATAAGGCATGGGTACAATATAAGGAAATTGGATGTAAATTGCAAATAATGATAAGAAGGATTAGAAAACTTTGTTATTAAATATTATGGATGCTTAGCTAGAATAGGACATAAGGATTCAGTGTTATTGGAGGATTTTAGAAATAGTAAATGAAATGCCAGTATGTGGTTATGTATTCAATTTTGGTATATTTTATGATGAAGGATGTTTAAATAATTATAGCCAAATGTAAATGGAGGTGTGATGATGGTAACATGTATAAATATCTGAGTTAAAATACTTGAGTTAATATGAATTATGCTTGATGACTGTGGGAAGAGATGCACGAAGGCCTTTTGTAATCAACTTTCTACAGTATGTAAAAAAGGGAGATCTTATGTGTTGTGTTTGTTTTGAAAAAAAAAATTTTTTTTATTAAAAAAAAAAAGAAGCTCGGAGGGGCTTCTTCCGGTGGTAGCACTTGGCACAATGTGCTGAATGAGGAGGAATTGATCAACCTGTGTTTGCCAATCTCCTGGCCCCATCCTAGATAGGGTTTCTTTAGCGGATCGCACCATTCTCTCCGCCTGTCCATTACTGGCCGGATGGAATGGAGCGACCAGGGCATGCCTGATTCCCTGTGAAGCTAAGCAAGTCGCGAATTGCATGGCTGTAAATTGGGGACCATTGTCAGAGACTAGGACGTCGGGCACGCCGTGAGTGGAGAAAAGTCTCTGTAGTGCCTTGATGACCGCTTCTGCCGTGGTAGTGGCCATGAGGACTATCTCCAACCATTTCGAGTAGGCATCGACAACTACCATGAATACTTGGCTGTGAACCGGGCCGGCAAAGTCAATGTGCATCCTAGACCAGGGTGACTGAGGTTGCTCCCACTCCTTAGCGGGTGCCTCTTGGGGAGCTGGTCTGGACTCCTGGCACAGTATGCAGGTAGCCACCTATTCCTCAATCTCCCTATCCATGTTAGGCCACCACACATAACTCCTGGCCAAAGCTTTCATCCGGATAATTCCCGGATGCCCTATGTGCAAGGCCTCTAATACTGCAAACCGCAGTTTGGTTGGAACAATGACCCGGTCCCCCCACAGTAGACAACAATTGACAACAGATAGTTCGTCTCTTTTAGTAAAAAAACATTTTAAATTCTGGCCCAACCGGCCCCTTGGGCCACCCCCTCCACACCCAATTCAAAACCTGTGCAAGAGTCCAGTCTTTTGCTGAGTGGTGGGCGACCTCGCTGGAGGAGACAGGCCCAGTCTCAAGGCAGTCTATGAGCAGCACAGGTGTCTCAGGGGTCGGATCGGCAAGCAGTTCTTGTAGAGGGCACCGGCTGAGGGCGTTAGCATGTTCCAAAGTGGTGCCCGGTGGATGAACGAAGCGGTAGCTGTAGGCCGCGAGGAAAATAGTCCAATGAGTCATTCACAGTGACAGAGATGCTGGGGTAGGCCGGTCCCCAGCCAAGAGACCCAACAGCGGTTTATGGTCCATGATGATTTTTTAAAAAGAATTTTATTGATTTTTAAACATTTATGGGAAAGGGTAAGTGGATATACAAAAATTTTGGCAGCTCCATCGTGCTAAAGGTAGAAATCTCTCCAAATCTCACAACTTTTACAGAAAAGAAAAAACCAAAGATAGATAAGCAGAAACAGCGTCTTGTTATACATTGTATCAACCATGTGTTCAATCATCTCTTTTGCCACTTTCTAATATATCAACAATTACAATGATATTTCAGATACATTTATTTTTGTGACCTGAGTCTTTTCAATATTGCTCCCTCCCCCCTGTCTTCAGGCGGAGCTGCAGCCCCTCCCTCCTTCATATCTTGTGTATTGTCACCTTTTTCACTACCTCTTATATTTTCGTCTTCTAGGAGGGCACTGTGTTTTTTAATGAACGCCTCTGCCTCCACAACTGTGTTAATTCTAATTCTGTTTCTCTCCCAGAAGATCAACATTCCTTCTGGCAATAACCATCTAAACCAAACTCCTTTATTATATAATTTCTTTGATAAGGAGGAATACTTCCTCCTCTTATCTCTTATTTTTTTAGGAATTTGCTTAAGAATGGCAATTTCTTTGTCTTTATATTTTAGTGATCCCCCCTTTGGGCCCCTAGCACCTCATCCCTAGTGGTCTTCTTAAGAAATTTAACGTGTACTTCCCTTGGAACATTATGTGTTCTGGCATATGCTGAGTTGATCCTGTAAACCAGATCCATATCCCACCACAACTGTTCTTTATCTCTCTTAATATATTCTGCTAAGATTGTACTCATAATATCCTTAAGATCTTCATCTTCTGTCTCCGGTAGGTTCTGGAATCTGAGAAAAAGGGACATTCTTTCAAGTTCCGTCTTTACCATAACATTTTCCAATTCTCTATTCCCCTTCTGAACTGCCTTAACCTCCTCCCCCAGCCCGACCGCACCCTCCTCCAGCACACCGATTCTTTGTTTATTTCTGTTGTTTGCTGCTGTACACCTCTGAGCTCTTCTTTAAAATCTGCCACCTCTTTTTTCAACTCATTTTGTCCCTTTATAAGAGCCTGGAATATTTGGATAACAGATAAATCTTTTGAACTCTCTCCAGTCCCTTCTTGTTGTAAAAATGATGTAATTTTGGTCTGTTGAGTTGTTGGGCTGGATGTAGAGGAGGTAGGTGCCGAGGCTGCCTTGCCTGAAGGTGGTTTTCTGGGCCCCATTTGTTTGAGTTCAGAGATGACTGTAAGTCTTTTGCAAAAGAAATGGCGTCTGTGGAGCATGCAGCTGGGTGAGTCCGAGAAGACAGGCAAGTACAAAAGTGAAAGTTAATCCTCAGTCACAGTTCCAAGCCAAAAAAAAAGAAAGAAAGAAAATCAAATAATCCAAATCCAGAAAGACCACATAACAGGAGGAACTTCAAGAGTCCTTTAGGGGGTAGTAATAATATAAAGCCAGGAATTTCTTCAAAGGTAGTTCCAAAAGGCAAATTTCATTTATAAGTGCGAAGAAGAAGACGGAAGCAGGCCATCTTGGCTCCCCCTTTCACAGGGAACCAGGGAGCAGAACATCAAAAGTTTCCATAAAGTTTTTAAAACAACTCAGCAATCATCTCTTGCAGTTGTGATATAAATCTTTCTCACATAGTTAGTGCAAGTGACTAATTCAACTTTTACTCTCTCTCTCCATTCCGAGATTGAGAGATAGTCCAAATGCCGCTTTACCCAAGAGGGGTGAAAGAATCCCCCCTCCAATCTTCCAACTTCAAATAGATTGAATCCACAACTTATAAAAGGCTCCTCCTCATCGATTAAAGAGGGTTAGAGAGATTGGAGCGAACTTCTCACCTCCAGCACTTCAGCCGCTACTTCTGATTAATTGCTTCCTTCCAGAGTCCATTCAGCGAAGGCACAGGCAGCCAACTGCTGCACTATGCACCCCCCTCGCTCCCTGGCTCCTGAGGCGAGGCTGGAAACCCCCCACGGCTGCTGCCGATTCCAGGGGTTCCAGCAAGTCGCCCTACAGCAGGTGGTCCCTCCGAGACTGCCTGTGCTCCTAAAAGGAGCCCACCGGGGAAGCGAACAGCGAACGCCCAGTGTCCATCGCCTTCGGAAACCGGAAGCGATCTCTCGGTCCATGATGATTTCAAAGTCACGGCCATACAAGTACTTGTGGAACCACTTAACACCAGCTATTGCAGCCAGAACCTCACGGTCCAGTTGGCTGTAGTTCTGCTTGGCAGCTGACAGGGTCCTCGAGTAGTAGGCGATGGGCGCCTTGGTTCCATTGGGCATGCGGTGGCTGAGCACAGCCCCGACGCCAAATGGAGACGCATCACAAGTCAATACAAGTGGCAGAGTTGCAAATGCGGCAGCTTCAGCCCTTCCCCAGGTCCATTTCGCCTTCTTGCTGAGGAGCCGGTGCAAAGGCTCAGCAACCGTAGCTTTCTGTTTGAGAAAGATGTCGTAGAAGTTAAGAAGTCCAAGGAACGCCTGGAACGTCCTGGATCACTTTAATTTTTTTGTTTATGGGGTGAATCCCAGAGCCGTCAATTAGGTACCCTAGAAATTTAACCCTGGGCACATTAATTTGGCATTTTTCTCTTTTGAGGCGGAGACCTTTTTAGCTAATTCTGGTCAAAACAGCCCTAAGTCTTTTGAAAAGTTGCTCCTTATTTGCAGCTGATACCAAAATGTCATCAAAATAGGGGAGGACTCCTGGTATCCCTTGCAAAAGGCATTCCATGACGCTTTGGAACAGTCCAGGGGCAATACTAATGCCAAATTGTAGCCAGGTGCATTTAAAGGCACCCCCATGCATCACAGTGGTTTGGGCCTCTGCCATGGTGCCATCTACAGACAACTGCTGGTATGCCTGTGCCATATCCAATTTAACGAACATCTTTCCCAGGCCAAGGGAATGTAGTAGGTGCTGTACAATGGGCACAGGATAAGTGCTTTGTTGTAAAGCTTTGTTTATTGTACACTTGTAGTCCACACAGATGTGGACAGACCCATCACTATAGGGCAGTGATGGCGAACCTTTTTTGGCTTACGTGCCACAAGTGGGGGGAGTGCAGAGGGGTCGATTGCGGGCGTGCCGCACCCATAATGCAATGCGCGACCCCCCTAGTGCGCATGCACGCACAATGCACGACCCCCCCCATTTTTACATGGTTTTTTTGCCCTCCCCAGGCTCCAGGGGCTTTATAGGAGCCTGGGGAGGGCGAAAAGAGCCTCCCCCAACCCCCCGGAGGCCCTCTGGAGGCTTCAGGGACTGGCCAAGGCTTCCCTGAAGCCTTCGGAGCGCTTAAAACCACCCTCCGAGCAAACCGGAAGCGACTTCCGCGTTGCTCGGAGGGTCGTTTTAAGTGCTCCAAAGGCATCAGGGAAGCCTCGGACGGTCCCTGAAGCCTTCGGAGCACTTAAAACCACCCTCCGAGCAACGTTCCGAAGGCTTCAGGGACGGTCCTTGAAGCCTCCCGGGGGAGCGGGGGAGGCTCTTTTCGCCCTCCCCAGGCTCCTATTAAGCCTCTGGAGCCTGGGGAAGGCAAAAATAGCTTTTAAAAAGGTGAACTCAGCTGGCCAGCGCGCGCATGCACGCTGGCCAGCTGACAGGGCAGCGCCTCGCATGCCCTGACAAATGGCTCCGCGTGCCACTTGTGGCACGCATGCCATAGGTTCGCCATCACGGCTATAGGGGTCTCCCAGCATGCGTGATCAACCTGCTCTAGGATTTCCTGGCCAGTTAATTTGTCCAATTCAAGATCAATTTTGGGCTGGAGAGTGAAAGGGACTCTCCTGGGCTTTAGCCTAATAGGGGCTACGTTGGGGTCCAAATTAAAAGAGATTGGAGTCCACACATACTTACCTAAACTGGTGCCAAAGACGTCCTCAAACTCCTTAAGGAGCTCTTCGGTGCTGTCATCACGAACGCGTTGATTCCGGTACCCCTAGGCACAGGGATTTTAACCAGTCTAAGCCTAGGAGGCTCTGCAGAGCTCCGCCGACCACCATCACAGGAAGCAGTCCGTCGAAGGACTTGAATTGCACTTAGAAAGTGCCTCAGCCAAGAACCGTGATTCAGTTCCCTGGAGGTCGCTCAGGCTTAGATCTGAACCCTGACTTGTGCCTCCTCAAGTTGAGGACAGCCTTCTTGATCGTAGCCCAGGACTGATGGTCAGTGATGGCCCAGTGTCAATCTCCATGGAGCAAGAAGATCCCTTAAGGAGGATTGGGACTCTCAGCTTTTTGTTCTGCGGGGTGCTTGCTTGACTGATGGTGGTCTGGAAGTCGCATTGGTTTCTGCCCCAGGTTGCTTTGGCCCTGGTTGCCATAAGCCTCATCTTGGTGGTCTTGGGCGTGCAGGTTGGCCCTTCGGTTGCTTTGCTGCTGCAGGGAACTCACTTCTGCAGACCCTGGTGATGTGCCCTTTTTGTTCGCAGTGCTGGCAGATGATGTCCCAGAAACAGCCAGCAGATCACTGGTGGTTGTTTCCACAGCTGGCGCAAGGTGGGAAACACGTTTCACATTTCCATGCTGCTTCTTTGCGATCAATGCGCATGCAGTAGATTTCGTCCTCAGTATCGGAGGCCTTGGGCTCTGTAGTCTCACGATGCACTTCCGCAGTTTTGCATGCACTTTTAGGGCTGCTCTGCCTTTGCAGTGTCTCCGTCAATTTGGTTGAAGATTCAGTAGCCCTGGCTTCGTCCAGGGAGATCTGTAGAGGGTGGTTTGTCTTGGTGAGCAACCTTCTCTGTAAACTAATGTCCCGAACACTGCAAATGATTCTGTCCAGCAATAGTTCATCTAAGTCCCTGAACTCGCAGTAGGCCACAGCCTTTCGAAGTGCAACAACATATTGGTTGATCGTTTCTCCTTCCTTCTGGTTACGGAGGTTGAATTTGTGTCTCTGCACATAGTTAGATGGTCTGGGAGCATAACTTATCCACAGTTGTACGACCAACCAAGCGACCAACTGGATTTTTGGTGCCTAGTTGCTTTCCAATCCCACCTTCGTCACCAGTGTTGCTGTCAGACCTCTCAAACAATCACATTTGAGTACGGTCTGTCAGTATGTAACACTCTTCCTTCAGGGATTTGGCCATAACTCGAGGAGCTGCTCTCTCTCCTTTGTGGTTGTTGTTTTTTGTATTCCCCATTATTATTATTTTTACAAGTAACTAAAGGTGGTAAACAGATGCAATACACCTTCCTTCTCCTGTTTTCCTCAAAAAAAAACTGTGAGATGGGTTGGACAGAGAGTGAGGGACTGGCCCAAAGTCACCAGCCGGCTTTCATGGCTAAGATGGGATTTGAACTCCTGGCCTCCTGTTTTCTAGGCTTAACCACTAGACCAAATTGAAAGGTAGTGCTTGACGTAGGACCATGGTGGAGACTGAAAATTATTTTTGTAAGCTGTGATGTGACTTTGATTTTTCTGACCTTCTTTTGATGTGGTTGTTCACTATCAAGTGTTTTTGCTAAAAATTGCAGGTAAGTGTCTTTTTTTGACAAAATGTTGCAAATCATGGTCACTTGACATGTTGCGGGCCATTTGCCAAGCACCCAAAATGTGATCATGTGACCAAAAGGAGGAGCCACTGGAACTTTGGAAATGGATCGTATGTCCCTTTGGTAATTACATCTGTTGTAACATTGAATGATCACATTGTTAGCCAAGGATTACCTGTAATCCGCTTATTTGTCTGATAGGAGTCTTTCAGCATGGCCAAACCGCCGATGGCTTTGACGAGGCCTTCCAGGTCAACCACTTGGCCCACTTCCTGCTGACCCACCTGCTCCTAGACCGGCTGAAGTGCTGCGCCCCGAGCAGGATTGTAATTCTGGCCTCAAGTATCCATTTCTTTGGGAAAATTAACTTTCGGACCATCCACAAGCCGGAAGAGGGAATGTGGAAGGCTCTGCATTCATACTGCAACAGCAAACTAGCTAACATTCTCCACGCAAGAGAGTTGGCCAAGCGGCTGGAAGGAACCAACGTCACCTGCTATGCAGTTCACCCAGGTGAGTGGAAGTCTGGCTCCGAGGCACCCTAAATGGAGCCCCCCCCGCCCCCAGGTCCGTCTGGGGCTCTGCCAGGCATTTCTCTCCCACTGGAGACTCCCTTGACCAGGGGTGAGCTGCTGGGGGTTCACACAGATTCGGGCAATCCTCTAGCTAGGATTCTGCCCAGTTCGGTGAAACCCCAAATGCCACCCCTGGCTGGCTCCACCCACCTCGCCCTGCCCTCCCGCCCCTCCCCTCGTGGCCCATTCATCATGCAAGGTAAGTGCGGGGTCTGCGCGGAGGCTCAGGGAGGGCAAAAAACGGGCCTACTGGAGGTTCCGGAAGTCCCTCTGGGGAGGGCAAAAAATGAGCCTTCCGGAAGTCTGGAAATGGGCCATTTCTGGCCTCCAGAGCCCAGGAGAACCGGCTTTCACCCTCCTGGAGGCTCAAGGAAAGCCTCTAGAGCCTAGTGAGGGCAAAAAATGCCTCCCCCATGGTGCAGGAGGCCAACTAGGCCATGACCCATATGGTCACATCCACCCAGCAACGGGGTAGTGAACCTGTTACTGAAATTTTTGAAGACCACCCCACCCTCGACCCCGTCTGCAGAGACACCCTGGGAGTGTCCTCCATTGAGCTCAACTGGGGAGGGAAGTGTCTCCCACCACCACCCCTCGGGTCCAGAATCCTAAAATCTTAGAGTGAGAAGGGTCCTTGGAGGTCTTGTAGTCCAACACCCTGCCTCTCCACTCCATTCTTCATGAAAAGGTTACTTTTATTAAAATCCAAGTGCTTGTATAGCAAAGCTGGATCTAAATGTTTGCGCGCAAAGATTCCCTAGTTAACTTTCTCTTCTCCATTCCTCCCCCTCTTAAGTTCCCCATTCTCCACTCACATTCAAAGAGGATTATTGCTTATTGACATTTGGAGCCAAGGAAACATCCCCAATTAAAATACCCAAACCCAATTGAAATATCCCCGGGAGACAAAACTAAGAGAGTGCCAGGCCAGCTGATTGAAACAGGTGAGTCTTTAATTTTTGACGGAAGGAGCGGAGGTCGGTGGTAGTTCGGATGTCGGGGGGGGAGGTCATTCCAGAGGGTTGGGCCCATCACAGAGAAGGACCTACTCCTAGGTGTCGCCCGCTGGCATTGCCTAGTGGACGGCACCAGGAGGAGTCCCTCCGTGTGTGAGCAGATTGGTCGTAGGGACGTGTGTGGTAGGATGCGATCCTGCAGATAACTAGGTCCTATGCCATGGAGCGCTTTAAAGATGACAATCAACACCTTGAAACGCACCCGAAAGGCCACAGGTAGCCAGTGCAGCTCGCGCAGGAGAGGTTTGATGTTTATACCCATGTTCTTCTAGGGGGAAAAGCCAAAAAGTCATTATTTAATAGCGGTATTCTTCCTTTGAATGTACAGGAAATCCTTGCCTTATGAGCCCAAAATTTATGTTGCTAAGCAAGATATGGGTAGTTGTTAAGTGAATTTTGCTTCATCTTACAATACAATACAATAGTAGAGTTGGAAGGGACCTTGGAGGTCTTCTAGTCCAACCCCCTGCCTAGGCAGGAAACCCTATACCGTTTCAGACAAATAGCTATCCAACATCTTCTTAAAGACTTCCAGTGTTGGGGCATTCACAACTTCTGGAGGCAAGCTGTTCCACTGATTAATTGTTCTCACTGTCAGGAAATTTCTCCTCAGTTCTAAGTTGCTTCTCTCCTTGATTAGTTTCCACCCATTGCTTCTTGTTCTACCCTCAGGTGCTTTGGAGAATAGTTTGACTCCCTCTTCTTTGTGGCAACCTCTGAGATATTGGAATAATGCTATCATGTCTCCCCTAGTCCTTCTTTCTCTTAAGCTAAACATACCCAGTTCCTGCAACCGTTCTTCATATGTTTTAGTCTCCAGTCCCCTAATCATCTTTGTTGCTCTTCTCTGCACTCTTTCTAGAATCTCCACATCTTTTCTACATCGTGGCGACCAGAACTGAATGCAGTATTCCAAGTGTGGCCTTACCAAGGCATTATAAAGTGGTATTAACCCTTCACGTGATCTTGATTCTCTCCCTCTGTTGATGCAGCCTAGAACTGTGTTGGCTTTTTTGGCAGCTGCTGCACACTGCTGGCTCATATTTAAATGGTTGTCCATTTTGCGACATTTTGCGACATTTCTTGCCATAGTTGTTTAGTGAATCACTGCACTGCTAAGCTAATAACATGGTTGTAAAGTGAATTGGCTGAAGGTCGCAAAAAGGGGGAATCACCTGACCCCCCCCCCCCCCCCCAGGACAATGCAACATCCTAAGTATGAGTGAGTTGCTAAAAATCTGAATTTTGATCATGGAGATTCTACAATGGTTGTGTCAAAAACAGTCATAAGTCACTTTTTCCAGTGCTGTTGTAACTCTGGATGGTCACTAAACGAACTCTAATAAATTAGGGACTGCCTGTATTAGCCACCTAATTCCAATGGATTGAGGTGTGAGAGAACACACACACACATGCACTATTTTAACCAATTCAGGGAACAGACAAAATATCATTGTGTGTGTGTGTGTGTGTGTGTGTGTGTGTGTGTGTGTGTGTGTGTGTACAATTCTACGAGGATTCTGCATTGTTTTTCCTAAAATTCTCATTATTTGATTTCTAACTGAATTCCTGTTTTAATGCTATAAGTACCGTGTTGAGTATCCTGTTTTCCTTGTCCTGAATTTCTCCTTATTTCTAATTGCATTTCAATTCTTAATTGGAGAATTAACAACCGCTTTTCGTCTTGGTCACTCTGGATGGTGCTTCTTTCCGTCCGAGGCCATCCACACAACCAACTCTCTTTTCCTTTCAGGACCTGTTAGAACCAAAATTGGTCACTCCTATTCATGGTGGCTACGCTGGTTCCTTTGTTTCTCCAAGATGTTCAGGAGAGATTGCCAGGCAGGCGCCCAGACCTCCATCTACTGTGCCACCGAGGAGGGCATTGAGAGGCTGAGCGGGCGGTATTTCGAGGACTGCCAGCCCTCGGAGCCCTGGTCACAGGCCTGCGATGACTACATAGCCACAAAGCTCTGGGAATTCAGCGAGAGGCTGCTGGAACTGACCACTTAAGATAGGAAGGGACAGAGATAGCGTTTGGGGTAACCAAAAGCTGCCATCCAATTAACCTGGGAGAGTCAAACTGCAGGGAATCTGGAAACTTCCCTGAGGTTGTTGTTTGACTGAGACAAGTTTTGAATTTCTAAGGTTAAAAAACTGGAAAATGTCGGGGGTTTTCTCAGGGTGAGTTGCCCAGCTTTGATTTTGAAGATGGGCGACCATAAAAATGTTTTAAATAAATAAACTCCATCCAGTTGTTGGTCTCTATTTTCTCCATCTTGGCCATTTTTCTTAGTCTTGAAAAGGGCTACTCCTTCCCATCCCTCGAGACATTTCATTATCTTACTAGGTAATGTCATCAGTGCTAGAAGGGAATGGGGTTGGCAGGGTTGGACAGATGACCTTTGAGGTCCCTTCCAGAACTGGGAATTAAACTGTTTGGTCCATGTAGCCTGATTTGGTAGCAATGAGGCAGTGGGTCTTTTGCAGCTCTGCAGGGGATGTGTGTCTTTTTCATTTTGGGTTGCCCCCGTCAAAAATTCCTCAATAGGTTGCATGTGCAAGTAGTCCTCGACTTACGACTGCAATTGGGACCTGAATTCCCATTTTTCCCCCCCAAATTTTTTTATTTTTGGAATAAAAAACAAACAAAACCATCCTCCATTACAAATTGTAGAAAGTGTGTCAATTGGTTACAAAGAGTTTTTGTGCATCTCTTCCACAGTCATCACCTCTAATTCATATCAAATTATCTATTTTACATCACATATATTTATATATATTGTTACCTCATCCTTCATATGACTATAGTTGTTTTAACGTCCCTTTATAACAAACATTCCAAAATTTAAAACAAAACCACACAGTGGCATTCCCTTATCTATTTTCAATATCATCTAACCACATTATACCTTTATAACACATTCAAAATAAAAAAATAATTATATTTAATAACAAAAAAATTTAAACCTCTTTTCTTAATCATTGTTTACAATTTATATCCAATTTCCCTTTTATCCTGTCAATACAAATTATTACATTGTTATCATTATCATTTATTTAATGATAGTTTGACTTTAAATATGAGCCAGCAGTGTGCAGCAGCTGCCAAAAAAGCCAACACAGTTCTAGGCTGCATCAACAGAGGGATAGAATCGGACTTCCGGTTCCGGCGGCTGACGGTGACGGGCAAGTCCTTTGCCCGCTCTGGCTCCCCGGTGGGCTTCCCCACTTCTTGGGGGGCACAGGACGCCCCGGAGAGGCGTCCTGCCGGAGGAGCGGCTTCACGGGGGATCCTGGCATCGGCGGCGGCTGGTGGGGGCCCCCCGCTTCGCTCTAGGCATCGGGGAGCAGTTTCGGAGGGCGCTCTCGCGTCTTCGCAACAGGCCGATCGGACGATGAAAAAATAGAAGGAAGCAGAGGCGGCGTGGTGAGGCGTTTCCTCCCTTCATTCCCCTTCTTGATTTAAAGGACCTTTCAGCATTTTAAAACTTCAACTTTCGGATTTCTTTGGAGGCGCGGCTGGAGGGAGGGGGATTCCCCCCCCCCTTGGACAAGCGGCTTGGAAAAATTCCACTCTCAGCCCCAGGGGAAGGAGGAGGGGGGGGAGCCAACTAATGATGCCTCACCCCTGCAAAAGTGATTTTTCACTGAATTTAGCTCCATAACTGTGATGATCTGAGGACTTTGGGAACTTTTAAAACTTTGTTATGCCTCTGAGCCCAAGGCTGGCAGGGCAAGATGGCACACTTCCGTTGTCTTCATGAACTGTGAAACCTGACTCCACCTTTAAATTCAGGCTTCCGGTCTTTGTCTCCGTGCCACCCAGAAGAATCTCTTGTGGATTGTTATTTTTTGAACTCTATGGGGAAAATATTTTTCTCTATTGCCAGACTGACTAGAGAAACTCTCTTCTGCTTGGATCTTCTGCCTCCTGGACTCATCTGGCTGCTCTGCTTCCCCAGCTATCCATTCTCCATACTGACTGATCTCTTCACTTTATAAACTATGTCTCCTAAAAGACCATCCCCTGGAAAACCTGGCTTTGCTACTTCTGCCCCGACATCTGCAACATCCAGTCCTGCCACACAATCAAAGATCACAGACCTGATGCAACCTAAGAGTACAGAGATGGATTTGCAACAAATGCTTCAGCAACTTATACAAGGCCAGGAAGAAATTAAGAAACAATTAAGGGAAATGAAGGAAGAAATTAAAGAGAACCAAGTCCAAATATATAAGAACTCACAGAGACTGGACCTTGTGGAGGGTGGGGTGGCGGAGGTGAGGGAGGGGGTAGAAGCGGTGCAGAAGGGAAACAAAGAACTTGACACCCAGCAAATGAAAACAGAATTTGAGAGAATGTCCTTTTATCTTAGATTTCAAAATGTCATAGAAGCAGATGGGGAAAATATAAGGGACATTATGACTAACATTTTAGCTGAATACATACACAAAGAAAAACAACAGATGGAATGGGAGATAGATCTGGTTTACAGAGTGAATTCAGCGTATGCCAGAACACACAATGTACCCAGGAAGGTCCATATTAAATTTCTTAGAAAAAGCACAAGAGACGAAATTCTGGATGTGCAAAGGGGGCAGGCATTGACATACCACGACAGGGAAATAACCATCTTGAAGCAGATCCCCAAGAAAATTAGGGAAAAAAGGAAAAATTATTCGCAATTGGCGAATAAATTATACCAGAAGGGGGTGTGGTTTAGATGGTTGATGCCTGAAGGTATGCTGATATTCTGGGAGGAGACAAGAATTAGAATTAACACACCCATAGAGGCACAGGCCTTTATGGAAAAAAACAAAACAAACCTAGAAAAAAACAGAAGACTCCACAACAGATATGCAGGACACGGGAGGGGCCGGAGCTCTGCCAGCGGGGGGGAGAAGGGGCGATACCAAGAAAGCTCAGATCACAAAAATGAATAAGAAAACCTCATCGTTATAAACTGACCGAAAGTAGTAATGGAATTATATGTGGATTATATACTACAATGTATAAACTGATTGAAAATACCAATAGAACTAATATGCTGATTATATATGATTATGTATTAATGTTTTATACTCAGATGTATTCTATGAGTTTGGAGGGAGGGGGCGCCTGCCACACTTTGCAACTGCCAAAATTTGTATACCTTTCCATTTACCTTTTCCCTTATAAATGTTAAAAAAACCAATAAAATTCTTTTATTAAAAAAAAAAAAAACAGAGGGATAGAATCAAGATCACGTGAAGGGTTAATACCACTTTATAAGGCCTTGGTAAGGCCACACTTGGAATACTGCATTCAGTTCTGGTCGCCACGATGTAAAAAAGATGTGGAGACTCTAGAAAGAGTGCAGAGAAGAGCAAGAAAGATGATTAGGGACTGGAGACTAAAACATAGGATGAACGGTTGCAGGAACTGGGTATGTCTAGCTTAAGAGAAAGAAGAACTAGGGGAGACATGATAGCATTGTTCCAATATCTCAGGGGTTGCCACAAAGAAGAGGGAGTCAAACTATTCTCCAAGGCACCTGAGGGTAGAACAAGAAGCAATGGGTGGAAACTAATCAAGGAGAGAAGCAACTTAGAACTGAGGAGAAATTTCCTGCCAGTTAGAACAATTAATCAGTGGAACAGAAGTTGCCTCCAGAAGTTGTGAATGCCCCAACACTGGAAGTCTTTAAGAAGATGTTGGATAGCCATTTGTCTGGAACGGTATAGGGTTTCCTGCCGAGGCAGGGGGTTGGACTAGAAGACCTCCAAGGTCCCTTCCAACTCTACTATTGTATTGTATTGTAAATTGTATTGTATTGTACCTCCTGGTGGGATAATAGGTTGACTACATTACCCATCATCACCATTCAGCCCAGCCTTATGGATCATAAAGACTTGAAACTATGGAGAAGAACGGCTGCAGGAACTGGGTAGGTCTAGTTGAATGAAAAGAAGGACCAGGGGAGTACATGATAGCAGTCTTCCAATATCTCAGGGGTTGCCACAAAGAAGAGGGAGTCAAACTATTCTCCAAGGCACCTGAAGGCAGGACAAGAAGCAATGGGTGGAAACTAATCAAGGAGAGAAGCAACTTAGAACTGAGGAGAAACTTCCTGACAGTTAGAACAATTAATCAGTGGAACAGCTCGCCTCCAGAAGTTGTGAATGCCCCAACACTGGAAGTCTTTAAGAAGATGTTGGATAGCCATTTGTCTGGAACGGTATAGGGTTTCCTGCGTAGGCAGGGGGTTGGACTAGAAGACCTCCAAGGTCCCTTCCAACTCTACTATTGTATTGTATTAAGTTTAACTTTCTTTTTCCCCTTTTTTTCACCATTTAAAATATTTACCAAATTTCCTCTTATCAAACCAATACTTATATATACATTGTTATCCTTTATCTAACTTTATCCATTAACACTACATTTTTAACATAATGCTCTAATTTTGACAAAAATTTTAAACCTCTTTTTTTAATCATTGTATACAATTTGTATCCAATTTTCCCTTTTATCATATCAATAGAAATTATTACATTATTATCATTATCAGTCATTTATTTGGCGATAGTTTATGTTTAACTTACCTTTTCCCCTTTTTTCCCCTTTTAAAAATTTATACCAAATTTATTCTTGTCAAACCAATATATATGTGTACATTGTTATCATTATCAATTATTTACCTAACTTTATCATTATCACTACATTTTTAACAGAAAGCTCTAATTTTAACTAAATTTAACTAGTGTTTTATTATTAATTTTCATATCTCAACCTGAGTCTTTCCAGTAATAGTGCAGTCCTATTTCTTTTGCCATTTGTGGAATTGGTCTTCTGGTTATTTCTTTAATGAAATTTGTTTGGACTTCTCTTCGCAACTTATTGCTTATTACATATCTTGTAAAATCTCCAAACCCTCCATCAGCTTCCTTAATCAGTTTATCTTTGGTTATCAGTAATGTTTTGGTCAAAATTTCTCTTGTTAAATCCATCCATTCTTCTCTTTTTCCTTCTTCTATATACCATGAAATCTGTTCCACTCCTTCCATCTCCAATCACACTCAGTTCACTGTCAATATCCACGGTTATCTTGCCTCTTTGTTCATTTTCCCCCTGGGTTTTTAGGACTCCAGTCTCCACTTTTTCCATTTGCTGAATATCTTCTATTTGCTCAGTATCTTCCATTTTTCCATCAGGTTTTGCCACATTAAAGTTTATATTTTCAATATTTTCCCATCTCTTCTCAATTCTCTCTGTTGTTTCTAATAATCTTTGAATTCCAGACATAATCTGTTGCAATGTTATGTTTTCTTTTTGAATTCATGTCATCCTTCCAATTAATAAACACAGCCACTCTGGTTTAAAAACAAATATTTGTTTTCACTTCTTTCCAGCTAGCAACAAACATCCAAAGGGCACCTGCATAAACAATCCATGCCCTTCTTTATAAACAAGCTGAAGCCTTTGAAGTGCAAGGTCAAAATGATCAAAGGGAAAAAAGAAAAAGCAATGTTTCCAGGTCTCAACCTCCAACCTCCAAGTGGCAGTGTAACTTCTTTTCCCTCTAAGGTTATTACCCTCTTTATATACCTTTTAAATCTTCTTTATGTTTCAGGCTTAGAAGAAATAAAGTTCTTAAATGAAACCAAATAAAAAGAAAAAATCCATCCCAAACAATATTGTAGAAGTAAAGGAAAAAAATTAATCCATAGATAAAAAAATAAATAGGAGAAAATCCAAGACTTTCACTTTAAAAAGTAAAAAATATTCGCAAAACTTCCATCAATTAAAAAAAAAAAGATAACACACTGTCCAATTATGCTAATTCCGCTGCTTGTTTCCTTTTCTTTACCAATTTGATTTAACTTCAATCTTTTTTGGGCAGTCTTTTATAAAAATAAAATTTCCTCACCAGATGGACATACTTTCTCTTTCCGTTTTCCTCTCATTGCGGAGCAGTCTCGACTTTAGCAGCTTGCGGCTGTGCTTTTTGTCGCCGTCAAGAAGAGATTCTCTTGGATCAATCAGGGACTTTGCAATGTCCCTGAGATCAGCAAGACGTACTCTTCCCTGTCACCGTCTCTTCGGGACGGTTTCGGTCAAGATGGACTGTACAGTGGCAAAAGTATCGACTGTAATCTTGGAGCCCCAAGATCACACGTCGCGTCGTCACAACGTCAGCACCTTTCTCCTGAATTCCCATTGTTAAGCCAGGTACTTGTGAATTGTGTCAAATGTTATGACCTTTTTGCCATGGTTAAGTGTTAATTGCATCACATGATTGTCCAATCTCTTCTTAAACACTTACAGTGTTGGAGCATTTACAACTTCTGGGGGCATGTTATTCCACTGATGAATTGTTCTCATTGTTATGAAATTTCTCCTTAGTTCCAAGTTGCTTCTCTTCTTGATTAGTTTCCATCTCTTGTTTCTTGTCCTGCCCTCAGGTGCTTTGGAGAATAGTTTGACTTCCTTGTCTTTCTGGCAACCGCTGACATATTGGAACACTGCCGTCATGTCACCCATTGTCATTAAGTAAAGCTTCCCACTCCCATTTACTTGGCTTATTGGAAAACAGATCCAGGAAATTACAAACCAATCAGCCTGACATGAATACTTGGGAAGATCTAGAAAAAGATAATCAAGCAACACATCTAGAAATACCTAGAAATAAACAAGGTCATAACCAGAAGCCAGCACGGGTTCATCAAAAACAGATTGTGCCAAATAAATTTCATTTCATTCTTTAACAAAGTGACCAAATTAGTAGATCAACAACTATAGCATACTTAGGTTATAGTAAAGCATTTGACAAAGTAGGCCACAATCTATTTCTTTGCAAGCTAGTAAAATGCAGGATAGACAGCACCACCATCAGGTGGGTTTGTAACTGGCTAACAAGGGCCCCCAAAAGGCAAGGTGGAGCAGGTGCAGGTGCACCAGACAGATAGTCTTCGCACGAACATGCATGCCAGAAACCAGCAGACCATGTGGCTGGTGCGCATGTGCGTGCCAAAAAACAGATCATCTGCTTTTCTGGTTTTCGGCACGCATGTGTGTACACCCGTTTTGGCACTTGGTGCCAAAATGGTTTGCCAACATTGCTTTATAGAGTGGTATTAGTAGCTCACTTGATCTTGATTCTATCCCAGGTCAATCTGGAAGCCAGGTTCACTTAACAGCCATGTTACTATTTAATAACTGCAATGATTCACTTAACAAATGTGACAAGAAAACTTGTAAAACAGCATAACTCACTTAACAAATTTTTCACAAATTCTGGGCTCACTTGTGGTTGTGGGTCGAAGGCTACCTGTATAAATACCTATTGTCTTTTCCCTGTGCTCAGATTTGCCACGGTGTACAATCTGTGACATGAAACTGTCCCCCACATAACAAAGGTGCTTTTTCAGGAGGTAACTGGACTTCCTTGTTTTTTCTTTGAAGACATTTCCCTTCTCATCCAAGAAGCTTCTTCCGCTCTGACTGGATGGAGGGGAAGGGAAGCATTTATACTCCTTGCAGATAGCTAGTCATTTGCATCCTTTTTAGTCTCATTGAGACCACTCGGGGAAAAACAGAAAAGTTGTGGGGAGCCTTCTCTGAGAAGGGGAGGGTTATGACCTCATCTACCTCCAGTCTTTCAAGGGTTCCAAGAAGGCTCCACACACCCATTTGCACCACTCAGGTGACCCTGAGGACACAGATAAACCTCCAGGTGGCCTCAATGACCCTCTAAAAGGATGCAAATGACCAGCTGTCTGCAGGGAGTATCAATCCTTCTATTTCCCATAATGCTCCGCCAGACATTTCTCTCCCACTTTTAGGGAAGGTTGTGGAAAATGTGGAGGCCTGGCAGCTCCAGAGGGTCCTGGAGGAAACAGATTATCTGGACCCCTTTCAGTCAAAGCTGGTTATAGGATAGGAACAGCATTGATGCAGGAGTGAAATTCAGCAGGTTCTGACAGGTTCTGGAGAACTGGTAGTGGAAATTTTGAGTAGTTCGGAGAACTGGCAAATACCACCTCTGGCTGGCCCCAGAATTGGGTGAGAATGAGGATCCTCCCCCCAGGAGTGGGGAGGGAATGGGGATTTTGCAGTATCCTTCCCCTGCCACACGCCCACAGAAACGGTAGTAAAGAAATTTGAATTTCACCACTGCATTGATGACCCTTGTGGATAATCTCTGAGTGGGATGGGAGTTGACCTGTCAGTGGCGTTTGATATCGTCAATCATGGTATCCTTTTGGGTCGGCTATAGGGCTGGGTCTAGATGACACAATCTTGCGCTGGTTTGGCTCCTTTCTCCATGGCTGGTCTCAGTCGGTACTAATAGGGAGCCGGAAGTCCCGTCCTCGGCTGCTATTTTGCGATGTGCCACAGTGCTCTGAACTCTCTCTACACCTCTTCAACATCTACGTGAAGCCGTTGGGTGAGATCATCCGTCACCATGAGTTGAGATATGACCAGTGTGCTGATGATACTCTGTGTCAGAACTGCCGCTTCACAATGACCCTCTGCTATCACTTGGCGGTACCAATCTGCCATGAACGCTGGGGAGGATGTGTGGGAGAAGGGAGGAACCAGGGGTAATTAAGAGTTCACTTTATCTGCCCGGGATGCGGCTTCAAGGTCAGATGGCCGAGAACAGACCACAGCTGCATTCCAACCCACAAGAGAAATTTTGGACTCCGTTGTGGTCGTAAGTCGAGGACTACTTGTAGAATAAAGTAGGTAGCTACGGTACCTTCCAGAGATCTGTTTTCGGAAGGAGCCAAAATTGCTGTTGGGCAATATCCAGTTACCACCTGAAGGGAATAATCGTGGCTCAGGAGAAGAAGGGCGGCTGTGGGGTCCTTGGTGCTCTCTGATCTCTTTCCATGTAGACATTTCATCACCCAACGAGGCAACAGCATCAGTGCTAGAAGGAATGGGGTTTGTTCTCTGTTCATCTTCAAGTGGCTCCTCAATGGCTTCACAGTAAACAGCAGACTCATCAAGGAAAACCCCACTCCCTTCTGTCACTGGTGACGTTACCCATTTGTGTTCTGACCCAGCTCCCCAAACACGACAAACCCCCTGTAACTAATCAACTATTCCTTCATTAAGAGCACCAGCAGCCCCGGAAAGGTTTCTCTCTCACCGCAGGCTAACAAATCTGTCCAGCAGGGAGATGAATAGTTGTCTGCCACATCTATTCATCTCCGCCCCCCTGCCTTTTATCCCCAGAGCCAGGATGGGGCTTCACTAGCAGTTGTGGCTCTTCCGTCCCAAGGACCGGCCCATAGATTTCCACTGCTCTCCTCTCCTCTGCCTTCTGTGCATCCACATGTCAGGCACTGGACCCAGCTGTTCCTCCTCTTCCTCATCAGCGACCTCCAGACCTGGGGGCAGTTGACTCTCCATCTGACGGACAGCCCAGGCTCCACCTCTCCCTCTCCCTCTCCCTCTCTCTCTCTCTCTCTCTCTCTCTCTCTCTCTCTCTCTCTGTGCCAGCTCCGCTCCCTCTTCCCCCTCGGAGCTCTCAAGTTGCCTTGATGCTGGCCCTAGCTCACACACCTCCTCCTCCTCTTCTGATTCGCTGCTGGAAGGACTGGTGGCTGATAGGCCACAACAAGTTGGCTCATGAAATGTCTGCAAGACTCCCACTCCTCCTGGCAAACCTCCCTCCCTCTTCTAGCACGGATGGAGAAAAAAGAGACCAACAACTTTATGGAGTCGGTTTCTTTATTTAAAAGATACTTACGGACCAACGCCGAGCAACTCTCCACAACAAACCCCACAATACTTTCCAGTTTTTTAAATTCTCGGAAATTCAACAGTTGTCTCAGCCACACTGCAACCTCAGGGAAGTTTCCAGATTCCCTGCAGTTTGCCCTCCCAGTTTAATCGGACACCCACTTTCGGTTAACTCAAACTCCATTTCTGTCCCTTCCCTCTTAAGCGGTCAGTCCCAGCAGCCTTTCGCTGAATTCCCAGAGCTTCTTGGCTATGTGGTCATCACAGGCCCGTGGCCAGGGCACCTTTGGCCGGCAGTCCACAAAATACCGCCCACTCAGCCTCTCGATGCCCTCCTCGGTGGCGCAGTAGATGGAGGTCTGGGCGCCCGCGTCACAATCTCGTCTGAACACTTTCGTGAACCCAAACACTCGAAATACCCACCGTGGAAAAGAGCGACCAAGTTCGGTTCTAACAGATCCTGAAAGCAAAAGAGAGTTGGTTGTGTGAACAGCCCAGGATGGGAGGAAGCACCTTCCAAGGTGACCCAAATGGAGGAGACGAGCCGGAATGAACCCTTCATACATCATCCGTTGCTCCTTTGCCAGCATTGGGGCAACTTCTAAATATCGTTTGGAAGACTCAACGCTGAAGTGAGTGTGCGATGATGCAAAGGGAGTGTGTGTGTGTGTGTGTGTGTATGTGTGTTTGTATGTGTGGGTGCATCTGTGTGCTGCATTGCACACCTAAATTCATTGTCATTGCATGGCTAATAGATTCAAATAGATAATATTACATAACAATCTTCTGTCTGTTCCCTGAGTTGGTTAAAATAGTGTGTATATATGTGTGTTTGTGGTCGCACACACAAATCCATAGGTAATACAGATAGTCCACAACTTATTACACTTATCACATTTTTGTTTAGCGACTATTCAGTTACAACGGCACTGAAAAAAGCAAGTTATGACTATTTTTCACACTTATGACTGATGTAGCATCCCCCAGGGGTCACCTGATCAAATTTCAGATCCTTGGCACAATTAACTTATATTTATGATGGTTACAGTGGCCCTGAGACCCTGTATAATGACTTTTCTGTTTTTCCCCCGAGTGGCCTCAATGACTCTAAAAAGGATGCAAATGACCAGCTGTCTGCAAGGAGTATAAATCCTTCCCTTCCCCTCCATCCAGTCAGAGCTGAAGAAGCTTCTTGGATGAGAAGCAAAACATCTTCAAAGAAAGAACAGAAAATCCAGTTGCCTCTTGAAAAAAGCATTTTGGGACAACCAGGACCTGCATGACAGAGAATCTCCACAGACACTGGAATAATTCTGCCCGTTTCATGCCATGATAACCGGTCTTCAGCTCGATGGAGGAAACTCCCAAGGTGGCTCTGCAGGGGGGGGTCGAGGGAGCACCCAGTGGGAGAGAAATGCCAGGCAGAGCCCCAGGGGGACCTGTTGGGGGAGCTCCGTGATGTGGGGTGCCTTGGAGACGGACTCCTACTCACCTGGATGAACCGCGTAGCAAGTAACATTGGTCCCTTCCAGCCGCTTGGCCAACTCTCTCGCGTGGAGAATGTTGGCTAGTTTGCTGCTGCTGTACGATATTATCACTTGCCACATCCCTTCCACCGGCTTGTGGATGGTCTGAAAGTCGATCTCCCCATAGGTGTGCGCACTTGAGGCCAGAATTACGATCCGGCTCGGGGCGCAGCGCTTCAGCCGGTCCAGGAGCAGGTGGGTCAGCAGGAAGTGGGCCAAGTGGTTGACCTGGAAGGCCTGATCAAAGCCATCGGCGGTTTGACCAGCCTTGAGGACTCCTGCCAGAAACGTAAGCAAATTGCAGGTAATTCTTGGCTTAAGACAGGTCACTTTGCGATTACGACCCGGTTCCAAAGTTCCAGTGGCTCCCGCTGGTGGTCGCACGATAGCATTTTGGGAGCTTAGCAACAGGCCTGCCCTTGGCAACATGTCAAATCAGTACAATTTATAAAAAATAGTTTTCAACGAAAACACCCGATAGTGAATAATTGGTTCGTTCAACAACCACTTCAAAAAAAAAAAAGGATATAAGATAGTATTGGTCACAGAGGTCAGACCTGCTTTACAACCATCACAACTTATGACCATAATCGGCAGGCTCCATCGTGATAATTTGAGGATTGTATGCAAAGCATCCAATTTGGTCTGGTGGTTGAGGCCTAGAAAATGGTTGGCTTAATCCTGCTTCATCCCGAAAGGCCGCTGGATGGCTTTGGTCCAATCACCAGGCAACGGTGAGTTCTAGTCCCCCCCCCTCTCTTCCCAACCCACCTCACAGGGTTACAGAAATCCCGGACAATCTCCCCTCTCCCCTTCTCCCCTTCCTCACCCGGAGACCCTGGGGAGGGTCTGCTCTGCCCCCACCTGCGTTGTTGATGAGGATGTCCAGACGTGGCTCTGATTCTAAGAAGGTCTGCGCAAAAGCTCGCACGGAGTCCAGGCTGCCCAGATCCAGGATCATCAGGATCACCTCCGAGTTCCCACTTTCCTGGAAAAGGAGCGGAAGGAATCCTGAGCCTCGGGATCGAGTACGGCTTCCAAGGGGGATCCTGACTTACTCACCTGTTGCCTAGGTCTGCTCACCTCCCGTCAATCTCTCTGGGTGGTGCGTAATAAAAGAATGCGGGCAATCCTTGACTTACAAGCATTTGTTTAGCGAACATTCAAAGTTACAATGCCAATGAAAAAAGAGTGATTTATGACCAGTCCTCACACTTTCAACCCTTATAGCATCCCCAGGGTCATATGATCAAAATTTGGGTGCTTGGCAACCAGCAATATTTCTGATGATTTCAGTGTCCCAGGGTCATATGATCACTATTTGTGATTGTTCCAAGAGGATTCGGACAAGCAAAGTCAATGGTGAGGGGGGCTGAATTCACTTAACAACCACGTGGTTCACTTAAGAACTGTAGTGATTTGCCTAACAACCGTGGCAAATAAATTGGGCCTGGTTGACTTATCAACTGTCAGGGCTGCCTCTGTTCAATTCCTAGGAAAGAAAAACCCTCAACTCCATAGAATTAGAGAAAAGGTGCTTTTACTAGGAAAAAACTAAATACAGTTAACTCAGGCAAGATCTGAAGCAAAAATGTGGGAAGCACCAAACTGAAACAAACCCTAGAGCCCACCCCACAATAGCCAGGCAACCAGAGTTTAATCATTGGCCAAGAAGATGTTTTGGGAAAGTCTCTGATTCAGGTGCACCGTTCCTTCCTTCTGCATACTGTCAGACAGTCGGCCTTGAGGATGGTAAACAAACCCAGGTTGGTACTCCAGGAGTGAAATGCTACCAGTTCCATTCACCCAAACCGATAGTAAAAAAATGCCTTAAAAAGTAAAAAGTTCTGACGATCAGCTGTGCCACGCAATTGTTGGAACTTTTTTTTAGCATTTCTTTCTACCGAACAGCTGTGTGACAATGGGAGTACCACAGTGGTGAAATCAGCTGTGCTTGATTGTTTATGAGGTTCTTTCTTGTTGCAGGGGCCATTTTGTGTGAAGTCCAGCTGCTTTTACATTGTGTGTGAGTCAGTTGTGCAGCTACGCCCACCCAGTCACATTACCACCAAGCCACGCCCACCCAGACCCACGTCCACCAAGCCACGTCCACAGAATCGGTAGGGGAAATTTTTGAATTTCCCCACTGTGGTGCTCCCATCATTTCTTGAAAATGTCCACTTTCCCTTCCTGCACCCTCTCCCCAAAATGCCCATTGTTCCCCCTCCCACTGTTTCCATGGCAGCTGGAAAGAAAGAGAAGACAACAACACCCCTTCAGACAAGGACCGCCTGTATATGGCCACCAATCTTATAATCAACTCTGCTGGGCAGCTCTCAATCAAAAGTTAAAACAACATAAAAACCGTAATGAAACTATAAACCTTGAAAAAATGCTCGCAAAGGTATTGGTGACCTTAAGGCCAACTTTGGAGAAGATCTGCAGTGGGAGAACAGGACCGTGATGGACCTCTGTAGGTGTGCATTGTGAGGGCATAACAGGTAGTCCTTGATCTATGACCGCAATCGAGCCCAAAATTTATGTTGCTGAGGGAGAGAGGTGTTAAGTGAGTCTTGCCCCATTTTACGACTTTTCTTGCCACGGTTGTTAAGTGAATAACCGAAGTTAAGTTAGTAACACGGTTGTTAAGGGAATCTGGCTTCCCCCTTGATTGCACTTGTCAGGAGTTTGCAAATTTCAACCGTCATAAATATGAATCATTTGCCAAGCATCAGGATTTTGTTCACATGACCTCCAGGATCCTGCAGCGGTTGTAACCGTGAAAAATGGTCATAAGTCACTTTTTTCAGGGCCATCGTAACTTTGAACGGCCACTAAATGCATTGTTGTAAGTCAAGGCACACCTGTGTAACATCCATCCCATTGGGACTCTATGGCGCCATATAAAAGCGATTTTATCGTGGTTTTACTATAAGTTAATAATTTATCCTGTCTATTGAGTGTCCAGCTATTTGATATACACATCTTTCTTGATGTTTTATTTAAACATAGATTTCCATGGCACGTAGAATGTGTTTTATCCAAGTTGCATATAAGTGATTACATGATCACATGACCTCTGCAGATGCCACTCACTAAATAAATGAATAAAAACCATCAGGAAAAGACCTGAATATCAGAAGAACGGAGGGACGGAGAAAACCGCACAGCAGGCGCTTACCCGTCTGATGTCGTACACGGTGGATTATCCTCTCGCTCTGTTAATAACATGGTTGTTAAGCGAATCTAGCTTCCTCATTGACTTTGTTTGTCACAGGTCACAAAAGGTGATTGCATGATCCCAGGATACTGAAACCGTCATAAATGTGACCCAGTTGCCAAGTATCTGAATTTTGCTCCCGACAACATCGGGATGCTGCAATGGTCATAAATGTGAAAAACGGTCATAAGTGCCTTCAAACATTGAACAGTCACTAAATGAACTGTTGTAAATTGAGGATTATCTGTATAACATCTATCCCATTGTGACTCTGTGGGGCCACATTATGGGGATTTTATCATGGTTTTACAATAACAATATTTTATCTGGATGCAGAAGAACAGAGGAGATGAGAGAACCGCACGGCAGGCGCTTACCCGTCTGATGTCGTACATGGCAGATTCTCCTCTCGCTTTGTCACGGCATGCCAGAATGACCCGGGCGCCTCTCCGGGCCAGATCCACTGCTGTGGCCTTCCCGATCCCAGTATTTCCACCTAGGAAAGGGCAGAGAAAGGATTCACCAAGATCGCCCAGTCTTTGACAGGGATCCAGGAGCTGGGCCTGTATTTTGGGCTTGTAATTCTTGTGGTGTTACACAGTCAAACATTTATTTGGCACTGTTTCCCAACCTTGGCAACTCCCAGAATTAAAGTTAAGCAACATCTTAGAATTGCACAAGTTGAGATGTGGCGGCTCAGGGCATGATTTTCACAACCGTTTCAGAGCAGTCTTGCATCAACAAAGAAGAATGGATTAAAATTATTCAGGGGAAATACAAGTGGTCCTTGACTTATAACCATTCATTTAGTGAGAGTTCAAAATTACAGTGGGGCTGAAAAAGTGATTTATAACTGTTTTGCAATCCTTGCAGCATCCACAAGGCCTTTGAAAAGGTCACTTGGCATCGAGATGGGTGGTAAATAAAAACAATAATAAAAAAATTTAAAAATGGAAAGAATTTCTGAAAATGGGATGCAATACTTCTGTCTGACCAGAGGATGGTGCAGGTCTCCCAACACTGGCTCTGCAGGATGTCACCTTACTAACACAAGTTGCAAAATAATTTGAAGGTCAATGGTTGCATACATATACGGATGAGAGTAGCTAAGTAATCCTCCTTTATGTCTGGTGTAGTACAGGAACCAAACAGGTACAGGCTCCAATGGATACTTAGAACTGCAGAAATAACGATTGCAACCAGCCTGCCTTTCATGGAAGAATTGTATACTGTGCGGGTCAGAAGGGCTGTGAAAATATCACATCCTGGACATAAACTGTTTCAACTCCTCCTCTCAAGATGGCGCTAGAGGGCATTGCATCCCAAAACAATAGATACAGGAACACTTTCTTTCCCTCAAGCCATCAGAACAGTATTATGCAGGCATTTCAGGCAATTGTACAAAAATGCTGCAAATTAAGTATGCGTTCAGAAATAGAAGTGTTCACCAGTGATTGACAACCATTTTGTTTAGTAACTGAAGTCACAACAGCACTGAAAGAAAATAGCAATAGCAATACCACTTAGACTTATATACTGCTTTACAGTGCTTTACAGCCCCTCTCTAAGCGGTCTACAGAGTCAGCCTCTTGCCCCCAACATTTTGGGTCTTCATTTTACAGACCTCGGAAGGACAGAAGGCTGAGTCAACCTTGAGCCGGTCAGGATCAAAGGGCCAAACTGCAGGCAGCCAGCAGAAGTAGCCTCGTGGCCTATGACTTATGATTGGTCCTTGCACTTACTGCTGTTATAGCATCTCCACAGTCACATGATCAGAATTCAGACAAGGGTGTTTACAGCAGTTCGAGCGTCCTGGAGTCAGGCGGTCACGGTTTGTGACTTTGCCAGCTGGCTTCCAACAAGCAAAGTCCAAGGGAGAAACAGATTTGTTTAACAACTGTGTGATTCACTTAACAACTGCCATGATTTACTTAACAACTGTAGCAAAAAATTCCAGAGTTACAAGGCAAGGTGAGAAATTAACCTCATCTTGATTTTCTTTAGTATCAGGAAGAATCAGAGTGGGTGACTTTGGCCCAATCACCAGGAGACAGTGAGTTCCAGTCCCTTTAGCCTGGCTTTCACGCCTAAGGCAGGACTCGAACTCACTGCCCCCTGGCTTCAATCCTGGTGCTTTCGCCACTAGACCAAACTTTCCTGTTTCTGGTGTAATTGCTCTTAGCATCAGGAATTATTTCAATATCTGAACTGGAATCTTCCTGCTGGCAACTGTCACCCCTGATCCTGGATCTTGGCTTCGTTTTGTGGCAGCGTTTAACATGCCGCTTGATCCTCCAGCCTCTCTCCAAGGGCCGAACTGGCTTTTCTGCATCCTCAGCTTCTCCTCCGAAGGGCTACCGGCTTCTCTCCATCCCAGGTGGGAGGGGGAGAGCTTTGAGGCGGCCGAAGCAGAGCCAGGGATTAAGGGAAGGGACTCTTGTCCCCACGTGAAATGAGCTGGTTTCCAGCCCCTCCTATGCCAATCAACTGGCACCCACATCTAAAGAGAAGCAATAGGCTGGCATGAGAGCAGCCTTCAGTAGTTGAAGGGCTGGCCCAAAGAAGAGGACCTGGATGGGGCAGAAACTCCGCGGAGAAACCTGGGTTGGGGGCGACTTTCCACTCCCGTCTCTCTGGGACCTTCGCGCTGCGCTTTTGCTCCGGGAGTTTGATCTGCGCGGAGCCTCTGAGGTGGGAGGGGGGCTTATGGAAGGGAGGAAGAGGGAGAGAGAAAAAGAAAGAGAGAAAGAAAGGCAATGCCCCCCCCCCCAGCTGACCTGTGATGAGCACCGTCTTGCCCCGCAGGCTGACCGCGTTCCGGCACCTGGTGGCCGCTCCGAAGTTGTAGTAAAGCAGCGCGTAGAGTCCCAGCAGCAGCGCCGCCCCCGCCCCCAGCGCCTCCGCCGCCTCCATGGCCCGATCCCCGGCCCGGCCTCGCCAGCTGGCCCCGCAAGCCGCCAGCGCTTTCCTTTTACCGCGATGCTCCCGCCCCCCCCCTCCCCGTGGGAACGCCACGGCCACCGGCACCGCTGCCACTCTCGCCCCCCCCCCCTGGCTTACAAGGAAGGAAATAGGGAAGGAGGGAGGGAGGAGATGAGAAGGAGTAGGAGGGGAGCAGTGAAGGAAGGTAGAGAGGTAAGAAGGGAGGGAGGGAGGGAGGGAAGGAAGGAAGGAAGGAAAGAGGGAGGGAGATGGGAAGGAGAAGGAGGGAAGCAGTGAAGGAAGATAGATAGGTAAGAAGGAAGGAAGGAAGGAGGGAAGGGGGAGGGAGGGAAGGAGATGGGAAGGAGAGAAACAGTGAAGGAAGGTAGATAGGTAAGAAGGAAGAAAGGGAGGGAGGGAGGGACTGGGTGACTCGCCTAAAAACTGCAATGATTCACTTAATAACTGTGGTGAAAAAGGACATAAAATCGCACACACCTAACCACTGCCTTGCTTAGCAATTGAAATTCTGGTCCCAATTGTGGTCATATGTCGAGGACTACCTGCTTGGTTCGCTTGTCTAATACTTGTCTAATTCCCAGGGAGGCTAAGTACGTTTGAAAGGTAGCAGAAGTAAATTGGGGCCCATTGTTGGATACCACTGTATCCGGCAATCCATGAGTGGCAAACAATGTGGCCAGCACCCGTACGGTGGCATCTGCTGTAGTGGAAGTCATAGGGCAAACCTCAATCCATTTGGATAAGGTATCCACCACCACTAGTAGATATGTATGCCCCTCAATCGGCCCAGCAAAATCTAAATGGAGCCATGACCCTGGGCTCCTAGGCTTCTCCCAATCCTGAACTTGTACAGCGGGGGGGAGCCGGCCGGCTCTGTTGGCAAGAGCGGCAACGTTGGACCCATTTCGTGATGTCAGCATCCATGTTAGGCCACCAGGCATAGCCGCGACCTAGCACCTTCATCCTAACTTTGCCTGTGTGGCCTTCGTGGAGGCGGCTGAGTACAGTGGTCTGTAGTTCTGCTGGAACTGCAACCCTGGTCCCCCCACAACAAACATCCCTGAAGCTCGGACAGTTCTGTGCGGCTGAGGAGGAATGGCATAAATTCCTGTGCCACTGGCCTTTGAGGCCACCCCCGCCAGACCCAATCCAGCACCTTGGACAACAGGCTGTCCTTCTTAGAGTAGTGGACTATGTCAATGGCCGTTAGGGGTAGATCGCCCTCATCTACTAGGAAGATATTTGAGACTGGAGCGGGATCCAATACTAATGTGGGTAACGGGCAGCGGCTGAGGGCATCAGCATGCCCGATGGCTTTACCAGGCCGGTAAGACAGGGAATAGTTGTAAGAAGCCAGAAACTCTGTCCACCGCAACATTCGCGGGGACAGAATTGGCAGAGTAGGCTGATCCCCTGCCAAAAGTCCTAGCAGCGGCTTATGGTCGGTCACTAGGTGGAACGATTGGCCATAAAGGTAGTAGTGAAAGTGCTTTACTTCCATAACGGCAGCCAAAGCCTCCTTTTCGAGTTGGCTATAATTAAGCTCTGCCCTGGGAGCCTCGAGACCGTTAGGCAGTACATGGCTCAACACAGCGCTGACGCCAAAAGGCAAAGCGTCGCAGGCCAATACTAAAGGCAGCCGTTCACTGTTCTGTACCAGCACAGCGGAAGAGGTCAGCAACCGTTGCCTTATGCGGCAAGAACACAGAATAAAAATTGAGCAAGCCAAGGAAAGCCTGCAGATCGGTTTTTGATGTTGGTACGGGAGCTGCTAGGATAGCGTCGACCTTGGAGGGAGTCGGATGTATCCCCTGGTTATCAATCAAGAAGCCAAGGAATTCAACCGATGGAACTCCAAGTCGACACTTAGAACTCTTCAATTTGAGGCCAACTGGTTGGAAACAAGTGAACACCTGGCGGAGCTTGTCGGCAAGCTCTGTTCGGTTTGACGCTGTGACAAGAACATCGTTGAAATAAAGGATGACACCAGTAATCCCATGGAGCAACCGCTCCATGAGACTCTGGAACAACCCGGGAGCAACACTGACCCCGAATTGGAGTCGCCGGCATTTAAAAGCCCCGTGGTGGGTAACTATTGTCTGCGCAGCCGCGGTGGCCTCATCGACTGGCAGCTGTTGATACGCCTGTGACAAGTCAAGCTTGGCGAAAACCTTTCCCTGTCCCAATGAGTGCACTACGTGCTGCACTACAGGGACAGGGTAAGGATGGGCATGTAATGCCTTATTCAGGGTTGACTTAAAATCCCCACAAATCCTGACAGAGCCATTGGCTTTAATGGTGTAACGATAGGGGTTTCCCAGGGAGCGTTGTCTACGGATTTTAAGACTCTCTGAGAGATCAACTTGTCAATCTCAGCATACTCCCTCCCCCGCAGTGCCAAAGGATCATGCCGCATCTTGAGGCGAATTGGCGCCCCCTGGGGTCGAGACTGAGAGAAATGGGGGTACCTGTGTAGGAGCCCAATGAGTCGTCGAATACATCGGCGAACTCATGCATCAGTGAAGAGAACACATCCTCTGGGCCAAGATTGTGGATTCCCTCAATAGTAAACCCCAGAGCTTTGAACCAATCCATTCCTAGAAGCGAAGCTAAAGGCCTGGAAACTACAATTAAGGGAAGTTGGCCCTTGAATTTGCCATATTGAACATCAACTGTCCACAGCCCAGGATGGGTATGGTGTTGCCCTGATAGTCATGGAGGCGGCAAGGACAGGCAGTGAGGTAGCCACGGTGGAGGGAAGGCACAATCTTCTGTAGGGTGTCCCAGGACATGATGGTCTTTGCGGAACCTGTGTCCAGCTCCATCTCACATTCACGCCCCTCAATTAGGACAACAAGGTGAATCTTTGAGCGGCCCTGACAAGTAATTGATGCGGAGCTCACAGACCACTCATCGAACCCGCAAGCCTTATCAGACATGCAGTCAATGTCTCGCAGGCCAAGTAGACACTGTTGTGGTGACGAGGCTTGGGTTGGTCGGTAGCTGGGGTGGGACACGGCAATGGAGCTCTGCAAACAGCAGCCAAGTGCCCCTTTTTTCTGCAACGGCGGCAGATCGCAGCCTTAAACTTACACTGTGAGCGGAGATGCTTTCTGCCACAGCTGAGGCAATTTTTTTCGGCCGCGGCTTGAAAATCAGCAGGCCGACCCATCGCCCTAAGGCGGCTAACCTCGGAGCCGCACTCAGAGGTGAGGTTGTTGTCTCCGTCCTGGTGGTGAACAGAGGATGGCTTGGCATAAGGGGCATAGCCTTGTTGGAACTTCTGAAGGACGGAAGTAGTGCGCTCAGCCATCTCTGATGCTCGCGCTTCGTCCACAGCCAGGGTTAGAGTCAGTTCAGACCTGGACAGTAATCTCCGCTGCAGCTGCATGTCTCGAACACCGTAAATAAATTGCTCAAGCAGAGCTTCTTCTTAATCAGCGAATTCACAATGTACCGCCGATGCCCAGAGGGAAGTGATGTAGTGATTTACGGACTGGTCTTTGTGCTGCATGCACTGGTGAAATGCATGACACCAGACAAAACAGGATGGCGCGGGGGCATAGTGCCCCTTCAATTTGTTTAAAAGGACTTCCCAATTGACAGCGTGAACTGGGGTGGGGGCAACTAGCGCATGGGCGGTCATGAACATTTCAGGCCCGCAGGAGCTCAAAAAAATCCTCTTTTTCTGTCAGGTGAGAGGACTGCCAAATCCTGCGCCTGAAGAAAACATTCAAAACTCTCTAAGAAAGCATCCCATGACTCGTGGTCAGGGCTGTATTCAACGAACAAATGCGTGGTCGAGAATCCCGCCATCCTCGTTGCCAATGCTTGGTTCGCTAAAGCTGAGGTAAGACAAACACCGTACCGCAGTTAAACTCTTTATTAATGAATCAACACTAGAAACAACAAGCAACAACAGGGGCCGCCCAACAGCTATTTATATGACAGCTGTCAGACAGGCAGCCAATCCGAGGGCTGCAATTTCTGCACCTGCCGACAGGCATGCTTGAACCAATCAGGGAAGTCCCAGCTTGTTCTGCCCAACTCGGGTCGTAAGTCTGACCTGTGATTTTTTTGACACTACCTGTAGCATCAAAGCCACTGCCGGGAAGGAAGGCCACAACCTCTTTTATTGCAGGGTCTCTCTTGCTCTCAGGGGTTGGGGGTTGGGGGTTGGGTAGCATCTTTAGCAGCCTTCCCTCAATGCTCAGAGTGGGAGAGGCTGAATACCTTTCGGCAGGGGCTTCCTGTGATGAAATGAAATGGGCAAATTCCGGGGGGGGGGGGGTATACTCCAGAAGAGGAAGAAGCAACTTGGCATAGATATTATATGTGGGAGAAAGAGGATCAAGGCGGCTCCTCCCTTGTAATTTGCAGTAGATATGCTTCTTGTAGATGATAATCTGCTTTAGCCTGGCAAGATTCTGTCTCAAGGTATTGAGCAATTCAGAAATTTCCTTGGGTGAATCATGTGTGTCATTCTTTGTTTTAAGATCCTGACCATTTCTTATTCATATAGGTAGTCCTCGACTTATGACAGCAACTAAGCCCAAAACTTGCTAAGCGAAACAGTTGCTAAGTGAGTTTGGTCTCATTTTACGACCTTGTCACAGTTGATAAGTGAAACACTGCAGTTGTTAAGTTAGGAACACAGTTGTAAAGTGAATCCAGCTTCCCCATTGACTTTGCTGATCAAAAGGTTGCAACAGAATCAAGGGATGGCATCAAGAAGTGTTGAGTGACCCCTGCTGTGTCCTGGCGCGAGAAGGCCCATAACAGCATTCTATGTCAACAGGCCTTGCATTTTAGGATGAGGCAAGCATCTAGATGCCATTATTCATAAGGTGTTATTTATTGATTTATAAACATTATAAAGCTGCCCATGTAACAATAATGACTCTGAGCAACCTGTAAAGCAGGGGTCGCCAACCTCCAGGCCCTGGCTTATTATCAGCCAGTGTCCTACTCGCAACTGTGCCATGTTAGCGGTGGGCTGGCATGCTTGGAACTCAACTTACACAACCAGCAAGCTGGCATGCATGCACACTCAGCCCAGATCAACTTGCGCAAATTGAGCTGTGCACGCATATGTCTTGCATGGCAACCCATCGTTTATGCAAATCAAGCTGCGTGCATGTGTGTGCCACCTCACTGGTCGCACAGCCTGGTTCTCCTCTTCACCCCCGAGCCAGGCTGCCAAGCCACAAAGGTTGGGGACCTCTGCTGTATTTCTCAACCTTGGCAACTTAAAGACGTGTAGACCAACCCTGTGCTGTGCTGGCTGGGGAATTCTGGGGATTTGTCGACACATCTTACCGTTGCCAAGGTTGAGAATCACCGCTATGAAGACTAAAATCCCCCTCCACAACAAACAAATGATACTACCCTACTGAAAACAAGAGATCCCATTCACACAACAACCAACGTTGTATCAATGTTATAAGAGCCGTGGTAGCGCAGTGGTTAGTGTGCTGTATTCAAGGCTAACTCTGCCAATTGCCAGCAGTTCGATCATGACCGGCTCAGCCTCCCATCCTTCTGAGGTCAGTGAAAAGAGGACCCAGATTGTTGGAGGCTATATGCTGATGTTGTAAACCAGTTAGGGCTATGAAGCGGTATATACCGGTAAGTTTAAGTGCCATTGCCCTCCCTCCCTCCCTCCCTCCCATGGTAGTGCAATGGTTAGAATGCAGTATTGCAGGCTGACTCTGCCCACTGCCAGCAGTTCGATCGTGACCAGCTCCAGGTTGACTCAGCCTTCCATCCTTCCAAGCTCAGTCAAATGAGGGCCAGATTGTTGGGGACAAGAGGCTGCCTCTGTAAACTGCTTAGAGGGGGCTGGAAAAGCCCTGTGAAGCGGTCTAAATGCTATTGCTATCAGTGGGGGAGACTGCCTAACTTCAATGCCAACAGGTCAGGGACATCCAGATCTTTTAGAACAGTGGTTCCCAAAGTGGGCGGTACGCCCTATGGGGGGCGGTGAGATGATCTAGGGGGGCGCTAAGAGGCAAGGGGGCAGCAGGGGGGCGCTAAGAGGAAGGGAGGTGGCAGAGGAGTGCTGGAGGTGGCCCCTTTGGTAGAGTGACGTTTTTCCGCGTTTCAAGTGCTGGGTGTCGTCTCGCTCCCTCCGCAAAGTCACCGGCGGTCCGATTCCGACATACGAAGGTGGAAGAAACGAGTCGGCCTGTTCCTACCCCAAAGTCCAGTACTGGTATCACCCTACTGGGCAGGGGGGAAAGCCCCTTCCCACTAACCACGGTTTGTGTTGACCCAATGGCCTTCCTGTGGTGCACCTGCTGCTTTGGGGGAGGATGGGAGGTTCCACGCAGGTGGTCTAAGCAGTGGTGTGGGAATGTAGCCCAGGAGGGGGGAATGAGAGGTAGCGATCCGCCCTCCAAATAACCCCCTCCCCCTCCCCCTCCGTGTTGGGATTTTATAGGGAAGCGACGTAGGGCAAGTAAAGCTGGGTCAATACTCGCAGCTCCGCATCGGAGGCTTACAGAGGATTTCTCTTTGGAGGCTTGCTCGTGTGCGCACACACACACAGAGCGAGAGAGAAGCTGCGTTGGGGGTGGGGGGAGGAGAGGGAAGGGAAGGGGGGCAGCTTTTCTGGGCAACGTGGGAAAGAAGCACCGCCAACCCCCTTGTAGACCTGGCTGGCCTCGGCTCGTCCCCCCCGCCATGCCCGCGGGGCTGCCCAAGCGAACTCCCAGCCAGCGTCTAAGTGGCTGCGAGGACTCGCCTGGCCCCACCTGGGCAGCTCCAGGGGCTCCGCTCCAAAGCCTCGGAACCTCAGGTGATCCGCGATCCCCAAAGTCTCGGAAGCCGGCGCCTTTCAAATGGGCGGCCGGAGCCGAGACGCTCCGTGGGGTGGTGCTCTTGGCGTGCTCTTTCACCCACGGGAAGCGCCCGCGATGGTGCCTCTCTCTCTCTCAAAAGCCGAGACTTTTGACCTCTCTTTACAAAGTTTCCCCGGACGCAACCTCTCTGACACCCCTCCCCCACCCCGGGAGGAGATCCCAGGAGAACCAGCTGAGTCCGCTTGTTCCCCCACGTCATGGGAACTCTGCCACATGTTTCAAATTTGGGGAGGGGGCCTCTCTGCATCAAAGCTGGAGGGCGCTAAACTCTGCCTTGATTTTCCCTTCCTGCCTGGGGGGGTTGCTCCTTTCTACCTTTTCTTGAAAATCCCCTCCCTCCCTCCGCTTCCTGGTCAGTGGCCCTTCCCCTCCCTCTCCCTGATTCATCCTTCTATGAAGATTGGGGGAGGGAGGGAGGGAAGGAGGAGAAGCAGGGAAGGAGGTCAGGAGAATCGTGGACAGCCCCCTCCCTTTTTTTTTTTGTTTAAACAGCCTTGGTTGCTGGATGCGAAATTCCGCTTTCCCCCGCCCCGCCCCACCTCCCCAGGGGGAGATCCCCCTGCGAGAGGTGGGAGGAGGAGTGATGCAAGATTTGGGGCAAGAGAAGCCCATATCAAAGCAAAGGCTCGGGGACATACATATGTGGGAGGGGGGAATAACGGTGGGTGGTAAGCAGCAGCAAGGTAGCTTGCTACTGCTTGAACCTTCGCGGCTCTGCCTCCCCCCCCCCCCAACTCCCCGCTGCACATTAAACCCCCCCTTCCCCTCTTCCCCTAGGACAGGCTTCTAAGTCAAACCTGCTACACAAGCTCTGAACGGGAACTTTGAACATTTCCAAATTTGGAGGGGGGGGGGTGGGAGAAGGAGGGAACGGAGGAGGAGATGGGGGTCCAGGAGTTCAAAAGCCCCTCCATAACACCTTTATTCAGATGCGCCAAAAGGATTCTGGGGGAGGGGGCGCGCAGTCCCAGAAGGTAAGAATTAAGGTTTTAATCTTCTAGAAACGCGACTCCCAAGTTTGCTGGTCCAGTGAATTTCTCTGTGGGGCTGGGGAGGTTTTGTAGAGAGGGGAAGCCCCTTAAAACAGACCCCTTTTTAAAAAGGTTCTGCTCCCGACAAATCTTCGGGTGGATCTTAACAGAGTTGGAAGGGACTTCTTAGGCCATCTAGTGACTAGATATAAAGAAATCGACTGCAGATTACTGTAGGTAGTGATTTAAGACTCCTGCTAAGTGACTTAAAACCAGACATTGGGAAACTGGTATCACTTCATCAAGCCCATCCATCACATTAAGTATTTACTGAACAGTGAAGTAGTTACTAAATTTTACTGAGTTTACTAAGTTACTAGTTACTAAGGTTCTTGATGAATATCAGACTTTGAAAACCTGGTATCACTGGATCATGTTCAACAATTTTGTTGAATTAACATTCACTAAAAAGGTTTTTAAATTGGATTTTGAATAAATGTGTAATTAATTGTTACAGTTTTGAATTTTACTGTTACTATCTTCCTTCCGTTGTGCAAACCGCCCAGTCACATGACACCCCCCAGCCACACCCACCAAGCCACGCCCACAGAACCGGTAGTAAAAAAAAAATGAATTCCACCACTGGGTGGGGAGCACTGAGGATCAGTTTGTAGCACCAAAGGGGTGGTGGACTGAAAAAGTTTGGGAGCCACTGTTTTACAGGGAGTAGGAATACATACTTGTGGCATCGCCACAAGGAAGGCGGCACTCGGGGTCCCACCCAAAGGTGTTGCTCGAGGGAAGGGGCTCGAAGCATGCTGTCTTCTGGGTTGATTGCACGTTTTTTGGTTTTTAATCAACACATGGGTTTAATATAAATACAGAATACACAGTAGCAGAGTTGGAAGGGGCCTTGGAGGTCTTCTAGTCCAACCCTCCTGTTCAAGCAGGAGATCCTATTGGCTGGGGAATTCTGTGAGTTTGTCAGGCAACTGTGCAGCAACTGTCCAAATGAAATCAGACATTGACACGAACTTCTAATTTTATATAAAGTGGTGGGTTCTGGATCCCGGTGCAATTGGTACGGTGCAACAGGGCCCGGGTTCCACCACATGAAAACATGCAGCCCGTATGCACCCGTATGCAGTGCATGCATGCATAACCGCGTGCAGCACGTGCATGCGTATTTACCACCTGTGACACGACGTAATGCCTCCGCGATGCTCCAGCTGCCCGGCGGAGCATTGCTCAGGCGCTATACGCTTTGGGCACAGGCGCGGAAGCCATGAAGAGCTCAAATACCAGTAAGGAGCGCCGGCGGGCAGGTGGGCCCTCTGGAGCACTGGTACCAGTTTAGAAATGTTAAAAGCTAATAAATCTTGAACATCACTTTAAAAGAAAGAACATAAATCAGATTAAAATACAAACTATCTATGTTAGTTAACAAATAACAAAACCCATGCCATTTGGCCCTCAATCCACAGCAGCCAAGATAGTCAGCAACACAAGAACATCATGAGGTAAATCAAACAGTAAATAGCCCTCAGAAGAAAAAGGCGGGAAAAAGGGAAGCACCCCCTTTACACCCACAGCAACCAATCACAGCACAGATTGCCTCATGCAGGAGCTCCAATCAATCAACTACAACTGTACACTTTACTGTTCCCGCTACTCAATTCACTATGCTAACAGTTCTGATGCAGCCCAATCACATTGCGGACTCTCGGCCGTTCCTCACTTAAAGAGCTTTGCCTTGAATTCTGGCCCGCCTGGCCTGGAGGAAGTGCTAAGAAGCTTATCATCTGCTTGATTGGCTAATGTGACCTGTGAAACAAGGGGGATGGCCAGTATCTATCAATTAATTATGCCAAAGCGTGGGAATTAATCAGAGTTGGCTTTACATTTGAACATGCCAATAAGATGTACTCAATAAACAGGATTTTTGAGAAAGCAACTGCTTCACAGTTTTGAACTAGTTGGGAGCATTACTCGGAACCATGACATGGTTCGAATGGGGCTCTTTGTGGGTCATGGAGTACATCTTGGCTTTGGGCATTATTATTATTATTATTATTATTATTATTATTATTATTATTATTATTATTATTATTATTATTATGTGGTTAATCTTTGGTGAGATTCACAGCCTTTGGGGCTGGTTGGTAACTCAACAGCTGGAGTCCTAACCAAGGACCTAGGAACTGTTAAGGTAACGTCGGAGGATATATAAGCTGTTCCAAGTAGGGTGGTTTTTTGTAGAGTCAGAATGTTCAAGTCAGGTAAATTTAGAATTTCCAAATAGCGAGGTAGCCCTTTAGGTATTGCTCCAAGGGCTCCGATTACAATCGGGATAACACATGATTTCTTTTTCCACAGTTGCTCAACCTCAATTTGCAAGTCCCGGTATTTTGTGATTTTTTTTCTTGCTGTTTATCTTCAATTCGTGCATCACCAGGTATTGCAATGTCAATGAACCACACTTTTTTCTTTTCAATTATTGTTATGTGGGCCAAGTGCCTGTCGGTCTGGATTCTAAAGTCCCAGAATTATTTTTATTATTATTGTTGTTGTTATTATTATTATTGCATCAACAGAATTGTATCACAGCGGCCAGTTGTTTCACCGGATTTGGCATTGATTACTAGTCGGGCCCCACCCAGGGGCCTAGGACGTCGTAATGTATTTTCGTAATATGTGTGCGGATCCAAGCAGTGCGGCCTTTTGCATTTGACTGATGGTGATTTTGTCAATTTTTAACTGTTTTAAATGTAATTCCAGTGCTTTTGGAATAGCACCCAGTGTGCCGATTACCACTGGAATTACCACTGCTGGTTTGTGCCATAATCGTTGAATTTCAATTTTTAAGTCCTGGTATTTTGCGATTTTTTCATATTCCTTCTCGGCGATCCTGCTATCACCTGGTATTGCGATGTCTATGATTGTAACCTTATTTTTCTCAACCAGTGTGATGTCTGGTGTATTATGCGCCAGTATTTTATCCGTTTGTATGCGAAAATCCCACAAGATCTTGACCATCTGACCCTCGACGACTTTTTCAGGCTTATGTTCCCACCAGTTTGTTGCTGTTTTAATGTTATAATTTTTGCACAAATTCCAGTGGATCATTTGTGCCACTGAATTGTGCCGCATTTTATAGTCAGTCTGCGCGGTTTTTTTACAGCAGCTGAGTATGTGGTTATTATTATTATTATTATTATTATTATTATTATTATTATTATTATTATTATTATTATTATTATTATTATTAGTAGTAGTAGTAGTAGTAGTAGTAGTAGTACTATGTTTCCACGAAAATAAGACCCAATTTTATTTTCTTTTTACCTGATAAATAAGCACTATTTTCTGGGATGTCTTAATGTTTTTTCACCTATCCTTGTTTGATTTGCCGTTGTGTGCGCAAATCCTTTCTCCTTAATTCCAGGTTGCTTCTCTCCTTGAATAGTTTCCATCCATTGCTTCTTTTCCTGCCTTCAGGTGCTTTGGAGAAGAAGTAGGCACTGCCTTTCTTTGTGGCAGTCCCTCAAATATTTGCAAAATGTTAGCATCCCTAAGACTCTCTTAGCTTCTGAATCCCTTTATAACCAGACTGGGGCAGCTTGTAAACAAAGGAAGGAAGGAACAAATGTATCCATAAAGAACCAAGGCTGTGCTCTTTGCTATTTCCTCACCTGGAATTAGGAAGAGTCGTAGAGTTTCAGGAAAGTGTGGTGGAAAAAGTGTGACCAAATGGTCCAAATAGGAATCTCCAAGCTGATCCATGAGCCTCAGGAAAGCAAAGGATTTATTTATTACTGCGGTTGGTTGCACAGTCAGCCAGATGTTCAGACTGGATTTGGTGTTTTATCCACTGCTCCAGTCCTTCCCAAGGACCTGGGAGAGGCAGATGTGGGTGTTTGATGATGATGATGATGATGACGGTCTCGTCACAGGATGGAAGCTGTTTTGAGTCATGCACCTTTTGCAATTGACGGATGGGGATTCTGTCATTGACAATGGAGCTCAAGTGGTGCTCCAGATGTTTTGGGATTCCACCGAAGGAGACTGTCAGGACTACTTTGCTTTCCTTTGCCATTCATGTTTCTGTTCTAGAACTCACTGTCCCCTGGTGATTGGCCCAAAGTCACCCAGCTGGCTTTCTATCTAAGGCGAAACTAGAATTCACAGTCCCCTGGTAGAAACCTGGTGCCTTCACCACTAGATCAAACTGTCCCTCATAATGCTCAAGAGAGCCGGCTTCTCCCCAAGGAAGGGTGGACCTATGCACTTTCCAGGGGGGAAGGGTCAAATAAGCCCAAGTAGGAGCCTTGTCAGCAGGTAATGCCCGTATCAAGGGGCACAGCTTCACTGCCACCGTCTCAGCTTGTTTGCCCTTCAGCTTTGCTGGCGTTGATGCTCCCCACAGCCTGCCGTGCAGATAAACCGAGCATCTCCTCCACTCCGTGTGCTTGCATGCTGGCATGAAGGCAGGTCATTGCTTGCCATTAGTTGGCAGGCAGCAGAAATGCCAGGCAGCCTCCAGGTCCAGTCAGGTTCCAGCTGTAGGTTGCTTGAGGGGGGAGGGGTTGAAAAAGGGGGGGAGGAGGAAGGAGGAAGGAAGTGACCCTTAACAGAATAACAGAGTTGGAAGGGACCTCAGAGGTCCTCTAGCCCAGCCCCCATCCCAAAGCGCGAGTCCTTATATACCATCACAGACAAATGAAGACCAAGAGCAATGGAGCACCCAATACTCCAGGAAGTGAGCTATTCCATTGATTAACTGTTCTCACGGTTGGGAAATTCCTAACAGAATAACAAGAGTTGGAACTAAAGATGAAAAGGCCTGGAACAAAACTGGGGAAATTGTTTTTTCCCCAATTTTTCCATTTTTCCCCACAGGCCTTTCCATTTCTAGTTGGAACAGACCTTGGAGGTCTTCCAACTTAGACGTTAAGAATATAGCACTAGCAACAGCACTTATATACTGTTTCACAGTGCTCTACAACCCTCTCTAAGCAGTTTACAGAATCAGCATATTGCCCCCTACAATTTGAGTCCTCATTTTACCCACCTCAGATGGATGGAAGGATGAGTCAACCTTGAGGCTGGTGAGATTCAAACTGCCAAATTGCAGGCAGCCGGCACTCAGTAGAAATAGCCTGCAGTACTGCACTCTAACCACTGCGCCACTGAAGCTCATCAACCTTGCTGTCATGGAAAATCAAGCGTTTAATAGTGAAGGGCCATATCACGTAATCAAACAGACGATACGGGAAAAGGGAAACTACGGCACAAAACAGGTTATGTAGAAATTAAACACAGAGTCAGTCAAAAAGGATTCAAATGTCTACACATCGACAAAGAAAGTATGAGGAATTAACCAGGTGAACTAGAAATTCAAGTAAATGAGGGCAGATATGACATTGTTGCCGTTAGGGAAATGGAACATACAGCTTGAGGGATTTAAATTAATTAAAAGAAACAGATTTAATAAACGAAGAGAGAGAGTTGCACTACATATAAGAAATAACTGCATCTCTACAGAAATACAGCACAACAATGATGAAAATCATCCTGAATGTACTTGGGTCAATATAAAAGAGGGGGGAAATATGACATTGCCATAGGTGTATACAATAGGCCACTCAACCAAGCACAGGAAATAGATGGACTTTTTGTTGGTCAGTTAACTAAGGTATGTAGGAAGCACATCACAATAGCAATGGGGGACTTCAACTACCCAGACATCAACTGGGAGACAAACTCTGCACCAAATGGAAGATCAACCAAGTTCCTGACAAACCTAGCAGACAACTTTGTCTTCCAAAAAGTAGAGAAAGGAACTAGGGGGTCAGCCATATTGAATTTAATTCTCACTGAGATGATAGAAGGGGTTGAAGTTACAGGAACCTGGGGTGGGGGTGGAGGAGTGATTATGTAATATTGGAATTACAATATTATGCAAGCACAAGCAATAGAACCAAGTCAAACTAGAGTCTTGGATTTTAAGAGAGCTGATTTCATAAATAAATAAATTTAATAAATAAATCTAATAAATTCTAATAAATTTAGAAGATCTTGGAAAGGATTCCCTGGATAAGAATCCTCAAGGGGAAAACAACTCAAGAAGCTTGGGAAATTTTGAAAAGTGAGATTATAAAAGCCCAGTTTAGCACAATTCCAACGAAGAAGAAAAATAACAGCTCTCAAAAGAAACCAGCATGGCTGAAGAAAGAATTCTCTGATAAATTGAAAGACAAAAAGAACAAATATAAAAAGTGGAAAGAGGGGCACATAACCAAGGCAGAATATCAGCAAATAGCCTGAGCCTGCAATTATGAAGTCAAGAAACTAAGGCTCAAAATGAACTCAAAATGTGACAAAAACATAACAACAACAAAAAAGCTGTCTGTCCACATGTAAAAAAACAAGAAAAAATAAAGGAAACAATTGGTCCATCAATGAGAGAAAATGGCAAGAAAGTGACGAGCAACAGGGAGAAAGCAGAACTGCTTAACTCATTTTTTGCATCCGCCTTTACACAAAGGGGAAATAAAAAACAGATTAGGAACTCAAGTTAAAATAAGGAAGAAAATTGTAAGTGAGCACCTGTCCAACCTACATGAGTTCAAACCACCAGGATCAGATGGATTACACCCCAAGGTTCTGAAGGAACTGGCAGATGTGATCTCAGAACCACTGAGCTATATCTTTCAAAGGTCCTGGAGCACCTGGGAACTGCCAGAGGACTCGAAAAGAGCTGATCTGGTTCCCATCTATAAAAGCGGGGGGGGGGGGGTGGATCCAGGAAACTACAGACCTATCAGCCTGACCTCAATACCTGGGAAGATTCTGGGAAAGATAATCCAGCCATAAATCTGCAAACATTAAGAGGCAAAGAAAGTCATAATGAAAAGCCAACATGGGTTTGTCAAAAACAGGTCAAGCAAGACAACTTTGATTGCTAGAAGACCTCCAAGGTCCCTCCCAACTCTGTTATTCTGTTCTCTTCTTTTAGTCCAATCCCCCGAAAACCTGATACCGTTTTAGACAAATGGCTGTCCAGTCCCTTCTTAAAAATCTCCAGTGATGGAGACCCTCAGACTCTGGAGGGAAGCCCTTCCGCTGATTGATTGTCCTCACTAGCATGACATTGATCTGTAGATCTGTCTTTGGGGAGCTTGCTTCCTTCCTTCCTTCCTTCCTTCCTTCCTTCCTTCCTTCCTTCCTTCCTTCCTTCCTTCCTTCCTTCTGTTGAAAGAAATGTCCTTCTGGGTTCGGCTCCAAGTGGGGAAAAAGACACTGGAGACATGGAGGCTGCTTGGAAAGATGGTTTAATGGTGGACAGGACCACATGGCCCGAGCCCTGAACAGAAAAGGCGATCACATGCTTCAATGTTGGTGGAGAAGAAGAGAAGGGAAGAGAAGGGGTGAAGAAGGGCTTGCAGGGATTTTTATAACCTGTTCAGTCCCACCTATCTGTTTCCTGTTCCTGTGTAAGAAATGTATTCTGATTGGTTGCCAGACTCACATGGGCCCATGCAGGGGCAACCCTCTAGGCTGTTTTGAATTCAGGTTTGATTGAGTTCAGCTGCCATGTGGTCACTTGAATAAAGGCTTATATTATCCTGCCTTATCCCATCACTCTGGAGTTAAGAGGAGAACTCTTTATTATGTAAAGTGGACTAGCTTGGCCTTCTTAATGGCCCATTGACAAAGCGGGGAAGCTGCAGGAATTTACTCTGTGTTTAAAATGTGTTTCTCCCTTTTTCACATCCAGGAAAATATAATATTCTGCCTTATCAATATTTCCTAGGATATTTCATTTTTCTGGGAGAGGGCTAGGTGATAACTTCCTACAATCCCTCCTTTTTTTTTCAAAACATGTGAGTGGAACGCACATGTTTTTGACAAAAGATAAAATTGGTCAGATCAAGGAAACTTAATTTTTCTGATGGAAAGGCATTGAAAGAGACAGCAGAAGGATCCCTTCAGTTGGCTCCCAGAGAGCTTTCAACCATGAAGGTCTTAACAACCAGGGCACAATTTCTGGAAAGAAATTTACAATATCCAATTTACCATGCCAATTATTTTCAGATGGTTGATATCACTTTCTGTGAGCTTCCAGACAGGGTACAAGCAACCACAAATCCCAAAAATCCTTCACAGCCATGGTTCTGCCTTTTAAAGAAGTACAGGCTACCCATTTTCAGGGGATGGTTCTTTAATCTGCCCTAGCTCTTATTTTAGTGAGGCCAAATTGAGTTTAGCTAGTGTGCAATACAAGCTATTTAGTATTTTTAAAACTACACACAATGAGCCCTGGGATTCCTCCTCCTGAGACCACCAGTGCACCATGTCCTGCTTTACTGGGCAACATCATTTTTTTGGGGGGGGGGAGTCACTGTCAGGGTTTGAGTTTTGAAGATCCTTTTTACTACTCTTCAAGTGGGGGAATTGCCTGAGGGGAACTGACCCTCCCCCATGGGATTAAAAGGGAGATATCTGCTTTTGTGCAAAGACAAAAATCAACCTAGGAAATGCTTTGTGGAGTTAAGTCAAGGAGATAGTTTCAATCTAATTCTGAATGGGGCCTCTCTCTCTCCCTCTCTTTTGTGTGTGTGTGTGTGTGTGTGTGCTTCAAAATACAGAAAATACAGATATTTTGGATAAATTTCCCTCCCACCAGCCAGGAATCTAAGGTGTTCAGATCTTGCTGTGCCAGCCACTCTCAAATACAATTCTTACATGAGTACATTAAACTGATTACAATATAAATGAGGCAAGGAAGAAAGCATAATAAATTTCTGTGAATGAAACAGAGAAAGAAAACTTTATCAAATTCCACCCTCCCCATAGTCTTTTCAGCTGTCTTCTGGGAATTGAAAAGTCTTTTGGTCTTTACTTCTTCATCTCCTTCAGGGTTCTTTCATGTCTGCTAGGGTGGCATGCTTGGTTTGGTGGTAAGAGTGGTCAGTCAGTCTTGGCAGTCTGTCCCAGGCTTGGCTAAGTTTTTTTTCCTCATGTCAGGTTTTATCAGGAGGCAATCACCAGCAGCAAATTGGAGAGTTATGGTTTGAGCTAGCAGTCCTTTGTTTCTGAGGTAAAAAAAAAGAGGCCAAGAATACAGTTCTTTACAGACATATCTTTAGTCTTATGTGCAAGTGTGGAAATCCAAACATTATTTCAGGAGGCAGACGATGTAAATTTCATGGAACATGACATTCCCACTGCCTGTATGATTGAAACACTTTTGCAGTAAGATGAGTAAATTTCCAAGAGGGACAACAACTTGTGTTGCAAACAAACAAACAAATAAAATATCATAGGGTGGAGCACCTTGACTCATAAACATTTAAAAATGCACAGGTGTAAAAGAGGGAGGGAAGAAAAACAGCTTTAAAAAAAATGCAATTAAAAAAAAAAAGGTACTTTGAGTCAACACTCCAAAATGTCAAATTCCATTCAGATGGAAGCAAATTCTCATCAAGTATGTTAAAACATTTACAAATGTAAGCAAAATATCTCAAAATCATTCCTTTTTATAGGTTTAATTAAGCATTTTAAACCTCAAAAATTTCCAGAAGAAGAAAAAAAATCAAAATTGTATTCAGAGCAGACAAAGAAATGTAACTGCATAATTTTTATATGCAGATGAAAGATCACAACAGTGAAAGGTAAAAGTGCACAAGCAGATCACCTATTTACTCCAAATTTCTCAGAAGAGGGGGGGGGGAAAGTGGTTAAAGTGAGGAGAAAAAATTTCAGCCTTTAATGACCCAAAAGGAAGGAGGGAAAGAAGGAGGGGGGAATGCCCAGAGGCATTCACAGGTATCACTGGGGCGTTTCATACACACACTCATGGTAAAAATGAGCAGACACTCATTCTCCCCGCTTTTCCTGCTTCCCTCCAAAGAATGACCCAGAAGGAAGAGTGGGGGGGGGGGGGGAATTCACACAGGCAATCACGTGGATCTCTGGATCCATTCACTTATCACTCCCTGGGGCATGGGGGACACATACTCACATTCATACTGCAATCAGACCTTCATGCTTGCTCTTGCCAAACAATCATAGGTATTTTAGGAAGCTTTTTTTTCACAAGCCACCAAGCTTCATTTTCTTTTATTAGAGGATCTCACCCTCCCTTCAGGTTTGGAAATGATAACACACATGCATACACACACATACCATTAAACAACCTTGTAACTTACTGCTTCTTTATATGAAAGGGAATCAAACTACATTCATACCAACTTTTACCATCAACATACTCACATTTGCACTGCAATCATTAATTTCACATACAAAAATCCCATTTCATTCTTTCTTCATGCAAGGCAGTTATTACAATTACTTCAGGGAGCTGTACATAAGCCAATGAGCTCCATTTTCTATTATTAAAGGATCTCAACTTCCCTCCAGGTCTGGAAATGATCACGCACTAGATTGTTAATGCCTGTCTCTGCCCTGGGGTGTTCGTTTCTAATTTGGACCTGCCAGCGGATGCTGGCTAATTTTTAAAGATCCAAATTCTATCTTGATATCCCAGCACGCGCTGGCATTTTTAAATATCAAGATGTATAGAAACAATGCACAGAGATGTTTGTCCACACATTGTTTGCATTCAGCCAGGGTTCTAGGTTGGCGCTCCCAGCACACGCTGGCATATTTTTAAAGATCCAAACCCTATCTTGGTCTCCCAGCAATTTCTGGCATAGTTTTAAAGACCAAGATGTATGGAAACTTTCATTAACACATTGTTTGCATCTGGGTGGGGCCCTTGATTCATCTGATGGTGGCCAGAAAATCAGCAAATTTGTTGACAAAATCTAAATCAAAACTGCCTTCTGGAGGCCAGGTTTTTACTTTAGGACTAATAGAGTAGGTTGGTCAGAAAAATGTGCAGAGGGTTTTTACTCAGGTTGAAGGCAAACCTTTAGTAGGAATTTCCTTCATTTCATACATGCACACACAAGGCAACACTCTCCTCCTCCCCCCAAAAGGGAAAAAAAACTCTATACTCACCTGAAGAGTACAATCTTCTAGGGCTGAAAGACATGAGAACAAGGTTCCCTCCCCCACAGAAAAGGCATTGTTGGAGGATTAGAGGTAAGGGAGGGGCGTGGGGGGGGGTAGATAGCTTGCAGGCAGAGTTTGAAAAAAATAAAACCATCAGTTACTCAGCAGATAAACAGATAAACATTATGGGGATATCACAGATGAGAAATGGGGTCTGGATTCACATGCTTCAGGAAAGAAATGAACAGGTAAAATCATTTAAGCACACAATAAATGCAAGGATGAAACTTTTCTTGCAAACATTTCCTGGGTTGTTACTTTAAGGTATAGGCAAGGAAGGAAGGAAGAAAAAAAATATCTTTACTCTGTCTCTGCTGGCCAAAACAGATGCAAAGCAAAGATTCCCTCCACCTTCACTCAGTTTTGTGGGCCCAACAAACTGAGCAAAGGCAATTTCTGCCAGCTTACTCTTTTCTTTCTTTGAACACTTTAAAATTCTTGTCTTTTTTTGGGGGGGGGGGATTGGAGACATTTTATAGTTACAATTACCTCAAGGGCACACAAAGACTTAGACATACACACAGAGAGACAAAGAGGGCATAACAAAACTCATGAATTTCACAAACAAAATCATTCCCACCCTGAATCTCAGTTAAATTGGGGAAGGCACAAATCTTAAAAAACAAACCACGTGGTTACATAAAAGACAGAGAAAGAGACAGACAAGAGAAAAAAGAGAAACATTTCAACATTTCCCTTTTCTTTTAAGTACCTCTATGTAGCCAAATTAGTTTTCCTGTGTCATCTTTCAGCAAAGCCCATTTCTCACACAATTTCCTTGCTCTCAGCCAAAATCTTGGCATCTAAGGAAATCTCCGAGGGCACTTCTGGCCACCCACGAGCTAACGCTTCCCATAACCCTTTACATGCAGGGCTCACTTTGGCCTAGCCGGGTGCCACCCGCCGTAAGTTTTCGGAAATAAAAAAAATTCCGGGAAGGACTTCGATTCCCTCAACGAAGTATTCGGCCCCTTTCCTCGTAGGGAATTCTGCTAAGGTTTTCCAGATCCAAAAAGGTGATCTGGGGAGGACCTCTGCCCCTCTGCAGGTTAGTACTAGCACCTCCTTCTCTCTTTACACACAATGGGCCTTTGCTTTTTTCACAGGACAAAAGCAGCAACAACAGCAAAATGCATTCACTTTTCCATCCATTTTCACACACACTCTCCTTTCCCTAACAGAAGGTCCATGCTATGGCCTGACCCTAATGCTTTCCAGGCTCTCTTGGTAAAACACACAGAGGAACCAGGATCCAGCTGTGATTGGGAGAAAGATTTCATCACTCACACACATGCAGGCATACACACATTTCCACGCTTTGCCATGCTTTAACATTAAATTTTAGAGAATTAAAATTTAGAGGTACTCACCTTCTTTCCAGGCAGCCTTTGAGCTCAAACTCAAAACCCCTTTAAAGCCTAGATCCAAATGGTTAAGCCCAAGATAAAGTCCACCCACAGACTCAATGGGGTCTGTGCCGGCATGGGAGGCTTACCTGGGCCATATCCATTTGTTAGGCTAGCTTGGAGTCCCTTCGTGGTTGCCAATTGTTGAAAGAAATGTCCTTCTGGGTTCGGCTCCAAGTGGGGAAAAAGACACTGGAGACATGGAGGCTGCTTGGAAAGATGGTTTAATGGTGGACAGGACCACATGGCCCGAGCCCTGAACAGAAAAGGTGATCACATGCTTCAATGTTGGTGGAGAAGAAGAGAAGGGAAGAGAAGGGGTGAAGAAGGGCTTGCAGGGATTTTTATAACCTGTTCAGTCCCACCTATCTGTTTCCTGTTCCTGTGTAAGAAATGTATTCTGATTGGTTGCCAGACTCACATGGGCCCATGCAGGGGCAACCCTCTAGGCTGTTTTGAATTCAGGTTTGATTGAGTTCAGCTGCCATGTGGTCACTTGAATAAAGGCTTATATTATCCTGCCTTATCCCATCACTCTGGAGTTAAGAGGAGAACTCTTTATTATGTAAAGTGGACTAGCTTGGCCTTCTTAATGGCCCATTGACAAAGCGGGGAAGCTGCAGGAATTTACTCTGTGTTTAAAATGTGTTTCTCCCTTTTTCACATCCAGGAAAATATAATATTCTGCCTTATCAATATTTCCTAGGATATTTCATTTTTCTGGGAGAGGGCTAGGTGATAACTTCCTACCCTTCCTTCCTTCCTTCCTTCCTTCCTTCCTTCCTTCCACCTTCCTTCGTTCTTTCCTTCCTTCCTTCACTTCATCCCTCTCTCTGTCTCATCCTCCTCCTCATCTCGTTCCTTCTTTCCTTTCCTTCCTCCCCTCTTTCCTTCTTATTCCTATCACCTTCCTTCTTTCCTTGCTTCCTTCCACCCATCTCGCTTTCTCCTTCCTTCCTTCCTTCCCTCCCTCCCTCCCCAAGAGGGGAGGAGTGGAGGGCGAAAGAGCGACAGGCTACGGGTGGCCAGGGACCCCTCCCCCCTTTTGGACGCAGGACAGAAGACCATGAGGAGAGGCCAGAATGAGGGGACGAGGGGAGGGCGAGAGGTTGGCAGAGCCACGAGCGGCGGTGGTTGTCCCAGGCAGGGGCGTAGCAGGGGCGGGGGCGGTGTGGGTAAAAGGGAAGCGGTGGGGGGTGCGGGGCCAGAGGGGATCGGGCCATGGAGGCGGCGGAGGCGCTGGGTGCAGGGGTGGCGCTGCTGCTGGGGCTCTACGCGCTGATTTACTACAACTTCGTGGCGGCCACACGGTGCCGGAACGCGGTCAGCCTGTGGGGCAAGACGGTGCTCATCACAGGTCAGCTGGGGGGGGCGGTCGGTGGGGGCAGTGCCTTTCTTTCTTCCTTCCTTCCTTTTTTTCCTTTCTCTCTTTCTTTTTTCCTTTCTCTCTCTTCCTTCCATAAGCCCCCCTCCCACCTCAGGGGCTCCGCGCAAAAGTCCCGGAGCAAAAGCGCAGCGCGAAGGTCCCAGAGAGACGCCAGTGGAAAGTCGACCCCAACCCAGGTTTCTCCGCGGAGTTTCTGCCCCATCCTGGTCCAGCTTGACCCAAAGGCGCTTTAGGCGCAACCGAGAAAGTTCAGCCCCCAAAAGCCCCTCGGGAACAAAGCAGGTCAGGGCTGACCCGGGAGGCTCCGCAGATGCCGGCCGTCCCCGAGGCTTCCTCGGACCTCGGCCAGGGAGGAAGGGAGGGAGGGAGGGAGGGAGGGAGGGAGGAAGGGGTGCGCTTGGACCAGCCAGGGGGAGCCTCGGAAGGACGACCAGAACAAGAGTGTCCGAAGGGACCTTTGAGGTCCTCTAGTCCAACCCTCCTGCTCCAGCAGGAGACCCTATACCAGGGGTATCCAATCTGTGTGGGGAGGGGGAATTCGGGGAGCTGAAGTCCACAAGTCTTAAAGTTCCCAAGTTGGACACTCTGACTCTTCCAGACAAATGGCGTCCAGTGTCTTCTTTAAAAGCCTCCAGTGATGAAGCACCCAGGACTTCTGGTGGCCAGCTGTTCCACTGACTAATTGTTTTCACTGTCAGGAAGTTTCTCTTTAGTTCAAGGTTGCTCCTCTCCTTGATTGGTTTGATTGGATTCTTGTCCTGCCTTCAGGGACTTTGGGGAATAGCCAGACCGGCTTTTCAGGCTGCCTGCGGCTCATGGGGCAAGGGTCACTTCTCTTAGTCCCTGGCTCTGCTTCGGCTGCCCCACAGGCTGCAGTCCTGTCTCCCCCCCCCCCCCCGCCACGGAGAGAAGCTGGGAGCAATTCAGGGAAGAAGCCAAACATGCAGAAAAGCCCATTCAGTCCTGGAAGGGAGATGGGAGGAGCTGGGAAGGTTAGGAAATTGGACACCATTTAACATTGATGCTAAGAGGTAGGACTGGAACTCAGTCGATGGGAGATAGGTGATGTCATAACCACGCCAGGGATAAAACACCCAGACACAAACTGAGCCACATGGTATATGTAGTCCAGTGCAGTGAGCCATGTGGGGATCTGTACACTGGCGAAACAAAGCCACCACTTCATAAACGCATGGCACAACGTAGCAGAACAAACACATCAGCACAAGACTCGGCACTTCCAACTGCATTTAAAGGACAAAATCCCTCTTTTGAAGACAGCCAAGTCCACCTTTTGGACAGAGAGGACTGCTGCTTTGAAAGAGGGGTCCAAGAGGCCCCTCTATGTGAAATTTCAACAGCCCTCTCTCAATGGAGGGGGAGGGAGGGATACAAACTCATCTATCTCCAGTCTACAACTCAGTCCTTTCAGCAGTTCCAAGAAGGACACAGAGAAACCTCAGGGTGACCTTAACAACCTCCTAAAAGAATACCAATGTCCAGCTGTCTGGAAGGAGTATAAATCCTTCCATTCCCCACCATCCAGTCAGAGCTGGAGAAGCTTCTTGGATGAGAAGCAAAACATCTTCAAAGAAAAAAACAGAAAGTCCAATTCCCTCTTGAAAAAAGCACTTTTGGTACAACATAAATAGAATAAATAGAATAGAATAGCGGAGTTGGAAGGAGGTCTTCTAGTCCAACCCCCTACCTAGGCAGGAAACCCTATACCGTTCCAGACAAATGGCTATCCAACATCTTCTTAAAGACTTCCAGTGTTGGGGCATTCACAACTTCTGGAGGCAACTTCTGTTCCACCGATTAATTGTTCTCACTGTCAGGAAATTTCTCCTCAGTTCTAAGTTGCTGCTCTCCTTCATTAGTTTCCACCCATTGCTTCTTGTTCTAACCCTAATCCTAACCCTAAAAGAATACAAATGTCCAACTGTCTGGAAGGAGTATAAATCCTTCCATTCCCCTCCATCCAGTCAGAGCTGGAGAAGCTTCTTGGATGAGAAGCGAAACATCTTCAAAGAAAAATCAGAAAGTCCAATTGCCTCTTGAAAAAAGCACCTTTGGGACAACATGATAGCAGAGTTCCAATATTTAGTCCTAGGTTGTTTCTCTCTTCAGTTAGTTTCCATCCATTGTTTCTTCTCCTGCCTTTTTCCTGCTTTGGAAAATTGATTGAACTCTTTATAGGAGCCCCTCAAATATTGGAACTCTGCTATCATATTCATATTGTATTATCTTTTGTGTAGTTTTCCAAAAAAATATTCTTGTTTATCATTTGGAGCATATATTGTCACTAATAATATCTTTCTCAAACTCATTATCTCCACCATCAGTATTCTCCCCTCCCCGTCTTCAAAAATTATATTTGATTGAAATGTCTTTCTAAGTTTTTTAGGGGTAGATTTTAATGTTGCTTTTAATTTTAATTATTATTGTACAGTTTGTTATGTCGCCTCCTCTTATCTATATGTATCTATATGTATTTATATTGTGTTTTTATTATGACTGTACACCGCCCCGAGTCCCTTCGGGGAGAGGGTGCGGTTTATAAATTAAATAAAAGTTAACGTATAATGCTATTCCCTTTTTACTTTGGTCAGCCAGAGTTGTGTATAAATTCCCTAGTTTTACCTGTCCCCAAAATTTCCTGTGTTTCTTTCTAATCTGTACTTCCTGTAAGCATATAATGTCCAGTTTCAATTTCTCTAATTTGTTGGATATTCTTTTTCTTTTTATTGCCGAGTTTAGTTCATTTATATTTATTGAGTTTACTTTTATTTCTTCCTCTATGTCATTGGTTTATAGGTTTAGTTGATCTAGTCATTCTTAGGTCCCTCTGCTCCTTTGTCACTTTGGCCCTTGCTCCTTCTCTTAGTGCTTTCTCTTCCTGTTCTTTCTCCATCTTCCCTTGATCTTTCCCCTTAGCATCCTGGCATTTGGCTTTTCCCTCTTCTCTTACCAGCATTCCTTCCTGTGCTGCTATATGTTGTTCATAAAATAATTCTACTTTCTCTATTGTATCTAATCTGTGCCTTTGTTCTTGCCAGTTTACCAAAATCCCTCCTGGAACCAGCCATCTAAAACTCACCCCTTTCTTAATCAGACTTTTAGTCAGGAAGTGGTATTCTTTTCTTATTTCTCTGACCTTCCTTGGAATTTGCTTCAATACCACTATCTCTCTAGACTTGTATTTAATTATGGTACTTCTTGTTGCTTGCAATACTTCATTTTTTAGAGTTTTTAAAAAATAAATCTTACATGTACCTCTCTGGGCAGGTTGTTTCTCATTGCATATCTTCTACATACACTAAATGTCTTGTTCATTCCACCTAAAATATATTCCTTACTCATTTCTGTGACACCTGAAAGAATTTCTGCAATCTTTTCTGCTAAATTCTCTCCTTTCTCTTCTTCAATGTTCTGAAATCTTAGGTAGAATTCAGATCGTTCCATTTCCCAGAATATGGTGGATTCATCTTGCTTTTTAGCAATTGTTAGTAATCTATAATCCATCTCCTCCACTTTTTTCTCTGTTATTTCTGCTCTTTCTTCCACCTTCTGCAGTCTCTGCTCGTTTCCCCCCCTCATTTCCTTGACTTCTTTCAATTCATCTTCCACCTTGGCCACTTTCTCTTCTACTTTATTTACTTGCTCCTTAAGATCCTTAAGATCCTTAAGATCCGTGCGTATGGCTTGCAGCATACTTTTTAACTCTAAGGTAGCTCTATCTTGTTGCGTTGGTATGCCTGTTACTTTCTGTGTACTTGCAGGTGTTTTAGGGGAATTGTGCGTTCCTGACCACACCACTTGTGCCCCCCTCTTTACTGCCTCCACAGGGCAGCTATGGTTAAACACCCCACAGCACAGCAAGAAATCTGACGGTTCTTTGGAGAGCTCCCCCCCCCCCCCCCCGAGAACATGTCCTGTTGCTGAGCTTCAGGCCACACCACTCTCAGTGAATCCTTTCTCTGGCCTTTCTTAGGTGGAAATACTGGGATCGGGAAGGCCACAGCGGTGGATCTGGCCTGGAGAGGCGCCCGGGTCATTCTGGCATGCCGTAACAAAGCGAGAGGAGAATCTGCCGTGTACGACATCAGACGGGTAAGTCCCTGCCATGCAGTTCTCTCTGTTCCTCCATCTTCTGTATCCAGGTGTTTTCCTAATGGTTTTTATTCATTTATTTAGCATAGGGGTCCTCAAACTATGGCCTAGGGGTCAGATATGGCCCGCCAAAGCCATTAACAAGCCCATGAGGGGCTACAAGGCTGCCCCACTCATATTGCCCCACCTACCCACCAGAAGCCACCCACCTTCTGGAGTCCGAGAATGCCAAAAATAGGCCTATTTTTGGCCTCCCCAGACTCCAGAGGGAGGAAGGAGGGAGGGAGGAAGGGGGAGAGAGGGAGAGATGTGACATGTGACAAAGCCAATACAGAAGCTAGATTCACTTAACAACCATGTTATTAACTAAACAACTACATTCATTCACTTAATAACTGTGGGAAGAAAGATTGTAAAATAGGGCAAATCCACTTAGTAACTGCTGTCTCCCTTAGCAACAGACGTTTGAGGCTCAATTATTGGTATAACTCAAGGACTACCTGTATATATAATAGGTGGACAATACAATAGACAAGATAAAATATTAAAGAAAAACCATAATAAAATCTTTCTGAGGTTGATAAAATGAGGTTGGGGCCAGTCGGCTGACTCTATAAACTGCATAGAGAAGGCTGTCAAGCACTGTGAAGCGGTATATAATTTAAATGCTATTGCTATAATATGGCTGTCAACGTCTAAAGCGTTTCCATGACTACTATCAACTTGGGAAGGGGGGGAAATGCCATGCATACTTTTGGCCAGAGTAAAAGTCTCATATTTCTGTAACTGGGATGTGAATGCGCATGTCCAGAACCCTGCCGTAACCTCCTGTTGGAGAATGTGATTGATGACTTCAGCCAGAGGGGAGGGGGCACAGGGGTAAAGTTCAGACACCATTAAGTGGGAGTTAGTTTCGGCTCCACAGAAGTCCTGCCAAGATGTTAGTCCTAATAAATGAATGGGTTTTTTTGAACTTTGTGAGGCTCGTAAATTAATTAGGTCAGCTCTTGGAAACTTCACAGAGAGCCAAAACTAACTCCCACTTAATGGCGTCTGAACTTTACCCCTGTGCCCCCTCCCCTCTGGCTGAAGTCTCATATTTCTGTAACTGGGATGTGAATGCACCGTAGAGTTGCAATGGGATAGATGTTGTAATTCGATGCCCGAGGGAAGCTAACTATATAACTGCATGAGATCATCTCAGCTGCCTTGAAATTTCCTAAGGAGACATTTTGGGACTAAATTGTTATTGTTGGTTTCTGTCGAGGAATTGCACAGCAACTGTCCTAAATGAATTTGGAGACACTAACACACGCTTGGATGAATGTGGGTGGGTGAGTGTGTAGATAGAGGGAGGGAGGGAGGGAGAGGAAAGAGAAAGATGAACAAGAAAAATGAAAGATGATAGATATATGGATGATAGATGGATAGAAATAGAAAGATATAATTCAATATTTCATCAGTTTGTGTGTGTGTGTCTATGTATGTATGTATGTGTGTGTGTGTATACTGTATATCTACGAAAACAAATATATATATATACTGTGTATATATATGTGTGTGTGTGTGTGTACAGTATATACTACGAAAACATATATACTGTGTATACACACGCACACACACACACACATACATACACACACATACACACGTTCAAATGTACATCAGTCTTTGCCATCATGCAGAAAGAAAGAACACAAGATAGTCAGCAACAGAGGAACATCATGAGGTAAATGAAACAGTAAGCAGAGCCCACAGAAGAAAAAGGCGGGAAAAAAGGGAAACTCCCCCTTTACACCCCGGCAACCAAACATAGCTTAGATTGTCTCATGCAGGAGCCCACAATTTCCAACCAATCAACTACAACTGTACACTTTACTGTTGCAGCTACTGAATTCACTATCCTAACAGTTCCGATGCAGTCCAGTCGCATTGCGGATTCTTAGCTGTTCCCCACTTAAAGAGCTTGGCCTTGAATTCTGGCATGGCTTCTCCTGGTTCTGTTCAGGGAGCTCCATATTTTTCAGGGCAGCCGCATTCCTGGAAGTGGTTTTGTTGGATCTGGGTCAGGAAACTATGCAACAAATGTCATCTGGTCCAATCCCCCAACCAAGCAGTAGACCCTACACCAGTAATGGCAAACCTTTGTCTTATGACGTGGCAAAATTGTGCACGCGCTATTGCATACATATGCGTGCCCACAATTCACTCCTCCCTGCCCACCTGCGCTCGTGCGTGCGACTCGCCCCAACTATGGACGCACAAACCCTCCCTAGGTCCAGAGGCTTTCCTGAAGCCCGGGGAGGACGAAAACAGCCTCCCATGGCGGACTTCCAGGAGTCGGAAAGGGATCATTTCTGAACTTCCAGTTGGTCCATGGGGGCTGCTTTTTGTCCTCCCCGGGTCCTCCGGAAGGGCGAAAAATCAGGTGGGGGAGCTGACAGCTGGCGTGCCAGCAAATATGGCTCCATGTTCCACCTGTGGCATGCGTGCCATAGGTTCACCATCACGGCCCTACACCATATCTGACCGATGGCAGTCCAGTCTCTTCTTGAAAGCCTCCAGGGGTGAAGCTCCCACAACTTCCAAAGGCAACTTCTGTTCCAGGGGTTGATTGTTCTCACTGTCAGAAAATTCCTCCTTATTTCCGGGTTGAATCTCTCCTTGATCATTCCATTTGTTGCTTCTTGTCCTGCCTTCAAGTGCTTTCGGGCAGTACCTTATAATTGAGCAAATCATTACAGCTGTTTTGTGAATTATGTGGTTGTTATGTGACTCCGGCTTCCCCCATTGACTTGGTTTGTCAGAATCCTCTTGAGATGATGATCATGCCACCATGGTAAATATATGCTGGTTCCCAAGCGCCTAAATTTTGATCACCTGACGCTGCAATCATCGAAAGTTTGAGTACTGGTCATAAATCATTTTGAATGGTCACTAAATGAATGCTTGTAAGTCAAGAACTGCCTATATTGTTTTATTGCGCACCACCCAGAGAGTTTGCTGGGAGGTGAGCAGGCCGACACAGAAGGTGAGTAAATCGGGATCCGCCTTTGAAGCCGTACTTGATCCCGAGGCTCAAGATTCCTTCCTCACCTTTTCCAGGAAAGTGGGAACTCGGAGGTGATCCTGATGATCCTGGATCTGGGCAGTCTGGACTCCGTGCGAGCTTTTGCGCAGACCTTCTTAGAATCGGAGCCCCGTCTGGACATCCTCATCAACAACGCAGGTGGGGACAAAGTAGACTCTCCCCAGGGTCTCCGGGCGAGGAAGGGGGAAGATGGTGGCTGTCTCCAGCATTTCTCTCCCATTTGTGGTTGTTTGTTTTTCATATGCTGCCATTATTATTATTATTATTATTATTATTATTATTATTATTATTATTATTATTATTATTATTATTATTATTATTATTAGTAGTAGTAGTAGTAGTAGTAGTATTTACTCAAGGCAGCAAACAGATCCAACACTTTTTCCTCTTTCTATTTTCCTGAAAACAACAACCCTGTGAGGTGGGTTGGGCTGAGAGAGAGACTGGCCCAAAGTCCCCCACTGGCTTTTGTGATTAAGGTGGAGCTGGAACTCACCACCTGGTGATTGACCCAAAGTCATCCAGTTGGCTTTCAGGATTGAAGCAAGACTAGAACTCACTGTCTTCTGGTTTCTAAGTTTAACCACTAAACCAAACTGACTTAGATGACCTAAAAACCCTGTTGCCTTAGCCACTAGAGTAGACCAAACGTTACAGCTAGTCCTCAACTTATGACCATGATGGGGAGTCTGCCCATTTTAGTTGTAAGGCATGACGGTTATAAAGCAGGTTATCCCTGTTGCAGCAGTCAGTAAGTGAACCATCTGTTCACTACTGGGTGTTTTTGCTGAAAAGTGGAAGTGACAAAAATGTTGTAAATTGTGGTCACATGATTGCTGGACACATTTCTAAGTGCAGGCCAGTTGCCAAGTGCCTAAAATGTGGTCACGTGACCCCTGGAGGAACCAGGTGATAGTATCCTTTGGGTTTCTGTTGCAACTTCAAATGATCACAAAGTGACCCATTGTAAGCCGAGGACTACCTGCAATTTGCTTACGTTTCTGGCAGGAGTCCTTAAGGCTGGTCAAACTGCTGATGGCTTTGACCAGGCCTTCCAGGTCAACCACTTGGGCCATTTCCTGCTGACCCACCTGCTCCTGGACCGGCTGAAGTTCTGCGCCCCAAGCAGGATCGTAATTCTGTCCTCAAGTGCGCATACCTATGGGGAGATCGATTTTCAGACTTTAAACAAAAGGAACAAGTGCATGATGAAGGGCAGACAATCGTACTCCAACAGCAAACTAGCCAACATACTCCACGCGAGAGAGCTGGCCAAGCGGCTGGAAGGAACCAATGTCACCTGCTACGCGGTTCATCCAGGTGAGTGGAAGCCCGGTTCCAAGGTGCCCCAGATGGAGCCCCCCCCTAAGTCTGGATGGGGCTAAGCCAGGCATTTCTATCCTACTGGGGGCTCCCTCGACCCTGTGATGACCTGGGGTGTGACACAAAAGCAACGCAACCAGAGAACAGGTCTAACTCATATATTGCTCCAACTGCCCCCAAACATTCCCACATTTACGACAAGTCCTGCAGCAAAGCTCTCACACACACCTTCAGAAGCCTCGGGATGCAAGTAGTCCAGTAAGCCAGGTTAGCCCAAACATTAACCAGGGCCAGAAGTCCAATAAGCCAGGTTAGCTAAACAGTAACCAGAGCAAGAAGTTCAGTGAAGCAGGCAAACTGGGAAGCCCCACAAGACAGACTACAGCAATCTCCAGGCATTAGCACGAGGCAACACAGATTCAGCACTTGTTCCTGACAAATACCCTTCCCACCGGCACCTCCTTACATCTCAAACCCCAGGTGTGCCTTGTGAAAGTGAGCGGCGCACTCTCCTCCCTCGTAGCTGGCTCAATCTGCATTGTTCTCACCTTCTCTCTTTTCTCCGTAATCTAGGATCAGGAGGGGGTGGTCCTTGCTCTTCTCCTGGTTTTCCCCAGTTTCTTACTCCTCTTCTGCCTTTTCCGCTCCTTCCTTCCTCCTCCCTCACTTCCTCCTCCTCCTCTCTCCCACTCCTCCCCCCCCCTTCTCTGCAAACCCCTTCCCTTCTAGCACTGATGATGCTACCTAGTTGAGTAATGAAACGTCTTCAAGAAACATGTTGCCCAAAGAGTGCTAGATGGGAAACAGTTATTGTGCAAATGGTTCATTTGGGATCTCCTCATTCCTCCATCCCTGGCGTGTTCTCTCTGCCTTTGATTTCAGGAATTGTTAAAACTGAAATTAACCGCTCCTATCCCTGGTGGACACTTTGGTTGGTTTGGTCCGCCAAACTGTTCGTCCGAAATAGTGAAGCTGGGGCTCAGACCTCCATCTACTGCGCCACCGAGGAGGGCATCGAGAGGCTGAGTGGGCGGTATTTCGTGGACTGCCGGCCGAAGGTGCCCAGTCCACTGGCCTGTGAAGACCAGCTGGCCAAGAAGCTCTGGGAATTCAGCGAGAGGCTACTGGGACTGACCAGCTAAATATTTCCACTTTAAATTTGACTCCTTAATTTTTCTGAGGTGAAGGCAGGAAAAATCACATGGAAAAGCAGACACAAAATCACCCCAAAATCACATTAGATACCTCTACAATTAGTCCAGGGCTGAAAAGCCAACACAGTTCTAGGCTGCCTAAAGTGTGGGATAGAATCAAGATCACGTGATGTGCTAATACCACTTTATAATGCCTTGGTAAGGCCACACTTGGAATACTGCATCCAGGTTTGGTCGCCACGATGTAAAAAAAGAGGTGGAGACTCTGGAAAGAGTGCAGAGAAGAGCAACCAAGATGATTAAGGGACTGGAGAAGGCTAAATCATATGAAGAACAGTTGCAGGAACTGGGATTGTCTAATGAAGAGAAGGACGAGGGATGACACGATAGCAGTCTTCCAATACTTGAGGGGTTATCAGAGAGAATGGGGGAAGCATCTGAAGGCAAGACAAGGAGCAGGAGGAGGCTGTGAGATCCTTGGTGCTCTCTGAGCATGTCTGGTTGGGCAATTCTGGGAGTGGAAGTCCACATCTTAAGGTTCCCAAGGTTGGGCACCCCCAAATTTCAGGGCAGACCAAAGTGATTTATGTAAGAGGCCAGGAGAAGCCAACTGGATTAATCCATAGCGATGCTGGGGGTGGGGGGGGAGGTACCTGATCCAAATATTCCCTTTGCTCTTCAGTAGGAAAGTTGCATTCCTGTCAGTGCAACAGTCCAAGTGAACACTTTTCATTCTGTGTTATTAAAATTATTTTCACCCTGCATTGTTTCCACGCTGAATTATTATCCCCTTTTGCGACCTTCTGACAAAAATAAAAAACCAGAAATTTTGGATTTAACCGTGGTTGTAAGTCGAGGACTATCTATAATATTCTTCATTGGAATGTATTAGCCACCAAGTTGTGTGTTGTCATCTGTGCAACAATACACACACACACGCACAGACTATTTTAACCAAGTCAGGGAACAGACCGAAGATCATTACGTAATATTATCTATTTGAATCTATTAGCCACCCAATGATAAGGGATTTAGGTGTGCAATGCAGCACGCAAATGTATACACAAACACACACACTCCTTTTGCATCATTGCACACTCTCTTCAGCATTGGGCCTTCCAAAAAATATTTAGAAGTTGCCCCAAGGCTGCCAGATGGACAACGAATGTGAAGGGTTCATTCGGGATTTTCTCCTCCTCCATCTGAGTCATCCTAGAAGAGGAGTCCCCAAACTTGGCAACTTTAAGGCTTATGGACCAACTCCCAGAGTTCTCCACAAGCCTTAAGGTTGCCAAGTTTGAAGACCTCTGCCCTAGAAGGTTCTTCTTTCTGTCCAGAGTTGTTCACACAACCAACTCTCTTGTTTTCAGGAGTTGTTAGAACTGAAATTACAATAATACAATAGCAGAGTTGGAAGGGACCTTGGAGGTCTTCTAGTCCAACCCCCTGCCTAGGCAGGAAACCCTATAGCGTTTCAGACAGATGGCTATCCAACATCTTCTTAAAGACTTCCAGTGTTGGGGCATTCACAACTTCTGGAGGCAACTTCTGTTCCACTGGTTAATTGTTCTCACTGTCAGGAAATTAATTGCTGTTTTCCATGGTGGGTATTTTGGTCCCTTTGGTTCATGAAGCTGCGACGCTGGTGCTCAAGTCTCCATCTAGTGTACCATCGAGGAGGGCATTGAGAGGCTGAGTGGGCAATAGTTTGTGGACTGCCAGATGAAATTACCTTGGCCACAGACCCGTGATGACCAGCTGGCCAAGAAACTCTGGGAATTCAGTGAGAGGCTGCTGGGACTGACCGCTTAAGATGGGAAGGGACAGAGATGGAGTTTGGGTTAGCTGCACAGTCAGCCAGATGTTCAGACTGGATTTGGCATTTTATCCCACACTCGAGGCCTTCACAAGGACCTGGGAGAGGCAGGTGTGGGTGTTTGATGGTGATGACGGTCTTGTCGTACGATGGAAGCTGTTTTGAGTCATGCTGCCTTTTGCAATTGATTGATGGGGATTCTGTCATTGACAATGGACCTCAAGTGGTGCTCCAGATGTGTTGGGATTGCACCCAGGGCAACTGTTGGGACTACCTTTACTTTGCCACAGTCAGTTTCTGTTTGCAGGTAGGACTAGAACTCACTGCCACCTGGTGATTAGCCCAAGGACACCCAGCTGGCCTTTATGCCTAAACTGGGACTAGAACTCACTCTCTTCTGTTGATAGGCCCAAAATCACCCAATTTTTCCAGGTCCCCCCCCCCCGGGCCTTCCTATTTCTAGGTAGAATGGGCCTTGTATTATTCCTAATAATTACATTTCTTTTTTACTTTTTATTATAAAAAATGCTTTTTAGTTTTAGTTTTACTAACACATAACTTCTACTATCATCCTTCAATTCTAAGCCTTCTCATAGGTCTGTGCACATAGGGCACATGGCATGGCCCCTATTGAAAGCTTGGTTTTCTTTGACATCAAGGTTGGTATTCTTAACATCTATGTTAGAAGATCTCCAAGGTTCCCATTTCTAGGTGGAATAAACTAGGTGGACTAGAAATTCATGTCAACGAGGGCAGATACGATGACATTGTTGCCATTACAGAAATCTGGTGGGGTGAAACCCATGAATGGGACATACAGCTGCAAAAGAACCGATGTGATTCCCATCTTCAAAAGGAGGGGGGAGCGGGGGCAGAAGCCGGAAGCTCCGCGATGAGACCCGTTGGGAAATAGCAGAGCTCTGTCGGGGTCCACGAAAACCCAACCGGACAAACCGCTGTCGGGGACCTTCGGGTCAGATCTGTTCTGGAGGAACAGGGGAAAACGGAGAAGCATCTTGACGACCAAAGAGGAACTGGCAGTTCCTCAAAAGGTCGGAGATAATGCTCTCCAAACTGACAGCAGAAGCAGCAGTTACCATGCAAATGGCTGCTTCAAAGTCAGACAACCGGACCAAGCTATTTGAGCAGGAGCGGTGCTGGAACAAAGCATTGGACCTGGGTGAAAAAGTGATCAACCCAAGGTAAAAAAAAAACAACACTTTAAAATTGGATCCAAAAAGAGACCAGGAGTGGAAATTAGCAGCTATTTGGCAACGGGGGATTTAACAGAGGAAAAAAGAAAGAGCGGAGACTAAAACAGAAACCCTAGAAGATTTTTGTTCCCAAGTTGGGATCTGGAAACAATAAAAATAACAAAAGACCTCGGGGGGGGGGGGTTCTTTCTTTTTCTACCTTTTTCTATTTTGTGTGAATTAAATACGATTTTGACAGCTTTTGACAGCCAGCTGATTACAGCATACTGCTACTGTGGAGAGGGAGACATCTACTGGTGAGAAGGGGATACTACAAGACTTAATAGAAAATAACAGAAAAAATACAGCTGCAGTTTTGACGTTGACTGTAGCAAGATAAAGATACTTTGAAACAGTGAGAAATAAGGAGGATTTGTTTTCGTTACAGTGCTGTGGATTGGACTAACTATCGTGATGGAAGGGGAAAAAACAAAATGAAATTGGAACTGAACTTTAGAATTTGAAAACAAGAAAGGAAACAAAAATAATTAATGAACTTTAAGTAAATGTGCTATAGTAGAAAAAGTTTAAACTATTTGTTAAATTAACTAAGCAGACATTATGGAATTTTGGATGTATAATGAACTACTTGATATGTTAAAAAATGCATGTGAAACGCTAAATGGTAAAGAGAAAGTGGAAACCCAGAGGGAGCACTTAGAACAAGATAGAGGAGAAAAGGAGATAGAAAAGGGATTAAATGAATAATAATACAATACAATAGTAGAGTTGGAAGGGACCTTGGAGGTCTTCTAGTCCAACCCCCTGCCTAGGCAGGAAACCCTATACCGTTTCAGACAAATAGCTATCCAACATCTTCTTAAAGACTTCCAGTGTTGGGGCATTCACAACTTCTGGAGGCAAGCTGTTCCACTGATTAATTGTTCTCACTGTCAGGAAATTCCTCCTCAGTTCTAAATTGCTTCTCTCCTTGATTAGTTTCCACCCATTGCTTCTTGTTCTACCCTCAGGTGCTTTGGAGAATAGTTTGACTCCCTCTTCTTTGTGGCAACCTCTGAGATATTGGAATAATGCTATCATGTCTCCCCTAGTCCTTCTTTCTCTTAAGCTAAACATACCCAGTTCCTGCAACCGTTCTTCATATGTTTTAGTCTCCAGTCCCCTAATCATCTTTGTTGCTCTTCTCTGCACTCTTTCTAGAGTCTCCACATCTTTTTTACATCGTGGCGACCAGAACTGAATGCAGTATTCCAAGTGTGGCCTTACCAAGGCATTATAAAGTGGTATTAACACTTCACGTGATCTTGATTCTATCCCTCTGTTGATGCAGCCTAGAACTGTGTTGGCTTTTTTGGCAGCTGCTGCACACTGCTGGCTCATATTTAAATGGTTGTCCACTAGGACTCCAAGATCCCTTTCACAGTTACTACTACTGAGTATGGTATCACCTATACTGTACCTGTGCATTCCGTTTTTGTTGCCTAAATGTAGAACCTTACTCTTTTCACCATTGAATTTCATTTTATTAGATAGTGCCCAATGTTCAAGTTTGTCAAGATCCTTCTGTATCTTAAGCCTATCTTCTGGAGTGTTGGCTATTCCTGCCAGCTTGGTATCATCTGCAAATTTGATGAGTTCCCCATTTATTCCCTCATCCAAATCATTGATGAAGATGTTGAAGAGTACTGGGCCTAAAACAGAGCCTTGGGGTACTCCACTGCATACTTCCCTCCATGTAGATGCAGTTCCATTGAGAACTACACGTTGAGTGCGGTTGGTCAGCCAGTTACCAATCCATCTGGTGGTGATGCTGTCTAACCCACATTCTTCTACTTTATCTAGTAGTAGGTTATGGTCTACCTTATCAAAAGCCTTACTGAAGTCCAAGTAAACTATATCAACGGCATTCCTCTGGTCCACTAATTTTGTCACATTATCAAAGAATGCAATAAGATTAGTCTGGCATGATCTGTTTTTGACAAATCCATGTTGGCTTTTGGCTATTACTTTGTTTGCTTCTAGGCTTCTACTTGAAGAACAAGTAAATAGTACAGAAGAAAAAGAGATTGAAAAAGAAAAATACTCAGATGATTATATTGGGATTTACAGTGACACACTAAAAGTAGACAAGGGGGAATTGGCCCCCCCAAAAGGGAAAACTAAACAATAAAGGTGGGAACAGTGGGGAGAGACTGGGAAAAAATCTGGGGAAGGTTACCAGAACCAAAAGGGAGAAAAAAGAGTGGGAAGAAAAAAATATAGAAACTACAAAAACAAGAAAAAGAAAAAGCTAGGTGAATGGGTGAAAAGAAAAGAAGAGAAGAGAAGTGGAGTTCATGAGAGACTAAGAGAAAATGGTTAAAAAGAAGAAAGAAGGAAAAGGATTTACTAGTAGAATAGAACGAAATATGTTAACCCTGCTAATGGTATGTAGTTAATATGATGTGAGGGATTCCGATCAATACTATTAATTGTGGATAATTAACCAAGTGAAATGTTTATTACACAAAATTAAATTTGAGGATATATGTTATCTATAATAAAACAGAATAACAGATAGAAAGGAAATGTTAAATTTGATTAACTTGGAGGGGCAAATAATGATGTTGTTTATATATTCAGAAGAAACTAAAGTTAAATTGGAAAAGATGGAAAGAAAGTAAGATGACTGAAATTTGAAATGGGAATATGATGTAAAATGAACTGTGCATAAGAGGATGTGAAGGGGGAAAACCCAGGCAGCACTTGGTTTATAAAAGAAGTTAAAATATGTAACAATTTTTTTTAAAAAAAACTTTGTTTAAAAAAACGGGTGGGGGAAATGGATCCAGGAAACTACAAACCTATCAGCCTGACCACAATACCTGGGAAGATTCTGGAAAAGATAATCAAGCAACGAATCTAGAGGCAAAGAAAGTCCTAACCAAAAGCCAATATGAGTTTGTCAAAAACAGATCATGCTAGATCTATTTTATTGGTAGAAAACCTCCAAGGTCCCTTACAACTCTGTTATTCTATTGAAAAACCCTGTTATGTTCAGGCAGAAAACCCTATATACCGTTTTAGGCAAATGGCTGTCCAGTCTCTTCGTTAAAATCTCCAGTGATGAGACCCATAACTTCTGGAGGGAAGCCCTTCCTCTCCCTCTGAGGAGCCTCTCTGCCTGCCTGCCTCTCTCCCTCTCATTTCCTTCTCCTTTCCGTCCGTCCGTCCTTCCTTCCATCTTTCCTCCTTCCTTCTCTCTCTCTCTCTCTGTCTTTCTTCCTAACTCTCTTTCTTTCTTTCCTTCTTTCTTCCTTTTTCTTTCTTTCTCTCCCTTCCACCCTCAGAGCCCAAGAGGGGATGAGGGAAGGGCGAAGGGAGGGGCAGCGCTCCTGGTGACCATGCCTCTACCATGGGGGAGGCGGGGCGGCAGGGAGGGTTCGTCCGGATAAAAGGGAAGCGGCGGGGGCCGCGAGTCCAGAGGGGATCGGGCCATGGAGGTGATGGGGGCGCTGGGGGCGGGGGCGGCGTTGCTGCTGGGGCTCTACGCGCTGATTTACTACAAGTTAGGGACGGCCACCTGGTGTCGGAACGCGGTCAGCCTGCGGGGCAAGACGGTGCTCATCACAGGTCAGCTGGGGGGAGGTGTCAGGGGGGGGGCAGTGCCTTTCTTCCTTCCTTCCTTCCTTCCTTCCTTTCTTTTTTCCTTTCTCTCTTTCTTTTTCTCTCTCTCTCTCTCTCTTCCTTCCATAAGCCCTCCCCCCCCACCCCAGGGGCTCAGGGCAGATCAATTTATTTATTAATATATTATCAATTTTATTTATTTTGTCAAGCATGTGTTAGATAACATATATAAGTATAAACATGATTTTGGAGACCTGAAATGGATACAAATAAAAAGAAACATTAGGAGAGGGACCGTAGGTGTAATGATGTGAATGTTTTATGCTATATTTCAAGTTCAATTGGTATGCCGAGCTGGTTAGGAAGGTTAGGAAAGAGTTTTTTAATGACAGTCATCTGGGGCAGAAGGAAGTTTTAAGATGGCTGGCGCTGAATAAAGACAAGCTCCCTGCTCTCTGCCTTTACTTCATGCCAAAAATCATCACATGGTACCAGGAGTGGGGTGAGAAGAGTTATGGCAGCAAACAAAATAGATACTGGAGCACAAGTAAATTATGTGCCCAGCCACACATATCTGGAACATCTCAGGAATGAATCCCCCTTAGACTCTGGACCTACCGAAATTAATGGGATATGGTGGTGAAAAGCTGAAAGTAATGGGTCGCTGTCATGTAAAATGCCTACAAGGGATCAGAAAGGGTCTTACAATTGCTTGTGATAGAAATGCAGGCCCCAGCTGTGCTAGGTCTCAAAACAAATAAGGAGATTGGACTTGTGAAGATCATAATGACTGTGGATGGTGGGCATAGAGGTCTGACGGAAGTTGACATTAAACGTGAGTACTGTGATCTGTTCAAGGGCCTGGGGTGTCTCCCAGGCATAAGCCACATATGTACAAAGGAGGGTGCACAGCCTGTCATCCGTGCCCCAAGGAAAATACCTCTAACTCTTGTGGATAAAGTTAGACAGGAACTCACTAGGATGGAGAGGTTGGGAGTCACTGAACCATTGGCATGGGTCAGTTCTAAGGTTGTGGTGGTGAAGAAGAACACAGGTGCAATTTGCATATGCATTGACCCACGTGATTTGAACAAATAATGAGAAAACACTACAAACTCCCCACCATGGAGGACATAGCACACAAGCTAGTAGGAGCAACAGTGTTCAGTGTACTAGATGCCCAGTCTGGTTACTGGCAATTGAGTCCTGATGAAGCCAGAAGTTACCTCACTACTTTCAACTCCCCTGCGGGTCGATGGCGCTTCACAAGGGTGCCCTTCAGCACAGCATCGGCACAGGAGATATTTCAAAAGAAATCACACAAACTGATTGCCGGTCTACAGGGTGTTGAAGTAATAGTTGATGATTTGTTGGTCTATGGAAAGGATCAAGTAGAGCACGACAGAAACCTTATTGCTTTGCTCAATCGATGTTGTGAGAGAAATCTTAAACTCAATCCAAATAAAATGCAAATTAGGGTAGGAGGAGTGACATATTTTGGACACCTACTAAGCAAAGAGGGCTTGAAGCCTGATCCAAAGAAGATTACAGCAGTTCTTAACATGAAGGCCCCAGCCTCCAGAAAGGAACTGGAGACATCATTGGGCATTTTCAACTATCTATCCAAATTATCGAAGGGCCTTGCACAACAGACAGCACCGTTAAGTGCATTGCTGCAGAAGGATGCCATTTGGTGTTGGGATGCGAATATGGAAAGGACTTTTGACAAAGGAAAGAAACTGATCACTAAACATCCAGGGCCAATACTGAAATACTTCGCCGCAAATGTTGACACCGTGCTTCAAGTGGATGCATCCCAGTTTGGGCTAGGTGCTATACTGACTCAATAAGGACATCCTGTGGCATATGCTTTGCGTGCACTGACCACGAAACAAGCTAATTATTCTCAAATTGAGAAAGAGATGCTGGCCATTGTGAATGGATGTGAGAAATTTCACCATGTGCAATGGCATGCCAAATCATCACAGTAGACACATTGGTGCACATATCTGAAAGGCGTTACACTAAAATTGAGGGGGGAGGGGGAGCCAATCTTCACGACCTTTAGAAGCTAATTTCAAGCAAACACCAGTAGAGAAAGTAGGGAGTAAAGAGAAAGAAGGGAAACTCAGATGCAAAGCAGGAAGCACACCAGGGGTCAATTACCTATTTACAAATGGTCAAAGTTTAGGGAACAAACAGGGTGAACTTGAAATACTAGTACATGAAGGTAAATAGGATATAGTTGCCATTAGAGAAAGCTGTGGGATGAAGCTCATGACAGGAATGTACTGATAAAAAAATGCAAACTATTCACACAAAAGGGATCTAACAAAAGAGGAGGGGGAGCTGTGTCATATGTTAAAGGACACATCCTCTCCACAGAGTTGCACAAAACCATGGGTGAAAACCTCCTAGGATCCAGATGGGTCAACATAAAAGGGGAAAAGGGTACCCCCTCTCTCCTTTGCTGTTTATATTAACCCTGGAAATTTTATTAAATGAAATTCGGAAGGACGAGGGAATAAAAAGGTTTGAGACTCAAAAACGAAGAATATAAGGCCCAAGCTTATGCCGATGACTTAGTATTTGTTGTAGAAGATGCATTAGAATCCAGTCTGAAATTAATTAAAAAATTAGAAGAACATGGCGAAGTGGCAGGATTAAAAATCAATAAAAGCAAAACAAAAATGATAACCAAGAATATGACAAAAAAGCAAGAAGAGGAACTGGAATTAGCAACTAGAATGCAAATAACTAAGAAAGTTAAATATTTGGGCATCTGGGTGTCTGGAAAATGTTCCACAATTAAGGATGATAATTATAATAAACTAGTGACACAAATAAAGATTTAGAAAGCTGGAAAAAATATTCAGCTATCACTAATGGGATGTATAGTCACAGTCAAAATGAATATTTTACCAATAATCTTATTCTTAATAATAATAATAATAATAATAATAATAATAATAATAATAATAATAATAATAATAATAATAATAATAATAATAATAATAATATATTTATTTCTTAGCCGCACCCTCTCCCGAAGGACTCGGGGCGGCGGACTCTTGTTGCAAGCCGCACTTATTAACCCGGGTAAAACTTTCTTTCAAGAATTAAACAAAATAACTGCTAGGTTCATTTGGCAAGGACGAAAAACGAGGATTAAACTAAAGTCAATGCAAGATAACAAGGAGAGGGGAGGCTTAGCATTACCAAATTGGGAATTATACACATTAGCAGTAACAATAACATGGGTGAAAGATTGGATAGAGCTAAAGAATAAAAGAATTTTGACCTTAGAAGGCCATGATTTGCAAGCAGGTTGGCATACATTCCTATGGGATGACGGACAGGGAAATTTAAAAACAATTGAAGAATTGGCAGAACAAAACATGAAAGTTGACTGGCTAACCTACTTGCAAATCAAAACTAAACACAATAATGATACTAAAATATATGACATCGAAACAGAACCACACGAATTGGATAAAATAATTCATAGCTTGGATAGAAAGATGATAGGGAGAATATATAAATTTCTCCTGAAGCATAAAATGGAAGAGGAAATCGTGACTATCATTAATTATTGTGCTTTGTGATTCTTGACGAATGTATCTTGTCTTTTTATGGACACTGAGAGCATCTGCACCAAAGACAGATGCCTTGGGTGTCCAATCACACTTGGCCAATAAAGAATTCTATTCTATTCTATTCCAACCAAGCAGAAGAAATAGATGGACTTTTTGCTAATCAATTAACAAACAAAATGAAATTGAATGTAGATAAAAGTAAGGTTTTACACTTAGGTAAGAAAAACCAACTGTACAGGTGTATACTAGGTGAAACATGGCTTAATACCGTGTTTCCCCAAAAATAAGACAGGGTCTTACTTTCTTTTGCCCCATGAAATATGGCCTTGGGCTTATTATAGGGGAGGGCTTATTATTTTCTGGGGCAGGTGAGAAGCGAGGCGCGCCTTTTACCTTTCCAGCTCCGTTGCATTCCTCGCCATTGTGCTCAGGGAAGCGACTGGTTAAAAAAAACCTTCTCGCAAGTTCAATCAAACATCTTGAAATCGCGAGGTTTTTTTTTTTTTTACCAGGGGCTTCCCTGAACACAATGGCGAGGAACGCGATGGAGCTGGAAAGGTAAGAGGAGCGCCTCACTTCTCCCCTCCCCACCTGCCACCCCTCGCTAAAGGGACGGCGGGGAAGGGAACCAGACAGGCTGCCTTTACCATTGGGGTGGACGGTGTTTTTTTGTGCAAGAAGGAACAGGCGGGAGGGGGTGATCGCATTGCTGGCCTGCCGCTGTTTTTGCGATGGGCTTTTTTTGCATGGGAAGGAAGGGCGGGAGGTGGAAGCACTTTGCTTCACCTGCCGCTGTTTTTGCAGCGAACCCTCCTTTTGCCCCACCGGTAGGTGGTACAGTGGTAATGGCGGGGTCCGGTTGCAGGGGTGGGCTTATTTTCAGAGGAGGGCTTATTATGGCGCATGCTCTGAAAAGCCCGATTGGGCTTATTAGCAGGGCATGTCTTATTTTCGGGAAAACACGGTAGCAGTAACTGTGAGAGGGATCAGAGTCCTAGTTGATAATTACTTTAATTTGAGCCAGCCCTGTGCAGCAGCTACCAAAAAAGCCAATCCTAGGCTGCATTGATAGAGTGAATGAATCAAGATCATGTGAAGTTCTAATACTGCTTTACAAAGCCTTAGTAAGACCACACTCGGAATATTGAATCCCATTCTGATCACCACAATACAAAAAAGATGTTGAAATTTTGAAAAGAGTGCAGAGGTCAGTAACAAAGATGATTAGGAGGCTGGAAGCTAAAAGGCTTGAAGAACAGGTATAGGAATTAAGTATGTCTAGATTCATTTAAAGAAGGACTAGGGGTGGGGGGACATGATAGCAGGATTCCAATATTTATGGGGCTCTTACAAAGATACAATACAATACAATACAATACAATACAATACAATACAATAGTAGAGTTGGAAGGGACCTTGGAGGTCTTCTAGTCCAACCCCCTGCCTAGGCAGGAAACCCTATACCGTTCCAGACAAATAGCTATCCAACATCTTCTTAAAGACTTCCAGTGTTGGGGCATTCACAACTTCTGGAGGCAACTTCTGTTCCACTGATTAATTGTTCTCACTGTCAGGAAATTTATCCTCAGTTCTAAGTTGCTTCTCTCCTTGATTAGTTTCCACCCATTGCTTCTTGTTCTACCCTCAGGTGCTTGGTTTGTTCTACCCTCAGGTGCTTGGCAAGATTTGTTCTACCCTCAGGTGCTTGGCAAGATGAGGGGGTTAATCTATTTTCCAAAGCACCAAAAGACAAGGCAAGAAACAATGGATGGAAACTAACTGAGGAGAAGCAACCTAGGACTAAGGAGAAACTTCCTAATGGTGAGAGCCGTCAGCCAATGGAACAGCTTGTCTTCAGAAGTTGTGGGTGGTCCATCACTGGAGGCTTTCAAAAAGAGACTGAACAACTGTTTGTCTGTAATGATATACGGTCTTCCCTGCTGAAGCAGAGGGTTGGTCTAGAAGACCTCCAAAGTGTCTTTTGAATGCAATGGAATAGAATCAGCAAGTAATAAGTCATAGGTCATAATCATGGCTACAATCATTAATCATAAGTTACAAACAACAATTGATAAATCGTAAGAAACCAATTTTTTTTTCTGCAGTCCTAACTATCCGCTGAAGTCTGCACCTGTCCTGCGTGGCTGCTGTGCCAAACCAGAGAGTTATTGAGGTGCAAATGACAGGCTCCGTAATAATTCCTCTGCCGAACTGGATCACTAGATCCTTGGGCTGTCTGAGCTTTGTGAGTTGGTGCAGGAAGAACATTCTTTGTTGTGCCTTTTTAGTGATGGCTCTAATGTTAGGTGTCCATTTCAAGTCCTTGGAGGTGGTGGAATCCAGGGGGTCGAAGGTCTCTACTGTTGATACTGGGTTGTCTAATATTGTAAGTGGAACACATGACACCAGGACACTGCAACTGTCATAAATACAAGGCAGTTTCCCTCATGTGACAATGGGGACGCAGGGATAGGTCACTATTAACTTGGCTTTGTTTGTGACTTGCTAAGTATCTCTATTTGTCCCCGGATCAGACAGAGAAAGGAGGGTCTCTCATCCATGCCTTCATGATTGGCCTCAAGTTGTTTTGCAACTTCTGTTAAATTGACATCCTGCAGAGCCAGTGTTGGGAGACCTGCGCCATCTTCTGGTCTGACTGAAGAATTGCATTTTTTGAAATGCCTTTCATTTTTAAATTTTTATTATTATTAAACATATTTGCCACCCATCCTGCTACAAAGTGGCCCTTTCAAAGACCACAAGGACTCAAAGCATCTCAGCCAGGAATGCTGATCTGTACTTAAACCATCCCATGGATTGTTGTATGCCAGAATTGCATAAAACCTTATAACAGGAAAACAAGTCAGTGGCCATGAATATTTTTGAATATGTTTGAAACCCTGTGGAAATTTTTTCCTGTGCTGTTGTACCTTCAAACAGTCACTAAATAAATGGTTGTAAGTCAAGGACTAACTGTATTAAACCTGAATAATTTTAACATATTCTTTATTGATGTAAGACTGCTCTGAAACAGTTGTGAAAATCTTACCCTGAACCAGGATTTCTCCACCTGTGCAATTTTAAGATGTTGCATTCTTTTAATTGTGGGAGTTGTAGTCCTCCCATCTTAAAATTTCCATGGTTGAGAAATACTGCCAGACAAATGCTTCACTTTGTAACACCACAAAAACTGCAGGCACAAAAATGCACCCACCCTCCTGCTGGGCGATCTTGGTGAATCCTTTCTCTGGCCTTTCCTAGGTGGAAATACTGGGATAGGGAAGGCCACAGCGGTGGATCTGGCCCGGAGAGGCGCCCGCGTCATTCTGGCCTGCCGCAACAAAGCGAGAGGAGAATCTGCCATGTACGACATCAGACAGGTAAAGTGCCTGTCGTGCGGTTCTCTCTGTTCCTCCGATTTCTTCTGCATCCAGGTGGTTTTTGATGGCTTTTATTCATCTACTTAGTGTACGGCACAGTGATGAATTCTGGATCCCGTCCAAACCGGTACTCTGCGAAGGGGCTGTCCACCATGGGCATGCGCGCTGTGCACACATGCACACCCACCGTGCACATGCACAAATCAACCGGTTGCCTTAAATACAGGAAAGGAATGTGGGCAGGCGGGCGAGCCCTCCAAAGCACCATTCCGGTACCCTGGCTGCTGCTTCAAGCAGCCACTGGTATGCCATCCTGATATGCAACACAGATGAAACACACTATACGTACAAATGCAAATGTGTGTTTAAATGAAGTGTCAACAAGTACATGTATATCAAATCACTGGACAGTACAATAGGTGAGATAAAATATTAAGTTATTGTAAAACCATGATAAAATTCCCATAATTTGGTGCTACAGAGTCAGAATGGGATAGATGCTATATAGGTAATCCTCAACATGCAACATTCATTTAGTGGCTTTGCAAAGTTTGAAGGCACTTATGACCGCTTTTCACATTTATGACCATTGTAGCATCAATTTACAACAGTTCATTTAGTGACTGTTCAAAGCTTGAAGGCACTTATGACCGCTTTTCAGATTTATGACCATTACAGCATCCCGATGATCTCGGGATTAAAATTCAGATACTTGGCAACTGACTCACATTTATGACGGTTTCAGTATCCTGGAGTCATGCAATCACCTTTTGTGACCTGTGACAAATGAAGTCAATAGGGAAGCTGGATTCACTTAACAACCATGTTATTAACTTAACAATTGCAGTGATTCATTTAACAGCTGTGGGAAGAAAGATTGTAAAATAGGGCAAATCCACTTAACTGCTGTCTCCCTTAGCAAGATAAGTTTGGGGCTCAATTGTTAGTATAACTCAAGGACTACTTGTATATATAATAGGTGGACAATACAATAGACAAGATAAAATATTAGAGAAAAACCATAATAAAAACCTTCCGAGGTTGGTAAAATGAGGAGCCAGATGGTTGGGGCCAGTCGGCTGACTCTGTAAACCACTTAGAGAGGGCTGTCAAGCACTGTGAAGCAGGTATATATGTTTAAATGCTATTGCTAAATATAGAGTCTCAATGGATAGATGTTGTAATTCGATATTCAGTGTGTGTGTGTGTGTAAAATGGATGGATGGAAAAGATGATTGAGAGATGAAAGAGATAGATATGAAAGAGATAGGATAGATAGATAGATAGATAGATAGATAGATAGATAGATAGATAGATAATAGATAGATAGATAAACAGACAGACAGACATAGATATGAAAGAGAAAGATAGATAGATATGAAAGAGAAAGAAATAAAAGATAGAATAAAAGAGAAAGAAAGAGAAAGAGAAAGAAAGATAGATAGATATGAAAGAGAAAGAAAGAGAGAAGGATAGATAGATAGATAGATAGATAGATAGATGATTGATAGATAGATAGATGTGAAAGAGAAAGATAGATAGCTGAAAGAGAAAGAAAGATTGATATGAAAGAGAAAGAAAGAAAGAGAGGTAGATATGAAAGAGAAAGAAAGAGAGAAGGATAGATAGATGATAGATAGATATAGATAGATAGATAGATAGATAGATAGATAGATGATTGATAGATAGATAGATGTGAAAGAGAAAGATAGATAGCTGAAAGAGAAAGATTGATATGAAAGAGAAAGAAAGAAAAGATAGATAGATATGAAAGAGAAAGAAAGAGAGAAGGATAGATAGATATGAAAGAGAAAGATAGTAGTATAGTCTTTATTGTCATTGTACAATATAAATACAATGAAATTTGTGATGATAGGTGATACATAGACGGATAGTTACCCGTATTTCAAATGTGCATAAGTCTTTTTCATCATGAAGAAGAAAGAACACAAGATAGTTCAGCAACACAGGAACATCGTGAGGTAAATAAAAACAGCATCAGAGCCCACAGAAAAGAGGCGGGGAAAAAGGGAAACACCCCCTTTTCACCCCTGCAGCCAATCATAGCTTTTTCCTCTGCAAATATAAACCCTTCCCTTCCCCTCCACCCAGTAAGAGCTGAAGAAGCTTCTTGGATGAAAAGAGAAACGACTTCAAAAGAAAAAGAAAAAGCACCTTTGGGCCAACCAGGACCTGTTGGACGGAGAATCTCTACAGACCTTGGAGGTCTCCTAGTCCAAGCCCTGCTCGAGCAGGAGACCCCAAAACATTCCCTTCTTTAAAACCTCTGGTGGCAAACAGTTCCACTGGTTAATTGTCCTCACTGTCAGGAAATCCTCCTGAGTTCCAGCTTACTTCCCTCTGTTAAAAGAAATGTCCTTCTGGGTTCGGCTCCAAGTGGGGAAAAAGACACTGGAGACATGGAGGCTGCTTGGAAAGATGGTTTTAATGGTGGACAGGATCACGTGGCTTGAGCTCCGGAACAGAAAAGGTGATCACATGCTTGGTCAGTTCCCATCCGTTGCTTCTTTCCCTGCCTTCAAGGGCTTTGCGGAATAAGTTGAGCCCCTCTTCTTTGGGGCAGCCCCTTAATTAAGCAAATCACTCCAGCTGTTTTGTCAATCATGTGGTTGTTGTGTGAACCCGGCTTCCCCCATTGACTTGGTTTGTCACAATCCTCTTGAGATGATGATCACATGACTTTCATGACACACCACCATGGTAAATATTTGCTGGTTGGCAAGTGTCTGAATTTTGATCACGTGACCCCTGGGGATGATGCAATGGTCATAAGTGTGAGGTCCAGTCGTAAATCTCTTTTTCAGTACATTTTGTAACTGAATGGTCCCTAAATGAATGCTTGTAAGTCAAGGATTGCCTGCATTGTTTTATTACGCACCACCCAGAGAGATTGACGGGAGGTGAGCAGACCTAGGCAGCAGGTGAGTAAGTCGGGATCCCCCTTGGAAGCCGTACTCGATCCCGAGGCTCAGGATTCCTTCCTCTCCTTTTTCAGGAAAGTGGGAACTCGGAGGTGATCCTGATGATCCTTGATCTGGGCAGCCTGGACTCCGTGCGAGCTTTTGCGCAGACCTTCTTAGAATCGGAGCCCCGTCTGGACATCCTCATCAACAACGCAGGTGGGGACAAAGCAGACTCTCCCCAGGGTCTCCGGGTGAAGAAGGGGGAAGATGGTGGCCTTCTCCAGGATTTCCTGTTCCTTCGGGGATTTGTTCATAACTCAAGGAGCAGCTCTTTTTGGTTTTCGTTTTTTATATAATGCCTTTTTATTTTTACGAGTTACTCAAGGCATCAAACAGATGCAAAACTCTTTCCTCTTCCTATTTTCCTCACAACAACAACCCTTTGAGGGAGTTGGGCAGAGAGACAGATTGGGCCAAGTCACCCAGCTGGCTTTTGTGCCTAAGTCAGGACCAGAACTCCCCATCTGCTGGTTATTGGCCAAATGTCTCCCAGGTGGCCTTCATGCCTAAGGCAGGATTTGAACTCATAGCCTCCTGCTTTCTAGGCTTCACTATAAATCAAACTGACTTAGCTGACATAAACATTCTGTTGCCTTAACCCAGAGGTGGGTTTCAGCCTGTCCTCTCCGGTACGCGCATACCAGTTGAAAGAATTTAGTGTGCCTTCCCATACCGGGGCTTCCAGAGGCCCGGTACTGGAACAGTCCCTCCCCGGCCTCCCTCCCGCCCACCAGCAGAAGCCTTCTGGGAGGTTTTGGCTGGCACGCGCACAGAGGCAGGGTGGGAAATCGCAGTGGGAGGAAATCGCATGGATTCCCCACCCCCTTCATTGAAACGAGGCGGCTGTCAGAGGAGAGAGCAGCGCGCACCTGTGGACTTGTCCAAAAAATCCTCCCCTCCTGTTCCTTCTTCTGCTGTTTGAACAAGCTACGCGGATCGTGCTCCCTTGTCTTTGACAGCCACCTAGTTTCCAATTGGGGGGGGGGGAAGAAATCCATCTTTTCCATCCCTCTCCATGGATCTCTGCCCCAATTAGAAACAAGGCGGCTGTGAAAGACAAGACAGCGTGCCCCGCGCAGCATGTACAAACAGAAAAATAAGGAACAGGAAAGGGGTTCCACGCGGGGCTTTCAAACAGCCGAACTCCCCTCCTGTTCCTTCTTTTGCTGTTTGTACATGCTCTGCGAGTCACGCTCCTTGTCTTTCACAGCCGCCTCGTTTCCAATTGGGTGGGGATCCATGGAGAGGGATGGAAAAGATGGATTTCTTCCCCCCCTCAATTGGAAACGAGGCAGCTGTCAGAGACAAGAGGGCAGCGCACACCACGTGGGCTTGTGCAGCAGCAGAAGAAGGAGCAGGAGACGAGGATTCAGCTGTTGCACAAGCCCACAGGCACATGCTGCCCTCTTCTCTCTGATAGCCGCCTGGTTAAAAAGCCATCCTCCGCGGCGTTTTTCCCTGGGGGAGCTCCGCAAAACATTCCAAGACCAATGCCACCACATCTGTCCTCTTCGGGGATAGGTCCTCTTCAGAAGGTGTCCCTCGCGTTCCTTGTCTTCCGGGTGCGGCCCCACATCATGGAAAAGATAGGCGGGTGCATGCCCCGCACAATTAAGGCCCAGAGAGGGAAGCCTCTGCACAAGCCCGGCTGAATGAGAACAAGTTCCCGCCCTTACGAAGGATCCAGGATGAGGGACGGACCTGGCTGCCCCATTGCCTCTGGCTTCCCTCTGAGAGTCTCCGCTCTCCGGGGCTGTAATTGTGCAGTGTGTGTGCACACGCCTATGTTTTCCACAGGGGGTCGCAGGTGGGCTCCGGAGTCGCTCCACGCCCCCAGGGAAAAACAATGCTGCCAGATAATTTTAACCATATATTTTGGTCCTATGACTGAAGAATGCTGCAAAATACCATAAATACAGGCCAGTTGTTGAGTGTTTCAAATGTGATTACGCAGAAGCAAAAAACAAGATGGCAGCACCTACAATGCCGCCCGGAGAACTGGTTCAGGGGTGTGGCAGGCCTGGGTCACTGCTAGTTCCAGCAACCCAGGCCTCCAAACCACTACCGGTTTGCCCGAACCGGTAGGAACCCACCACTGCTTTTGGGTATCTGTTGCAACTTCGGATGATTAGGAAATGATCCATTGTAACCCAAGTGTCGACCCTGAAGCTGAAATATATCTAGCCATGTTTTATCATAGTTTATTTCCTACTCTTTCTCCAAGCTTTTTCTTGGTATTCTGTAAGGAGATCAAAGGAGGCTTCACGCTCGCCACATTCTAGCAGGAGGAAGGGGGGGTTGCAGAGATGGGTGGGTTGGGGGTTATGGCTAGGCAGCCTTCTTTCCCCTGGGAACTGAGAAGGTGCCTGCAGTTGGCTGAAGGTGGAGTGTGGAGTCACTGGACGGTTGGACTGTGAGCTGATGGGAGAATGTGACTCGGAGGGAAGTTTCCAACTTTTGCTTTTCACTGGGTGTAATTCTGGGGTTTGGTCAGAGCCAGAATTAAATCAAGACCTCTGTTCCTAATAAAGAGATTTTGATAAAATACGGAAGCCTTGGAATTTTCATTCTGGGGACTTATTACTTGGAAGTGGAACCTTGTCACCAAGGACTACCTGTAATCCGCTTATTTATCTGGTAGGAGTCTTTCAGCATGGCCAAACTGCCGATGGCTTTGACCAGGCCTTCCAGGTCAACCACTTGGCCCACTTCCTGCTGACCCACCTGCTCCTGGACCGGCTGAAGCGCTGCGCCCCGAGCCGGATCGTAATTCTGTCCTCATGTGCGCACTCCTCTGGGAAGATTGACTTTCAGCCCACCAACAAACCGAACATGTGGATAATGAAGGCCGGACAATCCTATGACAATAGCAAACTAGCCAACATTCTCCACGCGAGGGAGCTGGCCAAGCGGCTGGAAGGAACCAATGTCACCTGCTACGCGGTTCATCCAGGTGAGTGGGAGTCCGGCTCCAAGGTGCCCCAGATGGAGCCCCCCCCCCCAAGTCCGGATAGGGCTCTGCCAGGCATTTCTCTCCCACTAGGAGCTCCCTTGACCCCTCTGCAGACCCACCCCGGGAGTTTCCTCCATCGATCTCAGCTGGGGAGGGAGGCGTCTCCCACCATCCAAAGTCCAGAATCCTAGAATCCTATTGTGGAAGGGCCGTTGGAGGTCTTCTAGTCCAACCCCCTGCCCAAGACAGGGATGAGATTTGGCCCAGTCTCTTATTCCTCTTCTGCATTTTCCGCTCCTTCTGTCCCCCTTCTTCACCGCCTCTTCCTCCTCCTCCTTCTCTTATTCTTCCCCTCCTTCTCTTACATCTCCTCCTCCTCTCTGCAAACCCCCTCCCTTTTAGCACTGATGATGCTACCTAGTTGAGTAATGAAATGTCTGCAAGAAATATGTTGCCCAAAGAGTGTCATGGTTGCCGGTAGGAAACAGTTATTATGCATTTGGGATCTCCCCACCATCCATCCCTGTTCTCTCTGCTTTTGATTTCAGGAGTGGTTAAAACCGAAATTGCTCGCTCCTGTCCCTGGTGGCTAGTTTGGTTGGTTTGGTCCGCCAAACTCTTCATCCGAAATTGCAAAGCTGGCTCCCAGACCTCCATTTACTGCGCCACCGAGGAGGGCATCGAGAGGCTGAGTGGGCAGTATTTTGTGGACTGCCGGCCGAAGGTGCCCAGTCCGCTGGCCTGTGATGACCAGCTGGCCAAGAAGCTCTGGGAATTCAGCGAGAGGCTGTTGGGACTGACCAGCTAAATATTTCCACTTTAAATTTGACTCCTTAATTTTTCTGAGGTGAAGGCAGGAAAAATCACATGGAAAAGCAGACACAAAATCACCCCAAAATCACATTAGATACCTCTACAATTAGTCCAGGGCTGAAAAGCCAACACAGTTCTAGGCTGCCTAAAGTGTGGGATAGAATCAAAATCATGTGAAGTATTAATACCACTTTATAATGCCTTGGTAAGGCCACACTTGGAATACTGCATCCAGGTCTGGTCGCCACGATGTAAAAAAAGAGGTGGAGACTCTGGAAAGAGTGCAGAGAAGAGCAACCAAGATGATTAAGGGACTGGAGAAGGCTAAATCATATGAAGAACAGTTGCAGGAACTGGGATTGTCTAATGAAGAGAAGGACGAGGGATGACACGATAGCAGTCTTCCAATACTTGAGGGGTTATCAGAGCGAATGGGGGAAGCATCTGAAGGCAGGATAAGGAGCAGGAGGAGGCTGTGAGATCCTTGGTGCTCTCTGAGCATGGCTGGTTGGGCAATTCTGGGAGTTGAAGTCCACATCTTAAGGTTCCCAAGGTTGGGCACCCCCAAATTTCAGGGCAGACCAAAGTGATTTATGTAAGAGGCCAGGAGAAGCCAACTGGATTAATCCATAGCGATGCTGGGGGTGGGGGGGGAGGTACCAGATCCAAATATTCCTTTTGCTCTTCAGTAGGAAAGTTGCATTCCTGTCAGTGCAACAGTCCAAGTGAACACTTTTCATTCTGTGTTATTAAAATTATTTTCACCCTGCATTGTTTCCACGCTGAATTATTATCCCCTTTTGCGACCTTCTGACAAAAATAAAAAACCAGAAATTTTGGATTTAACCGTGGTTGTAAGTCGAGGACTATCTATAATATTCTTCATTGGAATGTATTAGCCACCAAGTTGTGTGTTGTCATCTGTGCAACAATACACACACACACGCACAGACTATTTTAACCAAGTCAGGGAACAGACCGAAGATCATTACGTAATATTATCTATTTGAATCTATTAGCCACCCAATGATAAGGGATTTAGGTGTGCAATGCAGCACGCAAATGTATACACAAACACACACACTCCTTTTGCATCATTGCACACTCTCTTCAGCATTGGGCCTTCCAAAAAATATTTAGAAGTTGCCCCAAGGCTGCCAGATGGACAACGAATGTGAAGGGTTCATTCGGGATTTTCTCCTCCTCCATCTGAGTCATCCTAGAAGAGGAGTCCCCAAACTTGGCAACTTTAAGGCTTATGGACCAACTCCCAGAGTTCTCCACAAGCCTTAAGGTTGCCAAGTTTGAAGACCTCTGCCCTAGAAGGTTCTTCTTTCTGTCCAGAGTTGTTCACACAACCAACTCTCTTGTTTTCAGGAGTTGTTAGAACTGAAATTAATTGCTGTTTTCCATGGTGGGTATTTTGGTCCCTTTGGTTCATGAAGCTGCGACGTTGGTGCTCAAGTCTCCATCTAGTGTACCATCGAGGAGGGCCTTGAGAGGCTGAGTGGGCAACAGTTTGTGGACTGCCAGATGAAATTACCCTGGCTGTTGTGTACCGGCGGACCTGGCCAGCAGAGGGCAGGCGAGTGGAGAAGCCCTCTGATTGGCTCAGGCGCGCCGGCTAGCCGGCGGGAGAATCCCTTTGTTCCTATTGGTTCGCCGTCTGACAGCTCGTTGTATAAATAGCTGTCAGACGGCTTTAGTTCTTTGGTTCCTGTCAGTTCTCTTGTTAATAAACGCGTTGTATTATATTCTGACTCCGTCTCCTCAGTGACCAGCTACAACACGGGCGACGAGGACGGGCGACGTGGAACCCTGCACCGTGCCACCGATGGCTACTAATGCCGCTTTTTCGCCGTTCCGGCCAGAGGCTGAGGCTTGGGAAGCGTTTCTCGAAAGATTCGAGTGCTTCCTCATAGCCCATGACCTCGTCAGCCTCTCACAGGAGAGGAAACGTGGCATCTTCCTTAATTATTGCGGGCCGGAGATGTTCGCCACGGCACGGGCTCTTGCTGCGCCAGAACCTGCCCACTCGCTGCCGTGGGCCGACCTAATGACTCGCCTTAAACACCATTACGAGCCCGCGCCATCTCGCTTTGCCCGGCGGCAGTATTTCCGCCGCTGTATACAAAAAGAGGGCCAAACAATCGCCCAATACGTTGCAGCTCTCCGCGCTGAGGCGAGCCTTTGTGAGTTCAGCGACCTCGAAGAGGCGCTGCTGGAGCAGTTCATTTATGGACTTCGCGACGTCAAGCTACATCGTCGCATCCTGGCTAGACCCGAACTAACTTTGAAGATCGCAGTCGATGATGCCAGAGCCTACGAAATGGCTGACCAATCCACCCCGGATTTCAGCCACCTCAGCCAGCACCCTCACGCTGCCTACGTGCCGCCTTCTCCCTACGCGGCACCCACCGCCTCCTATGCTCCTTCGACTGCCTCCTCGTTCCGCACAGAGGTCGACCAGACCGTCGACCGCCTCCAGTCGCTATCCACCAGGGATGGACGTCAGTGCCTCAGTTGTGGCGGCCGCCACCAATGCTCCCAATGCCGATTCCGGCAAGCTCTCTGCCACCAATGCGGCAGAAAGGGCCATCTAGCTGCTGTCTGCCTCTCCGCGCCGCAAGATCGCTGCACTCCACTTCCTCAGCCACCGCCTGCCCGCACCCCGGCGTCCTTGCCTTCACGCCGCCAGCATTCACTATCTGTAGGGGACCCAGCTGAGGCTTTCCCGGAGTGGCTTGTTGACTCGGCCTCCTCAGCTTTGGAGGGCCGGGGTAAGCTGCATCTCCCAATCTATATTGAGGGTGTTCCCTGCCCTATGGAGGTGGACACCGGGTCGGCCCGATCTATAATGTCCTGGGCCACCCTGCGCTCCCTCCTGCCCTGGGTCCGGCCCCACCATCTAAAGGCTGCCGCAGACTGCCGGCTGCGTGATTACCAGGGCAACGTAATTGACTTGCTTGGCTGCAGACCCTTTCAAATCTCCTACGGCTCCCGGCAAGCAAAACTGCCCCTCCTCATTGTGAAGAACTCCCTTGCCTCTCTACTCGGCCTAGACTGGTTTAATGCCCTGGGCCTGTCTATCGCAGGAGTTCACTCTCTCTCTCCCTCCCCTCCTGACCCCCTCCCTTCTCTCTCCTCCCTCCTTTCTGAATTTTCCGATGTCTTCGATTCCTCCCTGGGTTGCTATACTGGCACGCCCATCTCCCTGAATCTCGACCCCTCCGTTCCGCCCATTCGCCTTAAAGCCCGCCAGCTTCCCCTTGCTTTAAAAGCTAAAGTCGACGCGGAGCTGGATAAGCTCATCAGCCAAGGCGTATTGGAACCTGTCGACTTCTCCCCCTGGGAGACGCCAATAGTGGTTCCTTTGAAGTCCGACGGATCCATTAGGATCTGCACGGACTTCAAATCCACTCTCAATAAGGCCCTCCAATCACATCTGTACCCTGTGCCCGTGGTGCAGCACGTCCTGCACTCTTTGGGCCAGGGTCGGATTTTCGCCAAGCTGGACCTTGCGCAGGCGTACCAGCAACTGCCTGTCGATGACGCCACTGTGCTTGCGCAGACGATCATCACTCACCGCGGCGCATTCAAATGCCGCCGCCTCCAGTTTGGCGTCAGCGTGGCCCCGGGCATCTTCCAAGGGCTCATGGAGCGTTTGCTCCATGGCATCCCCGGGGTCACCCCCTATTTTGACGATGTTCTAATCGCCGCTGCCGATCGATTAGAACTCGTCAAAAAATTATGCCTGGTCCTCCAGCAGTTTCGTGCTGCCGGACTACATCTCAAACCCTCCAAGTGCCAGCTCAGCGTGCCGTCTGTCACTTTCCTTGGCTTCCTGATCGATGCCAACGGCATTCACCCCGATCCTTCAAAAGTCGAAGCCATTCTCTCAGCCCCCACCCCTTCCAACAAAGTGGAGCTCCAAGCCTTCCTTGGACTCCTAAACTTCTACTCTTCTTTTATTCCCCACAAAGCTTCCCTGGCCGAACCCCTCCATCGCCTCCTGGACTCCTCCTCCCCCTGGACTTGGACCAGCCGCGAGGCGCATGCGCTCGCGGCTGTCAAGCGCTCGCTCACTGCCCCTCCAGTCCTTGCCCAGTATGACGAGCGTTTTCCCCTGACCTTGGCTTGCGACGCCTCCCCCTTCGGCGTAGGGGCTGTTCTCAGCCACGCCTACCCCGATGGGTCGGAGGCGCCCATAGCCTTTTACTCCCGCACCTTATCCAAGACTGAGCGCAATTACAACCAGCTGGATAAGGAGGCCCTTGCTGCCGTTGCGGGAGTAAAACGCTTCCATTACTACCTCTACGGCCGCCCCTTCTCCCTGATCACAGACCACAAGCCCCTCCTGGGCATTATTGCCGGGGACCGTCCCACTCCTCCCATCCTCTCCCCCCGCATGTCCCGCTGGGCTGAATTCCTGTCCTCTTACTCTTACACCCTCTCCTACAAGCCTGGCGGCCACATCGCCCACACTGACGCGTTGAGCCGCTGCCCCCTTCCACTACCTGTCGCTGACCCGGCCCCAACCCACTCTATCTGCCTCCTTGCCGACCTCAGCCTTCCGGTGTCCGTCTCGGACATCGCTCAGGCCTCCCGTGCTGACCCTGTTCTTGTCCGCGCCATGGCAGCTGTCACTCGTGGATGGTCCACGGCCTCCTCCGACTCCCAGCTTTCTCCCTTCTTCCGACGCCGCCTGGAACTATCCATCCTCCAGGATTGCCTCCTTTGGGGCAACCGTGTGGTCGTCCCTTCTTCCTTGCGCCCCGCTGTTCTGTCTCGCCTCCATGACGGCCACCCAGGCATTGTCCGCATGAAGAGCCTCGGCCGCGGCTATGTCTGGTGGCCGTCCATGGACGCGGACATTGCCGCCTACGTGCAACGCTGCACCCCGTGCCAGCAAGTGCGCGCTGCTCCCCCAACCTCTCCTCCCCGGGAGTGGGAAACCCCTATGGGCCCATGGAGCCGTCTACACATCGACTTCATGGGCTCCATTGGCGGCCGGGTTTTCTTCCTCCTGGTGGATGCGTGGTCGAAATGGGTTGAGCTGTTTCCCATGCCCAGCTCAACCTCCTCGGCCACCATCCGCGTCCTAGACTCATTGTTTAACACTCATGGCCTCCCTGACGTTATCGTTTCCGATAACGGGCCGCAATTTTCGTCCGAAGAATTCCAGGCCTACCTTGCATCCCTGGGCATCTGCCATGCCCCCGTCGCTCCCTACCACCCTGCGGGCAACGGCCTTGCCGAACGCGCCGTTCGTTCAGCTAAAGAAGCTTTCGCCCGCATGGCTGCCCTTCCCTGGCCTTCCCGCATCGCCACCTACCTCCGTTCCCAACACTCCACTCCTTGCCCCACTACGGGCAAAAGTCCCGCGGAGCTGTTGATAGGCAGACGCCTCCGTTCCCTTCTCGACCGCCTTCAACCCCTCTACCACCCTCCCTCCCCTGCTCCTCTTCCTCCCCCCAGGTCTTTTCTGGTGGGTGAGGGGGTGTTTGTTCGCAATTACACCGGCGAGCCCAAGTGGCTACCTGGACGGGTAACTGACATTACGGGGCCCTGTTCTTACAGGGTCCTCCTCGATGATGGGAGACATTGGCGGCAGCACATAAATCAGATGCGTCGGCGACCAGAGGGGCCTGAAGACAGACCATCAGCAAAAAATCAACCAGGCCCTAACGACGACGCCTGCCGGCCCGACCGACCACACACCGCTAGCTCCGATCTCTCACCCGCCATTCCTGGTGCGCTGGCAGGCTTACCTTTACCCGCTGGTGCTTTGCCGGGGATGAGACCCGTCCAGGACTCTTCGCGGCCTGTTCGCCACAAGAGCGGAACCGACACTCCTTCCTCCTCTGGCGGGGCGCCATCTTTGCTGAGGCGCTCCCGCCTGCGCAGACGGCCATTGTACTTAGATGATTACGCCTGCGCAATCCAGGGGAAAGGGGTGTTGTGTACTGGTGGACCTGGCCAGCAGAGGGCAGGCGAGTGGAGAAGCCCTCTGATTGGCTCAGGCGTGCCGGCTAGCCGGCGGGAGAATCCCTTTGTTCCTATTGGTTCGCCGTCTGACAGCTCGTTGTATAAATAGCTGTCAGACGGCTTTAGTTCTTTGGTTCCTGTCAGTTCTCTTGTTAATAAACGCGTTGTATTATATTCTGACTCCGTCTCCTCAGTGACCAGCTACAACACTGGCCACAGACCTGTGATGACCAACTGGCCAAGAAACTCTGGGAATTCAGTGAGAGGCTGCTGGGACTGACCGCTTAAGATGGGAAGGGACAGAGATGGAGTTTGGGTTAGCTGCATAGTCAGCCAGATGTTCAGACTGGATTTGGCATTTTATCCCACACTCGAGGCCTTCACAAGGACCTGGGATAGGCAGATGTGGGTGTTTGATGGTGATGACGGTCTTGTCGTACGATGGAAGCTGTTTTGAGTCATGCTGCCTTTTGCAATTGATTGATGGGGATTCTGTCATTGACAATGGACCTCAAGTGGTGCTCCAGATGTGTTGGGATTGCACCCAGGGCAACTGTTGGGACTACCTTTACTTTGCCACAGTCAGTTTCTGTTTGCAGGTAGGACTAGAACTCACTGCCACCTGGTGATTAGCCCAAGGACACCCAGCTGGCCTTTATGCCTAAACTGGGACTAGAACTCACTCTCTTCTGTTGATAGGCCCAAAATCACCCAATTTTTCCAGGTCCCCCCCCCCCCCGGGCCTTCCTATTTCTAGGTAGAATGGGCCTTGTATTATTCCTAATAATTACATTTCTTTTTTACTTTTTATTATAAAAAATGCTTTTTAGTTTTAGTTTTACTAACACATAACTTCTACTATCATCCTTCAATTCTAAGCCTTCTCATAGGTCTGTGCACATAGGGCACATGGCATGGCCCCTATTGAAAGCTTGGTTTTCTTTGACATCAAGGTTGGTATTCTTAACATCTATGTTAGAAGATCTCCAAGGTTCCCATTTCTAGGTGGAATAAACTAGGTGGACTAGAAATTCATGTCAACGAGGGCAGATACGATGACATTGTTGCCATTACAGAAATCTGGTGGGGTGAAACCCATGAATGGGACATACAGCTGCAAAAGAACCGATGTGATTCCCATCTTCAAAAGGAGGGGGGAGCGGGGGCAGAAGCCGGAAGCTCCGCGATGAGACCCGTTGGGAAATAGCAGAGCTCTGTCGGGGTCCACGAAAACCCAACCGGACAAACCGCTGTCGGGGACCTTCGGGTCAGATCTGTTCTGGAGGAACAGGGGAAAACGGAGAAGCATCTTGACGACCAAAGAGGAACTGGCAGTTCCTCAAAAGGTCGGAGATAATGCTCTCCAAACTGACAGCAGAAGCAGCAGTTACCATGCAAATGGCTGCTTCAAAGTCAGACAACCGGACCAAGCTATTTGAGCAGGAGCGGTGCTGGAACAAAGCATTGGACCTGGGTGAAAAAGTGATCAACCCAAGGTAAAAAAAAAACAACACTTTAAAATTGGATCCAAAAAGAGACCAGGAGTGGAAATTAGCAGCTATTTGGCAACGGGGGATTTAACAGAGGAAAAAAGAAAGAGCGGAGACTAAAACAGAAACCCTAGAAGATTTTTGTTCCCAAGTTGGGATCTGGAAACAATAAAAATAACAAAAGACCTCGGGGGGGGGGGTTTCTTTCTTTTTCTACCTTTTTCTATTTTGTGTGAATTAAATACGATTTTGACAGCTTTTGACAGCCAGCTGATTACAGCATACTGCTACTGTGGAGAGGGAGACATCTACTGGTGAGAAGGGGATACTACAAGACTTAATAGAAAATAACAGAAAAAATACAGCTGCAGTTTTGACGTTGACTGTAGCAAGATAAAGATACTTTGAAACAGTGAGAAATAAGGAGGATTTGTTTTCGTTACAGTGCTGTGGATTGGACTAACTATCGTGATGGAAGGGGAAAAAACAAAATGAAATTGGAACTGAACTTTAGAATTTGAAAACAAGAAAGGAAACAAAAATAATTAATGAACTTTAAGTAAATGTGCTATAGTAGAAAAAGTTTAAACTATTTGTTAAATTAACTAAGCAGACATTATGGAATTTTGGATGTATAATGAACTACTTGATATGTTAAAAAATGCATGTGAAACGCTAAATGGTAAAGAGAAAGTGGAAACCCAGAGGGAGCACTTAGAACAAGATAGAGGAGAAAAGGAGATAGAAAAGGGATTAAATGAATAATAATACAATACAATAGTAGAGTTGGAAGGGACCTTGGAGGTCTTCTAGTCCAACCCCCTGCCTAGGCAGGAAACCCTATACCGTTTCAGACAAATAGCTATCCAACATCTTCTTAAAGACTTCCAGTGTTGGGGCATTCACAACTTCTGGAGGCAAGCTGTTCCACTGATTAATTGTTCTCACTGTCAGGAAATTCCTCCTCAGTTCTAAATTGCTTCTCTCCTTGATTAGTTTCCACCCATTGCTTCTTGTTCTACCCTCAGGTGCTTTGGAGAATAGTTTGACTCCCTCTTCTTTGTGGCAACCTCTGAGATATTGGAATAATGCTATCATGTCTCCCCTAGTCCTTCTTTCTCTTAAGCTAAACATACCCAGTTCCTGCAACCGTTCTTCATATGTTTTAGTCTCCAGTCCCCTAATCATCTTTGTTGCTCTTCTCTGCACTCTTTCTAGAGTCTCCACATCTTTTTTACATCGTGGCGACCAGAACTGAATGCAGTATTCCAAGTGTGGCCTTACCAAGGCATTATAAAGTGGTATTAACACTTCACGTGATCTTGATTCTATCCCTCTGTTGATGCAGCCTAGAACTGTGTTGGCTTTTTTGGCAGCTGCTGCACACTGCTGGCTCATATTTAAATGGTTGTCCACTAGGACTCCAAGATCCCTTTCACAGTTACTACTACTGAGTATGGTATCACCTATACTGTACCTGTGCATTCCGTTTTTGTTGCCTAAATGTAGAACCTTACTCTTTTCACCATTGAATTTCATTTTATTAGATAGTGCCCAATGTTCAAGTTTGTCAAGATCCTTCTGTATCTTAAGCCTATCTTCTGGAGTGTTGGCTATTCCTGCCAGCTTGGTATCATCTGCAAATTTGATGAGTTCCCCATTTATTCCCTCATCCAAATCATTGATGAAGATGTTGAAGAGTACTGGGCCTAAAACAGAGCCTTGGGGTACTCCACTGCATACTTCCCTCCATGTAGATGCAGTTCCATTGAGAACTACACGTTGAGTGCGGTTGGTCAGCCAGTTACCAATCCATCTGGTGGTGATGCTGTCTAACCCACATTCTTCTACTTTATCTAGTAGTAGGTTATGGTCTACCTTATCAAAAGCCTTACTGAAGTCCAAGTAAACTATATCAACGGCATTCCTCTGGTCCACTAATTTTGTCACATTATCAAAGAATGCAATAAGATTAGTCTGGCATGATCTGTTTTTGACAAATCCATGTTGGCTTTTGGCTATTACTTTGTTTGCTTCTAGGCTTCTACTTGAAGAACAAGTAAATAGTACAGAAGAAAAAGAGATTGAAAAAGAAAAATACTCAGATGATTATATTGGGATTTACAGTGACACACTAAAAGTAGACAAGGGGGAATTGCCCCCCCCAAAAGGGAAAACTAAACAATAAAGGTGGGAACAGTGGGGAGAGACTGGGAAAAAATCTGGGGAAGGTTACCAGAACCAAAAGGGAGAAAAAAGAGTGGGAAGAAAAAAATATAGAAACTACAAAAACAAGAAAAAGCAAAAGCTAGGTGAATGGGTGAAAAGAAAAGAAGAGAAGAGAAGTGGAGTTCATGAGAGACTAAGAGAAAATGGTTAAAAAGAAGAAAGAAGGAAAAGGATTTACTAGTAGAATAGAACGAAATATGTTAACCCTGCTAATGGTATGTAGTTAATATGATGTGAGGGATTCCGATCAATACTATTAATTGTGGATAATTAACCAAGTGAAATGTTTATCACACAAAATTAAATTTGAGGATATATGTTATCTATAATAAAACAGAATAACAGATAGAAAGGAAATGTTAAATTTGATTAACTTGGAGGGGCAAATAATGATGTTGTTTATATATTCAGAAGAAACTAAAGTTAAATTGGAAAAGATGGAAAGAAAGTAAGATGACTGAAATTTGAAATGGGAATATGATGTAAAATGAACTGTGCATAAGAGGATGTGAAGGGGGAAAACCCAGGCAGCACTTGGTTTATAAAAGAAGTTAAAATATGTAACAATTTTTTTTAAAAAAAACTTTGTTTAAAAAAACGGGTGGGGGAAATGGATCCAGGAAACTACAAACCTATCAGCCTGACCACAATACCTGGGAAGATTCTGGAAAAGATAATCAAGCAACGAATCTAGAGCCAAAGAAAGTCCTAACCAAAAGCCAATATGAGTTTGTCAAAAACAGATCATGCTAGACCTATTTTATTGGTAGAAAACCTCCAAGGTCCCTTACAACTCTGTTATTCTATTGAAAAACCCTGTTATGTTCAGGCAGAAAACCCTATATACCGTTTTAGGCAAATGGCTGTCCAGTCTCTTCGTTAAAATCTCCAGTGATGAGACCCATAACTTCTGGAGGGAAGCCCTTCCTCTCCCTCTGAGGAGCCTCTCTGCCTGCCTGCCTCTCTCCCTCTCATTTCCTTCTCCTTTCCGTCCGTCCTTCCTTCCATCTTTCCTCCTTCCTTCTCTCTCTCTCTCTCTGTCTTTCTTCCTCCCTCTCTCTCTCTCTTTCTTTCTTTCTTTCTTCCTTTTTCTTTCTTTCTCTCCCTTCCACCCTCAGAGCCCAAGAGGGGATGAGGGAAGGGCGAAGGGAGGGGCAGCGCTCCTGGTGACCATGCCTGTACCATAGGGGCGGCGGGGCGGCAGGGAGGGTTTGTCCGGATAAAAGGGAAGCGGCAGGGGCCGCGAGTCCAGAGGGGATCGGGCCATGGAGGCGATGGGGGCGCTGGGGGCGGCGGCGGCGTTGCTGCTGGGGCTCTACGCGCTGATTTACTACAACTTCGGGGCGGCCACCCGGTGTCAGAACGCGGTCAGCCTGCGGGGCAAGACGGTGCTCATCACAGGTCAGCTGGAGGGAGGAAAAGGGGGGGCAGTGCCTTTCTTTCTTTCTTTCTTTCTTCCTTTCTCTCTTTCTTTTTCTCTCTCCCTCTTCCTCCCTTCCATAAGCCCCCCTCCCACCTCAGGGGCTCCGCGCAGATCAAACTCCCGGAGCAAAAACGCAGCGCGAAGGTCCCAGAGAGACGCGAGCGGAGTTTCTGCCCCATCCTGGTCCAGCTTGACCCAAAATATTTTTATTATTTTATTTATTTTGTCAAGCATGTGTTAGATAACATATATAAGTATAAACATGATTTTGGAGACCTGAAATGGATACAAATAAAAAGAAACATTAGGAGAGGGACCGTAGGTGTAATGATGTGAATGTTTTATGCTATATTTCAAGTTCAATTGGTATGCCGAGCTGGTTAGGAAGGTTAGGAAAGAGTTTTTTAATGACAGTCATCTGGGGCAGAAGGAAGTTTTAAGATGGCTGGCGCTGAATAAAGACAAGCTCCCTGCTCTCTGCCTTTACTTCATGCCAAAAATCATCACATGGTACCAGGAGTGGGGTGAGAAGAGTTATGGCAGCAAACAGCAATGCCAAGAACATTCCTTCCCTGGATTGGGAGTCACGGAACATATCTGAAAACTGGTCAAAGTGGAGGGAGCTGATAGAGCTTGTGTTTGCAGGACTTCATGCAGACAAATGGACTAATCAGCACAAAGCAGCACCCTTTCTAATATGTGTGGGACAGAAAGGATGTGATGTGTGCAGAGCCTGGCAAGCAAGTGGGTAGATCACTGCAGAGGAGAAAAAGAAAACAGAGGTACTGTTTGCAAAGTTTGAAGCATACTGCAACCCAAGAAAAAACTCCACAGTGCAGAGAAAACTGTTTTATGAGATAAAGCAGTGTGGAGGTGAATCTGTGGATGAATGGGTGACCCAGCTGCGCTTGCTTGCCAAAGACTGTACTTTTTATGATGCTGGAGATATGATTAAAGACTGTATTTTGATGGGCAATAAGTCTAAGGATGTCCAGGAAGAAGACTTAAATCTTGAGAAAGCCATAAGGATTGCTAGAGTATATGAAATATCAAGAAAAGACATGCAGATACTGGAAGGAACACAGCACCAGATTAATGCTATAGAAACTCAAAGCAGTAGATATGGTCAAGAAAGGGCACACAAAGGAACAAAAGGCACCTATGGCTTTGGAACAAGTAACAGAGAAGCAGCTTGTGGATATTGTGGAAATATGCACCATAAAAACAGTGTCTGTCCTGCAAGGGGGCAAACATGCAACAAATGCAGGAAAAGAGGACACTTTGCCAGGGTGTGTAAACTGTCTTTGCGAACCGGAAGGCCACAAACACGGGCTGTATATGCCATAGAGGACAATGATGACAAGGCATAGTCAAACTCGGACTGCTCCCCGATATATCTTGCAGCGATACAGAAAGCACATCAGTCTGCAGATGAAGCCAATGTAACATTACAGATGGGGCCAATAAAACTCCAGTCACATTCAAAATAGATACTGGAGCACAAGTAAATTATGTGCCAAGCCACACATATCTGGAACATCTCAGGAATGAATCCCCCTTAGACTCTGGACCTACCGAAATTAATGGGATATGGTGGTGAAAAGCTGAAAGTAATGGGTCGCTGTCATGTAAAATGCCTACAAGGGATCAGAAAGGGTCTTACAATTGCTTGTGATAGAAATGCAGGCCCCAGCTGTGCTAGGTCTCAAAACAAATAAGGAGATTGGACTTGTGAAGATCATAATGACTGTGGATGGTGGGCATAGAGGTCTGACGGAAGTTGACATTAAACGTGAGTACTGTGATCTGTTCAAGGGCCTGGGGTGTCTCCCAGGCATAAGCCACATACGTACAAAGGAGGGTGCACAGCCTGTCATCCGTGCCCCAAGGAAAATACCTCTAACTCTTGTGGATAAAGTTAGACAGGAACTCACTAGGATGGAGAAGTTGGGAGTCACTGAACCATTGGCATGGGTCAGTTCTAAGGTTGTGGTGGTGAAGAAGAACACAGGTGCAATTTGCATATGCATTGACCCACGTGATTTGAACAAATAATGAGAAAACACTACAAACTCCCCACCATGGAGGACATAGCACACAAGCTAGTAGGAGCAACAGTGTTCAGTGTACTAGATGCCCAGTCTGGTTACTGGCAATTGAGTCCTGATGAAGCCAGAAGTTACCTCACTACTTTCAACTCCCCTGCGGGTCGATGGCGCTTCACAAGGGTGCCCTTCAGCACAGCATCGGCACAGGAGATATTTCAAAAGAAATCACACAAACTGATTGCTGGTCTACAGGGTGTTGAAGTAATAGTTGATGATTTGTTGGTCTATGGAAAGGATCAAGTAGAGCACGACAGAAACCTTATTGCTTTGCTCAATCGATGTTGTGAGAGAAACTCAATCCAAATAAAATGCAAATTAGGGTAGGAGGAGTGACATATTTTGGACACCTACTAAGCAAAGAGGGCTTGAAGCCTGAAGCCTGAAGCTTCCCTGAAGCCTTCGGAGCGTTCAAAAGGATCCCTGAAGCCTCCGGAGGCCCTCTGGGAGGGCGGGGGAGGCTCTTTTCACCCTCCCCAGGCTCCTATAAAGCCTCTGGAGCCTGGGGAAGGCAAAAAATGGCTTTTAAAAAGGTGAACTCAGCTCCCCAGTGCACGCATGCGCGCTGGCCAGCTGACAGGGCAGCGCCTCGCATGCCCTGACAAATGGCTCCGTGTGCCACCTGTGGCACGCGTGCCATAGGTTCGCCATCACTGTACTAGTACATGAAGGTAAATAGGATATAGTTGCCATTAGAGAAAGCTGTGGGATGAAGCTCATGACAGGAATGTACTGATAAAAAAATGCAAACTATTCACACAAAAGGGATCTAACAAAAGAGGAGGGGGAGCTGCGTCATATGTTAAAGGACACATCCTTACCTTACCTTTATTTCGATTTTTATACCGCCCCCTCTCCCCAAAGAGTTGCACAAAACCAAGGGTGAAAACCTCCTAGGATCCAGATGGGTCAACATAAAAGGGGAAAAGGGTACCCCCTCTCTCCTTTGCTGTTTATATTAACCCTGGAAATTTTATTAAATGAAATTCGGAAGGATGAGGGAATAAAAAGGTTTGAGACTCAAAAACGAAGAATATAAGGCCCAAGCTTATGCCGATGACTTAGTATTTGTTGTAGAAGATGCATTAGAATCCAGTCTGAAATTAATTAAAAAATTAGAAGAACATGGCGAAGTGGCAGGATTAAAAATCAATAAAAGCAAAACAAAAATGATAACCAAGAATATGACAAAAAAGCAAGAAGAGGAACTGGAATTAGCAACTAGAATGCAAATAACTAAGAAAGTTAAATATTTGGGCATCTGGGTGTCTGGAAAATGTTCCACAATTAAGGATGATAATTATAATAAACTAGTGACACAAATAAAGATTTAGAAAGCTGGAAAAAATATTCAGCTATCACTAATGGGATGTATAGTCACAGTCAAAATGAATATTTTACCAATAATCTTATTCTTGTTGCAAGCCGCACTTATTAACCCGGGTAAAACTTTCTTTCAAGAATTAAACAAAATAACTGCTAGGTTCATTTGGCAAGGACGAAAAACGAGGATTAAACTAAAGTCAATGCAAGATAACAAGGAGAGGGGAGGCTTAGCATTACCAAATTGGGAATTATACACATTAGCAGTAACAATAACATGGGTGAAAGATTGGATAGAGCTAAAGAATAAAAGAATTTTGACCTTAGAAGGCCATGATTTGCAAGCAGGTTGGCATACATTCCTATGGGATGACGGACAGGGAAATTTAAAAACAATTGAAGAATTGGCAGAACAAAACATGAAAGTTGACTGGCTAACCTACTTGCAAATCAAAACTAAACACAATAATGATACTAAAATATATGACATCGAAACAGAACCACACGAATTGGATAAAATAATTCATAGCTTGGATAGAAAGATGATAGGGAGAATATATAAATTTCTCCTGAAGCATAAAATGGAAGAGGAAATCGTGACTATCATTAATTATTGTGCCTTGTGATTCTTGACGAATGTATCTTGTCTTTTTATGGACACTGAGAGCATCTGCACCAAAGACAGATGCCTTGGGTGTCCAATCACACTTGGCCAATAAAGAATTCTATTCTATTCTATTCCAACCAAGCAGAAGAAATAGATGGACTTTTTGCTAATCAATTAACAAACAAAATGAAATTGAATGTAGATAAAAGTAAGGTTTTACACTTAGGTAAGAAAAACCAACTGTACAGGTGTATACTAGGTGAAACATGGCTTAATACCGTGTTTCCCCAAAAATAAGACAGGGTCTTACTTTCTTTTGCCCCATGAAATATGGCCTTGGGCTTATTATAGGGGAGGGCTTATTATTTTCTGGGGCAGGTGAGAAGCGAGGCGCGCCTTTTACCTTTCCAGCTCCGTTGCATTCCTCGCCATTGTGCTCAGGGAAGCGACTGGTTAAAAAAAACCTTCTCGCAAGTTCAATCAAACATCTTGAAATCGCGAGGTTTTTTTTTTTTTACCAGGGGCTTCCCTGAACACAATGGCGAGGAACGCGATGGAGCTGGAAAGGTAAGAGGAGCGCCTCACTTCTCCCCTCCCCACCTGCCACCCCTCGCTAAAGGGACGGCGGGGAAGGGAACCAGACAGGCTGCCTTTACCATTGGGGTGGACGGTGTTTTTTTGTGCAAGAAGGAACAGGCGGGAGGGGGTGATCGCATTGCTGGCCTGCCGCTGTTTTTGCGATGGGCTTTTTTTGCATGGGAAGGAAGGGCGGGAGGTGGAAGCACTTTGCTTCACCTGCCGCTGTTTTTGCAGCGAACCCTCCTTTTGCCCCACCGGTAGGTGGTACAGTGGTAATGGCGGGGTCCGGTTGCAGGGGTGGGCTTATTTTCAGAGGAGGGCTTATTATGGCGCATGCTCTGAAAAGCCCGATTGGGCTTATTAGCAGGGCATGTCTTATTTTCGGGAAAACACGGTAGCAGTAACTGTGAGAGGGATCAGAGTCCTAGTTGATAATTACTTTAATTTGAGCCAGCCCTGTGCAGCAGCTACCAAAAAAGCCAATCCTAGGCTGCATTGATAGAGTGAATGAATCAAGATCATGTGAAGTTCTAATACTGCTTTACAAAGCCTTAGTAAGACCACACTCGGAATATTGAATCCCATTCTGATCACCACAATACAAAAAAGATGTTGAAATTTTGAAAAGAGTGCAGAGGTCAGTAACAAAGATTATTAGGAGGCTGGAAGCTAAAAGGCTTGAAGAACAGGTATAGGAATTAAGTATGTCTAGATTCATTTAAAGAAGGACTAGGGGTGGGGGGACATGATAGCAGGATTCCAATATTTATGGGGCTCTTACAAAGATACAATACAATACAATACAATACAATACAATAGTAGAGTTGGAAGGGACCTTGGAGGTCTTCTAGTCCAACCCCCTGCCTAGGCAGGAAACCCTATACCGTTCCAGACAAATGGCTATTCAACATCTTCTTAAAGACTTCCAATGTTGGGGCATTCACAACTTCTGGAGGCAACTTCTGTTCCACTGATTAATTGTTCTCACTGTCAGGAAATTTCTCCTCAGTTCTAAGTTGCTTCTCTCCTTGATTAGTTTCCACCCATTGCTTCTTGTTCTACCCTCAGGTGCTTGGTTTGTTCTACCCTCAGGTGCTTGGCAAGATTTGTTCTACCCTCAGGTGCTTGGCAAGATGAGGGGGTTAATCTATTTTCCAAAGCACCAAAAGACAAGGCAAGAAACAATGGATGGAAACTAACTGAGGAGAAGCAACCTAGGACTAAGGAGAAACTTCCTAATGGTGAGAGCCGTCAGCCAATGGAACAGCTTGTCTTCAGAAGTTGTGGGTGGTCCATCACTGGAGGCTTTCAAAAAGAGACTGAACAACTGTTTGTCTGTAATGATATAAGGTCTTCCCTGCTGAAGCAGAGGGTTGGTCTAGAAGACCTCCAAAGTGTCTTTTGAATGCAATGGAATAGAATCAGCAAGTAATAAGTCATAGGTCATAATCATGGCTACAATCATTAATCATAAGTTACAAACAACAATTGATAAATCGTAAGAAACCAATTTTTTTTCTGCAGTCCTAACTATCCGCTGTAGTCTGCACCTGTCCTGCGTGGCTGCTGTGCCAAACCAGAGAGTTATTGAGGTGCAAATGACAGGCTCCGTAATAATTCCTCTGCCGAACTGGATCACTAGATCCTTGGGCTGTCTGAGCTTTGTGAGTTGGCGCAGGAAGAACATTCTTTGTTGTGCCTTTCTAGTGATGGCTCTAATGTTAGGTGTCCATTTCAAGTCCTTGGAGGTGGTGGAATCCAGGAGGTTGAAGGTCTCTACTGTTGATACCGGGTTGTCTAATATTGTAAGTGGAACACATGACACCAGGACACTGCAACTGTCATAAATACAAGGCAGTTTCCCTCATGTGACAATGGGGACGCAGGGATAGGTCTGTATTAACTTGGCTTTTTTTGTGTCTTGCTAAGTATCTCTATTTGTCCCCGGATCAGACAGAGAAAGGAGGGTCTCTCATCCATGCCTTCATGATTGGCCTCAAGTTGTTTTGCAACTTCTGTTAAATTGACATCCTGCAGAGCCAGTGTTGGGAGACCTGCGCCATCTTCTGGTCTGACTGAAGAATTGCATTTTTTGAAATGCCTTTCATTTTTAAATTTTTATTATTATTAAACATATTTGCCACCCATCCTGCTACAAAGTGGCCCTTTCAAAGACCACAAGGACTCAAAGCATCTCAGCCAGGAATGCTGATCTGTACTTAAACCATCCCATGGATTGTTGTATGCCAGAATTGCATAAAACCTTATAACAGGAAAACAAGTCAGTGGCCGTGAATATTTTTGAATATGTTTGAAACCCTGTGGAAATTTTTTCCTGTGCTGTTGTACCTTCAAACAGTCACTAAATAAATGGTTGTAAGTCAAGGACTAACTGTATTAAACCTGAATAATTTTAACATATTCTTTATTGATGTAAGACTGCTCTGAAACAGTTGTGAAAATCTTACCCTCTCTCGCAGGCTTGGCCCTTGGCCCTTTCAAGGGCCCGCCTCGAGGACGGGTTTGTGGACCCCGAGAGGTGCAGGAACCGGAAGCTAAGGGGATTTTTAGTAAAATGTTTTTTATCTTTTTTAGGGGGTTCCAGGGGGGGGGGGAGGGTTAATCAGACCGGGAGGAAAGCCAGCGCCGGACAGACAGGTGAGTCCAGGAAGGACGGGGATGCGGTGGAGGGGGCGAATATAAAGGTCACAAAAGCGGAGGGTTGTCTTATTACAACGGTCGCGGGGAGGAGGGGATGCGAGGACAGGATAAGATCCCAAGGTCGGTTGGGAGACCGTGGCTGCTGGTTACGCCCGGTCGCTTGTACCAACCCCTGCAGTCTAGGTGGACAGGTGCTACAGAGCCAGGGCCTGCGGCTGATGCTTTGCAATGCAAGGTCTGTCACCAACAAGGCCCCCCTCATTAATGAGTTGATCTCAGAGGGGGAGCTAGACCTTGCAGGGATAACGGAGACCTGGTTGGGCCACGAGGGTGGTTTACCCCTCGTGGAAATGTGCCCACCGGGTTTTCGTGCATTTCATCAGCCTCGGGCCCTGGGTAAAGGTGGTGGGGTGGCGGTGGTTATGCGGGAATGTTTAGAGCCGAGGGAGTTCACTGTCCCTCAGATACCCGGGTGTGAGTCCCTTGGTGTGAGCTGGGGCCGAGGGAGGCAGTGGGGCTTGCTGATTGTATACTTGGCTCCTCGCTATGCATCAGCAGCCCTGCCCGAGCTCCTCGAGCTAATCGCAGCGACGGCAGTTGAGACTCCCAGACTTTTGGTCATGGGGGACTTCAACTTGCCGTCAACGGGAGCGGCTTCCAAGGTGGCTCGGGAGTTCATGGCTTCCATGACGGCCATGGACCTGACCCAATTAGTGCAGGGCCCCACTCACGAAGGGGGCCACACACTGGACCTCATTTTTGTATCTGAACAGTGGACGAGTGATCTGGGAATAGGGGATTTAGCTATCACGCCCCTGTCATGGTCAGACCACTCATCCCTCCGGCTGGACTTCCCTGGCGCTATCCCCCACCGCGAGGAGGCGGAACCAGACTCTATAAACTGGTACCGCCCCAGGCACCTGATGGAATCTGATAGATTCCTGACGGAGCTTGGGCCAATACCTGTAGCCTTGTCCCGCTCCCGTTCCGAGGACCTAGTGACTGCCTGGAATAGGGCGACGACTGGGGCCTTGGACCGGGTTGCGCCTTTGCGACCTCTCCTGCGGCATCGACCCACCCGGGCTCCTTGGTTCACTGAGGAGCTTAGGGTGATGAAGCGCCACAGGAGACGTCTAGAGAGCAGGTGGAGGTCCTCACGCTCCGAATCTGACCGAACACAGGTAAGAGCCTATTTGCGGACTTACCTTGTGGCAATAAGAGCGGCCAAACGTAGATATTGTGCTGCTCTTATTGCGTCCGCGGATAACCGCCCTACCGCCCTGTTTAGGGTGACTCGCTCCCTTTTATCGCAGGGGGCGCGGGAAACACCCTTACAGGGTAGAGCAGAGGAGTTTGGGGAATATCTTCAGGACAAAATCGATCAGATCCGGAGCGGGTGGACCTCCGTCAGTGGACCAGACGAGCCGCCAACAGCGAGTCTTGAGAGACCATTCTGGGAGGAGTTTGACTCTGTTGCCCCCGAGGATTTGGACAGGTTGCGTGGACGGCTGCGACCCACCACTTGTTTAACGGACCCGTGCCCCTCCTGGCTGGTACTGGCAGCCTGGGAGGTGACACGAGGCTGGCTCCTGGGCCTGGTGAGCGCCTCACTGGGTGAGGGATACTTACCAACTGCCTTGAAAGAGGCGGTGGTGAGACCCTTGCTCAAGAGGCCTTCGCTCGACCCAATGGAGCTAGCTAACTATCGTCCAGTCTCCAACCTCCCCTTCTTGGCGAAGGTTGTCGAGAATGTGGTGGCGCAGCAGTTCCCACGACACCTAGACGAATCCGACTATCTAGACCCACGCCAGTCCGGCTTCCGACCTGGGCACAGCACTGAGACAGCCTTGGTCGCGTTGGTTGATGATCTCTGGAGGGACAGAGATAGGGGTTGCTCCTCTATCCTGGTCCTATTAGACCTCTCGGCGGCTTTTGATACCATCGACCATGGTATCCTATTGCGCCGGTTGGAGGGGATGGGAGTCGGAGGCACCGTTTTGTGGTGGTTCGGCTCCTACCTCTCCGACCGGAAGCAATGTGTGTTGACAGGGGGGCAGAGGTCGTCCCTGAGGCCACTCACTTGTGGGGTGCCACAGGGGTCGGTCCTCTCGCCTCTCCTGTTCAACGCATATGTGAAGCCGCTGGGTGAGATCATCCGTGGTTTTGGGGTTGAGTACCATCTCTACGCTGATGATACTCAGCTGTATATTTCAACCCCAAACCACCCCAACGAGGCTGTCGAAGTGATGTCCCGGTGTTTGGAAGCCGTCGGGGTCTGGATGGGGGACAACAGACTCAAACTCAACCCCTCCAAGACCGAGTGGCTGTGGTTACCGGCACCTCAGTTCAGCCAGCTGACCCCATCGCTGGCCATAGGGGGCGAACAATTGTCCCCTGTGGAGTGGGCGCGCAATTTGGGCGTCCTCCTTGATGCCCGGCTGTCAATGGAGGACCATGTGGCAGCCGTGGCAAGGGGGGCGTTCCACCAGGTTCGCCTGGTGCGCCAATTGCGCCCCCTACTGGACCGGAGTGCCCTGCGCACGGTCACTCATGCGCTGGTGACGTCTCGCCTGGACTACTGCAATGCCCTCTACATGGGGCTTCCCTTGGGACGCATCCGGAGACTGCAGCTAGTTCAGAACGCAGCCGCGCGGGTTATTATGGGAAGTACACGTTACTCCCACGTAACACCTCTCCTGCGCGAGCTGCACTGGCTACCTGTGGCCTTTCGGGTGCGTTTCAAGGTATTGATCACCATCTTTAAAGCGCTCCATGGCAGAGGACCTAGTTATCTGCAGGATCGCATCCTTCCACATACGTCCCTGCGACCTATCCGCTCACACAGGGAGGGGCTCCTCCTGGTGCCGTCTGCTAGGCAATGCCAGCGGGCGACACCTAGGAGTAGATCCTTCTCTGTGATGGGCCCAATCCTCTGGAATGACCTCCCCCCAGACATTCGAACTACCACCGACCTCCGTTCCTTCCGGCAAAAGTTAAAGGATTTCTCCACCTGTGCAATTTTAAGATGTTGCATTCTTTTAATTGTGGGAGTTGTAGTCCTCCCATCTTAAAATTTCCATGGTTGAGAAATACTGCCAGACAAATGCTTCACTTTGTAACACCACAAAAACTGCAGGCACAAAAATGCACCCACCCTCCTGCTGGGCGATCTTGGTGAATCCTTTCTCTGGCCTTTCCTAGGTGGAAATACTGGGATAGGGAAGGCCACAGCGGTGGATCTGGCCCGGAGAGGCGCCCGCGTCATTCTGGCCTGCCGCAACAAAGCGAGAGGAGAATCCGCCATGTACGACATCAGACGGGTAAGTGCCTGTCGTGCGGTTCTCTCTGTTCCTCCGATTTCTTCTGCATCCAGGTGGTTTTTGATGGCTTTTATTCATCTACTTAGTGTACGGCACAGTGATGAATTCTGGATCCCGTCCAAACCGGTACTCTGCGAAGGGGCTGTCCACCATGGGCATGCGCGCTGTGCACACATGCACACCCACCGTGCACATGCACAAATCAACCGGTTGCCTTAAATACAGGAAAGGAATGTGGGCAGGCGGGCGAGCCCTCCAAAGCACCATTCCGGTACCCTGGCTGCTGCTTCAAGCAGCCACTGGTATGCCATCCTGATATGCAACACAGATGAAACACACTATACGTACAAATGCAAATGTGTGTTTAAATAAAGTGTCAACAAATACATGTATATCAAATCACTGGACAGTACAATAGGTGAGATAAAATATTAAGTTATTGTAAAACCATGATAAAATTCCCATAATTTGGTGCTACAGAGTCAGAATGGGATAGATGCTATATAGGTAATCCTCAACATGCAACATTCATTTAGTGGCTTTGCAAAGTTTGAAGGCACTTATGACTGCTTTTCACATTTATGACCATTGTAGCATCAATTTACAACAGTTCATTTAGTGACTGTTCAAAGCTTGAAGGCACTTATGACCGCTTTTCAGATTTATGACCATTACAGCATCCTGATGATCTCGGGATTAAAATTCAGATACTTGGCAACTGACTCACATTTATGACGGTTTCAGTATCCTGGAGTCATGCAATCACCTTTTGTGACCTGTGACAAATGAAGTCAATAGGGAAGCTGGATTCACTTAACAACCATGTTATTAACAATTGCAGTGATTCATTTAACAGCTGTGGGAAGAAAGATTGTAAAATAGGGCAAATCCACTTAACTGCTGTCTCCCTTAGCAAGATAAGTTTGGGGCTCAATTGTTAGTATACTCAAGGACTACCTGTATATATAATAGGTGGACAATACAATAGGCAAGATAAAATATTAGAGAAAAACCATAATAAAAACCTTCCGAGGTTGGTAAAATGAGGAGCCAGATGGTTGGGGCCAGTCGGCTGACTCTGTAAACCACTTTGAGAGGGCTGTCAAGCACTGTGAAGCGGTATATAATTTAAATGCTATTGCTATAATATGGCACCGTAGAGTCTCAATGGATAGATGTTGTAATTCGATGCCCGAGGGAAGCTAACTATATAACTGCATGAGATCATCTCAGCTACCTTGAAATTTCCTAAGAAGACATTTTGGGACTAAATTGTTATTGTTTGTTCCTGTTGAGGAATTGCGCAGCAGCTGCCAGGCTATCTGTGTTGGGTGTGTATGTGTGTATATACATGCATACATATATACATGTATGTATATGTATATACTTACACACGCATACACACATTCAAATGTGCATATATAATAGGTGGACAATACAATAGACAAGATAAAATATTAGAGAAAAACCATAATAAAAACCTTCCTAGGTTGGTAAAATGAGGAGCCAGATGGTTGGGGCCAGTCGGCTGACTCTGTAAACCACTTAGAGAGGGCTGTCAAGCACTGTGAAGCAGGTATATATGTTTAAATGCTATTGCTAAATATAGAGTCTCAATGGATAGATGTTGTAATTCGATATTCAGTGTGTGTGTGTGTGTGTGTAAAATGGATGGATGGAAAAGATGATTGAGAGATGAAAGAGATAGATATGAAAGAGATAGGATAGATAGATAGATAGATAGATAGATAGATAGATAGATAGATAGATAGATAGATAGATAATAATAATAATAATAATAATAATATATTTATTTCTTAGCCGCGCCCTCTCCCGAAGGACTCGGGGCGGCGTACAACAAAACATTCGAAATAAATATGCAAACAAAACAAACATATAACAAGGTACACTAAAACATACATACATATATATAAGGAGGAGATCGATTAATAAAAACAATTAAAATACTGTATTTAAAACCCCTAGAAATTAAATGTAATTAAGAAACCCAGTTAAAAACCCGTCAGGAGCGATATGGTTAAATCAAAGTTGAGCCAGGCCAGCTGCTTGGAATAGGTGGGTCTTAAGCTTAATACGGAAGGAGCGGAGGTCAGAGGTATTCCTAATATCCGGAGGGAGGTCATTCCACAGGGCTGGGCCCGCCACAGAGAAGGCTCTACTCCTAGGCGCCGCCCCACGACATTGTCTAGCGGACGGCACCTGGAGGAGCCCCTCTCTGTGCGAGCGAATTGGTCGCAGGGATGTATGGGGCAGAATACGATCCCGCAAGTAACTAGGTCCTAAGCCATGGAGCGCTTTAAAGATAGTTATCAAAACCTTGAAACGCACCCGATAGGCCACAGGAAGCCAGTGCAGCTCGCGCAGGAGCGGTGTCACGTGGGAGTACCTAGTACTCCCCATAATTACCCGCGCGGCTGCGTTCTGGACCAACTGCAGCCTCCGGGTGCATTTCAAGGGAAGCCCCATGTAGAGAGCGTTACAGTAGTCCAAGCGAGACGTCACCAGCGCATGAGTGACTGTGCGCAAGGCATCCCGGTCCAGTAGGGGGCGCAATTGGCGCACCAGGCGAACCTGGTGGAACGCCCCCCTTGCCACGGCTGTCACATGGTCATCCATGGACAGCCGGGCATCTAGGAGGACGCCCAAATTGCGCGCCCGCTCCACGGGGGCAAGATAGATGCCCCCAATGGCCAATGATGGAATTAATTGGCTGAACCGGGGGGCTGGTACCCACAGCCACTCCGTCTTGGAAGGGTTGAGCTTGAGTCGGTTGTCATCCATCCAGATCCGTACGGCTTCCACACACCGGGACATCACTTCGATGGCCTCGTTGGGGTGGTTCGGGGTGGAAAAGTACAGCTGAGTATCATCAGCGTACAGATGGTATCCCACCCCGAAACCACGGATGATCTCACCCAGCGGCTTCATATATGTGTTGAACAGGAGTGGCGAGAGGACCGACCCCTGTGGCACCCCACAGGTAAGGGGGCGTAGGGTCGACCTCTCTTCTCCTGTCAACACACGCTGCGTCCGGTCAGAAAGGTAGGAGCCGAACCACCGCAAAACGGTGCCCCGGACCCCCAGCCCCTCCAGCCGGCGCAGCAGGATACCATGGTCAATGGTATCAAAAGCCGCCGAGAGGTCTAATAGGACCAGGATAGAGGAACAACCTCTATCTCTGGCCCTCCAGAGATCATCCACCAACGCGACCAAGGCCGTCTCCGTGCTGTGACCGGGGCGGAAGCCGGACTGGCGCGGGTCTAGATAATCATTTTCCTCCAGATGTCGTGGGAACTGGTAGGCCACCACACTCTCTACAACCTTCGCCAAAAAGGGAAGGTTGGAGACAGGACGATAATTAGCCAGCTCCAAAGGGTCCAGGGAAGGCTTCTTGAGCAAGGGTCTCACCACCGCCTCTTTCAAGGCGGCCGGGAGAGACCCCTCTCCCAACGAAGCATTCACTAGGCCCAGGAGCCAGTCTCGTGTAACCTCCCAGGATGCCAGTACAAGCCAGGAGGGACACGGGTCCAATAAACATGTGGTGGGTCGCAGTCGTCCACGCAATCTGTCCAAATCCTCGATGGCAACCGAGTCAAACTCCTCCCAGATAGAAACCTCAAGACTTGCCATGGGCGTCTCCACTGGATCACTGACAGGAACCCAGTCTCTCCGGATTTGAGCGATTTTATCCTGCAGATATTTACCAAATTCCTCTGCCCTGCCCTGTAGAGGGGCCTCCCGCGGCCTCTGAAACAAGAGGGAGCGGGACACCCGAAACAGGGCGGCAGGGCGGTTCTCCGCGGATGCAATGAGAGTGGCACAGTATTGACGTTTGGCCATTCTCAATGCCACAAGGTACGTCCTTAAATGGGCTCGTACCTGTGTTCGATCAAATTCGGAGCGAGAGGATCTCCAACGACTCTCTAGACGTCTCTTGCGGCATTTCATCACCCTCAGCTCCTCGGTAAACCAAGGGGCCAGGGTGGATCGTTGCCGCCGGAGAGGCCGCAAAGGCGCCATCCGGTTCAAGGCCCCGGTAGTTGCATTATTCCACGCAACCACCAGGTCCCCTACCCGGGGGCGGGTCAAGGTTACAGGAGGTAGATAGATAGATAAACAGACAGACAGACAGACAGACATAGATATGAAAGAGAAAGATAGATTATAGATGTGAAAGAGAAAAATAGATTGATATGAAAAAGAAAGATAGATAGATAGATATGAAAGAGAAAGAAAGAAAAGATAGAATAAAAGAGAAAGAAAGAGAAAGAGAAAGAAAGATAGATAGATATGAAAGAGAAAGAAAGAGAGAAGGATAGATAGATAGATAGATAGATAGATAGATAGATAGATGATTGATAGATAGATAGATGTGAAAGAGAAAGATAGATAGCTGAAAGAGAAAGAAAGATTGATATGAAAGAGAAAGAAAGAAAGAGAGGTAGATATGAAAGAGAAAGAAAGAGAGAAGGATAGATAGATATGAAAGAGATAGTAGTATAGTCTTTATTGTCATTGTACAATATAAATACAATGAAATTTGTGATGATAGGTGATACATAGACGGATAGTTACCCGTATTTCAAATGTGCATAAGTCTTTTTCATCATGAAGAAGAAAGAACACAAGATAGTTCAGCAACACAGGAACATCGTGAGGTAAATAAAAACAGCATCAGAGCCCACAGAAAAGAGGCGGGGAAAAAGGGAAACTCCCCCTTTTCACCCCTGCAGCCAATCATAGCTTAGATTGCCTCAGAGTGCTTAGAGTGCAGGAGCCAGCATTCTCCCAACCAATCAGCTGGCGCATTGTACATTTTACTGTTCCAGCTACTAAATTCAGTATCCGAACTGCTCAGATGCAGCCATTGCGGACTCTCGGCCATTCCCACCTGGCCTGGCCTGGTTCTATTGAAGGCCAGCCGCATTCCTGGAAGTGGTTCTGTTGGATCTGCGTCAGGCAGCTGTACAACATCTGTCCAAATGAAATCAGAGACACTGACAGAGCTTGTAGTTTTATATACAGTAAATGAATAGGTTTAACATCTAGATCTACAGCAGACAAGATAGTCAGCAACACAGGAACATCGTGAGGTAAATATAAACAGCATTCAGAGCCCACAAAAAAAAGGGAAACTCCCTCTTTACACCCACAGCAGCCAATCATAGCTTTTTCCTCTGCAAATATAAACCCTTCCCTTCCCCTCCACCCAGTAAGAGCTGAAGAAGCTTCTTGGATGAAAAGAGAAACGTCTTTGGGCCAACCAGGACCTGTTGGACGGAGAATCTCTACAGACCTTGGAGGTCTCCTAGTCCAAGCCCTGCTCGAGCAGGAGACCCCAAAACATTCCCTTCTTTAAAACCTCTGGTGGCAAACAGTTCCACTGGTTAATTGTCCTCACTGTCAGGAAATCCTCCTGAGTTCCAGCTTACTTCCCTCTGTTAAAAGAAATGTCCTTCTGGGTTCGGCTCCAAGTGGGGAAAAAGACACTGGAGACATGGAGGCTGCTTGGAAAGATGGTTTTAATGGTGGACAGGATCACGTGGCTTGAGCTCCGGAACAGAAAAGGTGATCACATGCTTGGTCAGTTCCCATCCGTTGCTTCTTTCCCTGCCTTCAAGGGCTTTGCGGAATAAGTTGAGCCCCTCTTCTTTGGGGCAGCCCCTTAATTAAGCAAATCACTCCAGCTGTTTTGTCAATCATGTGGTTGTTGTGTGAACCCGGCTTCCCCCATTGACTTGGTTTGTCACAATCCTCTTGAGATGATGATCACATGACTTTCATGACACACCACCATGGTAAATATTTGCTGGTTGCCAAGTGTCTGAATTTTGATCACGTGACCCCTGGGGATGATGCAATGGTCATAAGTGTGAGGTCCAGTCGTAAATCTCTTTTTCAGTACATTTTGTAACTGAATGGTCCCTAAATGAATGCTTGTAAGTCAAGGATTGCCTGCATTGTTTTATTACGCACCACCCAGAGAGATTGACGGGAGGTGAGCAGACCTAGGCAGCAGGTGAGTAAGTCGGGATCCCCCTTGGAAGCCGTACTCGATCCCGAGGCTCAGGATTCCTTCCTCTCCTTTTTCAGGAAAGTGGGAACTCGGAGGTGATCCTGATGATCCTTGATCTGGGCAGCCTGGACTCCGTGCGAGCTTTTGCGCAGACCTTCTTAGAATCGGAGCCCCGTCTGGACATCCTCATCAACAACGCAGGTGGGGACAAAGCAGACTCTCCCCAGGGTCTCCGGGTGAGGAAGGGGGAAGATGGTGGCCTTCTCCAGGATTTCCTGTTCCTTTGGGGATTTGTTCATAACTCAAGGAGCAGCTCTTTTTGGTTTTCGTTTTTTATATAATGCCTTTTTATTTTTACGAGTTACTCAAGGCATCAAACAGATGCAAAACTCTTTCCTCTTCCTATTTTCCTCACAACAACAACCCTTTGAGGGAGTTGGGCAGAGAGACAGATTGGGCCAAGTCACCCAGCTGGCTTTTGTGCCTAAGTCAGGACCAGAACTCCCCATCTGCTGGTTATTGGCCAAATGTCTCCCAGGTGGCCTTCATGCCTAAGGCAGGATTTGAACTCATAGCCTCCTGCTTTCTAGGCTTCACTATAAATCAAACTGACTTAGCTGACATAAACATTCTGTTGCCTTAACCCAGAGGTGGGTTTCAGCCCGTCCTCTCCGGTACGCGCATACCAGTTGAAAGAATTTAGTGTGCCTTCCCATACCGGGGCTTCCAGAGGCCCAGTACTGGAACAGTCCCTCCCCGGCCTCCCTCCCGCCCACCAGCAGAAGCCTTCTGGGAGGTTTTGGCTGGCACGCGCACAGAGGCAGGGTGGGAAATCGCAGTGGGAGGAAATCGCATGGATTCCCCACCCCCTTCATTGAAACGAGGCGGCTGTCAGAGGAGAGAGCAGCGCGCACCTGTGGACTTGTCCAAAAAATCCTCCCCTCCTGTTCCTTCTTCTGCTGTTTGAACAAGCTACGCGGATCGTGCTCCCTTGTCTTTGACAGCCACCTAGTTTCCAATTGGGGGGGGGGAAGAAATCCATCTTTTCCATCCCTCTCCATGGATCTCTGCCCCAATTAGAAACAAGGCGGCTGTGAAAGACAAGACAGCGTGCCCCGCGCGGCATGTACAAACAGAAAAATAAGGAACAGGAAAGGGGTTCCACGCGGGGCTTTCAAACAGCCGAACTCCCCTCCTGTTCCTTCTTTTGCTGTTTGTACATGCTCTGCGAGTCACGCTCCTTGTCTTTCACAGCCGCCTCGTTTCCAATTGGGTGGGGATCCATGGAGAGGGATGGAAAAGATGGATTTCTTCCCCCCCTCAATTGGAAACGAGGCAGCTGTCAGAGACAAGAGGGCAGCGCACACCACGTGGGCTTGTGCAGCAGCAGAAGAAGGAGCAGAAGACGAGGATTCAGCTGTTGCACAAGCCCACAGGCACATGCTGCCCTCTTCTCTCTGATAGCCGCCTGGTTAAAAAGCCATCCTCCGCGGCGTTTTTCCCTGGGGGAGCTCCGCAAAACATTCCAAGACCAATGCCACCACATCTGTCCTCTTCGGGGATAGGTCCTCTTCAGAAGGTGTCCCTCGCGTTCCTTGTCTTCCGGGTGCGGCCCCACATCATGGAAAAGATAGGCGGGTGCATGCCCTGCACAATTAAGGCCCAGAGAGGGAAGCCTCTGCACAAGCCCGGCTGAATGAGAACAAGTTCCCGCCCTTACGAAGGATCCAGGATGAGGGACAGACCTGGCTGCCCCATTGCCTCTGGCTTCCCTCTGAGAGTCTCCGCTCTCCGGGGCTGTAATTGTGCAGTGTGTGTGCACACGCCTATGTTTTCCACAGGGGGTCGCAGGTGGGCTCCGGAGTCGCTCCACGCCCCCAGGGAAAAACAATGCTGCCAGATAATTTTAACCATATATTTTGGTCCTATGACTGAAGAATGCTGCAAAATACCATAAATACAGGCCAGTTGTTGAGTGTTTCAAATGTGATTGCGCAGAAGCAAAAAACAAGATGGCAGCACCTACAATGCTGCCCGGAGAACTGGTTCAGGGGTGTGGCAGGCCTGGGTCACTGCTAGTTCCAGCAACCTAGGCCTCCAAACCACTATCAGTTTGCCCGAACCGGTAGGAACCCACCACTGCTTTTGGGTATCTGTTGCAACTTCGGATGATCAGGAAATGATCCATTGTAACCCAAGTGTCGACCCTGAAGCTGAAATATATCTAGCCATGTTTTATCATAGTTTATTTCCTACTCTTTCTCCAAGCTTTTTCTTGGTATTCTGTAAGGAGATCAAAGGAGGCTTCACGCTCGCCACATTCTAGCAGGAGGAAGGGGGGGTTGCAGAGATGGGTGGGGCGGGGGTTATGGCTAGGCAGCCTTCTTTCCCCTGGGAACTGAGAAGGTGCCTGCAGTTGGCTGAAGGTGGAGTGTGGAGTCACTGGACGGTTGGACTGTGAGCTGATGGGAGAATGTGACTCGGAGGGAAGTTTCCAACTTTTGCTTTTCACTGGGTGTAATTCTGGGGTTTGGTCAGAGCCAGAATTAAATCAAGACCTCTGTTCCTAATAAAGAGATTTTGATAAAATACGGAAGCCTTGGAATTTTCATTCTGGGGACTTATTACTTGGAAGTGGAACCTTGTCACCAAGGACTACCTGTAATCCGCTTATTTTATCTGGTAGGAGTCTTTCAGCATGGCCAAACTGCCGATGGCTTTGACCAGGCCTTCCAGGTCAACCACTTGGCCCACTTCCTGCTGACCCACCTGCTCCTGGACCGGCTGAAGCGCTGCGCCCCGAGCCGGATCGTAATTCTGGCCTCAAGTGCGCACTCCTCTGGGAAGATTGACTTTCAGTCCACCAACAAACCGAACAAGTGGATGATGAAGGGGGCAGAATCCTACTGCAACAGCAAACTAGCCAACATTCTCCACGCGAGAGAGCTGGCCAAGCAGTTGGAAGGAACCAACGTCACCTGCTACGCGGTTCATCCAGGTGAGTGGGAGTCCGGCTCCATGGAATCCCCCCAGGCATTTCTCTCCCACTGGGAGCTCCCTCGACCCCTCTGCAGACCCACCCCGGGAGTTTCCTCCATCGATCTCAGCTGGGGAGGGAGGCGTCTCCCACCATCCAAAGTCCAGAATCCTAGAATCTTATTGTGGAAGGGCCGTTGGAGGTCTTCTAGTCCAACCCCCTGCCCAAGACAGGGATGAGATTTGGCCCAGTCTCTTATTCCTCTTCTGCATTTTCCGCTCCTTCTGTCCCCCTTCTTCACCGCCTCTTCCTCCTTCTCCTTCTCTTATTCTTCCCCTCCTTCTCTTACATCTCCTCCTCCTCTCTGCAAACCCCCTCCCTTTTAGCACTGATGATGCTACCTAGTTGAGTAATGAAATGTCTGCAAGAAACATGTTGCCCAAAGAGTGTCATGGTTGCCGGTAGGAAACAGTTATTATGCATTTGGGATCTCCCCACCATCCATCTCTGTTCTCTCTGCCTTCGATTTCAGGAGTGGTTAAAACCGAAATTACTCGCTCCCATCCCTGGTGGACACTTTGGTTGGTTTGGTCCGCCAAACTGTTCGTCCGAAATAGTGAAGCTGGGGCTCAGACCTCCATCTACTGCGCCACCGAGGAGGGCATCGAGAGGCTGAGTGGGCGGTATTTCGTGGACTGCCGGCCGAAGGTGCCCAGTCCACTGGCCTGTGATGACCAGCTGGCCAAGAAGCTCTGGGAATTCAGCGAGAGGCTGCTGGGACTGACCAGCTAAATATTTCCACTTTAAATTTGACTCCTTAATTTTTCTGAGGTGAAGGCAGGAAAAAAATCACATGGAATAGCAGACACAAAATCACCCCAAAATCACATTAGATACCTCTACAATTAGTCCAGGGCTGAAAAGCCAACACAGTTCTAGGCTGCCTAAAGTGTGGGATAGAATCAAGATCATGTGAAGTATTAATACCACTTTATAATGCCTTGGTAAGGCCACACTTGGAATACTGCATCCAGGTTTGGTCGCCACGATGTAAAAAAAGAGGTGGAGACTCTGGAAAGAGTGCAGAGAAGAGCAACCAAGATGATTAAGGGACTGGAGAAGGCTAAATCATATGAAGAACAGTTGCAGGAACTGGGATTGTCTAATGAAGAGAAGGACGAGGGATGACACGATAGCAGTCTTCCAATACTTGAGGGGTTATCAGAGAGAATGGGGGAAGCATCTGAAGGCAAGACAAGGAGCAGGAGGAGGCTGTGAGATCCTTGGTGCTCTCTGAGCATGGCTGATTGGGCAATTTTGGAAGCTGAATCCATATCTTAAGGTTCCCAAGGTTAGGGACCCCAAAATTTCAGGGTAGACCAAAGTGGTTTATGTAAGAGGCCAGGAGATGCCAACTGGATTAATCCATAGCGATGCTGGGGTGGTACCTGATCCAAATATTCCTTTAAATCACGTCCTTTTGTTCTTCAGTAGAAAACGAGCATTCCTGCTAATCCAGTAGTCTAAGTGAATACTTTTCACCCTAAATAAATAAAATTATTTTCATCCTGCATTATTTTCACGCTGAATTATTAAAAATGATGAAAGGATGGAGGAAAGATTCGTTCAGAAAGGTTGAGCTAAGTCTTTCTCTCCCTGGGAATGGAGGATCCTGGCAGCCGGAAAGCTGGTTATCGTGGCCTGGAACGGGGGCAGGATTGTCCCTGTGCCATCCAAGGCTCTGGAATGGCTGGGATGGGGGCAGGGGGTGCCTGCTGCTATGCCCCCCCCTTGAGGACTGCTGATGCTATCCGTGGGCAACCTGGTTTTCTGCCATACGGAAGCCAGAAAAGAATAAAAGAGCAGGAATAACTTTCCCACAATTGCTCCACAATTTACACCCACATCTTCTAACCAACTCGGGGAAAGGACAGAAAAGTCATTCTTTAATATTCTTCATGTGAAGGTAGAGGGAGTCCTCGCTTTATGACCTTTCATTTAGTGACCGTTTGAAGTTACAACGGCACTGAAAAAAGTGACTTATGACAGTTTTTCACAGTTACGATCGTTGTAACATCCACACAGTCATGTGACGCTTGGCAATTGACTTATATTTGCGACGGTTGCAGTGTCCTGGGGTCACGTGATCCCCTTTTGCGGCCTCCTGACAAAACCAGAAAACCAGATTCACTTAACAACCATGTGACTACCGTAACAATTGCAGTGATTCACTTAACAACTATAGCAAGAAAGGTAGTAAAACGGGGCAAAACTCACTTAACAACTGCCTTGCTCAGCAATGGAAATTTTGGGTTTAACTGTGGTCGTACGTCGAGGACTACATATAATTTTCTTCATTGGAATGTATTAGCCCCCCAGTTGTGTATTCTCATGTGCACAACAACACACACACGCACGCACACTATTTTAACCAAGTCAGGGAACAGACCGAAGATCATTACGTAATATTTCCTATTTGAATCTATTAGCCACCCAATGATAATGGATTCAGGTGTAAAATGAAGCATGCAGATGTATACGCAAACACACACACTCCCTTTGCGTCATCGCTCACTCACTTCAACGTTGGGTCTTATTTAGAAGTTGCCGCAAGGCTGCCAGATGAGCAACGGATGTTGTGCGAAGGGTTTCTTTCTGTCCCGGGCTGTTCACCCAACCAACTTTCTTTTGCTTTCAGGAGTTGTTATGACCATAGTAATTAATGGCTCCTTTCCATGGTGGGAATTTTGGTCCCTTGGTTTGTGAGTCTGTTCGTCTGAGATTGTGACGCAGGAGCACAGACTTCCACCTACTGTGCCACTGAGGAGGGAATTGAGAGGCTGAGCGGGCAGTGTGTTCTGACCCAGCCTTGGCAGAAACAAGAAACAGGCTCCTTGTCACGAAACCCCCCTCTTTATTTACCTCTTGTGAATTAATTTTATTCACCCACCGAAAAGTCCAGGCAAGAGTCCTTCAAGGAGTTCACTGCAGTAACAGACCGTCTCAGTTCCTTGCAATAATTGCAAGGCCATGAGCTCCCAGCTGAAAGGCTGCAAGTTAAGTTCTGGCAAGCAGTCTTTGTGGCACGAAATACAATGGGCAAAATCTTCAGAAATACGAGCTGTTGTCTCCTATAACAATCGCTCCCCTTTCCTTCTATTTATTCCCCAGCCAGGGAGGGGCCATCCAGCATCCATGTGTGCTTTGCTTCCTGGGTCGCCTCCTCATCCTCCGTTGCTCGCCTATCTGTTCTGCGCATACATGCATCTGGAACAGCTGTTCTTCCTCTCCACTTATCTCAGCTTCCAAAGGCAGCTGCCTCTTCAGTGGCTGGGAAATGTCAGACAGCCCTGACTCCGACGTAGAGCATCCATCACAGCCTTCCCCAGGCTCCAGCACTGGCCCAAGTTCTTTCCCAGCCTCCTCATTATCCGAGTCTGCCACCCCTCCACTGGCAGCTGGTGGGCCACAATTCAGCGAGAGGCTGCTAGGACTGACCACATAAGACGGGAAGGGACGAAGATGGAGTTTGGGTTGGTTGCACAGTCAGCCACATGTTCAGACTGGATTTGGCATTTTATCTACCGCTCGAGGCCTTCCCAAGGGCCTGGGAGAGGCAGGTGTGGATGTTTGATGGTGATGACGGTCTTGTCACAGAATGGAACCTATTTTGAGTCACGCTGCCTTTTGCAATTGACTGATAGGGATTCTGTCATTGACAATGGACCTCAAGTGGTGCTCCAGATGTGTTGGGATTGCACCCAGGGCAACTGTTGGGACTACCTCACAGGGAGGGACTCCTCCAGGTGCCGTCCACTAAGCAGTGTCAACGGGCGGCACCCAGGAGTAGAGCCTTCTCTGTGATGGGCCCAACCCTCTGGAATGACCTCCCCCCCCGATATTAGAACTACCACCGACCTCCGCTCCTTCTGACAGAAGCTTAAGACCCACCTGTTCCAATTAGCTGGCTTAACTGATTTATAGTCCCATTTTAACCTCCTGGCAAACATCTTATTGGGTAGTTTTTAAGGGTATTTTAATGTATTTTAATGTTTATTTGTATTTTAATTTAAATATTGTACAGTCCACATCCTACCTCCTCCTTTTACCTATTTGTATATTTAAGTATACCCATATTTTGTATTTATACTGTTTTAATATGACTGTACACCGCCCCGAGTCCTGTTTAGGAAAGGGTGCGGTTTATAAATTAAAGATGATGATGATGATGATGATGATGATGATGATGATTATTACCACCTTTACTTTGCCACAGTCATTCTGTTTCTATTTGCAGGTAGGACTAGAACTCACTGCCACCTGGTGATTAGCCCAAGGACACCCAGCTGGCTTTCATACCTAAAGTGGGATTAGAACTCACTGTCCCCTAGTGACTGCCCCAAAGTCACACAGCATGGTTTCATGTCTAAAGTGGGACTAGAAAATCACTGCCTCCTCGTGATTGGCCACGAGTCACCCAATTTTTCCAGGTCTTCCCATTTCTAGTTGGAACGGACCTTGGAGGCCTTCTAACATAGATGTTAAGAATATCAACCTTGCAGAGATCACTTCCGGTTCCTGTAGGTGACGGACGTGTTGTCCGCTGCTCGTCTCCCTGGTGGGCTCCGTTCAGGAGCCCAGGGGGCCCTGGAGGAGTCTCCTGCCGCAGGGCAGCTTGCTGGAATCCCCCAGACTCGGCGGCAGCCGGCGGGTGTTTCCAGCCTCGCCCCAGGTGCCAGGGAGCGGAGGGGGGGCATGAGACAGCTCTGGGCTGTCTGCCCTTTCACCGAATGAGCTCCGGGAGGAAAGAGTTAAGCGAAAGAAGAGCGGCTGAAATTTATTTATTATTTATTTATTTTATTGAACTTATTAGTCGCCCCCTCTCCCCACAGGGACTCGGGGCGACGTACAGAGCAATAATCAAGATAGCACCATATATCGTGCAGAGGAGGTAAAAATAAGTCCATAAATAAGCATACTTACAAAGTTTAAAACCCAAAAATATTAAAAACAAAATTTCCCATTATAAAATGACCTGGGGTGGCAAGATTGTAACATTATGCCAGGCCGGCTTGACAAAACAGGTAGGTCTTCAGCTTCATACGGAAGGAGCGAAGATCGGTTGTTGTCCGGATGTCTGGGGGGAGGTCATTCCAAAGGGTAGGGCCCACCACAGAGAAGGCCCTACTCCTGGGCACCGCCCCCCGGCACTCTCTAGAGGACGGCACCCGGAGTAGCCCCTCCCTGTGTGAGCGAGTGGGTCGCAGGGATGTATGGGACAGGACGCGATCCCGCAGGTAACTAGGCCCTGTGCCATGGAGCGCTTTGAAGATGGTAACCAGTACCTTGAAGCGCACCCGGTAGGCCACAGGAAGCCAGTGCAGCTCGCGCAGGATAGGTGTTATATGGGAGAATCTCGATCTCCCCATAATAACCCGCGCGGCTGCATTCTGGACCAACTGCAGTCTCCGGGCGCACCTCAAGGGGAGCCCCATGTAGAGAGCGTTACAGTAGTCCAGGCGGGACGTCACCAGCGCGTGAGTGACTGTGCGCAAGGCCTCCCGGTCCAAAAGGGGCCGCAACTGGCGCACGAGGCGAACCTGGTGGAACGCCCCCCTTGCCACGGCCGCCACGTGATCTTCTAAGGTCAGCCGATCGTCAAGGAGGACGCCCAAGTTGCGCGCCCCTTCCACCGGGGCTAATTGCTCATCCCCGATGGTCAGCGATGGAGTATGCTGATTGAATCGGGAAGCCGGGAACCACAGCCACTCTGTCTTGGAGGGGTTGAGCCTGAGCCTGCTGTCATCCATCCAGACCCGTACGGCTTCCAGACATCGGGTCATCACTTCGACAGCCTCGTTGGGGTGGTTTGGGGTGGAAATGTACAACTGAGTATCATCAGCGTACAGATGGTAACTCACCCCAAAACCACGGATGATCTCGCCCAGCGGCTTCATATATATGTTGAACAGGAGAGGCGAGAGGATCGACCCCTGTGGGACCCCACAAATGAGGGGCCTTGCGGTCGACCTCTGCTCCCCCGTCAACACACATTGCGTCCGGCCAGAGAGGTAGGAGTGGAACCACCGTAGCACGGTGCCTCCAACCCCCAACCCCTCCAGCCGGCGCAATAGGATACCATGGTCGATGGTATCGAAGGCCGCCGAGAGATCTAATAGGACAAGGATGGAGGAACAACCCCCATCCTTTGCCCTCCAGAGATCATCCACCAACGCGACCAAGGCCGTCTCCGTGCTGTGACCGGGTCGGAAGCCGGACTGGCGCGGGTCTAGATAATCAGCTTCCTCCAGGTGACGCGGAAACTGCTGAGCCACCACACTCTCAACAACCTTTGCTAAAAAAGGAAGGTTGGAGACAGGACGATAATTTGCTAGCTCCTTTGGGTCCAGAGAAGGCTTCTTGAGCAGGGGCCTGACCACCGCCTCTTTCAAGGCGGCCGGCATCCGGCCCTCCCCCAACGAAGCGTTCACCAGTCCCAGTAGCCAGCCTCGTGAGCCCTCCCAGGAGGCCAGCACCAACCAGGAGGGACACGGGTCCAGTAAACATGTGGTGGCCCGCAGTCGCCCGCGCAACCTGTCCAAATCTTCGATGACAACAGGGTCAAACTCCTCCCAGCATGGTCTCTCAAGACTAGTCTCGGACGTCCCCACTGGAGCACTGGAGTGGGTCCAACCTCTCCGGATATGATCGATTTTATCCTGCAGGAACTCTCCAAATTCCTCTGCCCTGCCCTGCAATGGGGGGTCCCGCTGCTCCTGTGACAGAAGGGAGCGGGTCACCCGAAACAGGGCAGCAGGGCGGTTCTCTGCGGACGCTATAAGAGTGGCACAATACTGATGTTTGGCCACTCTTATTGCCACAAGGTAGGTCCTTATGTAGGCTCTTACCTGTGTTCGGTCAGCTTCGGAGCGGGAGGATCTCCACTTACTCTCCAGGCGTCTCCTAAGGCGTTTCATCGCCCTTAGCTCCCCGTTAAACCAGGGGGCCTGGGTCGATCGTGGCCGTCGGAGAGGCCGCAAAGGCGCCACCCGGTCCAAGGCACCGGCAGCCGCACTATTCCATGCGGCTACCAGGTCCTCAGCCCGGGGGCGGGACAGGTCAGCAGGAAATGGCCCAAGCTCCGCCTGGAACCTATCCGGTTCCATCAGGCGCCTGGGGCGGAACCATCTGGGATAATCTGGTTCCGCCTCCCTGCGGTGGGGAGTAGCGCCAGGGAAGTCCAGCTGGAGAAGTGAGTGATCTGACCATGACAGGGGCGTGATGACTAAATGCCCTCTTCCCAGATCACTCGTCCACTGGTCGGAGACAAACACAATGCCGGTAGGGAGAGATCCACCCTAATCTCCTTAATCATTGTTAACAGATAAGCAGCAGACTTGTAAGCTTTTGTTCATCCATTTGAAACTGGAAGATTAGAGGGGGGTGTTTCTTTCTCTTTACCCCCTCCTTGGACAAAGCGGCATTTGAACTATCTCTCTCTATATTGGAATGGAGAGAGAATAAAGGCTGACTTGCCACTTGCACTAACTATCTGAGAATGATTGATATCACAGCTGCAAGAGGTGACTGCTGAGCTGTTTTCTTAAAAGGAAAAAAAATATGGAATTCCTTGTTCTTCTCCCTGCGAAAGGAGGAGCCAAGATGGCGCCCCTCTGTCTTTGTTTTTATACCTATAAATGAAGCCTGCCTTTTGAAACTACCTTTGGGGGGGGGGGAAATTTCTGGTAATTGTCTTAATACCCCCTCTGAAGGCACTCTGGAAATTCTCCCATTCCGTGGTTTTCCTGATTAATTCTGACTATTTGACTTTTCCTCTTTCTGGTGTACCTTCGTGCCTTGGAACTGTGAAGGAGAACTAACTTTTTACTTTTGGATTTGCCTGCCACCTGGGACCGACACAGCTGCGTGCTCCACTGACGCCATTCTCTTTGTAAAAGACTTATCATCTCTGAATGCAGATAAATGGGGCCCAAAAAACCTCCAATGGGCAAGTCATTCTCGGCTCCTGCCTCTTGGTTTAGATGGTTATTGATATAATGTAAAACAAGATTCTGTTTATCCTTATCTTTTCTACGTTGTTTTTAACATTGTAAAAATTGTGAGATTTGGGGGGATTTCTACCACTAGCACGGGAGCTGACAAAATTTTCTTTGTACCCTTTTTACCTTTCCCTATAAATGTTCAAAAACCAATAAAATTCTTTTTTAAAAAAAGAATATCAACCGTGCTCGGGGACTTCTGGTTGACTTCCAGTGCCATAGGTAGCTAGGTCCACAAACTCTGCGACCAGCTCTGATCTCTCCTTATCGGAGTGTTCAAATTTGGACCATAGCCACTCTGTAGGAGTGGTGAAGCAAAGGGGGACCACCTAGCAGGTAGAGGGGAGCCGCATCTCTCCTCCCTGATTTGGAAAGCCCCCTTAACCCACAATAGGGAGTAGCGACTGCAAACATGGCTGCCATGAAGCCGAAGACAGCCTGAAAACCTAAGACTGTGCAGGATTTCAATTTCAATTTTAATTTTATTTGATTTCTAGACCGCCCCCTCTCCCCGAAGGGACTCGGGGCGGTGTACAGGAACCACATTAAAAAACCATATACATAATAAATACCCTTAAAATCAAATTAAACCTTAAACCCTGTACAAATTGATAAAAATTAAAACTCGACCTAAAACCAACCCATAGAATTTAAAAATGCAGGCTTGAGGTGGGTAAGCTGGGATTAGGCCAGGCTGGCTAAATTGAACAGGTGGCTTTTAAGCTTCTTACGGAAGGAGCGGAGGTCTGTAGTTGTTCTGATATCAGGGGGAAGGTCATTCCAGAGGGTCGGGCCCATCACAGAGAAGGCCCTTCCCCTGGGCGTCACCCGCTGGCACAGCCTAGTGGACAGCACCCGGAGAAGCCCCTCTCTGTGTGAGCGGATCGGCTGAAGGGATGTATGGGGCAGGATACGATCCCGCAAATACCTAGGTCCTGTGCCATGGAGCGCTTTAAAGATGATAATCAACACCTTGAAACGCACCCGAAAAGCCATAGGTAGCCAGTGCAGCCCACGCAGGAGAGGTGTTACGTGGGAGTACCTAGCGACTCCCGAAACTGCCCGCGCGGCCGCATTCTGAACCAACTGCAGCCTTCGGGTGCATCTCAAGGGGAGCCCCATGTAGAGAGTGTTACAGTAGTCCAGCAGGGACGTCACAAGCGCATGGGTGACTGTGCGGAGGGCAGTCCGGTCCAATAGGGGACGCAATTGGCGCACCAGGCGAACCTGGTGAAACGCCCCCCTTGCCACGGCTGTCACATGGTCATCCATTGACAGCCGGGCATCTAGGAGGACTCCCAGATTGCGTACCCATTCCACGGGGGCCAGCTGTTCGCCCCCAATGGCCAGTGATGGAGTCACCTGGTTGAACCGGGGTGCCGGTAGCCACAGCCACTCCGTCTTGGACGGGTTGAGCTTGAGTCGGTTACTTCCCGTCCAGATCCGTACGACTTCCAGACACCAGGACATCACTTCGATGGCATCGTTGGGGTGGTTCGGGGTAGAGATGTACAGCTGGGTGTCATCCACGTACAGATGGTAATCTACCCCGAACCCACGAATGATCTCGCCCAGCGGCTTCATATATGTGTTGAACAGGAGAGGCGAGGGGACTGACCCCTGCAGCACCCCACAAGTGAGCGGCCACAAGGTTGACCTCTGCCCCCCTGCCAACACAAATTGCGCTCGGCCAGAGAGGTAGGAGGAGAACCACTGCAGAACGGTGCCCCTCACCCCCAGCCCCTCCAGTCGGTGCAATAGGATACCATGGTCGATGGTATCAAAAGCCGCCAAGAGGTCTAATAGGACCAAGATGGAGGAGCAACCCCCATCTCTGGCCCTCCAGAGATAATCTACCAATGCGACCAAAGCCATCTCCGTGCTATGGCCGGGCCGGAAACCGGACTGGCGCGGGTCCAGATAATCAATTTCCTCCAAGTGGCGTGGGAACTGTTGTGCCACCACACTCTCTACAACCTTCGCCAGGAAGCAAAGGTTGGAGACAGGACGGTAGTTGGCTAACATAGCTGGGTCCAGGGAAGGCTTCTTGAGTAGGGGCCTCACCACCGCCTCTTTCAGGACGGTCGGCAAGAGCCCCTCTCTCAAAGAAGCCTTGACTAACTCCTGGAGCCAGCCTCGTGTGACCTCCCAGGATGCCAGTATAAGCCAGGAGGGACACGGGTCCAATAAACATGTGGTGGCTCGCAGTCGCCCACACAACCTGTCGTCGGAAGTAACAGAGTCAAACTCCTCCCAGAGTGGAACCTCAAGACCCACCTCCGACGTCCCCTCTAGACCACTAGAGGGGACCCACTCGCTGCGAATCTGAGCGATTTTGTCCAGCAGATACTGACACTTGGCCACTCTTAAAGCCACAAGGTAAGTCCGCAAATAGGCTCTCACCTGTGATTGGTCAGATTCAGAGCGTGACAATCTCCATCTGCTCTCTAGGCGTCTCTTGCGGCGCTTCATCACCCTCAGCTCCTCAGTGAACCAAGGGGCCTGGGTGGATCGCTGCCGCAAGAGAGGCCGTAAGGGCGCAACCCGGTCCAAGGCCCCGGCGGCCGCACTGTTCCATGCAGCCACTAGGTCTCCATCCGGGTGCGGGTCAGGGCTACAGGAAATGGCCCAAGCTCCGTCTGGAACCAATCAGGTTCCATCAGGCGTCTGGTGCGGAACCATCTAGGACATTCCGTTTCTGCCTCCCCGCAATGGGGAGTAGCGGCTGGGAAGTCGAGCCGGAGAAGTGAGTGATCTGACCATGACAGGGGTGTAACGACTAAATCCCCCACTCCTAGATCACTCCTCCACTGGCCAGAGACAAAGATAAGGTCCAGTGTGTGACCACCCTCGTGTGTGGGGCCCTGAATTACTTGGGTCAGGTCCATGGCTGTCATGGAGGCCATGAACTCCCGGGCTACCTCGGATGTTTCCCCTACCGATGGCAAGTTAAAGTCCCCCATGACCAACAGCTTGGGGGTCTCAACCGCCATCTCGGCGATCACCTCGAGGAGCTCGGGCAGGGCTGCTGATGCATAGCGAGGAGCCAAGTATACAATCAGCAAGCCCAACTGTCTCCCTGGGCCCCATTTCACGCACAGGGACTCACAACCGGTTATCTGTGGCACAGTGGACTCTCTCGGCTCAAGGCCTTCCCTTACGATGACCGCTACCCCACCACCCCTGCCAAGGGCCCGTGGCTGATGAAATGCGCGGTAACCTGGCAGGCATATTTCCACGAGGGGGAGACCTCCCTCGTGGCCCAGCCAGGTCTCCGTTATCCCTGCCAGGTCTGGCTCCCCCTCCGAGACCAGGTCGTTAATGAGGGGGGCTTTATTGGCAACGGACCTGGCGTTGCATAGCATCAGTCTCAGGCTCTGTAAGTCCTGACCACCTGGATTGCGGGGGTTGGGACATATGACCGGCCATAACCAACGACCATGGTCTCCCAACCGGTTATAGGATCTCTGTCTACCCTCGCACCTACCCCTCCCTACGACCGTTGGGATAGAAAGACCCTCTTCTGGAGTATCGCTACTCCCCCCCCTTAATAGCTCTGCTCACTCCCTTGCTAACCCCACCCGTCGGCCTGGCACTGGTCCCTCCCTCAGCCTGACTAACCCCACCCCCCACCCTGGAACCCCCTAAAATACGGATAAAAAATTTAATTAAAAACCCCCTGAGACTACGCTTCGTCCACCTCTCTGGATTAATAAATCCCTCATCAAGGTGGGCCCTCGAAAGGGCGGCGGGCCATACTTGCGAGAGGGGGGACTCCCGCAGTAGGATCAGGTCTGCCCTCGAGTATATGGAGGATCACATTGCCGGCAGGGCATCAATTGTTTACAGGGATGTTACAGGTGTTGGAACAAATAATTAAAAGTTCACTAATTCCAGTGAGACGATGTCCGGTACGAAAAAGCCAAAATCCTGGGTAAGGTGGTAGGATGGTCAGTGGATGGTCACATAAAGTGCACATAGTCGCACATAAAGTGCACATAGTTGCACATAAAGTGCACATAGTCGCATAGAGTGCACTATCACAGCGTGGCCTTAGCAAATCCAGCCCAGAGCTACTCCTCCAGGGCCATAGGCAACGGGCCTCGGCCAGAGATGGTACATGGACGGGCCCGTTGCAAGGTCTCCCGGCCCCCTTATGGGTCCTGGCATTAGAATGATAACAACAGGGCAGTAAGTAAGTCAGTCAATGGGGAGCGGCCTCAGCCTAGGGCTTCTAGGCCCTGGCCTAGCTGTTATGCAGACCTCCCGATTCCCGGCTACCATAGCCCTCCGCATTTGGCAGTCCCAGCTTGCCTTTTGTCCGGCCTGGTGTCCCGGCCTCTGGCAACCAGGCCGCGCACGTCCTTTGGCAATCCAAGCCCGGCACACCTCGGCAGACGTTCTGGCCAGCCTCCTGCCCGGCCTCCACTGCTTCACCGCTTCACCACTCCGCTCCACTCCGACGTCTGGAAAACGTCTCCATTCCGTCTCCATTCCGCTCCGATATCTGAAAACCTCCTGCCAGGCCTCCGACGCTCCGCCCTCTCCCCCAGCGGTCTCGGCTTACTCCCCTGGCGGGCTCTTCAAGCTCTTGAAGCCCGACATCGGCCAAACACCAAACCGACATCGGCCAAACGCCCGGCGTCTCCAGCTGACTCCAGCTGACTGGCGATTCCGGCCAGCGAAGCCCCCATTCTCGATCGTCAGACCACCGTGGGGGCCGACCCAGGTCTTGATGGGAAGCCAGGGAGGTCACTTACTGGGCCCGACCCTCGGAAATGGTAAAGAGGGTCGGGCAGCATCCCTGTTTTCAAAAGAGCCCCCCGGTCCGTGCGGAGCTCAAAGGCAGACCGCCATTGTCCCGGAAGCTCTTCCTGCGACTCCCGGAAACTCCTCCTATTTGGTGAGGCTTTGCTAGTAGTAAAATGGTCTTGCAGCTCCCCCAACTGGCTTAAAGAAAATTTTCTGGTACTGAATAACCATGAGCTGTAACTAAACTAACTTCTGAAAATAATAAGCTTTATGAATTTCCTCTGTTGCTTGGATGAGCCTTCTGAGATCGGAGAGGTGAACCTGAAAGTCTCAAAAAGCTTCACACCCTTCTTCTTCTTCTTCTTCTTCTTCTTCTTCTTCTTCTTCTTCTTCTTCTTCTTCTTCTTCTTCTTCTTCTTCTTCTTCTTCTTCTTCTTCTTCTTTTTGTTGAGTAAACACCAGGTTGGGCTTAAACTGCGAGCCAATGTTTATTTATTTATATTTTGTATCACTTAACCGCCTTTCTATCCTCAAAGAAGGGCTAACGTGGCAGTAGGTAAGCAAAACAATGGTTCATGAGGCCACCAAATCCAGGAGAAGAGAAAGTGAGTGGCTTGTGAACTGGGAGAGTATTTTGAAATTGAAAAATAAAGAAATTTGAAGCATATGGGAACAATTGCCTAGCGGCGGAACAAGCACATTAAAATAATCAGAATATATAAGAAGAGAAATTTTTAAAAGAAAATCAAGGAAAAGAAAATTGAACTCGCAAAGCAAAGACATGGGATTGAAAAGGTATTTTAAAAATACTGGAATTCAATCTAGATCTTGTTTTTTACAATTATAAACCTTGCCCTACTACTGGATTTATAATTTAAAACAATTAAAATTGGACTATCAGCATTACGTAAGGAGGCAATAGCCAACACTCCAGAAGATAGGCTTAAGATACAGAAGGATCTTGACAAACTTGAACATTGGGCATTATCTAATAAAATGAAATTCAATGGTGAAAAGAGTAAGGTTCTACATTTAGGCAACAAAAACGGAATGCACAGGTACAGTATAGGTGATACCTTACTCAGTAGTAGTAACTGTGAAAGGGATCTTGGAGTCCTAGTGGACAACCATTTAAATATGAGCCAGCAGTGTGCAGCAGCTGCCAAAAAAGCCAACACAGTCCTAGGCTGCATCAACAGAGGGATAGAATCAAGATCACGTGAAGTGTTAATACCACTTTATAATGCCTTGGTAAGGCCACACTTGGAATACTGCATTCAGTTCTGGTCGCCACGATGTAAAAAAGATGTGGAGATTCTAGAAAGTGCAGAGAAGAGCAACAAAGATGATTAGGGGACTGGAGACTAAAACATATGAAGAACGGTTGCAGGAACTGGGTATGTTTAGCTTAAGAGAAAGAAGGACTAGGGGAGACATGATAGCATTGTTCCAATATCTCAGGGGTTGCCACAAAGAAGAGGGAGTCAAACTATTCTCCAAGGCAACTGAGGGTAGAACAAGAAGCAATGGGTGGAAACTAATCAAGGAGAGAAGCAACTTAAAACTGAGGAGAAATTTCCTGAGAGTTAGAACAATTAATCAGCTTATTTATTTATTTATTTATTTATTTATTTATTTATTTATTTATTTATTTATTTATTTAAACTGATTAGTCGCCCCCTCTCCCCACAGGGACTCGGGGCGACGTACACAAGTAACAGTCAGCACAGTGTCATACAGAGGAGGTAAAAAATAAATAAATAATTACAATACTGAACAAGGTTAAAACCCCAATGACATTAATAGTTTAAAAACTAAAATTGACAATTAAAAATGACCTAGGGGTGGAAAAGTTGTCGAATTATGCCAGGCCGGCTAGCCGAAACAGGTGGGTCTTCAGTTTACTGCGGAAGGAGCGGAGATCGGTTGTTGTTCTAATGTCTGGGGGGAGGTCGTTCCAAAGGGTAGGGCCCGGCTTGCCTCCAGAAGTTGTGAATGCCCCAACACTGGAAGTCTTTAAGAAGATGTTGGATAGTTATTTGTCTGAAATGATATAGGGTTTCCTGCCTAGGCAGGGGGTTGGACTAGAAGACCTCCAAGGTCCTTCCAACTCTACTATTGTATTGTATTGTATTGTAAGTTGAAGTCTGAATGCCATCTGCTGCTAAAAGGAGAGCTGTGCATCTTTGGGACTCTTTAAATTGCTGTATTATAAGTATCTACCTTAAAATTATTGGAGACTTATACAATAAACAAAATTTTTAACCAAATGATTCTGAATATTGTTGAGCAAATTAAAGTGACTGGAATGGATAAACCCCGGGTTTCTTTTTTTAAATTGGATTGACTGTAAAATGGAAGCAAGTGGAGACAATGGAATGGAGCTGATCTACCAAGACATTAAAGATTTTATAAAAGAAAAACACAAGGAGATGAAGGAAATATTTGGTTGTATAGATCCTATAGATCAAAACTTGGAAAATATAATACAAGGAACTGTGGAAACTTATCACCCAGCCGTCTCCCAGAAAAATGAAATATCCTAGGAAATATTGAAATGGCAGAATATTATATTTCCCTGGATGTGAAAAGGAAGAAACATGTTTTAAAGAGAGAATAGCTCCCTGCAGGTTCCTGCCCCCACCACTTTGTCAATGGGCCATTAAGAAGGCCAAGCCAGTCCCTTGACATATTAAAGAGTTCTCCCCTTCAGCTCCAGGGGGATGGGATTAAGGCATGATAATATTGGCCCTTTTCCCAACTCGCCACATGGCATCTGAGAACTCAACCAAACCTGGATTCAAAACGCAGCCTAGAGAGTTGCCCCCGCATGACCCCATGGGAGTCTGACAACCAATCAGAATACAAGGTCAAGATCAAAGGCCAGAGAGGGCATAAAACCAAGGACTCAACATCTCAGCCCTTCCTTCTCTTTTTCTCCACCAACATTGAAGCATGTGATCACCTTTTCAGTTCAGGACTCAAACCACGTGGTCCTGTCCACCATTAAAACCATCTTTCCAAGCAGCCTCCACATCTCCAGTGTCTTTTTCCCCACTTGGAGCCAAACATTTCTTTCAACATAACAACAAATAAATAACAGGACAAGGAGGAAAAAAGTGGAATTGCTAGAAAGAGCAGAGGAGACAGCAGAATCAAGAAGACAACAAGAAGAAAATATTTATTAGTACAATTGATGGTGAATAAGGGATTGGAACAGAAGGAAAATATTCGAAAAGATGTGAAAAGGAAATTGGAGAAACAGGAAGACAGCAGGAGAGGAAAAAGGGGTTAGAACAGGTAGCCATAGAACTAGACAGTGGAGGAAAAGGGTGAAGGGAGACAAAACTAGAGGGCATAGTTATAACACAGATTCAAAAGTAGGTGAAATAAAAGAATTAAAAGAAGTGTATGGGAGACAACCCCCCCAAAAAGATTAAAAACGTGGATGAGGGTGAAAGATGTGGGTTAAAGGGAAAGAAAAGGAATGCAAAGCAAAATATAGTATGAAAGAATTTTAACAAGGCTATGAATATTAGAACTATATAAGTTGGATAACTGTTTTGTATGTGGTGTAAAAGAAAAAAATCATTTTGAATATATTTTAGTAAGGTAGTAATGTAATGTATATTATTATTGGAATTATATAGGTTGAAAAATAGTTTGTAAATTAGATAAACAGAATTTCTATAAGGGTATTTTTAAATATGTATAAAATGTGATTAAAAGTGAAAAGCTAGGATTAAGTAATTTGAGATTAGACAAAAAAGATTAGACAAAATATTGAAATATAAATAGCAGAATCAGAATGTGATTACCAACAAATATACATTAAATGCTTGAAAGATCATGATTGATAAAAGTGCATATTGAAATAGTGAATAATGAAAAAAGGAAGGATCACATCTTTGAATATTAGAATGATAGGAGAAGGGAGAAAAAGGACTAAAACAGAGGTAGAAATAAGAGTGGAAAAATTGTAAAAACAGATGTTAAGATGATACAACATATGGCAGAACTATGAGAAGGTTTAGAATCGAAGGATACAATAATAATACAATAGTAGAAGGGACCTTGGAGGTCTTCTAGTCCAAACCCCTGCCTAGGCAGGAAACCCTATACCGTTCCAGACAAATGGCTATCCAACATCTTCTTAAAGACTTCCAGTGTTGGGGCATTCACAACTTCTGGAGGCAAGCTGTTCCACTGATTAATTGTTCTAACTGTCAGGAAGTTTCTCTTCAGTTCTAAATTGCTTCTCTCCTTGATTATGATAGTAGAAGTTATGTATTAGTAAAACTAAAAATGAAAATGAAATGTAATTATTACGAATAATACTATTATGTTTATTTGTATTGAACTATAAGATACGCAGGAATCAAACCATTCACCCAATAAGATGTATAAAACTAAAAAACTTTTTAAAAAAGAGAATATCAACCTTGCTATCAAAGAAAATGAAGCTTTGGATAGTGGGGGCCATACCATGTGCGCTAATCAAACAGGTGGTAAGGAAGTAGTAGAATTAAGGCACAAAATGGGTAATGTAGAAAGCTGACACAGGGTCAGTCAAAAAGGATTCAAATGGACTTCCGGTTCCGGCGGCTACGGCGACGGGCAAGAACTTTGCCCGCTCCCGCTCTTTGGTGGGCTTCCCCCGTCTTCGGGGGGGCACAGGACGCCCCGGAGAGGCGCCCTGCCGAAGGAGCGGCTCGTGGAAGGCTCTGGCACCGGCGGCGGCTGGTGGGGCCTTTTCCGCTTTGCTCCAGGCACCGGGGAGCAGTTTTGGAGGGCGCGCCTGCGTCTCGCACCATGCTGATCGGAGAACATAAAACTGAAGGAAGCAGCGGCGGTGCGGTGAGATGCTTCCTCTCTTCATCCCCTTACTTTTAAGTTGATGGACCTTTCAGTATTTTAAAAGTTAATCTTTCGGATTTATCCTTGGAGGAGTGGCTAGAGGGGAGGGGGATTTCCCCCCCCCTTGGACAAGCAGCTTGTAAAAATTCTGCTCTTGCCCCCAGGGGAAGGAGGAGGGGGGAGAGCCAACTAAGGATGCCTCACCCCAGTATAAGTGTTTTTCATGGGACTCAGTTCCAGAACTTATTGATGACCTGAGAACTTTTTGAACTTTTAAAATTTTTTCCTATGCCTCTGAGCCCAAAGCTGGCAGGGCAAGATGGCACACTTCCGTTGTCTTCATGAACTGTGAAACCTGACTCCACCTTTAAAATTCAGGCTTCCGGTCTTTGTCTCCGTGTCACCCAGAGGAATCTCTTGTGGATTGTTATTTCCTGAACTCTTTGGAGAAAAAACTTTCATCTATTGCTAGATTGACTAAAGAAACTCCCACCTGTTTGGATCCTCTGCCTTCTGGACTCATCTGCCTGCTCTACTTCTCCAGCTGCCCAGTCTCTACACTGACTGATCTCTTTGTTTCATAAACCATGTCTCCAAAAAGACCACCCCCTGGGAAACCTGGCTTTGCTACTTCTGCACCGACATCTGCAACATCCAGCCCTGCTACACAGTCAAAGATTACAGAACTGATGCAACCTAAGAGTACAGAGATGGATTTGCAACAGATGCTCCAGCAACTCATACAGGACCAGGAAGAAATTAAGAAACAATTAAAAGAAATGAAGGAAGAAATTAAAGAGAACCAAGTCCAAATTTATAAGAACTCACAGAGACTGGACCTGGTGGAGGGTGGGGTGGCGGAGGCGAGAGGGGGGGTAGAGGCTTTACAGAAGGGAAACAAAGAACTTGACATCCAACAAATGAAAACAGAGTTTGAGAGAATGTCCTTTTATCTTAGATTTCAAAATGTAATAGAAGCAGATGGGGAAAATATAAGGGACATTATGACTAATATTTTAGCTGAATACATACATAAAGATAAACAGCAGATGGAATGGGAGATAGATCTGGTTTATAGAGTGAATTCAGCATATGCCAGAACACACAATGTACCCAGGGAGGTTCATATTAAATTCCTTAGGAAAAGCACAAAAGATGAAATTCTGGGTGTACAAAGGGGGCAAACATTGACATATCATGACAGGGAGATAACCATCCTGAAGCAGATCCCCAAAAAAATTAGGGAGAAAAGGAAAAACTATTCGCAATTGACGAATAAACTATACCAGAAGGGGGTGTGGTTTAGATGGTTGATGCCTGAAGGTATGCTGATATTCTGGGAGGAGACAAGAATTAGAATCAATACACCCATAGAGGCACAGGCCTTTATGGAAAAAAATAAAGCGAACCTAGAAAAAACAGAAGACACCACAATGGTCACACAGGACACGGGAGGGGCCGGAGCTCTGCCAGCGGGGGGTGAAGGGGCAACACCGAGAAAGCTCAGATCACAAAAATGAATAAGAAAACCACAATGTTATAAACAGACCGAAAGTTATAATGAAATTATATCTAGACTTTATATCATAACTACATAAATTGATTGAAAACTATTTTTTCTAGAATTAATATGCTGACTTTTTATGATTATGTATTAATGTTTTATATTTAGATGTATTCTATGAGTTTGGAGGGAGGGGGCGTCTGCCACACTTGCAACTGCCAAAATTTGTAACCATTCCACTTACCCTTTTCCTTATAAATGTTTTTAAAAACCAATAAAACTTTTGAAAAAAAAAGGATTCAAATGTCTACACATCGACAAAGAAAGTATGAGGAATTAACCAGGTGAACTAGAAATTCAAGTAAATGAGGGCAGATATGACATTGTTGCCGTTAGGGAAATGGAACATACAGCTTGAGGGATTTAAATTATTTAAAAGAAACAGATTTAATAAACGAAGAGAGAGAGTTGCACTACATATAAGAAATAACTGAATCTCTACAGAAATACAGCACAACAATGATAAAAATCATCCTGAATGTACTTGGGTCAATATAAAAGAGGGGGGAAATATGACATTGCCATAGGTGTATACAATAGGCCACTCAACCAAGCACAGGAAATAGATGGACTTTTTGTTGGTCAGTTACAATACAATAGTAGAGTTGGAAGGGACCTTGGAGGCCTTCTAGTCCAACCCCCTGCCTAGGCAGGAAACCCTATACCGTTTCAGGCAAATGGCTATCCAACATCTTCTTAAAGACTTCCAGTGTTGGGGCATTCACAACTTCTGGAGGCAAGCTGTTCCACTGATTAATTGTTCTAACTGTCAGGAAATTTCTCCTCAGTTCTAAGTTGCTTCTGTCCTTGATTAGTTTCCACCCATTGCTTCTTGTTCTACCCTCAGGTGCCTTGGAAAATAGTTTGACTCCCTCTTCTTTGTGACAACCCCTGAGATATTGGAAGACTGCTATCATGTCTCCCCTAGTCCTTCTTTCTATTAAACTAGACATACCCAGTTCCTGCAACCGTTCCTCATATGTTTTAGTCTCCAGTCCCCTAATCATCTTTGTTGCTCTTCTCTGCACTCTTTCTAGAGTCTCCACATCTTTTTTACATCGTGGCGACCAGAACTGAATGCAGTATGTTAACTAAGGTATGTAGGAAGTTAACTAAGGTATGTAGGAAGCACATCACAATAGCAATGGGGGACTTTAACTACCCTGACATCAGTGGTAGGTTGCTAATTTCTTTACCACCAGTCCGGGCGCATACTCATGCGACGTTTCTATGCATGTGTGGAAGCATCTGGGTGGGTGGGCAGAGCCTCCCGCCACTGCTACTACCGGTTCGCCTGATCCAGGCCGAACTGGGAGCAACCCACCTCTGTTTGACAATCAACTGGGAGACAAACTCTGCACCAAGTGGAAAATCAACCAGGTTCCTGACAAACCTAGCAGACAACTTTGTCTCCCAAAAAGTAGAGGAAGGAACTAGGGGGTCAGCTATATTGAATTTAATTCTCACTAACAAAGATGAGATGATAGCAGGTGTTTAAGCTACAGGAACTTGTGTGGTGGTGGGGAGACTAATCATGCAGTATTGAAATTCAGCATTATGCAAGCATAAGCAATAGAACAAGTCAAATTAGAGTCTAGGATCTTAAGAGAGCTAATTTCAATAAAATTAGAGCTTGGGAAGGATTCCCTGGATAAGAATCCTCAAGGGGAAAACAACTCAAGAAGCTTGGGAAATTTTGGACTTCCGGTGGTGACGTGGAGGCGAGTGGGGGGAAGAAAGCAGGGCTCTGCTCTTCGAACCCCGATATACACGCCTGGAGGATCCCCCAGGGGGATACGCTGAGCTTGTAGGGTGAAGCGGAGAAGTAGGGATACCCCAGAACAAACGAGGCGGAAGGCGATCGCCCGTTACGACTGGGGATACCCTTTTTAACCCAGCGTGTAAACGTTCGCCGCTTGCTGCACTGAATGGTGGACCTGAAGCCTCGGCAAACCACCAAATAGAAGAAGGAAGGAAGAAAATTGAATCAACTTTTGCTACATTGTTGCAACGCCCGATACAAGTGAAAACAGCGGAGAGCTACAGGCTGGGAAAAGACGTACCTAAACTATAGAGGAGAACGGGCAAACAGGGAGACTCCAGAGATCTGGCGTGAAAACCCCATCAAAAAGGCCACTGAAAGAGGTGAGAGCGACACTTTAAAGTTTAAAAGGAGCCCGAACAGAAACGAGGGGAAAGAAATACGATCTGGCTGAGGCTACTGTGGACTCGGGTAGCAGGAGAAAGGAGACAGAAGGAGACTTTGAAAGATCGTGCTAGACCGGGGAACAGCAGCAGACAGCCATTAATTATAGAGCAACAAAGTATCAAGGCGGAAGAGAAAGCTGATGAAATCGCAACATTGTAACAACTTAGAAGAGCCGGAGTATCTGAGCAAAGTTGAAAGAAAGGACTTGAAAAGAACTTAAAAGAATTTAAAGAAGCTCTAAACTTAAAGAAACACAGAGGAAAAAGTGGTGAATGAACTGTCTATATCAGCGGTTCTCAAATAGTGGGGCGCGCCCCCCTGGGGGGGCGCGAGCCTCCGTAAAGGGGGGCGCGAAGGCTCCCTTTCCATCTGGGTGCAACGGCGGCGAAGGCGTGGGCGAGGCATAATATATGCCGCCTGGAAGTGGCAGCACTTCGGACTGTGGATTTTCATTGGAGCCGCGGGCTGGAGCTGTGCAAGAAGCCTGCTCGGGCGGGGGTGGGAGGGAGGGAAGCATGGGACCGCCCGTCTTCGCCACCGCGTAGCTCGCCTCCCCGCCAGCAGCTCCACCGCCAGCATTCCGTCTGGAAGCTCCACCGCAACAGCCGCTGTTGGGGAAGGGACAAAGGGGCGGCGGTCGCCCGATCTTGCCACCGCCACCCCTTCGCCCCTGGTAACGGCAACTGTTGTGCTGCTGCTTCCAGCTGGGATGCTGGAGGAGCTGCTGGCAGGGAGGGAGGGAAGAAGGGCAGAAGGGAGGTGGAAGGAAGGAAAGAAAAGCAGACACGCCGGAGGGAAAGAGGAAAGAAGGCAAGCAGGCAGGAAGGAGGCAGAAGGAAGGAGGGAAGAATGGAACTGGAAGGGAGGCAGGGAAGGAGGGAGGGAGAAAGGAAGGATAGGAGGATAGGGAAAGAGGAAAGAAGGCAGGCAGGCAGAAGGGAGGGAGGTGCAAGGAAGGAAGGAAGCATAGATAAGCAGGAGGGAAAGAAGGCAGGCAGGCAGGAGGAAAGAGGAAGGAGGGAACTGGAAGGGAGGCAGGGAAGGAGGGAGGGAGAAAGGAAGGATAGGACAATAGGGAAAGAGGAAAGAAGGCAGGCAGGCAGAAGGGAGGGAGGTGCAAGGAAGGAAGAAAGCATAGATAAGCAGGAGGGAAAGAAGGCAGGCAGGCAGGGGGAAAGAGGAAGGAGGGAACTGGAAGGGAGGCAGGAAGGAAGGGAAGGAGGAAGGGAGGGTGGAAGGAAGGATAGACAAGTAAGAGGGAAAGAGGAAAGAAAGCATGTGACTACGGTGGGAGACGAAGAAAGACCGGTGTGCTATGTTATGCAGAGGTGTACTTATAACAATTTTATAGACAAATGATACTATTTACAGTCGCGCGGGGGGGGGGGCGCGAAATGTTTTCTTCTTCCTAGGGGGGGCATGACAGAAAATAATTGAGAAGCACTGGTCTATATTAACTTTATACAATTGTTATAATCTTTATAATCAAATATTTAAATTAATCAATATTTAAGACAAATAGCGTTATTTATATATATATTTATTGCTACATTGCTATAACCATAAATAAGTAAGTGTGAATCCTGGTGGCAATTACTAGCTATATATGCCACAACCATTTAAATAAGTTTAAATTTAACATTATTAAGAAACAATCTAAGCATTTAAGTACTTAAATATAGCACTGTAAATGTTAAAATGAACAAATATTGAGACTCTCCCCAGTCCTCCCTCCCTGCCTATATAACCCCTTCTCCCAACACCTCTAGATATTATTGTATAATTATTATTATTATTATTATTATTATTATTATTATTATTATTATTATTATTATTATTATACTGTATTACTTAAAATTTATATAGTATACTAAGATTAATGCGGATATACTAAGACAAAAAAAAAAGAAGGTGGGGGGAAAGATTGAATGCCAGTTTGGGACAATATATACAAGATACTTTCAAAACAAGATAAAACTATAAGAGAAATGGCAAATATAACATCAACAGCACTTAGAAGTGGAAAAAAGATGAACATCAACCCTGCAATAAACCCAACAACAAGGGGTTTGCCGGCCCCCCCAACATCCAAAGGGCCAACAGAAGAAATGAATGAAACAGAAAAAACAAATGTGGGGTCGAATACTGAAAATATACAGACAGTGCTGCAAACCATTCAAGAAACTATGCTAAAATTCCAAGAAACAGCAACAAAAAACCATGATGAAATGAAAAAAGATATGAATGAAATGAAAATAGATATGAATGAAATGAAAGCAGAGATGTGTGAAATGAAAAATGAAGTCAAGAAAGATATACAGAAATTAGATGATAAAATGGAAACTATACAACAAGCTCTGGGAAAGAATGAACAATTAATAAAAGAAGTAGAAAAAAGAACAGAACAGACAGAAACAAAAATAAACCAGGTTGAACAACAAATGAAAGCATCAAATAAAAATCTAGAGGAATCGCTTATGCACATGGAGATGGACCGTGCAGCTTTCTACCTCCGCTTTCAGAATGTGACAGAGGTAAAAGGTGAAGACCTAACTACGATAATGTCTGGCTTAATTGCAGAAACTTTAAACACAGATAAGCAAGAGATCATAAATGAACTCGACGACATTTATAGAGTTACCACCAATTATGCGAGGAAACATCGACTACCCAGAGAAGTGCACATCAGGTTCGCGAGGAAAAAAGTAAGAGACATACTATATAAAATAACAAGAGAAGAACCGATGATGTACGAGGGGAAGGAGATACTAATATTAAAACAAATCCCACGAAGAGTGAGGGAACAGAGAAGAGACTACCAATTCTTGGCCACACAATTAATTAAGAGGGAGATACTATTTAGATGGTTAATACCAGAAGGGATGTTAGTAACATGGCAGGAGAAGAGAATTAAAATTGACAACCTTGAAAAAGCACAGGAATTATACGAGCAATTAATGTATCCAGAAGAGAAACAAAACACAGAAGAGGAAATAGAATATAGAAGAAGGGAAGAAAGACAACAAAAGGCAAGGGAGGGAAGACAGGGAGGACGTAGCAGGGAAGAGGAAGAACAACAGAAAGAAGAAGAAGTAAGACAAAAAACAAGAAGTCAAAAAGAAACTAGAGACAAACAAAAATAAGGACAAGTAGAGATCTAGGAAAATGGAGGAAGAAATCCAACTACTATCTGTAAATGTCAATGGTTTAAATTCACTAACAAAAAGAAAACACATCTGGGCAAAATTAATAAAACAAAAAGCAGACATAATATGTCTACAGGAAACACATATCAAACAACAAGACATAAAATACTTAGAATGTCCGAAATTGGGGAAATTATATACAGCATCGGCAGAAGAAAAAAGAAAAGGATTAGCAATTTATGTTAAAGAGAGAATAAAGACAAGCTTAATCTATGCAGATCCAAGGGGAAGAATATTAATTTTAGAGATATGGATAAACCAAAAACCAATATTGCTGGTAGCAATTTATGCCCCAAACGAAGACCAGAAAAATTTCTATAAAAAATTACATGAAAAAATCAGAGAAATTGGAGGGGAAAACATCTGTATAATAGGAGACTATAATGCCATAGTAGATAGCAAAATAGACTATGTAAGTGACAAAAAAAACAAAAACAAAAAAAAAGTATTACCAACAACGTGTATGGAGATGATGGAAGAGCTAAATCTAATAGACATCTGGAGAAAAATGGAACCAAATAAAAAACAATGTACCTTTTACTCAAATCCACACCAATCTTGGTCACGGATTGACATGGCATGGATGAATAAGGAAATCGGGGCAGAAGTATATAAAATTGAAATACTACCAAACACCTGGGCAGACCATAACCCCATTAAAATAATCTGGAAAGGGGGAAAAAAACTTGACGAAGATGGACATTAAACCTGCAAATATTAAAAGAAAAAGAATTTATCCAAAAGTGTAAGAGTGAGTTGGGACTATTTCTTAAAGAAAACACAAAAGAACAGACATCAATACAAAACCTATGGGATACCATGAAAGCCTACATACGAGGAATCATTATAGCTTATTCAACAAAAAGAAATAAAGAAAAATGGGCACAACAGAAAGCATTAGAGAAGGAAATTGAGAACCTAGAAAAAGAACTCCAAAACAAACCACAAAGTGACAAAATTAGAAAAGATTGGATGCTAGCGAAACACAAATTAAACATACTAGTCCAGGAAGAAATAGTAAAACACTTAAAACTAACGAAACAAAAATTTTTTTGAACAAGCAAATAAACCAGGAAGGTGGTTATCTTATAGATTGAGAAAAGAAAGAGAAAAAAGACTAATATATCAACTCCAAGAGGAAACGGGTGAATTACAACACACAATGGAAGGGAAAAAAAAGATTGTACATAAATATTTCGAGAAGTTATACAAGGGGGAACAAGTAGATGACAAACAAATACAAGAATATTTGAACAAAGAAGAACCCCCAGTAATACCGGAAGAGATGAAAGAAATGCTAACGAAACAAATAACAAATATTGAACTGAAACAGGCAATTCAAAAACAGAAAAATAATAAAACACCAGGTCCAGATGGATTCCCAGCAGAATGGTACAAAACGATAAACGATCTGAATGAATCAATAGAACCCCTAATGTTGGAGATGTACAACGAAACATTGACGAAAGCAAAAATACCAAACACATGGAGGGAAGCATACATTACGTTAATATATAAAGAAGGTACAGACCACAACCAAATTCAAAATTACAGGCCAATCTCGTTGCTGAATGTGGACTACAAAATATTTGCAACAATAATAGCGGAGAGACTAAAAAGATTACTAAATGATTACATACACCCAGATCAAAATGGATTTCTCCCAACAAGACAAATTAGAAATAATACCAGAATAATTGCTAATATCTTGGAGTACTATGAGGTGCATACAGAGAAACAAGTGGCACTTGTATTCCTGGATGCACAGAAGGCATTCGATAATTTAAATTGGCAATACATGAAACAACAAATTTAAAATATGAATTTAGGAAATAAATTTGAAAAATTAATAGAAACAATATACTCCACCCAAAAGGCAAGCATACTATTGAATGGGGAGAATACAGAGTCTTTTGATATAACGAAAGGAGTGAGACAAGGTTGCCCACTATCACCTCTGCTTTTTATTCTGACGCTAGAAAGCCTTCTGATACGAATTAGAAAAAACCAGGAAATAAGAGGAACCAAAACTAAAAAGGAAGAATACAAAATACAGGCCTTTGCAGATGACTTAGTATTTATCATAGAAGATCCATTAGAAACAGGGAACAGGTTAATGCAAGAACTAGAAAAATATGGAGATGTGGCAGGACTAAAAATTAATAGAGAAAAGACTAAAATAATAACCAAAAATCTGAAGGAAAAACAGAACAAAGAATTAGAAAAAACAATAGGACTCCAGGTAGTAAAGAAAGTCAAATATTTAGGAATATGGCTAACTGCAAAGTGCTCAACCATAAAAGAAAATAATTACACAAAATTAGTGCAACAAATAAAAAAAGACCTAGAATTATGGGGGAAACTACAACTATCGCTATTAGGGAAAATAGCAACTATAAAAATGAACATACTACCAAGAGTCCTATATCTATTTCAAACGATCCCCATAAAACTAGAGAAAACTTTTTTTACTGAATTGAATAAAATAATACTAAAATTCATCTGGCAAGGGAAAAAAGCTAGGATAAAACTGAAAGCATTACAGGACGATAGAAGCAGAGGTGGTATGGGACTACCTGACTGGGAACTCTACTACAATGCAGCAGCACTAATTTGGATTAAAGATTGGATAAATCTAAAAAACAAAAGAATATTAGCAATAGAAGGCCACGACCTACAAACAGGATGGCACTTTTTCTTATGGGAAGAGAGTAAAAAGAAGCAAAAATATTTCCATAGACATTACATTAGAGAAGCATTAATTCAAGTCTGGAATAAAATTAAAGCAAAACACTATATGAAAATACCGGCATGGCTTTCCACCATGGAAGCCATGATACACCCCAATACGCTAGATTTATCAAAAATGGTTAGATATAGTGAAATATTAGATAACCAGGGGAATTTGAAAACGAACCAAGAACTAAAAGAGAATAATATCAATATAGATTGGTGGCCATACCTCCAATTACAATCAAGATATAAAAAAGATATAAAAGAATATGGAATATATACGGAATTGCAACAAATAGACAAAATCTTAACTGGCCCAGAAAACAAATTTATAACGAAAATGTATAAATATTTGTTAGAAATAAACTTAGAAGAAGAAATAGTTAAAGGATGTATGATAGCATGGGCCAAAAATTTTGGTTATAACATAGATCTAGCGGATTGGGAAAAAATTTGGAATATAATACAATACAATACAATACAATAGTAGAGTTGGAAGGGACCTTGGAGGTCTTCTAGTCCAACCCCCTGCCTAGGCAGGAAACCCTATACCGTTTCAGACAAATAGCTATCCAACATCTTCTTAAAGACTTCCAGTGTTGGGGCATTCACAACTTCTGGAGGCAAGCTGTTCCACTGATTAATTGTTCTCACTGTCAGGAAATTTCTCCTCAGTTCTAAGTTGCTTCTCTCCTTGATTAGTTTCCACCCATTGCTTCTTGTTCTACCCTCAGGTGCTTTGGAGAATAGTTTGACTCCCTCTTCTTTGTGGCAACCTCTGAGATATTGGAATAATGCTATCATGTCTCCCCTAGTCCTTCTTTCTCTTAAGCTAAACATACCCAGTTCCTGCAACCGTTCTTCATATGTTTTAGTCTCCAGTCCCCTAATCATCTTTGTTGCTCTTCTCTGCACTCTTTCTAGAGTCTCCACATCTTTTTTACATCGTGGCGACCAGAACTGAATGCAGTATTCCAAGTGTGGCCTTACCAAGGCATTATAAAGTGGTATTAACACTTCACGTGATCTTGATTCTATCCCTCTGTTGATGCAGCCTAGAACTGTGTTGGCTTTTTTGGCAGCTGCTGCACACTGCTGGCTCATATTTAAATGGTTGTCCACTAGGACTCCAAGATCCCTTTCACAGTTACTACTACTGAGTAAGGTATCACCTATACTGTACCTGTGCATTCCGTTTTTGTTGCCTAAATGTAGAACCTTACTCTTTTCACCATTGAATTTCATTTTATTAGATAGTGCCCAATGTTCAAGTTTGTCAAGATCCTTCTGTATCTTAAGCCTATCTTCTGGAGTGTTGGCTATTCCTGCCAGCTTGGTATCATCTGCAAATTTGATGAGTTCCCCATTTATTCCCTCATCCAAATCATTGATGAAGATGTTGAAGAGTACTGGGCCTAAAACAGAGCCTTGGGGTACTCCACTGCATACTTCCCTCCATGTAGATGCAGTTCCATTGAGAACTACACGTTGAGTGCGGTTGGTCAGCCAGTTACCAATCCATCTGGTGGTGATGCTGTCTAACCCACATTCTTCTACTTTATCTAGTAGTATAAATTATAAATTAATGAGATCAGCGACACTGAAAGATAATATATATAAAATGTTTTATCATTGGCACCTACCACCAACAAGATTAGCAAAAATGTACCCAACACTGAAATCGATATGCTGGAAATGTAAAAAAGAAGAAGGGACCTACTACCACATGTGGTGGACATGCCCGGAATCGCAAAAATACTGGAAAAGAATCTGGAAGTGGGCACAAGAAATTACGGGGGAACAAGTAAAGTATAAACCCGAAACCCTTTTATTAGGAATAATTAAAGGGAACTATACAAAAAAAATTAAATATTTACTAACACATATATTAACTATAGCTAGAATTGCCTTCGCCCAATGCTGGAAGCAAAACAATACACCGCCAGACGAATTAGTGATAAAAAAAACTTTGGAGTGCGCAGAGATGGACAAACTAACTCAAAAATTACAGGACAAAGAAGAATCGGAATACTACGAAATTTGGAATAAGTGGTATGAATGGTTGGATAATAAGAAAAACATTTAAGCCGAAAACAATATACATAAATAAACATAGAACTGTATATAAAAATAGGTAAATATGTTAAATATCATAAAAATGTATAGATAAAATGACATAAGGATTGTAATATATGGTAAAGAGAGGAAAACATACATAGATACGACGATGTAACATTGTACAAACTGTTGATATAAAGAGTGTAATATGTGATAAAAAGACAAAAACAATAAAAAATTATTCAAAAAAAAAAAAGAAGCTTGGGAAATTTTGAAAAGTAAGATTATAAAAGGCCAATCTAGTACAATACCAATGAAGAAGAAAAATAACTCTCAAAAGAAACCAGCATGCTGCATAAAGAACTCTCTGACAAATTGAAAGACAAAAAAGATAAGTACAAAAAGTGGAAAGAGGAGCACATAACTAAGGCAGAATATCAGCAAATAGCCTGAACCTGCAAAGTTGAAGTGAGGAAAGCTAAAGCTCACAATGAAGTAAGGCTTGCAACCAAAGTTAAAAATAACAAAGAAACTGTATTTCAACGTGTAAAAGACAAGAAAAAAGTCAAGGAAACGATTGCCAAAAATGGCAAGAAGGTGACAAGCAACAGGGAGAAAGCAGAACTGCTTAACTTGTTCTTTGCATCTGTCTTTACACAAAAGGAAAAATAGTCCAACCAATCAAAAACACTAACGTGAAAAACAGATTAGGAACTCAAGTTAAAATAAGGAAGAAAATTGTAAGTGAGCACCTGTCCAACCTACATGAGTTCAAACCACCAGGACCAGATGGATTACACCCCAAGGTTCTGAAGGAACTGGCAGATGTGATCTCAGAACCACTGAGCTATATCTTTCAAAGGTCCTGGAGCACCTGGGAACTGCCAGAGGACTGGAAAAGAGCTGATCTGGTTTCCATCTTCAAAAAAGGGGAAAAAACAGATTCAGGAAACTACAGACCTATCAGCCTGACGATAGGAAGATTCTGGGAAAGATAATCCAGCCATAAATCTGCAAACATTAAGAGGCAAAGAAAGTCATAATGAAAAGCCAACATGGGTTTGTCAAAAACAGGTCAAGCAAGACAACTTTGATTGCTAGAAGACCTCCAAGGTCCCTCCCAACTCTGTTATTCTGTTCTCTTCTTTTAGTCCAATCCCCCGAAAACCTGATACCGTTTTAGACAAATGGCTGTCCAGTCCCTTCTTAAAAATCTCCAGTGATGGAGACCCTCAGACTCTGGAGGGGAGCCCTTCCGCTGATTGATTGTCCTCACTAGCATGACAATGCTCTGTAGATCTGTCTCTGGGGAGCTTCCTTCCTTCCATCCACCTTCCTTAGTTCTTTCCTTCCTTCCTTCACTTCATCCCTCTCTCTGTCTCCTCCTCCTCCTCCTCATCTCGTTCCTTCTTTCCTTTCCTTCCTCCCCTTTCCTTCTTATTCCTATCACCTTCTTTCCTTCTTTCTTTGCTTCCTTCCACCCCTCTCTCTTTCTCCTTCCTTCCTTCCTTCCTTCCCTGCCTCCCTCCCCAAGAGGGGACGAGTGGAGGGCGAAGGAGCAACCGGCTACGGGTGGCCAGGGACCCCCCCCCTTTGGACGCAGGACGGAAGACCATGAGGAGAGGCCAGAATGAGGGGACGAGGGGAGGGCGAGAGGTTGGCAGAGCCACGAGCGGCGGTGGTTGTCCCAGGCAGGGGCGGGGCAGGGGCGGGGGCGGTGTGGGTAAAAGGGAAGCGGTGGGGGGTGCGGGGCCAGAGGGGATCGGGCCATGGAGGTGGCGGGGGCGCTGGGTGCAGGCATGGCGCTGCTGCTGGGGCTCTACGCGCTGATTTACTACAACTTCGTGGCGGCCACACGGTGCCGGAACGCGGTCAGCCTGCGGGGCAAGACGGTGCTCATCACAGGTCAGCTGGGGGGGGGGGGCGGTGGGGGCAGTGCCTTTCTTTCTTCCTTCCTTCCTTTTTTTCCTTTCTCTCTTTTTTTTCCCCTTCTCTCTCTTCCTTCCATAAGCCCCCCTCCCACCTCAGGGGCTCCGCGCAAAAGTCCCGGAGCAAAAGCGCAGCGCGAAGGTCCCAGAGAGACGCCAGTGGAAAGTCGACCCCAACCCAGGTTTCTCCGCGGAGTTTCTGCCCCATCCTGGTCCAGCTTGACCCAAAGGCGCTTCAGGCGCAACCGAGAAAGTTCAGCCCCAAAAAGCCCCTCGGGAACAAAGCAGGTCAGGGCTGACCCGGGAGGCTCCGCACATGCCGGCCGTCCCCGAGGCTTCCTCGGACCTCGGCCAGGGAGGAAGGAAGGGAGGGAGGGAGGAAGGGGTGCGGAAGAGCAGGGGGGAAAGTAGGGCTGGGCTGCCGGAGACCCGCGCTTGGACCAGCCAGGGGGAGCCTCGGAAGGACGACCAGAACAAGAGAGTCCGAAGGGACCTTTGAGGTCCTCTAGTCCAACCCTCCTGCTCCAGCAGGAGACCCTATACCAGGGTTATCCAATCTGTGTGGGGAGGGGGAATTCGGGGAGCTGAAGTCCACAAGTCTTAAAGTTCCCAAGTTGGACACTCTGACTCTTCCAGACAAATGGCGTCCAGTGTCTTCTTTAAAAGCCTCCAGTGATGAAGCACCCAGGACTTCTGGTGGCCAGCTGTTCCACTGACTAATTGTTTTCACTGTCAGGAAGTTTCTCTTTAGTTCAAGGTTGCTCCTCTCCTTGATTGGTTTGATTGGATTCTTGTCCTGCCTTCAGGGACTTTGGGGAATAGCCAGACCGGCTTTTCAGGCTGCCTGGGGCTCATGGGGCAAGGGTCACTTCTCTTAGTCCCTGGCTCTGCTTCGGCTGCCCCACAGGCTGCAGTCCTGTCTCCTTCCCCCCCCCCCCCCCCCCCCCCCCCGCCACGGAGAGAAGCTGGGAGCAATTCAGGGAAGAAGCCAAACATGCAGAAAAGCCCATTCAGTCCTGGAAGGGAGATGGGAGGAGCTGGGAAGGCTAGGAAATTGGACACCGTTTAACATTGATGCTAAGAGGTAGGACTGGAACTCAGTCGATGGGAGATAGGTGATGTCGTAACCACGCCAGGGATAAAACACCCAGACACAAACTGAGCCACATGGTATATGTAGTCCAGTGCAGTGAGCCATGTGGGGATCTGTACACTGGCGAAACAAAGCCACCACTTCATAAACGCATGGCACAACGTAGCAGAACAAACACATCAGCACAAGACTCGGCACTTCCAACTGCATTTAAAGGACAAAATCCCTCTTTTGAAGACAGCCAAGTCCACCTTTTGGACAGAGAGGACTGCTGCTTTGAAAGAGGGGTCCAAGAGGCCCCTCTATGTGAAATTTGAACAGCCCTCTCTCAATGGAGGGGGAGGGAGGGATACAAACTCATCTATCTCCAGTCTACAACTCAGTCCTTTCAGCAGTTCCAAGAAGGACACAGAGAAACCTCAGGGTGACCTTAACAACCTCCTAAAAGAATACCAATGTCCAGCTGTCTGGAAGGAGTATAAATCCTTCCATTCCCCACCATCCAGTCAGAGCTGGAGAAGCTTCTTGGATGAGAAGCAAAACATCTTCAAAGAAAAAAAACAGAAAGTCCAATTCCCTCTTGAAAAAAGCACTTTTGGTACAACATGAATAGAATAAATAGAATAGAATAGCGGAGTTGGAAGGAGGTCTTCTAGTTCAACCCCCTGCCTAGGCAGGAAACCCTATACTGTTCCAGACAAATGGCTATCCAAAATCTTCTTAAAGACTTCCAGTGTTGGGGCATTCACAACTTCTGGAGGCAACTTCTGTTCCACCGATTAATTGTTCTCACTGTCAGGAAATTTCTCCTCAGTTCTAAGTTGCTTCTCTCCTTGATTAGTTTCCACCCATTGCTTCTTGTTCTACCCTCAGGTGCCTTGGAGAATAGTTTGACTCCCTCTTCTTTGTGGCAACCCCTGAGATATTGAAACATTGCTATCCTGTCTCCCCATGTCCTTCTTTTCATTAAACTAGACGTACCCAGTTCCTACAACCGTTCATCGTATGTTTTAGTCTCCAGTCCCCTAATCCTCTTTCTTGCTCTTCTCTGCACTCTTTCTGGATTCTCCGCATCTCTTTCACATCTGACAACCAGAACTGGATGCAAATATTCCATGCATGGCCTTACCAAGGCATTATAAACTGGTATTAACATGATCTTGTCAGATGATAGCAGGATTCCAATATTTACAAAGATGAGGGGGTTAATCTATTTTCCAAAGCACCAAAAGACAAGGCAAGAAACAATGGATGGAAACTAACTGAGGAGAAGCAACCTAGGACTAAGGAGAAACTTCCTAATGGTGAGAGCCGTCAGCCAATGGAACAGCTTGTCTTCAGAAGTTGTGGGTGGTCCATCACTGGAGGCTTTCAAAAAGAGACTGAACAACTGTTTGTCTGTAATGATATACAGTCTTCCCTGCTGAAGCAGAGGGTTGGTCTAGAAGACCTCCAAGGTGTCTTTTGAATGCAATGGAATAGAATCAGCAAGTAATAAGTCATAGGTCATAATCATGGCTACAATCATTAATCATAAGTTACAAACAACAATTGATAAATCGTAAGAAACCAATTTTTTTTCTGCAGTCCTAACTATCCGCTGAAGTCTGCACCTGTCCTGCGTGGCTGCTGTGCCAAACCAGAGAGTTATTGAGGTGCAAATGACAGGCTCCATAATAATTACTCTGCCGAACTGGATCACTAGATACTTGGGCTGTCTGAGCTTTGTGAGTTGGCGCAGGAAGAACATTCTTTGTTGTGCCTTTTTAGTGATGGCTCTAATGTTAGGTGTCCATTTCAAGTCCTTGGAGGTGGTGGAATCCAGGAGGTTGAAGGTCTCTACTGTTGATACAGGGTTGTCTAATATTGTAAGTGGAACACATGACACCAGGACACTGCAACTGTCATAAATACAAGGCAGTTTCCCTCATGTGACAATGGGGACGCAGGGATAGGTCACTATTAACTTGGCTTTGTTTGTGTCTTGCTAAGTATCTCTATTTGTCCCCGGATCAGACAGAGAAAGGAGGGTCTCTCATCCATGCCTTCATGATTGGCCTCAAGTTGTTTTGCAACTTTTGTTAATAAATTGACATCCTGCAGAGCCAGTGTTGGGAGACCTGCGCCATCTTCTGGTCTGACTGAAGAATTGCATTTTTTGAAATGCCTTTTCATTTTTAAATGTTTTATTATTAAACATATTTGCCACCCATCTTGCTACAAAGTGGCCCTTGAAAAGACCACAAGGACTCAAAGCATCTCAGCCAGGAATGCTGATCTGAACTTAAACCATCCCATGGATTGTTGTATGCCAGAATTGCATAAAACCTTATAACAGGAAAACAAGTCAGTGGCCGTGAATATTTTTGAATATGTTTGAAACCCTGTGGAAATTTTTTCCTGTGCTGTTGTACCTTCAAACAGTCACTAAATAAATGGTTGTAAGTCAAGGACTAACTGTATTAAACCTGAATAATTTTAACATATTCTTTATTGATGTAAGACTGCTCTGAAACAGTTGTGAAAATCTTACCCTGAACCAGGATTTCTCCACCTGTGCAATTTTAAGATGTTGCATTCTTTTAATTGTGGGAGTTGTAGTCCTCCCATCTTAAAATTTCCATGGTTGAGAAATACTGCCAGACAAATGCTTCACTTTGTAACACCACAAAAACTGCAGGCACAAAAATGCACCCACCCTCCTGCTGGGCGATCTTGGTGAATCCTTTCTCTGGCCTTTCCTAGGTGGAAATACTGGGATAGGGAAGGCCACAGCGGTGGATCTGGCCCGGAGAGGCGCCCGCGTCATTCTGGCCTGCCGCAACAAAGCGAGAGGAGAATCTGCCATGTACGACATCAGACAGGTAAAGTGCCTGTCGTGCGGTTCTCTCTGTTCCTCCGATTTCTTCTGCATCCAGGTGGTTTTTGATGGCTTTTATTCATCTACTTAGTGTACGGCACAGTGATGAATTCTGGATCCCGTCCAAACCGGTACTCTGCGAAGGGGCTGTCCACCATGGGCATGCGCGCTGTGCACACATGCACACCCACCGTGCACATGCACAAATCAACCGGTTGCCTTAAATACAGGAAAGGAATGTGGGCAGGCGGGCGAGCCCTCCAAAGCACCATTCCGGTACCCTGGCTGCTGCTTCAAGCAGCCACTGGTATGCCATCCTGATATGCAACACAGATGAAACACACTATACGTACAAATGCAAATGTGTGTTTAAATAAAGTGTCAACAAATACATGTATATCAAATCACTGGACAGTACAATAGGTGAGATAAAATATTAAGTTATTGTAAAACCATGATAAAATTCCCATAATTTGGTGCTACAGAGTCAGAATGGGATAGATGCTATATAGGTAATCCTCAACATGCAACATTCATTTAGTGGCTTTGCAAAGTTTGAAGGCACTTATGACCGCTTTTCACATTTATGACCATTGTAGCATCAATTTACAACAGTTCATTTAGTGACTGTTCAAAGCTTGAAGGCACTTATGACCGCTTTTCAGATTTATGACCATTACAGCATCCCGATGATCTCGGGATTAAAATTCAGATACTTGGCAACTGACTCACATTTATGACGGTTTCAGTATCCTGGAGTCATGCAATCACCTTTTGTGACCTGTGACAAATGAAGTCAATAGGGAAGCTGGATTCACTTAACAACCATGTTATTAACTTAACAATTGCAGTGATTCATTTAACAGCTGTGGGAAGAAAGATTGTAAAATAGGGCAAATCCACTTAACTGCTGTCTCCCTTAGCAAGATAAGTTTGGGGCTCAATTGTTAGTATAACTCAAGGACTACCTGTATATATAATAGGTGGACAATACAATAGACAAGATAAAATATTAGAGAAAAACCATAATAAAAACCTTCCGAGGTTGGTAAAATGAGGAGCCAGATGGTTGGGGCCAGTCGGCTGACTCTGTAAACCACTTAGAGAGGGCTGTCAAGCACTGTGAAGCAGGTATATATGTTTAAATGCTATTGCTAAATATAGAGTCTCAATGGATAGATGTTGTAATTCGATATTCAGTGTGTGTGTGTGTGTGTAAAATGGATGGATGGAAAAGATGATTGAGAGATGAAAGAGATAGATATGAAAGAGATAGGATAGATAGATAGATAGATAGATAGATAGATAGATAAACAGACAGACAGACATAGATATGAAAGAGAAAGATAGATTATAGATGTGAAAGAGAAAAATAGATTGATATGAAAAAGAAAGATAGATAGATATGAAAGAGAAAGAAAGAGAAAGAGAAAGAAAGATAGATATGAAAGAGAAAGAAAGAGAGAAGGATAGATAGATAGATAGATAGATAGATAGATAGATAGATGATTGATAGATAGATAGATGTGAAAGAGAAAGATAGATAGCTGAAAGAGAAAGAAAGATTGATATGAAAGAGAAAGAAAGAAAAGATAGATAGATATGAAAGAGAAAGATAGTAGTATAGTCTTTATTGTCATTGTACAATATAAATACAATGAAATTTGTGATGATAGGTGATACATAGACGGATAGTTACCCGTATTTCAAATGTGCATAAGTCTTTTTCATCATGAAGAAGAAAGAACACAAGATAGTTCAGCAACACAGGAACATCGTGAGGTAAATAAAAACAGCATCAGAGCCCACAGAAAAGAGGCGGGGAAAAAGGGAAACTCCCCCTTTTCACCCCTGCAGCCAATCATAGCTTAGATTGCCTCAGAGTGCTTAGAGTGCAGGAGCCAGCATTCTCCCAACCAATCAGCTGGCGCATTGTACATTTTACTGTTCCAGCTACTAAATTCAGTATCCGAACTGCTCAGATGCAGCCATTGCGGACTCTCGGCCATTCCCACCTGGCCTGGCCTGGTTCTATTGAAGGCCAGCCGCATTCCTGGAAGTGGTTCTGTTGGATCTGCGTCAGGCAGCTGTACAACATCTGTCCAAATGAAATCAGAGACACTGACAGAGCTTGTAGTTTTATATACAGTAAATGAATAGGTTTAACATCTAGATCTACAGCAGACAAGATAGTCAGCAACACAGGAACATCGTGAGGTAAATATAAACAGCATTCAGAGCCCACAAAAAAAAGGGAAACTCCCTCTTTACACCCACAGCAGCCAATCATAGCTTTTTCCTCTGCAAATATAAACCCTTCCCTTCCCCTCCACCCAGTAAGAGCTGAAGAAGCTTCTTGGATGAAAAGAGAAACGTCTTTGGGCCAACCAGGACCTGTTGGACGGAGAATCTCTACAGACCTTGGAGGTCTCCTAGTCCAAGCCCTGCTCGAGCAGGAGACCCCAAAACATTCCCTTCTTTAAAACCTCTGGTGGCAAACAGTTCCACTGGTTAATTGTCCTCACTGTCAGGAAATCCTCCTGAGTTCCAGCTTACTTCCCTCTGTTAAAAGAAATGTCCTTCTGGGTTCGGCTCCAAGTGGGGAAAAAGACACTGGAGACATGGAGGCTGCTTGGAAAGATGGTTTTAATGGTGGACAGGATCACGTGGCTTGCGCTCCGGAACAGAAAAGGTGATCACATGCTTGGTCAGTTCCCATCCGTTGCTTCTTTCCCTGCCTTCAAGGGCTTTGCGGAATAAGTTGAGCCCCTCTTCTTTGGGGCAGCCCCTTAATTAAGCAAATCACTCCAGCTGTTTTGTCAATCATGTGGTTGTTGTGTGAACCCGGCTTCCCCCATTGACTTGGTTTGTCACAATCCTCTTGAGATGATGATCACATGACTTTCATGACACACCACCATGGTAAATATTTGCTGGTTGCCAAGTGTCTGAATTTTGATCACGTGACCCCTGGGGATGATGCAATGGTCATAAGTGTGAGGTCCAGTCGTAAATCTCTTTTTCAGTACATTTTGTAACTGAATGGTCCCTAAATGAATGCTTGTAAGTCAAGGATTGCCTGCATTGTTTTATTACGCACCACCCAGAGAGATTGACGGGAGGTGAGCAGACCTAGGCAGCAGGTGAGTAAGTCAGGATCCCCCTTGGAAGCCGTACTCGATCCCGAGGCTCAGGATTCCTTCCTCTCCTTTTTCAGGAAAGTGGGAACTCGGAGGTGATCCTGATGATCCTTGATCTGGGCAGCCTGGACTCCGTGCGAGCTTTTGCGCAGACCTTCTTAGAATCGGAGCCCCGTCTGGACATCCTCATCAACAACGCAGGTGGGGACAAAGCAGACTCTCCCCAGGGTCTCCGGGCGAGGAAGGGGGAAGATGGTGGCCTTCTCCAGGATTTCCTGTTCCTTCGGGGATTTGTTCATAACTCAAGGAGCAGCTCTTTTTGGTTTTCGTTTTTTATATAATGCCTTTTTATTTTTACGAGTTACTCAAGGCATCAAACAGATGCAAAACTCTTTCCTCTTCCTATTTTCCTCACAACAACAACCCTTTGAGGGAGTTGGGCAGAGAGACAGATTGGGCCAAGTCACCCAGCTGGCTTTTGTGCCTAAGTCAGGACCAGAACTCCCCATCTGCTGGTTATTGGCCAAATGTCTCCCAGGTGGCCTTCATGCCTAAGGCAGGATTTGAACTCATAGCCTCCTGCTTTCTAGGCTTCACTATAAATCAAACTGACTTAGCTGACATAAACATTCTGTTGCCTTAACCCAGAGGTGGGTTTCAGCCCGTCCTCTCCGGTACGCGCATACCAGTTGAAAGAATTTAGTGTGCCTTCCCATACCGGGGCTTCCAGAGGCCCGGTACTGGAACAGTCCCTCCCCGGCCTCCCTCCCGCCCACCAGCAGAAGCCTTCTGGGAGGTTTTGGCTGGCACGCGCACAGAGGCAGGGTGGGAAATCGCAGTGGGAGGAAATCGCATGGATTCCCCACCCCCTTCATTGAAACGAGGCGGCTGTCAGAGGAGAGAGCAGCGCGCACCTGTGGACTTGTCCAAAAAATCCTCCCCTCCTGTTCCTTCTTCTGCTGTTTGAACAAGCTACGCGGATCGTGCTCCCTTGTCTTTGACAGCCACCTAGTTTCCAATTGGGGGGGGGGGAAGAAATCCATCTTTTTCATCCCTCTCCATGGATCTCTGCCCCAATTAGAAACAAGGCGGCTGTGAAAGACAAGACAGCGTGCCCCGCGCGGCATGTACAAACAGAAAAATAAGGAACAGGAAAGGGGTTCCACGCGGGGCTTTCAAACAGCCGAACTCCCCTCCTGTTCCTTCTTCTGCTGTTTGTACATGCTCTGCGAGTCACGCTCCTTGTCTTTCACAGCCGCCTCGTTTCCAATTGGGTGGGGATCCATGGAGAGGGATGGAAAAGATGGATTTCTTCCCCCCCTCAATTGGAAACGAGGCAGCTGTCAGAGACAAGAGGGCAGCGCACACCACGTGGGCTTGTGCAGCAGCAGAAGAAGGAGCAGGAGACGAGGATTCAGCTGTTGCACAAGCCCACAGGCACATGCTGCCCTCTTCTCTCTGATAGCCGCCTGGTTAAAAAGCCATCCTCCGCGGCGTTTTTCCCTGGGGGAGCTCCGCAAAACATTCCAAGACCAATGCCACCACATCTGTCCTCTTCGGGGATAGGTCCTCTTCAGAAGGTGTCCCTCGCGTTCCTTGTCTTCCGGGTGCGGCCCCACATCATGGAAAAGATAGGCGGGTGCATGCCCCGCACAATTAAGGCCCAGAGAGGGAAGCCTCTGCACAAGCCCGGCTGAATGAGAACAAGTTCCCGCCCTTACGAAGGATCCAGGATGAGGGACGGACCTGGCTGCCCCATTGCCTCTGGCTTCCCTCTGAGAGTCTCCGCTCTCCGGGGCTGTAATTGTGCAGTGTGTGTGCACACGCCTATGTTTTCCACAGGGGGTCGCAGGTGGGCTCCGGAGTCGCTCCACGCCCCCAGGGAAAAACAATGCTGCCAGATAATTTTAACCATATATTTTGGTCCTATGACTGAAGAATGCTGCAAAATACCATAAATACAGGCCAGTTGTTGAGTGTTTCAAATGTGATTACGCAGAAGCAAAAAACAAGATGGCAGCACCTACAATGCCGCCCGGAGAACTGGTTCAGGGGTGTGGCAGGCCTGGGTCACTGCTAGTTCCAGCAACCCAGGCCTCCAAACCACTACCGGTTTGCCCGAACCGGTAGGAACCCACCACTGCTTTTGGGTATCTGTTGCAAATTCGGATGATCAGGAAATGATCCATTGTAACCCAAGTGTCGACCCTGAAGCTGAAATATATCTAGCCATGTTTTATCATAGTTTATTTCCTACTCTTTCTCCAAGCTTTTTCTTGGTATTCTGTAAGGAGATCAAAGGAGGCTTCACGCTCGCCACATTCTAGCAGGAGGAAGGGGGGGTTGCAGAGATGGGTGGGGCGGGGGTTATGGCTAGGCAGCCTTCTTTCCCCTGGGAACTGAGAAGGTGCCTGCAGTTGGCTGAAGGTGGAGTGTGGAGTCACTGGACGGTTGGACTGTGAGCTGATGGGAGAATGTGACTCGGAGGGAAGTTTCCAACTTTTGCTTTTCACTGGGTGTAATTCTGGGGTTTGGTCAGAGCCAGAATTAAATCAAGACCTCTGTTCCTAATAAAGAGATTTTGATAAAATACGGAAGCCTTGGAATTTTCATTCTGGGGACTTATTACTTGGAAGTGGAACCTTGTCACCAAGGACTACCTGTAATCTGCTTATTTATCTGGTAGGAGTCTTTCAGCATGGCCAAACTGCCGATGGCTTTGACCAGGCCTTCCAGGTCAACCACTTGGCCCACTTCCTGCTGACCCACCTGCTCCTGGACCGGCTGAAGCGCTGCGCCCCGAGCCGGATCGTAATTCTGGCCTCAAGTGCGCACTCCTCTGGGAAGATTGACTTTCAGTCCACCAACAAACCGAACAAGTGGATGATGAAGGGGGCAGAATCCTACTGCAACAGCAAACTAGCCAACATTCTCCACGCGAGAGAGCTGGCCAAGCGGCTGGAAGGAACCAACGTCACCTGCTACGCGGTTCATCCAGGTGAGTGGGAGTCCGGCTCCATGGAATCCCCCCAGGCATTTCTCTCCCACTGGGAGCTCCCTCGACCCCTCTGCAGACCCACCCCGGGAGTTTCCTCCATCGATCTCAGCTGGGGAGGGAGGCGTCTCCCACCATCCAAAGTCCAGAATCCTAGAATCTTATTGTGGAAGGGCCGTTGGAGGTCTTCTAGTCCAACCCCCTGCCCAAGACAGGGATGAGATTTGGCCCAGTCTCTTATTCCTCTTCTGCATTTTCCGCTCCTTCTGTCCCCCTTCTTCACCGCCTCTTCCTCCTTCTCCTTCTCTTATTCTTCCCCTCCTTCTCTTACATCTCCTCCTCCTCTCTGCAAACCCCCTCCCTTTTAGCACTGATGATGCTACCTAGTTGAGTAATGAAATGTCTGCAAGAAACATGTTGCCCAAAGAGTGTCATGGTTGCCGGTAGGAAACAGTTATTATGCATTTGGGATCTCCCCACCATCCATCTCTGTTCTCTCTGCCTTCGATTTCAGGAGTGGTTAAAACCGAAATTACTCGCTCCCATCCCTGGTGGACACTTTGGTTGGTTTGGTCCGCCAAACTGTTCGTCCGAAATAGTGAAGCTGGGGCTCAGACCTCCATCTACTGCGCCACCGAGGAGGGCATCGAGAGGCTGAGTGGGCGGTATTTCGTGGACTGCCGGCCGAAGGTGCCCAGTCCACTGGCCTGTGATGACCAGCTGGCCAAGAAGCTCTGGGAATTCAGCGAGAGGCTGCTGGGACTGACCAGCTAAATATTTCCACTTTAAATTTGACTCCTTAATTTTTCTGAGGTGAAGGCAGGAAAAAAATCACATGGAATAGCAGACACAAAATCACCCCAAAATCACATTAGATACCTCTACAATTAGTCCAGGGCTGAAAAGCCAACACAGTTCTAGGCTGCCTAAAGTGTGGGATAGAATCAAGATCATGTGAAGTATTAATACCACTTTATAATGCCTTGGTAAGGCCACACTTGGAATACTGCATCCAGGTTTGGTCGCCACGATGTAAAAAAAGAGGTGGAGACTCTGGAAAGAGTGCAGAGAAGAGCAACCAAGATGATTAAGGGACTGGAGAAGGCTAAATCATATGAAGAACAGTTGCAGGAACTGGGATTGTCTAATGAAGAGAAGGACGAGGGATGACACGATAGCAGTCTTCCAATACTTGAGGGGTTATCAGAGAGAATGGGGGAAGCATCTGAAGGCAAGACAAGGAGCAGGAGGAGGCTGTGAGATCCTTGGTGCTCTCTGAGCATGGCTGATTGGGCAATTTTGGAAGCTGAATCCATATCTTAAGGTTCCCAAGGTTAGGGACCCCAAAATTTCAGGGTAGACCAAAGTGGTTTATGTAAGAGGCCAGGAGATGCCAACTGGATTAATCCATAGCGATGCTGGGGTGGTACCTGATCCAAATATTCCTTTAAATCACGTCCTTTTGTTCTTCAGTAGAAAACGAGCATTCCTGCTAATCCAGTAGTCTAAGTGAATACTTTTCACCCTAAATAAATAAAATTATTTTCATCCTGCATTATTTTCACGCTGAATTATTAAAAATGATGAAAGGATGGAGGAAAGATTCGTTCAGAAAGGTTGAGCTAAGTCTTTCTCTCCCTGGGAATGGAGGATCCTGGCAGCCGGAAAGCTGGTTATCGTGGCCTGGAACGGGGGCAGGATTGTCCCTGTGCCATCCAAGGCTCTGGAATGGCTGGGGTGGGGGCAGGGGGTGCCTGCTGCTATGCCCCCCCCCTTGAGGACTGCTGATGCTATCCGTGGGCAACCTGGTTTTCTGCCATACGGAAGCCAGAAAAGAATAAAAGAGCAGGAATAACTTTCCCACAATTGCTCCACAATTTACACCCACATCTTCTAACCAACTCGGGGAAAGGACAGAAAAGTCATTCTTTAATATTCTTCATGTGAAGGTAGAGGGAGTCCTCGCTTTATGACCTTTCGTTTAGTGACCGTTGAAGTTACAACGGCACTGAAAAAAGTGACTTATGACAGTTTTTCACAGTTACGATCGTTGTAACATCCACACAGTCATGTGACGCTTGGCAATTGACTTATATTTGCGACGGTTGCAGTGTCCTGGGGTCACGTGATCCCCTTTTGCGGCCTCCTGACAAAACCAGAAAACCAGATTCACTTAACAACCATGTGACTACCGTAACAATTGCAGTGATTCACTTAACAACTATAGCAAGAAAGGTAGTAAAACGGGGCAAAACTCACTTAACAACTGCCTTGCTCAGCAATGGAAATTTTGGGTTTAACTGTGGTCGTACGTCGAGGACTACATATAATTTTCTTCATTGGAATGTATTAGCCCCCCAGTTGTGTATTCTCATGTGCACAACAACACACACACGCACGCACACTATTTTAACCAAGTCAGGGAACAGACCGAAGATCATTACGTAATATTTCCTATTTGAATCTATTAGCCACCCAATGATAATGGATTCAGGTGTAAAATGAAGCATGCAGATGTATACGCAAACACACACACTCCCTTTGCATCATCGCTCACTCACTTCAACGTTGGGTCTTATTTAGAAGTTGCCGCAAGGCTGCCAGATGAGCAACGGATGTTGTGCGAAGGGTTTCTTTCTGTCCCGGGCTGTTCACCCAACCAACTTTCTTTTGCTTTCAGGAGTTGTTATGACCATAGTAATTAATGGCTCCTTTCCATGGTGGGAATTTTGGTCCCTTGGTTTGTGAGTCTGTTCGTCTGAGATTGTGACGCAGGAGCACAGACTTCCACCTACTGTGCCACTGAGGAGGGAATTGAGAGGCTGAGCGGGCAGTGTGTTCTGACCCAGCCTTGGCAGAAACAAGAAACAGGCTCCTTGTCACGAAACCCCCCTCTTTATTTACCTCTTGTGAATTAATTTTATTCACCCACCGAAAAGTCCAGGCAAGAGTCCTTCAAGGAGTTCACTGCAGTAACAGACCGTCTCAGTTCCTTGCAATAATTGCAAGGCCATGAGCTCCCAGCTGAAAGGCTGCAAGTTAAGTTCTGGCAAGCAGTCTTTGTGGCACGAAATACAATGGGCAAAATCTTCAGAAATACGAGCTGTTGTCTCCTATAACAATCGCTCCCCTTTCCTTCTATTTATTCCCCAGCCAGGGAGGGGCCATCCAGCATCCATGTGTGCTTTGCTTCCTGGGTCGCCTCCTCATCCTCCGTTGCTCGCCTATCTGTTCTGCGCATACATGCATCTGGAACAGCTGTTCTTCCTCCCCACTTATCTCAGCTTCCAAAGGCAGCTGCCTCTTCAGTGGCTGGGAAATGTCAGACAGCCCTGACTCCGACGTAGAGCATCCATCACAGCCTTCCCCAGGCTCCAGCACTGGCCCAAGTTCTTTCCCAGCCTCCTCATTATCCGAGTCTGCCACCCCTCCACTGGCAGCTGGTGGGCCACAATTCAGCGAGAGGCTGCTAGGACTGACCACATAAGACGGGAAGGGACGAAGATGGAGTTTGGGTTGGTTGCACAGTCAGCCACATGTTCAGACTGGATTTGGCATTTTATCTACCGCTCGAGGCCTTCCCAAGGACCTGGGAGAGGCAGGTGTGGGTGTTTGATGGTGATGACGGTCTTGTCACAGAATGGAACCTATTTTGAGTCACGCTGCCTTTTGCAATTGACTGATAGGGATTCTGTCATTGACAATGGACCTCAAGTGGTGCTCCACATGTGTTGGGATTGCACCCAGGGCAACTGTTGGGACTACCTTTACTTTGCCACAGTCATTCTGTTTCTGTTTGCAGGTAGGACTAAAACTCACTGCCACCTGGTGATTAGCCCAAGGACACCCAGCTGGCTTTCATGCCTAAAGTGGGATTAGAACTCACTGTCCCCTAGTGACTGCCCCAAAGTCACACAGCATGGTTTCATGTCTAAAGTGGGACTAGAAAATCACTGCCTCCTTGTGATTGGCCACGAGTCACCCAATTTTTCCAGGTCTTCCCATTTCTAGTTGGAACGGACCTTGGAGGCCTTCTAACATAGATGTTAAGAATATCAACCTTGCAGAGATCACTTCCGGTTCCTGTAGGTGACGGACGTGTTGTCCGCTGCTCGTCTCCCTGGTGGGCTCCGTTCAGGAGCCCAGGGGGCCCTGGAGGAGTCTCCTGCCGCAGGGCAGCTTGCTGGAATCCCCCAGACTCAGCGGCAGCCGGCGGGGGTGTTTCCAGCCTCGCCCCAGGTGCCAGGGAGCGGAGGGGGGGCATGAGACAGCTGTGGGCTGTCTGCCCTTTCACCGAATGAGCTCCGGGAGGAAAGAGTTAAGCGAAAGAAGAGCAGCTGAAATGCCGGTGGGGAGAGATCCACCCTAATCTCCTTAATCATTGTTAACAGATAAGCAGCAGACTTGTAAGCTTTTGTTCAATCCATTTGAAACTGGAAGATTAGAGGGGGGTGTTTCTTTCTCTTTACCCCCTCCTTGGACAAAGCGGCATTTGAACTATCTCTCTCTATATTGGAATGGAGAGAGAATAAAGGCTGACTTGCCACTTGCACTAACTATCTGAGAATGATTGATATCACCGCTGCAAGAGGTGACTGCTGAGCTGTTTTCTTAAAAGGAAAAAAAATATAGAATTCCTTGTTCTTCTCCCTGCGAAAGGAGGAGCCAAGATGGCGCCCCTCTGTCTTTGTTTTTATACCTATAAATGAAGCCTGCCTTTTGAAACTACCTTTGGGGGGGGGAATTTCTGGTAATTGTCTTAATACCCCCTCTGAAGGCACTCTGGACTTCTCCCATTCCGTGGTCTTCCTGATTAATTCTGACTATTTGACTTTTCCTCTTTCTTGTGTACCTTCGTGCCTTGGAACTGTGAAGGAGAACTAACTTTTTACTTTTGGATTTGCCTGCCACCTGGTACCGACACAGCTGCGTGCTCCACTGACGCCATTCTCTTTGTAAAAGACTTATCATCTCTGAATGCAGATAAATGGGGCCCAAAAAACCTCCAATGGGCAAGTCATTCTCGGCTCCTGCCTCTTGGTTTAGATGGTTATTGATATAATGTAAAACAAGATTCTGTTTATCCTTATCTTTTATACGTTGTTTTTAACATTGTAAAAATTGTGAGATTTGGGGGGATTTCTACCACTAGCACGGGAGCTGAAAAAATTTTCTTTGTACCCTTTTTACCTTTCCCTATAAATGTTCAAAAACCAATAAAATTCTTTTAAAAAAAAAAGAATATCAACCTTGCTCGGGGACTTCTGGTTGACTTCCAGTGCCATAGGTAGCTTGGTCCACAAACTCTGCGACCAGCTCTGATCTCTCCTTATCGGAGTGTTCAAATTTGGACCATAGCCACTCTGTAGGAGTGGTGAAGCAAAGGGGGACCACCTAGCAGGTAGAGGGGAGCCGCATCTCTCCTCCCTGATTTGGAAAGCCCCCTTAACCCATAATAGGGAGTAGCGACCGCAAACATGGCTGCCATGAAGCCGAAGACAGCCTGAAAACCTAAGACTGTGCAGAAGAAGAGAAAGTGAGTGGCTTGTGAACTGGGAGAGTATTTTTAAATTGAAAAATAAAGAAATTTGAAGCATATGGGAACAATTGCCTAGCGGCGGAAGAAGCACATTAAAATAATCAGAATATATAAGAAGAGAAATTTTTTAAAGAAAATCAAGGAAAAGAAAATTGAACTCGCAAAGCAAAGACATGGGATTGAAAAGGTATTTAAAAAATACTGGAATTCAATCTAGATCTTGTTTTTTACAATTATAAACCTTGCCCTACTACTGGATTTATAATTTAAAACAATTAAAATTGGACTATCAGCATTACGTAAGGAGGCAATAGCCAACACTCCAGAAGATAGGCTTAAGATACAGAAGGATCTTGACAAACTTGAACATTGGGCACTATCTAATAAAATGAAATTCAATGGTGAAAAGAGTAAGGTTCTACATTTAGGCAGCAAAAATGGAATGCACAGGTACAGTATAGGTGGTACCTTGCTTAATAGTAGTAACTGTGAAAGGGATCTTGGAGTCCTAGTGGACAAGCATTTAAATAGGAGCCAGCCGTGTGCAGCAGCTGCCAAAAAAGCCAACACAGTCCTAGGCTGCATCAACAGAGGGATAGAATCAAGATCACGTGAAGTGTTAATACCACTTTATAATGCCTTGGTAAGGCCACACTTGGAATACTGCATTCAGTTCTGGTCGCCACGATGTAAAAAAGATGTGGAGACTCTAGAAAGAGTGCAGAGAAGAGCAACAAAGAGGATTAGGGGACTGGAGACTAAAACATATGAAGAACGGTTGCAGGAACTGGGTATGTTTAGCTTAAGAGAAAGAAGGACTAGGGGAGACATGATAGCATTGTTCCAATATCTCAGGGGTTGCCACAAAGAAGAGGGAGTCAAACTATTCTCCAAGGCAACTGAGGGTAGAACAAGAAGCAATGGGTGGAAACTAATCAAGGAGAGAAGCAACTTAAAACTGAGGAGAAATTTCCTGAGAGTTAGAACAATTAATCAGTGGAACAGCTTGCCTCCAGAAGTTGTGAATGCCCCAACACTGGAAGTCTTTAAGAAGATGTTGGATAGTTATTTAATAATAATAATAATAATAATAAATATTTATTTCTTAGCCGCACCCTCTCCTGAAGGACTCGGGGCGGCGTACAATAAAACATATGAAATAAATATATAGACAAGACATACATATTACAAAAACATATACCAAGACATGTATAAGGAGGAGGTCGGCTAATGAATAAAAACAATAAAATACAATGTTTAAAAACCCCTAAGTAATTGAATGCAATTAAAATACCCAAATAAAAACCCGTCAGGAGCGATATAGTTAGATCAAAGTTGAGCCAGGCGAGCTACTTGGAATAGGTGGGTCTTGAGCTTTATACGAAAGGAGCGGAGGTCAGAGGTATTCCTAATATCCGGAGGGAGGTCATTCCACAGGGCTGGCCCGCCACAGAGAAGGCTCTACTCCTAGGCGCCGCCCCTCGACACTGTCTGGTGGATGGCACCTGGAGGAGGCCCTCTCTGTGCGAGCGGATTGGTCGCAGGGATGTATGGGGCAGAATACGATCCCGCAAGTAACTAGGTCCTGAGCCATGGAGCGCTTTAAAGATTGTTATCAAAACCTTGAAATGCACCCGATAGACCACAGGAAGCCAGTGCAGCTCGCGCAGGAACGGTGTCACATGGGAGTACCTAGTACTCCCCATAATTACCCGCGCGGCTGCGTTCTGGACCAACTGTAGCCTCTGGGTGCATTTCAAGGGAAGCCCCATGTAGACAGCGTTACAGTAGTCCAAGCGAGACGTCACCAGCGCATGAGTGACTGTGCGTAAGGCGTCCCGGTCCAGTAGGGGGCGCAATTGGCGCACCAGGCGAACCTGGTGGAACGCCCCTCTTGCCACGGCTGTCACATGGTCATCCATGGACAGCCGGGCATCCAGGAGGACGCCCAAATTGCGCGCCCGCTCCACGGGGGCAAGTTGAATGCCCCGGATGGCCAATGATGGAATTAATTGGCTGAACCGGGGAGCCGGTACCCACAGCCACTCCGTCTTGGAGGGGTTGAGTTTGAGTCGGTTGTCATCCATCCAGATCCGTACGGCTTCCACACACCGGGACATCACTTCGATGGCCTCGTTGGGGTGGTTCCGGGTGGAAAAGTACAGCTGAGTATCATCAGCGTACAGATGATATCCCACCCCGAAACCACGGATGATCTCACCCAGCGGCTTCATATATGTGTTGAACAGGAGTGGCGAGAGGACCGACCCCTGTGGTACCCCACAAGTAAGGGGGCGTAGGATCGACCTCTCCTCCCCTGCCAACACACGCTGCGTCCGGCCAGAAAGGTAGGAGCCGAACCACCGCAAAACGGTGCCCCGGACCCCCAACCCCTCCAGCCGGCGCAGCAGGATACCATGGTCGATGATATCAAAAGCCGCAGAGAGGTCTAATAGGACCAGGATAGAGGAACAACCTCTATCTCTGGCCCTCCAGAGATCATCCACCAACGCGACCAAGGCCGTCTCCGTGCTGTGACCGGGGCGGAAGCCGGACTGGCGCGGGTCTAGATAATCATTTTCCTCCAGATGCCGTGGAAACTGGTAGGCCACCACACTCTCTACAACCTTCGCCAAAAAGGGAAGGTTGGAGACAGGACGATAATTGGCCAGCTCCAAAGGATCCAGGGAAGGCTTCTTGAGCAGGGGTCTCACCACCGCCTCTTTCAAGGCAGCCGGGAGAGACCCCTCGCTCAACGAAGTGTTCACTAGGTCCAGGAGCCAGTCTCGTGTAACCTCCCAGGATGCCAGTACAAGCCAGGAGGGGCACGGGTCCAATAAACATGTGGTGGGTCGCAGTCGTCCACGCATTCTGTCCAAATCCTCGATGGCAACCAAGTCAAACTCCTCCCAGGTCGATTCCACAAGACTCGCCACAGACGTCTCCATTGGACCACTAACAGGGACCCAATCCTTCCGGATTTGGGCGATTTTATCCTGCAGATATTTCCCAAATTCCTCTGCTCTGCCCTGTAGAGGGGCCTCCCGCGGCCTCTGAAACAAGAGGGAGCGGGACACCCGAAACAGGGCGGCAGGGCGGTTCTCTGCGGATGCAATGAGAGTGGCACAATATTGGCGTTTGGCCACTCTCAATGCCACAAGGTACATCCTTAAATGGGTTCGTGCCTGTGTTCGATCAAGTTCGGAACGAGAGGATCTCCAATGACTCTCTAGACGTCTCTTGCGGCATTTCATCACCCTCAGCTTCTTGGTAAACCAAGGGGCCAGGGTGGATTTGTCTGAAATGGTATAGGGTTTCCTGCCTAGGCAGGGGGTTGGACTAGAAGACCTCCAAGGTCCCTTCCAACTCTACTATTGTATTGTATTGTATTGTATTGTAAGTTGAAGTCTGAATGCCATCTGCTGCTAAAAGGAGAGCTGTGCATCTTTGGGACTGTTTAAATTGCTGTATTATAAGTATCTACTTTAAAATTATTGGAGACTTATACAATAAACAAAACTTTTAACCAAGTTATTCTGAATATTGTTGAGCAAATTAAAGTGACTGGAATGGATAAACCCCAGGTTTCTTTTTTTAAACTGGATTGACTGTAAAATGGAAGCAAGTGGAGACAATGGAATGGAGCTGATCTACCAAGACATTAAAGATTTCTTTACAACCAAATATTTCCTTCATCTCCTTGTGTTTTTCTTTTATAAAAACACAAGGAGATGAAGGAAATATTTGGTTGTATAGATCCTATAGATCAAAACTTGGAAAATACAATACAAGGAACTGTGGAAACTTATCACCCAGCCGTCTCCCAGAAAAATGAAATATCCTAGGAAATATTGAAATGGCAGAATATTATATTTCCCTGGATGTGAAAAGGAAGAAACATGTTTTAAAGAGAGAATAGCTCCCTGCAGGTTCCTGCCCCCACCACTTTGTCAATGGGCCATTAAGAAGGCCAAGCCAGTCCCTTGACATATTAAAGAGTTCTCCCCTTCAGCTCCAGGGGGATGGGATTAAGGCATGATAATATTGGCCCTTTTCCCAACTCGCCACATGGCATCTGAGAACTCAACCAAACCTGGATTCAAAACGCAGCCTAGAGAGTTGCCCCCGCATGACCCCATGGGAATCTGACAACCAATCAGAATACAAGGTCAAGATCAAAGGCCAGAGAGGGCATAAAACCAAGGATTCAACATCTCAGCCCTTCCTTCTCTTTTTCTCCACCAACATTGAAGCATGTGATCACCTTTTCAGTTCAGGACTCAAACCACGTGGTCCTGTCCACCATTAAAACCATCTTTCCAAGCAGCCTCCACATCTCCAGTGTCTTTTTCCCCACTTGGAGCCAAACATTTCTTTCAACATAACAACAAATAAATAACAGGACAAGGAGGAAAAAAATGGAATTGCTAGAAAGAGCAGAGGACACAGCAGAATCAAGAAGACAACAAGAAGAAAATATTTATTAGTACAATTGATGGTGAATAAGGGATTGGAACAGAAGGAAAATATTCGAAAAGATGTGAAAAGGAAATTGGAGAAACAGGAAGACAGCAGGAGAGGAAAAAGGGGTTAGAACAGGTAGCCATAGAACTAGACAGTGGAGGAAAAGGGTGAAGGGAGACAAAACTAGAGGGCATAGTTATAACACAGATTCAAAAGTAGGTGAAATAAAAGAATTAAAAGAAGTGTATGGGAGACAACCCCCCCAAAAAGATTAAAAACGTGGATGAGGGTGAAAGATGTGGGTTAAAGGGAAAGAAAAGGAATGCAAAGCAAAATATAGTATGAAAGAATTTTAACAAGGCTATGAATATTAGAACTATATAAGTTGGATAACTGTTTTGTATGTGGTGTAAAAGAAAAAAATCATTTTGAATATATTTTAGTAAGGTAGTAATGTAATGTATATTATTATTGGAATTATATAGGTTGAAAAATAGTTTGTAAATTAGATAAACAGAATTTCTATAAGGGTATTTTTAAATATGTATAAAATGTGATTAAAAGTGAAAAGCTAGGATTAAGTAATTTGAGATTAGACAAAAAAGATTAGACAAAATATTGAAATATAAATAGCAGAATCAGAATGTGATTACCAACAAATATACATTAAATGCTTGAAAGATCATGATTGATAAAAGTGCATATTGAAATAGTGAATAATGAAAAAAGGAAGGATCACATCTTTGAATATTAGAATGATAGGAGAAGGGAGAAAAAGGACTAAAACAGAGGTAGAAATAAGAGTGGAAAAATTGTAAAAACAGATGTTAAGATGATACAACATATGGCAGAACTATGAGAAGGTTTAGAATCGAAGGATGATAGTAGAAGTTATGTGTTAGTAAAACTAAAAATGAAAATGAAATGTAATTATTAGGAATAATACTATTATGTTTATTTGTACTGAACTATATGATACCCAGGAATCAAACCATTCACCCAATAAGATGTATAAAAATAAAAAAACTTTTAAAAAAGAGAATATCAACCTTGCTATCAAAGAAAATGAAGCTTTGGATAGTGGGGGCCATACCATGTGCACTAATCAAACAGGTGGTAAGGAAGTAGTAGAATTAAGGCACAAAATGGGTAATGTAGAAAGCTGACACAGGGTCAGTCAAAAAGGATTCAAATGTCTACACATCGACAAAGAAAGTATGAAGAATTAACCAGGTGAACTAGAAATTCAAGTAAATGAGGGCAGATATGACATTGTTGCCGTTACGGAAATGGAACATACAGCTTGAGGGATTTAAATTATTTAAAAGAAACAGATCTAATAAACGAAGAGAGAGAGTTTATTTATTTATTTTATTTTCAAGATTTATAGACTGCCCCCTCTCCCCGAAGGGACTACATTGCACTACATATAAGAAATAACTGAATCTCTACAGAAATACAGCACAACAATGATAAAAATCATCCTGAATGTACTTGGGTCAATATAAAAGAGGGGGGAAATATGACATTGCCATAGGTGTATACAATAGACCACTCAACCAAGCACAGGAAATAGATGGACTTTTTGTTGGTCAGTTAACTAAGGTATGTAGGAAGCACATCACAATAGCAATGGGGGACTTTAACTACCCTGACATCAGTGGTAGGTTGCTAATTTCTTTACCACCAGTCCGGGCGCATACTCATGCGACGTTTCTATGCATGTGTGGAAGCATCCGGGTGGGTGGGCAGAGCCTCCCGCCACTGCTACTACCGGTTCGCCTGATCCAGGCCGAACTGGGAGCAACCCACCTCTGTTTGACAATCAACTGGGAGACAAACTCTGCACCAAGTGGAAAATCAACCAGGTTCCTGACAAACCTAGCAGACAACTTTGTCTCCCAAAAAGTAGAGGAAGGAACTAGGGGGTCAGCTATATTGAATTTAATTCTCACTAACAAAGATGAGATGATAGCAGGTGTTTAAGCTACAGGAACTTGTGTGGTGGTGGGGAGACTAATCATGCAGTATTGGAATTCAGCATTATGCAAGCATAAGCAATAGAACAAGTCAAATTAGAGTCTAGGATCTTAAGAGAGCTAATTTCAATAAAATTAGAGCTTGGGAAGGATTCCCTGGATAATAATCCTCAAGGGGAAAACAACTCAAGAAGCTTGGGAAATTTTGAAAAGTAAGATTATAAAAGGCCAATCTAGTACAATACCAATGAAGAAGAAAAATAACTCTCAAAAGAAACCAGCATGCTGCATAAAGAACTCTCTGACAAATTGAAAGACAAAAAAGATAAGTACAAAAAGTGGAAAGAGGAGCACATAACTAAGGCAGAATATCAGCAAATAGCCTGAACCTGCAAAGTTGAAGTGAGGAAAGCTAAAGCTCACAATGAAGTAAGGCTTGCAACCAAAGTTAAAAATAACAAAGGAACTGTATTTCAACGTGTAAAAGACAAGAAAAAAGTCAAGGAAACGATTGCCAAAAATGGCAAGAAGGTGACAAGCAACAGGGAGAAAGCAGAACTGCTTAACTTGTTCTTTGCATCTGTCTTTACACAAAAGGAAAAATAGTCCAACCAATCAAAAACACTAACGTGAAAAACAGATTAGGAACTCAAGTTAAAATAAGGAAGAAAATTGTAAGTGAGCACCTGTCCAACCTACATGAGTTCAAACCACCAGGACCAGATGGATTACACCCCAAGGTTCTGAAGGAACTGGCAGATGTGATCTCAGAACCACTGAGCTATATCTTTCAAAGGTCCTGGAGCACCTGGGAACTGCCAGAGGACTGGAAAAGAGCTGATCTGGTTTCCATCTTCAAAAAAGGGGAAAAAACAGATTCAGGAAACTACAGACCTATCAGCCTGACGATAGGAAGATTCTGGGAAAGATAATCCAGCCATAAATCTGCAAACATTAAGAGGCAAAGAAAGTCATAATGAAAAGCCAACATGGGTTTGTCAAAAACAGGTCAAGCAAGACAACTTTGATTGCTAGAAGACCTCCAAGGTCCCTCCCAACTCTGTTATTCTGTTCTCTTCTTTTAGTCCAATCCCCCCGAAAACCTGATACCGTTTTAGACAAATGGCTGTCCAGTCCCTTCTTAAAAATCTCCAGTGATGGAGACCCTCAGACTCTGGAGGGGAGCCCTTCCGCTGATTGATTGTCCTCACTAGCATGACAATGCTCTGTAGATCTGTCTCTGGGGAGCTTCCTTCCTTCCATCCACCTTCCTTAGTTCTTTCCTTCCTTCCTTCACTTCATCCCTCTCTCTGTCTCCTCCTCCTCCTCCTCATCTCGTTCCTTCTTTCCTTTCCTTCCTCCCCTTTCCTTCTTATTCCTACCACCTTCTTTCCTTCTTTCTTTGCTTCCTTCCACCCCTCTCTCTTTCTCCTTCCTTCCTTCCTTCCTTCCTTCCTTCCTTCCTTCCTTCCTTCCCTGCCTCCCTCCCCAAGAGGGGACGAGTGGAGGGCGAAGGAGCAACCGGCTACGGGTGGCCAGGGACCCCCCCCCTTTGGACGCAGGACGGAAGACCATGAGGAGAGGCCAGAATGAGGGGACGAGGGGAGGGCGAGAGGTTGGCAGAGCCACGAGCGGCGGTGGTTGTCCCAGGCAGGGGCGGGGCAGGGGCGGGGGCGGTGTGGGTAAAAGGGAAGCGGTGGGGGGTGCGGGGCCAGAGGGGATCGGGCCATGGAGGTGGCGGGGGCGCTGGGTGCAGGCGTGGCGCTGCTGCTGGGGCTCTACGCGCTGATTTACTACAACTTCGTGGCGGCCACACGGTGCCGGAACGCGGTCAGCCTGCGGGGCAAGACGGTGCTCATCACAGGTCAGCTGGGGGGGGGCGGTGGGGGCAGTGCCTTTTGTTAGATATTAGCATATATCGGGATAAGTCTTCCCTCAGGTCCGCTCCTACAGCGGGAAACAGGTATTCCTCTGATTGGTCAATGGGCGTGCCTCATCCCTATAAAAGGGGAACCCTCCGACCACAGAGTAAGCTGGATCACTACTATTACTAATAAAGAGCTGTTAAGTCACGTCGTGTCCGCAGTCTGTCTCTCGTTGCCCAGATCTAACATTGGCGACGAAGGTGGGATTGAGAGACAGATAGGACGAAGAACGCTACTTCAAGAATCTCCGGATTTGATCCAGCCCAGGAATTCGGCAGAAATTCCGGCAGCCATCTCAGATCACCGCAGCGCGGCAAATTCAAACTGAGAAGATGGCGATGCATGCTCCCCCCGCTCCTTTCGACCCAGCAACCGACGAATGGGAAGCCTTCATGATTCGCTTCGAGTGTTTCCTCGAAGCAAATGAGTACACGGGGATCACCGATGCAAGAAAGAAAAATATCTTCCTCGGCTACTGCGGAAAGGAAGTCTTCAATACGGCCAGAGACCTCACCGCGCCTACTCCAATACAAGCAGTACCATGGGCGACGCTGAAACAAGCCTTGGAAACACATTACGCGCCAAAACCGTCCCGCCATGTCAGCCGCAAAGAGTTCAACATGAGGACTCAAAAGGCGGGAGAATCCATTAACCAATTTGTTGCAGCTCTACGAAGAATAGCAGCCCACTGTGAATACAGGGATTTGGAAGAGCATATCTTAGAGCAATTCATCTGTGGGGTAAGAGACATTTCGTTGCAAAAGAAACTGTTAGCCAACCCGAATCTAACCCTACAGTCAGCATTGAACAAAGCAAGAGCGTCGGAATCAGCGGAGAAATCAGCAGTGACCATACAACGAAGGGTCAACGAAACCCAGCCAGCACCGAGACAAACCAGAGTCCACTACGAAGACGCAAGCCCCGACTACGTGGATCCCGAGTTCGAGGACAGTCACCTAATGCAGAGCAGTCACTGGAGGCCTGGGGGGAAACCCGGATCCCGTTTGCCGCCCTGCGCAAGCTGCGGAGGGAATCACCCCAGGTCTACTTGCAGGTTCAGGAACGTTGTTTGTTCGCACTGCAACAAACTTGGGCACATCGCACGAGTGTGCCGGAGCGGAGTCCCTGCCTCACGGCAGCCACCCATGTACCGCCAACAGAAGCCCAACCCAGGGGCTTGGCGAAATCAAAAAGGGCGCCCAGAGAAAAATCCACAAGTGTTTACCCAGAGAGAAACTCCCCAAAGAGCTGAACGAGCGTATTCCCAGAGAGATTACTCACAAGAAAGTGAGCGAGCGTATCCCCAGAGAGAATTCACACAGAGAGCCGAAAGAGCGTTCTACCAAGACGCTCAACGAGAGTATTTTCAGGATATAGACGATGAGATAGAGTTGACCCAGAGAGAGGAGTTGCGAACGTATCTCACCACGATACATCAGGTCCGCCCTAAGCGGCCCAAAAGGCTGAAAGTCACAGTCCTCTTGGAGGGCTCACCCTGCGAGCTGGAGGTTGACACAGGATCAACCCTGACGATCATTTCATGGGCATCCATGAAACAGGCCATTCCCAGCCTCAGAAAGAGCCAACTGCGCGCTCCTGACGTCCTGCTACGAGACTACCAGGGGAACCAAGTCCCCATCGTGGGCCAAGGCACATTCCACATCCAGTTTAAGGACATCGAAGCCCAGCTGCCCGTGACCATCTCCAGCGCGCCATTGCAGAACCTCCTGGGGCTTGATTGGTTTGAAGCCCTGGGATTAGAAGTCACCGGAATCAACGCCGTGAGAAACAGCAGCGCTGAAAAGATCTTTAAGGAGTTCGAGGATGTGTTCAGCTCCGGTCTTGGTAAGTATGTGGGCAAACCAATATCGTTCAATTTAGATCCAAATGTGGCGCCAATCCGGCTTAAACCGAGACGAGTGCCTTTTGCACTCCGCCCAAAAATAGATAAAGAGATAGATAAGTTAGTGGAACAAGGAATCCTGGAGCCGGTAGATCACGCGCGTTGGGAGACACCTATCGTGACCCCAGTTAAGTCAGACGGATCAGTCCGCTTGTGCGCAGACTATAAATGCACAATTAATGTCGCGCTACAACAGAGCGCATATCCGGTGCCCGTAGTACAGCACCTATTGCACTCATTGGGGCCAGGAAAAGTTTTCGCTAAATTAGATATGGCACAAGCTTACCAGCAACTGCCAGTAGATAGCGCCACAGCGGAGGCCCAGACTATAGTGACGCACAGAGGAGCGTTTAAATGCAACCGGCTACAATTCGGCGTAAGTATTGCTCCAGGATTGTTCCAGAGCGTCATGGAACGACTGTTGCAAGGGATACCGGGAGTCGTCCCATATTTTGACGATATCTTGGTGTCCGCTGCAAACGAGGAGCAACTAAACAAAAGAGTCAGATCGGTTTTGGCCAGAATCAGAGAGAAGGGTCTCCGCCTGAAAAAAGAAAAATGCCAAATTAACGTGCCTAGCGTAGAATTCCTGGGTTATAGAATTGATGGTCAGGGAATTCACCCCACTGAAAAGAAAATTAAGGCGATCCAGGACGCCCCCACACCACGAAATCAAACCGAGTTGCAGGCCTTCCTCGGACTACTTAATTTCTACAGCGTTTTTCTGAGACAGAAGGCGACCGTTGCTGAGCCACTACACCGTCTACTCCAGAGGAACGCACCATGGAGATGGGGACGAGCAGAAGCTGCAGCATTCGCCGGGGTAAAGCGCCTGCTCACCACTGACTCACTACTTGTACAATACAGTCAGACCCTCCCGCTGGTATTGACCTGCGACGCATCGCCGTTCGGGGTTGGAGCAGTCCTCAGCCACAGGATGCCCGACGGGAAAGAAGCACCCATTGCTTTCTACTCCAGAACTCTTTCATCGGCCGAAAGGAACTACAGCCAAATGGACAGAGAAGCATTGGCTGCCGTTGCAGGTGTGAAACGTTTCCATGAATACCTCTACGGCCGCGATTTTGACCTCATTACTGATCACAAACCGCTGTTAGGACTTTTGGCGGGAAATCGCCCCACTCCGGTCTCCCTTTCTCCACGTATGACCAGGTGGACTGTTTTCCTGGCTGCGTACTCTTACAAGTTAATTCATCGACCGGGCTCCACTCTAGGGCACGCAGATGCGCTCAGCCGTTGCCCATTACCAGACATTTTGCCAGACCCCACTCCAGAAGTACCGGTATTGCTCATTGACTGTTTGGATTCGGGACCGGTTTCTTCTTACGACGTTGCAAGGTTCTCCTCGAAGGACAATTTAATAAAACAAGTGCAAACTTGGGTATGGAGGGGGTGGCCAAAGGGAAATGTGGGCCCGGAATTCAAAATGTTTTGGTCTAAACGGGACGAACTCTCCGTGTTACAGGGATGTTTGTTGTGGGGGGATCGAGTTGTTATTCCTTTTGCGCTACGAAAAAAGGTATTGAATGCTTTACATATGGGGCATCCGGGGATCGTGAGAATGAAAGCGTTAGCGAGAAGTTATGTGTGGTGGCCCAATATGGACAAAGAAATAGAGGAGTGGGTGGCCACTTGCGATCCATGCCAGGAGTCGAGACCAGCACCCCCGGAAGCGCCCGCCACAGAATGGGAGAAACCCAAGGCACCCTGGTCACGCATTCATATTGATTTTGCAGGGCCATTCCAGGGTCAAACCTTCCTCATAGTTGTAGATGCTTATTCTAAATGGTTGGATGTAGTCCTAATGACATCAACCACGGCAGAGGCAGTTATAAAGGTTCTTAGGCGGCTTTTCGCCACCCATGGTCTACCAGATCTGTTAGTATCGGACAACGGGCCCCAATTCACGGCCATGCAGTTCGAAACATTTTTAGCAGGGTTGGGAATCAGACACGCCCTCATCGCGCCATTCCATCCAGCGTCCAATGGTCAGGCAGAAAGAATGGTGCGGTTCGCGAAAGAGGCCCTCGCCAGGATGGGCCCGGGGGATTGGCAAACACGCATTGACCATTACCTCCTCATTCAACACATTACCCCGAGCGCAACGACGGGTAGAAGCCCCGCTGAACTACTAATGGGTCGCCGCCTACGATCTCACCTGGACAGGCTCCACCCGAATTATTCTACCTCGGCTCCCCCAGACTCTACAAGTAAGGTCAGATCTTTTAGAGAAGGAGACACTGTTTATGCTCAAAATTACACAGGGGGGACATTGTGGATACCGGCAAGGGTCATTGGCATCATGGGCCCTCGATCGTATTTGTTAGAGCTTGAAGATGGGCGGAATTGGAGAAGGCACATCGATCAGCTTCGAGGTCGCCTAGCACACTCCAACTTAAGGGATGAGGGCGAAAGTTTCCTGTCCACAGAAAGACAACCGCAGGGAAACTTCATCCCAGGAAACGACGACACCGGCGAGCTAAGCGGGGGACAGGACATCACGCACGCAGCTGAGCAACCCCCCGTCATCACAGCCGCTGAGCAAACCCCCGTCATCGCAGCCGAACAAGATACCAGGGAAAAGAGCAAGAGGGGACGAGTGGAGGGCGAAGGAGCAACCGGCTACGGGTGGCCAGGGACCCCCCCCCTTTGGACGCAGGACGGAAGACCATGAGGAGAGGCCAGAATGAGGGGACGAGGGGAGGGCGAGAGGTTGGCAGAGCCACGAGCGGCGGTGGTTGTCCCAGGCAGGGGCGGGGCAGGGGCGGGGGCGGTGTGGGTAAAAGGGAAGCGGTGGGGGGTGCGGGGCCAGAGGGGATCGGGCCATGGAGGTGGCGGGGGCGCTGGGTGCAGGCGTGGCGCTGCTGCTGGGGCTCTACGCGCTGATTTACTACAACTTCGTGGCGGCCACACGGTGCCGGAACGCGGTCAGCCTGCGGGGCAAGACGGTGCTCATCACAGGTCAGCTGGGGGGGGGCGGTGGGGGCAGTGCCTTTCTTTCTTCCTTCCTTCCTTTTTTTCCTTTCTCTCTTTTTTTTCCCCTTCTCTCTCTTCCTTCCATAAGCCCCCCTCCCACCTCAGGGGCTCCGCGCAAAAGTCCCGGAGCAAAAGCGCAGCGCGAAGGTCCCAGAGAGACGCCAGTGGAAAGTCGACCCCAACCCAGGTTTCTCCGCGGAGTTTCTGCCCCATCCTGGTCCAGCTTGACCCAAAGGCGCTTCAGGCGCAACCGAGAAAGTTCAGCCCCAAAAAGCCCCTCGGGAACAAAGCAGGTCAGGGCTGACCCGGGAGGCTCCGCACATGCCGGCCGTCCCCGAGGCTTCCTCGGACCTCGGCCAGGGAGGAAGGAAGGGAGGGAGGGAGGAAGGGGTGCGGAAGAGCAGGGGGGAAAGTAGGGCTGGGCTGCCGGAGACCCGCGCTTGGACCAGCCAGGGGGAGCCTCGGAAGGACGACCAGAACAAGAGAGTCCGAAGGGACCTTTGAGGTCCTCTAGTCCAACCCTCCTGCTCCAGCAGGAGACCCTATACCAGGGTTATCCAATCTGTGTGGGGAGGGGGAATTCGGGGAGCTGAAGTCCACAAGTCTTAAAGTTCCCAAGTTGGACACTCTGACTCTTCCAGACAAATGGCGTCCAGTGTCTTCTTTAAAAGCCTCCAGTGATGAAGCACCCAGGACTTCTGGTGGCCAGCTGTTCCACTGACTAATTGTTTTCACTGTCAGGAAGTTTCTCTTTAGTTCAAGGTTGCTCCTCTCCTTGATTGGTTTGATTGGATTCTTGTCCTGCCTTCAGGGACTTTGGGGAATAGCCAGACCGGCTTTTCAGGCTGCCTGGGGCTCATGGGGCAAGGGTCACTTCTCTTAGTCCCTGGCTCTGCTTCGGCTGCCCCACAGGCTGCAGTCCTGTCTCCTTCCCCCCCCCCCCCTGCCACGGAGAGAAGCTGGGAGCAATTCAGGGAAGAAGCCAAACATGCAGAAAAGCCCATTCAGTCCTGGAAGGGAGATGGGAGGAGCTGGGAAGGCTAGGAAATTGGACACCGTTTAACATTGATGCTAAGAGGTAGGACTGGAACTCAGTCGATGGGAGATAGGTGATGTCGTAACCACGCCAGGGATAAAACACCCAGACACAAACTGAGCCACATGGTATATGTAGTCCAGTGCAGTGAGCCATGTGGGGATCTGTACACTGGCGAAACAAAGCCACCACTTCATAAACGCATGGCACAACGTAGCAGAACAAACACATCAGCACAAGACTCGGCACTTCCAACTGCATTTAAAGGACAAAATCCCTCTTTTGAAGACAGCCAAGTCCACCTTTTGGACAGAGAGGACTGCTGCTTTGAAAGAGGGGTCCAAGAGGCCCCTCTATGTGAAATTTGAACAGCCCTCTCTCAATGGAGGGGGAGGGAGGGATACAAACTCATCTATCTCCAGTCTACAACTCAGTCCTTTCAGCAGTTCCAAGAAGGACACAGAGAAACCTCAGGGTGACCTTAACAACCTCCTAAAAGAATACCAATGTCCAGCTGTCTGGAAGGAGTATAAATCCTTCCATTCCCCACCATCCAGTCAGAGCTGGAGAAGCTTCTTGGATGAGAAGCAAAACATCTTCAAAGAAAAAAAACAGAAAGTCCAATTCCCTCTTGAAAAAAGCACTTTTGGTACAACATGAATAGAATAAATAGAATAGAATAGCGGAGTTGGAAGGAGGTCTTCTAGTTCAACCCCCTGCCTAGGCAGGAAACCCTATACTGTTCCAGACAAATGGCTATCCAAAATCTTCTTAAAGACTTCCAGTGTTGGGGCATTCACAACTTCTGGAGGCAACTTCTGTTCCACCGATTAATTGTTCTCACTGTCAGGAAATTTCTACTCAGTTCTAAGTTGCTTCTCTCCTTGATTAGTTTCCACCCATTGCTTCTTGTTCTACCCTCAGGTGCCTTGGAGAATAGTTTGACTCCCTCTTCTTTGTGGCAACCCCTGAGATATTGAAACATTGCTATCCTGTCTCCCCATGTCCTTCTTTTCATTAAACTAGACGTACCCAGTTCCTACAACCGTTCATCGTATGTTTTAGTCTCCAGTCCCCTAATCCTCTTTCTTGCTCTTCTCTGCACTCTTTCTGGATTCTCCGCATCTCTTTCACATCTGACAACCAGAACTGGATGCAAATATTCCATGCATGGCCTTACCAAGGCATTATAAACTGGTATTAACATGATCTTGTCAGATGATAGCAGGATTCCAAATATTCCATGCATGGCCTTACCAAGGCATTATAAACTGGTATTAACATGATCTTGTCAGATGATAGCAGGATTCCAATATTTACAAAGATGAGGGGGTTAATCTATTTTCCAAAGCACCAAAAGACAAGGCAAGAAACAATGGATGGAAACTAACTGAGGAGAAGCAACCTAGGACTAAGGAGAAACTTCCTAATGGTGAGAGCCGTCAGCCAATGGAACAGCTTGTCTTCAGAAGTTGTGGGTGGTCCATCACTGGAGGCTTTCAAAAAGAGACTGAACAACTGTTTGTCTGTAATGATATACAGTCTTCCCTGCTGAAGCAGAGGGTTGGTCTAGAAGACCTCCAAGGTGTCTTTTGAATGCAATGGAATAGAATCAGCAAGTAATAAGTCATAGGTCATAATCATGGCTACAATCATTAATCATAAGTTACAAACAACAATTGATAAATCGTAAGAAACCAATTTTTTTTCTGCAGTCCTAACTATCCGCTGAAGTCTGCACCTGTCCTGCGTGGCTGCTGTGCCAAACCAGAGAGTTATTGAGGTGCAAATGACAGGCTCCATAATAATTACTCTGCCGAACTGGATCACTAGATACTTGGGCTGTCTGAGCTTTGTGAGTTGGCGCAGGAAGAACATTCTTTGTTGTGCCTTTTTAGTGATGGCTCTAATGTTAGGTGTCCATTTCAAGTCCTTGGAGGTGGTGGAATCCAGGAGGTTGAAGGTCTCTACTGTTGATACAGGGTTGTCTAATATTGTAAGTGGAACACATGACACCAGGACACTGCAACTGTCATAAATACAAGGCAGTTTCCCTCATGTGACAATGGGGACGCAGGGATAGGTCACTATTAACTTGGCTTTGTTTGTGTCTTGCTAAGTAATACAATACAATACAATAGTAGAGTTGGAAGGGACCTTGGAGGTCTTCTAGTCCAACCCCCTGCCTAGGCAGGAAACCCTATACCGTTTCAGACAAATAGCTATCCAACATCTTCTTAAAAACTTCCAGTGTTGGGGCATTCACAACTTCTGGAGGCAAGCTGTTCCACTGATTAATTGTTCTCACTGTCAGGAAATTTCTCCTCAGTTCTAAGTTGCTTCTCTCCTTGATTAGTTTCCACCCATTGCTTCTTGTTCTACCCTCAGGTGCTTTGGAGAATAGTTTGACTCCCTCTTCTTTGTGGCAACCTCTGAGATATTGGAATAATGCTATCATGTCTCCCCTAGTCCTTCTTTCTCTTAAGCTAAAGTATCTCTATTTGTCCCCGGATCAGACAGAGAAAGGAGGGTCTCTCATCCATGCCTTCATGATTGGCCTCAAGTTGTTTTGCAACTTTTGTTAATAAATTGACATCCTGCAGAGCCAGTGTTGGGAGACCTGCGCCATCTTCTGGTCTGACTGAAGAATTGCATTTTTTGAAATGCCTTTTCATTTTTAAATGTTTTATTATTAAACATATTTGCCACCCATCTTGCTACAAAGTGGCCCTTGAAAAGACCACAAGGACTCAAAGCATCTCAGCCAGGAATGCTGATATGTACTTCCCAAGCCAAAACTGAATAAAATCTCAAAATGGGGGCGGGTGGGGGGTGAGGGGTGAGGGAAGCATTGGTCGTGAATATGTTTGAAATATTGGAACCCTGTGGAAATGGTTTTCAGTGCTGTTGTATCTTCAAACATTTACTAAATGAATGCTTATAAGTCAAGGACTAGCTGTATTAAACCTGAATAATATTAAGTTATTCTTTATTGATGTAAGACCTCTCTGAAATAAATCATGCCCTGAGTCAGGATTTCTCCACCTGTGCAATTTTAAGAAGTTGCATTCTTTTAATTGTGGGAGTTGTAGTCTTCCCTTCTTAAAGTTTCCATGGTTGAGAAATATTGCCAAACAAATGCTTCATTGTGTAACATCACAAAAACTGCAAACACAAAAATGCAGGGCCCTTCCTGCTGGGCGATCTTGGTGAATCCTTTATCTGCCCTTTCCTAGGTGGAAATACTGGGATCGGGAAGGCCACAGCAGTGGATCTGGCCCGGAGAGGCGCCCGCGTCATTCTGGCATGCCGCGACAAAGCGAGAGGAGAATCCGCCATGTATGACATCAGACGGGTACGTGCCTGTCATGCGGTTTTCTCTGTTCCTCCGATTTCTTCTGCATCCAGGTGTTTTCCTGATGGTTTTTATTCATTTATTTAGCGTATGGCATCTAAAGAAATCATGCGATTTCTGATATTCCAAACAGAAAAACACGCTATATGTATAAATGCAAATGTAAGTTTAAATAAAGCTTCAACAAATACATGTACTGTATATCAAATCAGTGGACAGCACAATAGGCAAGATCAAATATTATTGTAAAACCATGATAAAATTGCCATAAGATGAGTTAGAATGGGATAGATGTTATACAGGTAATCCTCAATTTACAACAGTTCATTTAGTGACTGTTCAAAGCTTGAAGGCACTTATGACCGCTTTTCAGATTTATGACCATTGCAGCATCCCGATGATCTCGGGATTAAAATTCAGATACTTGGCAACTGACTCACATTTATGACGGTTTCAGTATTCTAGAGTCATGCAATCACCTTTTGTGACCTGTGACAAACAAAGACAATAGGGAAAATAGATTCACTTAACAACCATGTTATTAACTTAAGAATTGCAGTGATTCATTTAACAGCTGTGGGAAGAAAGATTGTAAAATAGGGCAAATCCACTTAACTGCTGTCTCCCTTAGCAAGATAAGTTTGGGGCTCAATTGTTAGTATACTCAAGGACTACCTGTATATATAATAGGTGGACAATACAATAGGCAAGATAAAATATTAGAGAAAAACCATAATAAAAACCTTCCGAGGTTGGTAAAATGAGGAGCCAGATGGTTGGGGCCAGTCGGCTGACTCTGTAAACCACTTTGAGAGGGCTGTCAAGCACTGTGAAGCGGTATATAATTTAAATGCTATTGCTATAATATGGCACCGTAGAGTCTCAATGGATAGATGTTGTAATTCGATGCCCGAGGGAAGCTAACTATATAACTGCATGAGATCATCTCAGCTACCTTGAAATTTCCTAAGAAGACATTCTGGGACTAAATTGTTATTGTTTGTTCCTGTTGAGGAATTGCGCAGCAGCTGCCAGGCTATCTGTGTTGGGTGTGTATGTGTGTATATACATGCATACATATATACATGTATGTATATGTATATACTTACACACGCATACACACATTCAAATGTGCATATATAATAGGTGGACAATACAATAGACAAGATAAAATATTAGAGAAAAACCATAATAAAAACCTTCCTAGGTTGGTAAAATGAGGAGCCAGATGGTTGGGGCCAGTCGGCTGACTCTGTAAACCACTTAGAGAGGGCTGTCAAGCACTGTGAAGCAGGTATATATGTTTAAATGCTATTGCTAAATATAGAGTCTCAATGGATAGATGTTGTAATTCGATATTCAGTGTGTGTGTGTGTGTGTAAAATGGATGGATGGAAAAGATGATTGAGAGATGAAAGAGATAGATATGAAAGAGATAGGATAGATAGATAGATAGATAGATAGATAGATAGATAAACAGACAGACAGACATAGATATGAAAGAGAAAGATAGATTATAGATGTGAAAGAGAAAAATAGATTGATATGAAAAAGAAAGATAGATAGATAGATATGAAAGAGAAAGAAAGAGAGAAGGATAGATAGAGAGATAGATAGATAGATGATTGATAGATAGATAGATGTGAAAGAGAAAGATAGATAGCTGAAAGAGAAAGAAAGATTGATATGAAAGAGAAAGAAAGAGAGGTAGATATGAAAGAGAAAGAAAGAGAGAAGGATAGATAGATGATAGATAGATAGATAGATAGATAGATAGATAGATGATTGATAGATAGATAGATGTGAAAGAGAAAGATAGATAGCTGAAAGAGAAAGAAAGATTGATATGAAAGAGAAAGAAAGAAAAGATAGATAGATATGAAAGAGAAAGATAGTAGTATAGTCTTTATTGTCATTGTACAATATAAATACAATGAAATTTGTGATGATAGGTGATACATAGACGGATAGTTACCCGTATTTCAAATGTGCATAAGTCTTTTTCATCATGAAGAAGAAAGAACACAAGATAGTTCAGCAACACAGGAACATCGTGAGGTAAATAAAAACAGCATCAGAGCCCACAGAAAAGAGGCGGGGAAAAAGGGAAACTCCCCCTTTTCACCCCTGCAGCCAATCATAGCTTAGATTGCCTCAGAGTGCTTAGAGTGCAGGAGCCAGCATTCTCCCAACCAATCAGCTGGCGCATTGTACATTTTACTGTTCCAGCTACTAAATTCAGTATCCGAACTGCTCAGATGCAGCCATTGCGGACTCTCGGCCATTCCCACCTGGCCTGGCCTGGTTCTATTGAAGGCCAGCCGCATTCCTGGAAGTGGTTCTGTTGGATCTGCGTCAGGCAGCTGTACAACATCTGTCCAAATGAAATCAGAGACACTGACAGAGCTTGTAGTTTTATATACAGTAAATGAATAGGTTTAACATCTAGATCTACAGCAGACAAGATAGTCAGCAACACAGGAACATCGTGAGGTAAATATAAACAGCATTCAGAGCCCACAAAAAAAAGGGAAACTCCCTCTTTACACCCACAGCAGCCAATCATAGCTTTTTCCTCTGCAAATATAAACCCTTCCCTTCCCCTCCACCCAGTAAGAGCTGAAGAAGCTTCTTGGATGAAAAGAGAAACGTCTTTGGGCCAACCAGGACCTGTTGGACGGAGAATCTCTACAGACCTTGGAGGTCTCCTAGTCCAAGCCCTGCTCGAGCAGGAGACCCCAAAACATTCCCTTCTTTAAAACCTCTGGTGGCAAACAGTTCCACTGGTTAATTGTCCTCACTGTCAGGAAATCCTCCTGAGTTCCAGCTTACTTCCCTCTGTTAAAAGAAATGTCCTTCTGGGTTCGGCTCCAAGTGGGGAAAAAGACACTGGAGACATGGAGGCTGCTTGGAAAGATGGTTTTAATGGTGGACAGGATCACGTGGCTTGCGCTCCGGAACAGAAAAGGTGATCACATGCTTGGTCAGTTCCCATCCGTTGCTTCTTTCCCTGCCTTCAAGGGCTTTGCGGAATAAGTTGAGCCCCTCTTCTTTGGGGCAGCCCCTTAATTAAGCAAATCACTCCAGCTGTTTTGTCAATCATGTGGTTGTTGTGTGAACCCGGCTTCCCCCATTGACTTGGTTTGTCACAATCCTCTTGAGATGATGATCACATGACTTTCATGACACACCACCATGGTAAATATTTGCTGGTTGCCAAGTGTCTGAATTTTGATCACGTGACCCCTGGGGATGATGCAATGGTCATAAGTGTGAGGTCCAGTCGTAAATCTCTTTTTCAGTACATTTTGTAACTGAATGGTCCCTAAATGAATGCTTGTAAGTCAAGGATTACCTGCATTGTTTTATTACGCACCACCCAGAGAGATTGACGGGAGGTGAGCAGACCTAGGCAGCAGGTGAGTAAGTCGGGATCCCCCTTGGAAGCCGTACTCGATCCCGAGGCTCAGGATTCCTTCTGCTCCTATTCCAGGAAAGTGGGAACTCGGAGGTGATCCTGATGATCCTTGATCTGGGCAGTCTGGACTCCGTACGAGCTTTTGCGCAGACCTTCTTAGAATCGGAGCCCCGTCTGGACATCCTCATCAACAACGCAGGTGGGGGCAGAGCAGACCCTCCCCAGGGTCTCCGGGCAAGGAAGGGGGAAGATGGTGGCTGTCTCCAGCATTCCTCTCCCTTCGGGGATTTGGCCATAACTCAAGAACCTGCTCTCTTCTATTTGTGGTTGTTTGTTTTTCATATATCGTCTTTATTATTATTTTTATGAATTACTCACGGCAGCAAACAGATCCAACACACCTTACTCCTCCTATTTTCCTCTAAACAACAACCCTGTGATGGGGGTTGGGTAGAGAGAAAGAGACATAAAGACAAACTGGCCCAGAGCCACCCAGCCAGCTTTCATGCCTAAAATGGAACTAGAACTCACTGTCTCTTGGTAGTTGGCCCAAAGTCACCCAGCTGCTTACTAGCCTAAGGTGGGACTAGAACTCACTGTCTCCTGGTGATTGGCCCAAAGTCACCCAGCCGGCTTTCATGCCTAAGGCGGGACTAGGACTCACAGCCTCCCATTTTCTAAGCTTAACCACTAAACCAAACTGGATGCTTAGATGCAGAATAACAGAGTTGGAAGAGACCTTGTAGGCCATCTAGTCCAACCCTCTGCTCAAGCACACCCTACACCATTTCTGACAGAGGGCAGTCCAGTCTCTTCGTGAAAGCAGGTAGTCCTTAACTTATGATCATGATGGAGCCTGCCTATTATGGGTGTAAGACATGATGGTAATAAAGTGGGTGACCCTGTGACCAACATGATTTCAAACCTTTGTTACAGCGATCGTTAAGCGAACCATTTTTTCACTACGTGGTGTTTTTACTGAGAAGTGGAAGAAACTATTTTTTTCTAAAAAATGTTGTAACTCGCAATCAGTGGCTGTGGGACACGTCGCTAAATGAAGGCCAGTTGCCAAGCATTTAAAATGTGGTCATGTGATCCTAAGGAGAAGTGGGTGATGATACCGTTTGAGTATCTGTTGCAACTTTGAATAATCACGAAGTGATCCATTGTAAACTGAGGATAACCTATACTCCATTTATTTTTCTGGCAGGAGTCCTTAAGTCTGGTCAAACTGCTGATGGCTTTGACCAGGCTTTCCAGGTCAACCACTTGGGACACTTCCTGCTGACTCACCTGCTCCTGGACCGGCTGAAGCGCTGCGCCCCGAGCCGGATCCTAATTCTGTCCTCAAGTGCGCACGTTTCTGGCAACATTGATTTTTGGACCTTCAACAAACCGAACAAGTGGATGATGAAGGGCGCAGAATCCTACTGTAACAGCAAACTAGCCAACATACTCCACGCGAGAGAGCTGGCCAAGCGGCTGGAAGGAACCAACGTCACTTGCTACGCGGTTCATCCAGGTGAGTGGGAGTCCGGCTCCAAGGTGCCCCAGATGGAGCTCCCCCACAGATCCTCCTGGGGCTCCGCCAGGCATTTCTCTCCCACCAGGGACTCCCTTGCCCCCCCCTCTGCACACCCACCCTAGGAGTTTCCTCCATCGAGCTCAGCTGCGGAGGGAGAGGTCTCCCAACCACCACCCACTCCCGGTGCAGAATCCTAGAATCTTAGGGGGGAAGGGCCCTTGGAGGTCTTCTAGTCCAACCCCCTGCCCAAGGAAGGGATGAAGCTTTCCTCAGTCACTTGCCCCCTACCCCACTTTATGTTCCTCCTCCTTCGCCTCCTTCTCTTACTCCTACCGTCCTCCCCCTCCCTCCCCCTCTCCTCCTCTTCCTCCTCCTTCACCTTTGACTTCTCCTCCTCCTCTACCTCTTTCTCCCCCTCTTCCTTTTTTCCTCCTCTTCCCCCCTTTTCTTTCTCTCCCTCCCCCCCTTCTCCTGTTTTTTTACTTCCTTTTGCTCTTCAGTAGAAAATGAGCATTCCTGCCAGTCCACTTTCGCATTATTAAAATTATTTTCACCCTGCATTATTAAAAATTATGAAAGGCCGAAGGAAGGATTTGTTCAGAAGGGCTGAGCTACGTTTCTCTCTCACTCTGGGGCCCTCCAGCCCATCTTGGACACGGAGGATCCTGGCAGCCGGAAAGCTGGTTGTCGTGGCCTGGAACGGGGGCAGGATTGTCCCTGTGCCATCCGAGGCTCTGGAATGGCTGGGGTGGGGGCAGGGGGTGCCTGCTGCTATGCCCCCCCCCTTGAGGACTGCTGATGCTATCCGTGGGCAACCTGGTTTTCTGCCATACGGAAGCCAGAAAAGAATAACAGAGCAGGAATAACTTTCCCACAATTGCTCCACAATTTACACCCACATCTTCTAACCAACTCGGGGAAAGGACAGAAAAGTCATTCTTTAATATTCCTCATGTGAAGGTAGAGGGAGTCCTCGCTTTATGACCTTTCGTTTAGTGACCGTTTGAAGTTACAACGGCACTGAAAAAAGTGACATGACAGTTTTTCACAGTTACGATCGTTGTAACATCCACACAGTCATGTGACGCTTGGCAATTGACTTATATTTGCGACGGTTGCAGTGTCCTGGGGTCACGTGATCCCCTTTTGCGGCCTCCTGACAAAACCAGAAAACCAGATTCACTTAACAACCATGTGACTACCGTAACAATTGCAGTGATTCACTTAACAACTATAGCAAGAAAGGTTGTAAAACGGGGCAAAACTCACTTAACAACTGCCTTGCTCAGCAATGGAAATTTTGGGTTTAACTGTGGTAAGTTGAGGACTACCTATAATAGATATTGTGCGAAGGGTTTATTTGAGATCTCCTCCTCCTTTATCTGGGTCATCCTGGAAGGTGCTTCTTTCTACCCCGGGCCATTCACAAAACAATACAATACAATAGCAGAGTTGGAAGGGACCTTGGAGGTCTTCTAGTCCAACCCCCTGCCTAGGCAGGAAACCCTATACCATTTCAGACAAATGGCTATCCAACATCTTTTTAAAGACTTCCAGTGTTGGGGCATTCACAACTTCTGGAGGCAAGCCGTTCCACTGATTAATTGTTCTAACTGTTAGGAAATTTCTCCTCAGTTCTAAGTTGCTTCTCTCCTTGATTAGTTTCCACCCATTGCTTCTTGTTCTACCCTCAGGTGCCTTGGATAATAATTTGACTCCCTCTTCTTTGTAGCAACCCCTGAGACATCTGAACACTTCTATCATATCTCCCCTAGTCCTTCTTTTCATTAAACTAGACATATCCAGTTCCTGCAACCGTTCTTCATATGTTTTAGTCTCCAGTCCCCTAATCCTCTTTCTTGCTCTTCTCTGCACTCTTTCTAGAGTCTCCACATCTTTTTTACATCGTGGCGACCAGAACTGAATGCAGTATTCCAAGTGTGGCCTTACCAAGGCATTATAAAGTGGTATTAACACTTCACGTGATCTTGATTCTATCCCTCTGTTGATGCAGCCTAGAACTGTGTTGGCTTTTTTGGCAGCTGCTGCACACTGCTGGCTCATATTTAAATGGTTGTCCACTAGGACTCCAAGATCCCTTTCGCAGTTACTACTACTGAGCAAGGTATCACCTATACTGTACCTGTGCATTTCGTTTTTCTTGCCTAAATGTAGAACCTTACTCTTTTCACCATTGAATTTCATTTTATTAGATAGTGCCCAATGTTCAAGTTTGTCAAGATCCTTCTGTATCTTAAGCCTATCTTCTGGAGTGTTGGCTATTCCTGCCAGCTTGGTATCATCTGCAAATTTGATGAGTTCCCCATTTATTCCCTCATCCAAATCATTGATGAAGATGTTGAAGAGTACTGGGCCTAAAACAGAGCCTTGGGGTACTCCACTGCATCCCTCCCTCCATGTAGATGCAGTTCCACTGAGGACTACATGTTGAGTGCGGTTGGTCAGCCAGTTACGAATCCATCTGGTGGTGATGCTGTCTAACCCACATTTTTCTACTTTATCTAGTAATAGGTTATGGTCTACCTTATCAAAAGCCTTACTGAAGTCCAAGTAAACTATATCGATGGCATTCCTCTGGTCCACTAATTTTGTCACTTTGTCAAAGAATGCAATAAGATTAGTCAGGCATGATCTGTTTTTGACAAATCCATGTTGGCTTTTGGCTATTACTTTGTTTGCTTCTAGGTGTTCGCTAATTCATTGCTTGATTATCTTTTCCAGAATCTTTCCTGGTATTGAGGTCAGGCTGATAGGTCTGTAGTTTCCTGGATCTGTTTTTTTTCCCTTTTTTGAAGAGGGGAACCACATCAGCTCTTTTCCAGTCCTCTGGTAGTTCCCCGGTGTTCCAGGATCTCTGAAAGATATAGTTCAGTGGTTCTGAGATCTCGTCTGCTAGTTCCTTCAGAACCCTGGGGTGTAATCCGTCCGGTCTTGGTGATTTGAACTCGTCTAGGGTAGACAGGTGCTCACTTACCATTTTCTTCCCTATTTCAACTTGTGTTCCTAATCTGATTTTTGTGGTGCTGTTTTTGATAGTTGGACTGTTTTATCCCTTTGTGTAAAGACAGATGCAAAACATGAGTTAAATAGTTCTGCTTTCTCCCTGTTGCTTGTCACCTTCTTGCCACTTTCTCCCAGCAATGGACCAATTGTTTCCTTAACCTTTTTCTTGTTTTTAACATGTTGGAAGAAGCTTTTTTTTGTTATTTTTTACTTTTGTGGCAAGCCTATCTTCATTGTGACCCATAACTTTCCTCACTTCATCTTTACATGCTCTGGCTATTTGCTGATATTCTGCCTTAGTTATGTCCCCCCCCCCCTTTCTACTTTTTGTACTTTTTTCTGTCTTTCAATTTGTCAGCGAGTTCTTTATGCAACCATGCTGGTTTCTTTTGGGAGCTGTTATTTTTCTTCTTCATGGGTATTGTGCGAGCCTGGGCTTTTGTAATCTCATGTTTCAAAATTTCCCAAGCTTCTTGAGTTGTTTTCCCCTTGAGGATTCTCATCCATGGAATTCTTCCCAAGCTCTCTCTAAGTTTATTGAAATTAGCTCTCTTAAAGTCCAAGACTTTGGTTTCGCTTTGTTCTACTATTTGTGTTTGCATAATGTTGAATTCCAATATTGCATGGTCACTTGTCCCCAGGGTTCCCGTGGCTTCAACACCTTCTGTCATTTCCTCTCTGTTAGTGAGAATTAAGTCCAATATGGCTGATCCCCTTGTTCCCTTCTCTACCTTTTGGGAAACAAAGTTGTCTGCTAGGTTTGTTAGGAACCTGTTGGATCTTCCACTTGGTGCAGAGTTTGTTTCCAGGTTGATGTTGGGGTAGTTAAAATCCCCCACTAATATTGTGGTGTGCTTCCTACATACCTTAGTTAGCTGACTAGCAAAAAGTTCATCTACTTCCTCTGCTTGGTTGGGTGGCCTGTAGTATAGACCTAGGGCAGTGTCATTTCCCCCCCAACCTTTAATATTGACCCAAATGCATTCAAACAACCCTCTTTTTGTTTCAGGATGGGTTAGAACCGAAATTAGTCGCTCCATGCCACAGTGGGTATTCTGGTTATTTTGGTTCCTCATTTTGTTCAGCCGAGATTGCAAAGCTGGTGCCCAGACCTCCATCTACTGTGCCACCCAGGAGGGCATCGAGAGGCTGAGCGGGCGGTATTTTGTGGACTGCCGGCTGAAGGTGCCCTCGCCACAAGCCTGCGATGACCAGCTGGCCAAGAAGCTCTGGGAATTCAGCGAGAGGCTGCTGGGACTGAGCGCTTAAGACGGGAAAGGGACAGAGGCGGAGTCTGGGGTAACTGAAAGCTGGCATCCAATTATCCTGGGAGATCCAACTGCAGGGGTTGTGGTGTGGCTGAGAGAAGCGTTGAATTTCTGAGAATTTAAAAAACTGGAAAGAATGGTGAGGTTTGTTGTGGTGAGTGGCCCAACGTTGGGCATAAGAATCTGTTAAATAAAGAAACAAACCCCATCAAGTCGTTGGTCTCTCTTTTCTCCATCGGTGCTAGAAGGGAGGGGGTTTGCCACGAGGAGGGGAGAGAGGAGGAGGAGGAGGGCTGTTTATTTATTTATTTTTATTTGTTTTGTCAATCACTTACAAGATAATAGGTATAAGAATAATCATGGGTATCACTGAAATGGGTACGAAAAAATGGGGACAGCAGGGCAGGGTTGGTAGGCAGGATGGCGCTCTTATTCACAGCCCTTACAGACCTCTTAAGAATGGGGTGAGGTTGACAGTCGACAGTTTAAGGTTAAAGTCTTGTGGGGTTGAGGATGTAACAACAGAGTCAGGTAGAGCATTCCAGGCGTTGACCACTCTGTGGCTGAAGTCGCATTTTCTGCAATCAACTTTGGAACTGTTTACATTGAGTTTATATCTGTTGTGTGCTCTTGTATTATTGCGGTTGAAACCAAAGCAGTCATTGACCGGTAGGATGTTGTAGTGGGTAGTTTTGTGTACAATGCTTAAATCTGACCATAGGCAGCGTAGTTCTAGGTTGTCCAAGGCCAACATCTCAATGAGGTGCCAACGGAATCTCCCCGCTGGGAGAAAAGAGGGAGCGAATCTGCTGTCAGGGTTCCAAATAGCATCCTCTATGAAATAATAGCTCGAGGCAAGGAGTCCCTCAAAACACCAATTGATGAAGAGAGCCATGTTGGCACATCTGGGAAAAACCCAAATCTGAAAGCTTGCAGGTTTTCCCCACCCAGTTGAAAGTTGAAGGTCTTGCCCCCACACCTACCAGTCCATCCCATGTCCAATCAGCTACTGCCATGGATGAAGATTCCTCCCATCCACATCAGTCCAGTTGCAGGGATGAGGTGACCTTGACTTTCTGAGAAGGAATGCTATTATGGCTACCCATCTCCCAAGCTCCATACCATCCCCCTTCCCATAGGAACGATGTTTGAATATGTGGCACGTTTGAGGCCCTACCCCCCGCCCCCCACTCCCATGGCTTCCAAGCCTGACATCTGCCTCAGGGGGTGGGGGTGGGGGGGGGACAAGAACTGCTTCTGCTTGACTTAATCATGGAAGGGATTTATTTTCATCTGGAGTTCCATTGTGAACATTGACTGCTCCTGCCCTGCGTCAGAAGGGGGGAAAGCCCTCCATTTGGGACTAACTATTTGGGGTTCTGTCTATCCAACAGGAATAAAGACTCTTCCTGCCCTGATTTAAAAGGGGGGGGGTTGTTTTACTTGTGAGTAAGTGGTTTCTTATTGCTTGCGAAGGCTGGTCAGAACACATTCCTTCCTTCCCATTCCTATCACCTTCCTTCCTTCTTTCCTTTCCTTCCTTCCTTCCTTCCCATTCCGATCATCTTCTTTCTTTCTTTCTTTCTTTCTTTCTTTCTTTCTTTCTTTCTTTCTTTCTTTCTTTCTTTCCTCCCTCCCTCCCACTCTTCTTCCTTCCTATCACCCTCCTTCTTTCCTTCCTTCCTTCCCATTCCAATCATCTTTCTTTCTTTCTTTCTTTCTTTCTTTCTTTCTTTCTTTCCTCCCTCCCTCCCTCCCTCCCTCCCTCCCACTCTTCTTCCTTCCTTCCTATCACCCTCCTTCCCTCCCTCCTTTCCTTCCTTCCTTCCCATTCCGATCATCTTTCTTTCTCTTTCTTTCTTTCTTTCTTTCTTTCTTTCTTTCTTTCTTTCCTCCCTCCCTCCCACTCTTCTTCCTTCCTTCCTCCCTCCCTCCCTCCCTCCCTCCCTTCCTTCCTTCCTTCCTTCTTTCCTTCCTTCCTCCCTCCCTCCCTCCCTTCCTTCTTTCCTTCCTTCCTCCCTCCCTCCCTTCCTTCCTTCCTTCCTTCCTTCCTTCCTCCCTTCCTTCCTTCCCATTCTTATCACCTTCCTTGCCTTCTTTCCTTTCCTTCTTCTCATTCCTATCACCCTCCTTTTTTCCTTCTTTCCTTCTTCTTTCCTTCCTTCCCTCCCTTCTTTCGTAGCCCAGGAGGGCGAGAGGGTGGCAGGTTGCCTATGGCCAGGGGACCCTCCCCTTCGGACGCAGGATGGAAGACCACCAGGAGAGACCAGGAGGAGGGGCCGACGGGAGGGCGAGAGGGTGGCAGCGCTGCGTGTGAACGAGGCTGTCCCACTCGGGGGCGGGGCAGAGGCGGGGGCGGGGCCGTCCCAGGGAAAAGGAAGAAGCGCTGGCGGCTTGCGGGGCCAGCTGGCGAGGCCGGGCCGGGGATCGGGCCATGGAGGCGGCGGAGGTGCTGGGGGCGGCGGTGGCGCTGCTGCTGGGGCTCTACGCGCTACTTTACTACAACTTCGGAGCGGCCACCCGGTGCCGGAACGCGGTCAGCCTGCGGGGCAAGACGGTGCTCATCACAGGTCAGCTGGGGGGGGGTCGGTGGGCGGGCAGTGCCTTTCTTCCTTCCTTTCTCTGTTTCTCTCTTTCTTTCTCTCTCTCTTTCATCCTTCCTTCCATAAGCCCCCCCCCCCCACCTCAGGGGCTCCGCGCAGATCAAAGTCCCGGAGCAAAAGCGCAGCGCGAAGGTGAAAGGGAGGGCGAGCAGAACAAGAGAGTCGGAAGGGACCTTGGAGGTCCTCTAGTCCAACCCTTCTGCTCCAGCAGGAGACCCTCAGCAAAGCATTCCAGAAACTAAGCGCTGGCTTAAAGAGTGGTGTCCTCGGGAGAACCTGGGTTTCCCAGACCCTGGGCTGCATGACCTCCACGAAGGCCCCCTGGCAAGGGATGGGGTGAACCTCACCAGGACTGGGAAGAAGATACTCGGGAAATGACCGGCTGCTCTTATCCCAAGGGCTTTACCCTAACCTTGAGTGGGGAGGGGAGCCAATCCTCACGATCTCTAGAACCTAATTCCAAGCGAACACCAGTAGATCCCCAATCACACAAGGAGGAAGGGAGCAAAGAGAAAGAAGGAAATCTCAGGGGCAGAGTAGGAGATACTCTGCCCAGGATTAGCTACAAAGATGCCTATGCACTATGAACGGTCAAAGTTTAGGGAAGAAACAGGGTGAACTTGGAATTCTAGTGTAAGAGGGCAAGTATGATACAGTTAGCTTTACAGAAATTCAGAAACTCATGATTGGAGTTGGTCTGATGGAAAGATACAAACTATTCACAAGAAAGGGATCTAACAAAAGAGGAGTTGCAGCTGCATCCACAGAGGTGCACAAAACCTCCGAGGGTCCATATGGGTCAACGTAAAAGCGGGGAAAGAAATGACATTGCCATAGGCATAGACTACAGGGCAGCCAACCAAGCTGTCAAGGCGTCCAAGAAAGAAAACCACTCAACTCCATTTTGCAGAATTAAGAGTACTTTTACTGGTTATGAAAAGATAGCAGCTAAGCAAAGCAAGGTCTGAGGCAAAAGCGCGCGAAATCATACATATCAATGTGTGACCAAACCCCCTCCCCCTGGTAACCCTCATCCCAGTGTCCAATCTGCTAATCCCTTAGGTGTCATGTGAGTTCCATCTCCAAAGAGCATCATCAGGTTGGTATGCAGGACGGTTGGCCTTGATACAGCACGGAATTAATGTTTAACTAGTGTTCTTGACCCAGCCTTGGCAGAAACAAGGAACAGACTCCTTGTCAACCCCTTTATTTGCCTCTTGTGAAAGAATGGCACTCACCCACCGAAATCTCCAGGCAAGAGTCCTTCAAGGAGTTCACTAGTAACAGATCTTATCGGTTCCTTGCGATGATTGCAAGGCTGCAAATTAAGTTCTGGCAAGCAGTCTTTGTTGCATGAAACACAACGAGCAAAATCTCCAAGAATGCAAACTGTTGTACCTACGACAACCACTCCCCTTTCCTTCTATTTATTCCCCAACCAGGGAGGGGCCATTCAGCGTCCACGTGTGCTTTGCTTCCCGAGTCAACTCCTTGTCCTCCATTGCTCACCTCTCCTAATTGCTATGCACATACACACATCTGGAATAGGCCCCAGCTGTTCTCCCCCCCCGCACACCTATCTCAGCCTCCAAAGGCAGATGCCTCTCTCCAGTGGCTGGGAAATGCCGGACGGCCCTGGCTCTATCTCTGTGTCCGACGCTGAGCATCCATCAGAGCCTTCCCCAGGCGCTCCAGCACTGGCCCAAGTTCTTCCTCAACCTCCTCCTCGCCTGAGTCTGCCGTCAGCTCCACTGGCAGCTGCCGGGCCACAACTACCCTGACATCGACTGGGACAAGTGGAAGATCAAACAGATTCCTAACCAACTTAGCTGACAACTTCATCACCCAAAACTTAGAAGAGGCAACTAGAGGAAAAGCTATACTGGACCTTATTCTTTCCAATAGAGAAGAAGTTGTAGAGGGGATTGAAGTTGCAAGAACTTTAGGGGAGAGTGACCATGTCATATTAGAATTCAATATAAAACAGGTAGAAGCAACGGAACATAATCAAACCAGCATTTTAGACTTTAAAAGAGGTCATTTTAACAAACTCAGAGAGAGTTTGGAAAGGATTCCATGGATGAAATCTTAAAGGGGAAAACAACTCGAGAAGCATGGGAAACTGGGAATGATCATAAAAGCCCAGTCCAACACAATATGACTGAAAAAGAAAAACAAGAAAAAAACCAGCATGGTTGCACAAAGGACTTGCAGACCAACGGAGAGGGGAAAAAAGAACAAGTACAAAAAAATGGAAAGAGTGATTCATAACTAAGGCAGAATACCAACAAAAAGCCCAAACCTACAAAGCTGAAATTAGGAAAGCTAAGGCTTTGAAAGAGGTAAGACTTGCAACAGATGTCAAAAACAATGGGGAAAAAAGTTTCTTTCAACACGTAAAAAACAAGAAAGACAAAGAAACAATCAGTCCACTAATGGGAGAAGATTGCAAAGAAATAATTAGTAACTGCTTAATTCATACTTTGCATCTGTCTTCACACACAAAAAAACTAACACTATTCAACTTAACAGAAAGAGAACTGTAAATGACAGGTTAGGAATTCAAATTACAATATGCAAAACTCAGGTAAGAAAACACCTGTCAGCTGTAGGTGGATTCAAATCACTGGATCCTGACAGACTACATCCCAGAATTCTGTTTCTGATTTATGACGATTGTAAACTAACCAGTAACAACTGCTATGAACATTACTGTACAGTTTGTCCTTGACTTGGGACCACAATGGCCACCAGAATTTCTGTTGTTAAACAAGGCATTTCTTTGTTTTTTTGTAAAGTTTTTTTATTTTCCATTTTCATAACATATAATCACATGTATACTATTACATAGCCAACATCGTATTGCATTATTCAATGTTTACATCAATTCATCTTACCATCAATTCCCCATAAGAAAAAGAAAGAAAAAAAGAGTTATTGGTTCTTCTGCTCTCCATACACTATATTTGTTCATTCACTTTCTTCTCCCTCTCTCATCCTCCTCCCTCCCTCCTTTCTTTTCTCTGTCTTCGTTCCCTTCTCTACTTCCCCTTCCTGTCTCCTACTCCTCTCTCCCCTTTCCCACTCCTCATTTCTCTCCTCCTCTTCCCCCCCTCCTACCCTCTCTCCTATCCCTCTCTCCTTCCCTTACCTCTCTCCTCCTCTTCCCCCCCTCCTACCCTCTCTCCTATCCCTCTCTCCTTCCCTTACCTCTCTCCTCCTCTTCCCCCCCTCCTACCCTCTCTTCTATCCCTCTCTCCTTCCCTTACCTCTCTCCTCCTCTTCCCCCCCTCCTACCCTCTCTCCTATCCCTCTCTCCTTCCCTTACCTCTCTCCTCCTCTTCCCCCCCTCCTACCCTCTCTCCTATCCCTCTCTCCTTCCCTTACCTCTCTCCTCTTCTTCCCACTCTTCATCTCATTTCCTTGGCGTATTTCAGCTTCTGAGCAAGCTCCATTTTATGTTGATGGTATTTATAGTTCCTTTTCAATATACATATTTAATTTTAAACATATATTCTCCTTTTAAAAAAAAGAAAAAATAGAACAAAAAAGTATACATATATAGTCATTGTACTTTTAAACCCGTCCCCCCAGCCTCATTTTGGTCAAGATGTAGACCTGGTTACAATTCCCAGCTATTCTCATCAATATCTTTATGTCTTGGATTAGATTATCTTTAGTTGTCTATGAGTAGCAAACCTCGCTGTTCAATATTCATTTCAATTCCTTTAATCTATTGTATAGAATAACAAACTGTAAACATCTCGCTTTATTTCATCATCTTAAAAGTTCTATGTATATCCATGTATCATATACTTTAACCCATGCTTAGTTGTCCTTCTGTTGTCGTTTCCAGTCAATTTGCCACTCAGTTTAATTATCATGTATAAAAGTGAATGTCAAACCTCTGCTTTACAACCTCCCCGTGTCAGTTTCATATTTATCCACATTCCATATATTTTGGCCTTTGTTTAGTTGTCTTTCCATTGTTATATTCAACCAGTTAACAACTCCATTTTATTATCATGTTTTTCACAACCTCCCCACATCAATATCAATATCATATTTATCCATATTCCATATATTTCAACCTTTGCTTAATTATCTTCCATTATTACATTCAATCAATTAGCAACTCCATTTTATTGTGAAATTTAGAAATAAAACCCTTATATTAGTTTTATATTCTCCCACATAAAAATTTCTGGTTGTCTGATTTTTTCCTAGTAAGTCTTTTGTCCCACTTCTCTGCTCCTGCCCTCTCCCTTCTCTTTGCTTCGGCACATCCACTCTCCCCAACTTTCCCAAGGTCACCACCAAAAGGATGTTTTTTATTTCTCTTTGTTGGGGCAAAACCTCCCCCTTCAATTTCCCTTATATCATTAACAGCCTCAACCTCTTTTGTCTGCCTTTTGTTTACCTCCATTTCTACTCCTTCATTATCTTGCCCCCCTTCTTTGAATTCTTTTTTAGATATCTGCTTCTTTGGGTTCAGAATTCTATTTAGCCTTGATTTTAATGATTTATGCATATTTTTATATTATCAAGTAGTTCTTCAAATTTCCAGCTTTCTATGATATCCAGTTCCAAAGTTAGAATTAGCTATACAGTTATTTCAGAGTTCTGGTCCACCTTAAGTTTGTCCACTTCCATTGCTGTAGGGGAGAATGATGGGAGCCATCTTGGTCTTTTGTTCTTCCTTAATATCCAGTTCCAAGATTGCAGTTAGTTATACAAAGTCTTATTTTGAGGCTCTGGTCCACCTTAAGTTTTAGCTACTGTAAGACCGGAAATGAAGCCGGGGCCATCTTAATCTTTTTCTTTTAGGAAAAAAAAGTCCCTATCTGACCATCAGTATTATTTATGTTCTCAAAATTTCTTTGCCTTTTCCAGATTTAATTTATAGTTGTGGGTTAGTTAAATTCTCTTGACAGGTCTTTTATCTCTTCCGGTCTCTGCCTGTTCCAAACTTATTTTGACAAAAAGGTTTGCATCTTGTCAGCCATTAAGGCTGCTGCCCCAACTCCCATTCATAGGCAAATCGCTAACCCACGAGAGATCTGTTGCTTCTCTCAAGGTCTGATGAGACGCTGCCCTACTTTGCCCCACCTCCAGTGGGGGTTCTGATTCAAAAGAATCTTTGGAGATGGTTCGTCAGACAGGGTTCATGTGAGACTCTTAAGAGCCCACATTTCCCACGTCTGTCCAGCTGGAGAACTTCCTGTCGAATGTCAACAAGGCAGTTCTTAAGTGCATCATGCTTAATTTTATTATCTCCCCCCCATGGTTGTTAAGTAAATCATTGCCATCGTTAAGCGAATCGGATTTCTCCCTTGGATTTTGCTTTTCAGAAGCCAGTCACTAATGTCAACCATGGTGAGCCTTGGATGTAAACACAAACCAGTTCCCAGGTGCCTGAATTTGGATCATGTGACTATGGAGATGCTGTGTTGGTCATAAGTGCAAGGACCAGTCGTAAGTCACTTTTTTCAATGGCCTTGTAACTTGAACTGGTCTCTGAATGAGTAATTCAGTAAGTCAAGAACAACCTGTGCATGCAAAACAAATTTTGCAGTGAATTTATTGATGGAATGCATCAAAGTCCGAGGTGATTGACTGGGAAAATAACGATTACAAGAGATACCGAAATGGATGCGGTCCAGATGACACAATTCTTGGATGGATTGTTTTCTTAAGATACGGAAATGGAAGGAAGGTGACCGAAGGTCAAAGCTGGCTAGAAATGCAGGTTTGTTGAAAGAGGTGAAAAAAGCTGGGATTGGCAGATGCTTCTCCCCCCACCCCCTCCTTTGCTGTAGGGAGGACAAAGTGGGAAGTGGGGGGTGATGAGGAAAATCAGAGCATGGAAGCAGTCAGCGGAGAACAAACGCTCATTACTCATTTCAAAAGATCTAACCTAGTTACCTGCGGGATCGCATCTCACCTCATACATCTCTACGACCTATCCGCTCTCACAGAGAGGGACTCCTCCAGGTGCCATCCGCCAAGCAGTGCCAGCGGGTGGTGCCTAGGAGTAGAGCCTTCTCTGTGATGGGCCCAACCCTCTGGAATGACCTCCCTCCCGATATTAGAACTACTAATGACCTCCGCTCCTTCCGACAGAAGCTCAAGACTCACCTGTTCCGACTAGCTGGCTTAGCCGATTGATAGTTCCATCTTCCACCTCCTGGAAACATTTTATTGGGGAATTTTTTAAGGGAATTTTAATTGTATTTGTATTTTAACAAAGAATTGTACAGTATATTTTTTACCTCCTCCGTCTACGTCTATGTCTACGTCTACGTCTACGTTCATGTCTATGTATTTGTATATGGTTTTAACATGACTGTACACCGCCCCGAGTCCTGCCTAAGAAAGGGTGCGGTCTAGAAATAAAAGATTATTATTATTATTATTATTATTATTATTATTATTATTATTATTATTATTATCATCATCATCATCATCATCATCATCATCATCATCATTATTATTATTATTATTATTATTACTAAGCCCCAGAGCTCCCTGTAACAGCATTGCCAAAGAGGCATTAAGAGTTGTTAACCTAATTTTGTGAAGTTTCTTCTCTGGTAACATTGTATTGCTAACTAGGGCATACAAAACCTTTGCCAGACCAATCCTCGAATACAGCTCGTCTGCCTGGAATTCACACTGTATATCGGACAGTTTTTCCCCATGCCATCCCTCTGCTAGACAACTCATTCCCACAGCAACGTCAAACTATTTACTACGACTCTATTACTATTATTCTTCTCATCCTTCCTATTAACCTATTTCCTTTTCTACTTATGACTATAACTTTGTTGCTTGTATTTTTACGATATATATTGTTTTATTTAGTTTCCTAGTACAATTTATGTTTATTGCTTATTTAGTATCTTATGACTATCACCAAGTGTTGTATCTTATGATGCATAATGAATGTATTTATGATTATTATGATCATGATTTATCACTTATATAGCTTTTATGTACACTGAGAGCTTATGCACCAAAGACAAATTCCTTGTGTGTCCAATCACACTTGGCCAATAAAGAATTCTATTCTATTCTATTCTATTCTATTCTATTCTATTCTATTCTATTCTACTCTATTCTTCATTCCAATATGCTCTGTTCTATTCTATTCTATTCTGGCTTGCCCAACCCCTGGATCCCCAACAAAGGCTGTGTGAGCTCACTGAATCCTTTCTCCGACCTTTCGTAGGGGGAAATACAGGGATCGGGAAGGTCACAGCGGTGGATCTGGCCCGGAGAGGCGCCCGCATCATTCTGGCATGCCGCAACAAAGCGAGAGGAGAATCGGCTGTGTATGACATCAGACGGGTAAGCAGTTGCCGTGCCATTGTCTCCTTCTCTCCGTTCAAAATCCCAACAGTTCCGATGCACCCCATTCGCATTGCAGGCTCATGGCCATTCCCTACTTGGCCTGTCCTGGTTCTATTCAGCGGGCTCCATATTTGGGGGGGCAACCGCATTCCTGGAAATGGTTTTGTTGGATCTGGATCAGGCAACTGTCCAAATGAAATTAGAGACACTGACACAAACTTATAGTTATATATATGAATAAATATATTTAACATTTATATTTACAACAGACAAAATAATCAGAAAAACAGGAACATCATGAGGTAAATTAAACAGTAAACAGAGCCCACAGAGGAAAAAGGCGGGGAAAAAGGGAAACTCCCCCTTTATACCTAGGCAACCAATCATAGCTTAGATTGGTTGCCTAGGTAGGAGGCAACCTCATGCAGGAGCCAGCACACTCCAACCAATCAACTACCACTGTACACTCTACTGTTCCAGCTACTAAATTTAATATTCCAACAGTTCCGATGCAGCCCAGTCACATTGCGGGTCTCTCAGCCGTTCCCCACTTGGCCTGTCCGAGTTCTATTCAGGGGGCTCCATATTTTTCAGGGCAGCCACATTCCTGGAAGTGGTTTTGTTGGATCTGGGTCTGGGAACTACGCAGCAACTGTCTAAATGAAATCAGAGAGACTGGCACAAGCTTGTAGTTTTATATAAATGAATATATTTAACATCTATATCCATGGGAGACAAGAGAGTCAGCAACACAGGGACATCATGAGGTAAATATAAATAGTATTCAGAGCCCACAGAGGAAAAAGGCGGGGGAAAAGGGAAACTCCCCCTTTACACCCACAGCAACCAATCATAGCACAGATTGCCTCATGCAGGAGCCAGCACTCTCTACTGTGATTAATCAACTACAATTGTGTGTTCTGGCCCATTGTACACTCTACTGTTCCAGCTACTAAATTTAATATTCCAACAGTTCCAATGCAGCCCAGCCGCATTGCAGGCTCTCGGCCGTTCCCCACTTGGCCTGTCCATTCAGAGGGCTCCCTATTTTTTGGGGCAGCCACATTCCTGGAAGTACTTTGTAGGATTTTCATTATCCATCTTAATCGCCATTCTTCATCAGTTGTTAAGTAAATTCAGCTCCACCCATTGATTTTGCTCTTGGGATGATCACAAACAGTGATCCCATGACCCTGGGAATGTCACCACCATCATCAGAAATGACGCTGGTTGCCAAGTGCCCAAATTAATTTTTTTTGTAAAAAAAAATTTATTTTTAATTTTCAAAACAAACATAACACATAAAAATCTTCCTTTTTTACATACTGTAGAAAGTGTATCAGTTGGTTACAAAAGGCTTTTGTGCATCTCTTCCACCGTCATCAAGTATAGTTCATATTAACTCTAATATCTTAACTCAGATGTTTATACATATTACCATCATCATACCTCCACTTTTATTTCACTATGATTGTTTAAACGTCCTTCATCATAAAATATACCAAAATTTAATACATAACCACATACTGGCATTTCATTTACTATTTCTAAAATCTTCCTTTAACACTGAATCCTTATATCCTATTCTAGCTAAACATCCATAATATTTAATAACAAAGTTTTCTAATCCTCCTTTCCAAATCACTATTTACAATTTGCATCCAGTTTCCTTACATTATACCCATACATGTATATAGATTATTATCATTATCTTTTTTTATTTGACTATATCCTATATCATAACATTTCCCCCCTAATAATTAAAACTTAACTGTGTCTAATTTAGTTCTTTTTTATTGTTCTTATTATTGTCAACCTTTATATATAATCCAAAAGAGTTTCTAGCCTTCCCTTCATGGGTATCATTCAGTATTTATATCCAATTATTGCTTATCATATCACTACACATTGTATACATTATTATCATTATCATTTTTTTATTTAACTATACCTGTTATCACTGAATTTCACTAAGTTTAGCTAGTTTTAAATTATACTCTTCCATCTATCAACCTGTATCTTTCCAGAAATAAAACAATGTTCAGCTTGTCTTTGATTGTCAGCAGTGTTATCAATATTTTTGCAGATAGGATTTCATAGTCCATAAATTCTTTAATTTTTTCTTCTTCTTCTATATCTTGCCCTTTAGAATGTATTTCCTCTCCATTTAATTCCTCTTTCAATTTTCCATTCTTTCTTTTTTCAGAAATAAACCAATTGCCATAGATATCGCCAGATTTAGTCTCTAGGTGGTCAGGACTTACAGAGCCAGGGCCTGAGACTGATGCTATGCAATGCCAGGTCCGTTGCCAATAAGGCCCCCCTCATTAACGACCTGGTCTCAGAGGGGGAGCCGGACCTGGCAGGGATAACGGAGACCTGGCTGGGCCACGAGGGAGGTCTCCCCCTCGTGGAAATGTGCCCGCCAGGTTACCGCGCATTTCATCAGCCTCGGGCCCTTGGCAGGGGTGGTGGGGTAGCGGTCATTGTAAGGGAAGGCCTTAAGCCGAGAGAGTCCACTGTACCACAGATAACCGGTTGTGAGTCCCTGTGCGTGAAGTGGGGCCCAGGGAGTCAGTTGGGCTTGCTGATTGTATACTTGGCTCCTCACTATACATCAGCAGCCCTGCCCGAGCTCCTCGAGGTGATCGCCGAGATGGCGGTTGAAACCCCCAGGCTGTTGGTCATGGGGGACTTTAACTTGCCATCGGTAGGGGAATCATCCGAGGCAGCCCGGGAGTTCATGGCTTCCATGACAGCCATGGACCTGACCCAAGTAATTCAGGGCCCCACACACGAGGGTGGTCACACACTGGATCTTATCTTTGTCTCTGGCCAGTGGAAGAGTGATCTAGGAATAGGGGATTTAGTCATTACACCCCTGTCATGGTCAGACCACTCACTTCTCCGGCTTGACTTCCCAGCCGCTACTCCCCATCGCGGGGAGGCAGAACCGGAATGCCCTAGATGGTTCCGCCCCAGACGCCTGATGGAACCTGATAGGTTCCAGACGGAGCTTGGGCCATTTCCTGTAGCCCTGACCCGCACCCGGATGGAGGACCTAGTGGCTGCATGGAACAATGCGGCCGCCGGGGCCTTGGACCGGGTTGCGCCCTTGCAGCCTCTCTTGCGGCAGCGATCCACCCAGGCTCCTTGGTTCACTGAGGAGCTGAGTGTGATGAAGCGCCACAAGAGACGCCTAGAGAGCAGATGGAGATCGTCACGCTCTGAATCTGACCAAGCACAGGTGAGAGCCTATTTGCGGACTTACCTTGTGGCTTTAAGAGTGGCCAAGCGTCAGTATTGTGCCACTCTTATTGCGTCCACAGATAACCGCCCTGCTGCCCTGTTTAGGGTGACCCGCTCCCTCCTTCAACAGAGGCCGCGGGAAGCCCCTCTGCAGGGTAGAGCAGAGGAATTTGGGGAATATCTGCAGGACAAAATCGCTCAGATTCGCAGCGAGTGGGTCCCCTCCAGTGGTTTAGAAGAGACGTCGGAGGTGGGTCTTGAGGTCCCATTCTGGGAGGAGTTTGACTCTGTTACTTCCGACGATATGGACAGGTTGCGCGGGCGACTGCGAGTCACCACATGTTTATTGGACCCATGTCCCTCCTGGCTTATACTGGCATCCTGGGAGGTCACACGAGGCTGGCTCCAGGAGTTAGTCAACGCTTCCTTGAGAGACGGGCTCCTCCCGACCGCCCTGAAAGAGGCGGTGGTGAGGCCCCTACTCAAGAAGCCTTCCCTGGACCCAGCTATGTTAGCAAACTATCGTCCTGTCTCCAACCTTTGCTTTTTGGCGAAGGTTGTAGAGAGTGTGGTGGCACAACAGTTCCCACGCCACTTGGAGGAGATTGATTATCTGGACCCGCGCCAGTCCGGCTTCCGACCGGGCCATAGCATGGAGACGGCTTTGGTCGCATTGGTAGATGATCTCTGGAGGGCCAGAGATGGGGGTTGTTCCTCCATCTTGGTCCTATTAGACCTCTCGGCGGCTTTTGATACCATCGACCATGGTATCCTATTGCATCGACTGGAGGGGTTGGGGGTGAGGGGCACCGTTCTGCGGTGGTTCTCCTCCTACCTCTCTGGCCGAGCGCAATTTGTGTTGGCAGGGGGCAGAGGTCGACCTTGAGGCCGCTCACTTGTGGGGTGCCGCAGGGGTCGGTCCTCTCGCCTCTCCTGTTCAACACATACATGAAGCCGCTGGGCAAGATCATTCGTGGGTTCGGGGTAGATTACCATCTGTACGCAGATGACACCCAGCTGTACATCTCTACCCCGAACCACCCCAACGATGCCGTCGAAGTGATGTCCCGGTGTCTGGAAGCCATACGGATCTGGATGGGAAGTAACAGACTCAAGCTCAACCCGTCCAAGATGGAGTGGCTGTGGCTACTGGCACCCCAGTTCAACCAGTTGATTCCATCACTGGCCATTGGGGGCGAACATCTGGCCCCCGTGGATCGGGTGCGCAATTTGGGCGTCCTCCTAATAATAATAATAATAATAATAATAATAATAATAATAATAATAATAATAATAATAATTTTATTTGATTAGCCGCAACCCTCTCCCGAAGGACTCGGGGCGGCGTACAATCAAACAGATAAAAAATACACATAAGACAAACGGCTGTCAATGGACGACCATGTGACAGCCGTGGCAAGGGGGGCGTTTCACCAGGTTCGCCCGGTGCGCCAACTGCGTCCACTACTGGACCGGGCTGCCCTTCGCACAGTCACCCATACACTTGTGATGTCCCGGCTGGACTACTGTAATGCTCTCTACATGGGGCTCCCCTTGAGATGTACCTGAAGTCTGCAACTTGTCCAGAATGCGGCCGCGCGGGCAGTTTTGGGAGCCACTAGGTACTCCCATGCAACACCTCTCCTGCGCGGGCTGCACTGGCTACCTGTGGCCTTTCGGGTGCGTTTCAAGGTACTGATTATCATCTTTAAAGCGCTCCATGGCACAGGACCCAGGTATTTGCGGGATCACATCCTGCCCCATACATCCCTTCGGCCGATCCGCTCACACAGAGAGGGACTTCTCCGGGTGTCGTCCACTAGGCTATGCCAGCGGGCGACACCCAGGGGAAGGGCCTTCTCTGTGATGGGCCCGACCCTCTGGAATGACCTTCCCCCTGATATCAGAACAACTACAGATCTCCGCTCCTTCCGCAAGAAGCTAAAAACCCACCTGTTCAACTTAGCCGGCCTGGCCTAATTCCAGCTTCCCACCCCATGCCTGTATTTTTAAATTCGAGGGGTTGGTTTGAGGTCGTGTTTTAATTTTTAACAACCTGTACAGGGCTCTAGGTTTAATCTGGTTTTAATAGTATTTATTATGTATATGGTTTTTTAATGTGGTTCCTGTACACCGCCCCGAGTCCCTTCGGGGAGAGGGGGCAGTCTATAAATCAAATAAACTTAAACTTAACTTAAACTCTTTATATTCATTTTCCACTTCGGTTTTTTTATTTTTTCAATCGCCTCATTTTGCATTTGAAAAACATTCTCAATTTTTTCATCATATTTTGCTGTTATATGGTCCAAATACTCCAGTTTTCTCTCAAATCTTTCCTTTGTATTTAATAATTTTTATAATTCTGAAAATATTCCTTGCAAATTTATCACACGCAGTTGCTCTTGCTTGAAAGGTCAACAAGATTAAGCATACATTCACAAAGACCGTTGCTTTTCCTTGAATGCACTTCAAAGGGACATCTGGCTTTTTTTTCTAAACACTCTGTAGCCAAGCCGTCAGTCTAAACAAAGAAAGTTCCATCTGGATACACACAACTCTGTTCGAAAAAGCCTCCCAGCATTCGAGCAACACTGTTAAAAAGCTTCTTTTTATAACTATTTTGTATTTCAAATTGGAAAGTCAAAGTCAAATTGGGAACAAAAGAAAATGAAAAAAGGTTCCGTCTTTGGATACACAAAAACTCCGAACAGCAATGCCTCCCAGCAATGCCTCCGGGGTGGGTTTTTTTTATGTATATCTTTTTTGTATATCAAATTAGAAAAAGAGGTCCAATCTTTAAATGCATTAAAAAGAAAATACCCACAGCAATAAAAGAGGAAAAATTTAATCTGTAGCTTACAGAGAGTCACAAAGAAAGGTTAGAAAAAGAAAACTTAATCCATCCATTTGAAAAGGTTTGCATAGATTCAATCCATTTAAATAACATTTAAAAGTAAGATAACCACTGTCCAAAACCATTCCAAAATTCAATTTTGCCGCTAAGTTCTTCTATTCTTTAATTTAAATTGGTTTTTATGTTTTTATAGGCAGTTCCTTTTTTATAGAACAATAAAAATTCCTCACCAGCTGCAAACACTTTCTCTTTCCACATTGTTCCGTTTTGGAGCCGCCCCAATTTTGTCAAACATGGCTGGATTTTTTGTCACCAGCTTGAAGATCTTCTCTTGCTTCTTTCGGGGATTTTGCGATATCTCCGAGATCAGCAAGACGTAATCTTCCTGTTCACCATCTCTTCGGGATGGTTTAGGTCCATTTGGACCCACCAGTGGCAAAAGTATTGACTGCGATCTCAGAGCATTGAGATCGCATGTCGTTTTGTCGTGACTTCAGCTCCTCAACCCCTCTGCCAAGTGCCCAAAATTTGATCACACGATCCCTGGAGATGCTGCCATGGTCAAAAGTGTGAGGACCGGTCATAAATCACTTTTTTTCATTGGCATTGTAATTTTGAGCGATCCCTAAACAAATGGTTATAAGGACTGTCTGTATTGTTTTATTACGCACCACCCAGAGAGATTGACGGGAGGTGAGCAGACCTAGGCAGCAGGTGAGTAAGTCGGGATCCCCCTTGGAAGCCGTACTCGATCCCGAGGCTCAGGATTCCTTCCTCTCCTTTTTCAGGAAAGTGGGAACTCGGAGGTGATCCTGATGATCCTTGATCTGGGCAGCCTGGACTCCGTGCGAGCTTTTGCGCAGACCTTCTTAGAATCGGAGCCCCGTCTGGACATCCTCATCAACAACGCAGGTGGGGGCAGAGCAGACCCTCCCCAGGGTCTCTGGGCGAGGAAGGGGAGAATATTGGGGGTGGGTGGGGTTGTCTGGGATTTCTCTAACCCTATGAGGTGGGTGGGTTGGTCAGAGAAAGAGGGATGGAGGGAGAGAGAAAGAGAAAGACTGGCCCAAAAACACCTAATTAGCTTTCCTGCCTAAGGTAAGATTCGAACTCATGGTCTCCCATTTTCTAGGCTTAACTACTAGACCTGTGATGGTGAACCTGTGGCACGTGTGCCAGAGGTGGCATACAGAGCCCTCTCTGTGGGCACATGGTCCATCGCCAGCTGCTATTCCAGTTTCCGGCCTGTGTATGGACACTGTACAACTGGTCTCCGGGTTTCTGGGCTCTGGCGCATGCACGCATTTCCAGTTTCAGAACTCAGTGCTGAAAAGGTTTGCCATCACTGCACTAGACCAACCTGAAAGCTTTATGGGTAGTCCTTGACTTATGACCATGATGGAGCCTTCTCTTTATGGTTGCATGGCATGACTGTTATAAAACAGTTCACTCCTGTGACCACTGGGATTTCAATTCCTTGGTTGTGGTGATAAGCTGAGGACTACCTGTAATCCGCTTATTTTTCTGGCAGGAGTCCTCAAGGATGGTCAAACCGCCGATGGCTTTGATCAGGCCTTCCAGGTCAACCACTTGGCCCACTTCCTGCTGACCCACCTGCTCCTGGACCGGCTGAAGCGCTGCGCCCCGAGCCGGATCGTAATTCTGGCCTCAAGTGCGCACACCTATGGGGAGATCGACTTTCAGACCATCCACAAGCCGGTGGAGGGAATGCGGAAGGCTCTACATTCATATGGCAGCAGCAAACTAGCCAACATTCTCCACGCGAGAGAGTTGGCCAACCGGCTGGAAGGAACAAACGTCACCTGCTATGCAGTCCATCCAGGTGAGTGGGAGTCTGGCTCCAAGGCGCCCCAGATGGAGCCCCCAGAGGTCTGGCTGAGGCTCTGCCAGGCATTTCTCTCCCACTGGAGGCTCCCTCGACCCCCTCTGCAGAGCCCACTCGGGAGTTTCCTCCATCGAGCTCAGCTGGGGAGGGAGATGTGTCCCACCACCCCAGGTCCAGAATTCTAGAATCTTAGTGTGGGAAGGGTCCTTGGAGGTCTTCTATTCCAACCCCCTGCCCAAGACAGGGATGAGATTTCCCCCAGTCTCTTACTTAACTTCTGCCTTTTCTGCTCCTTCATTTCTCCTCCTTCACCTCCTCTTCCTCCACTTCTCCAGCTGGTCCCCCCCCACTCGCCTCCTTTCTTCTCTTCTTCCTCCTCCACCTCCGACTCCCCTTCTCTTCCGTTTGCTACCCTTCTCCACCCTCTACCTCTTCTTCCCCTTTACCCCCCTCCCCCACTCTGCCCTTCGTCCTCCTTCGCCTCTGCTCCTCCTCCCCCTCTTCTTTGTAAACCCCCTCCCTTCGAGCACTGATGATGCTACCTAGTTGAGTAATGAAACGCCTGCAAGAAACATGTTGCCCAAAGAGTGTCATGGCAGTTATTGTGTGAATGGTTCGTGCCTGGGATCTCTCCCCTCCCCCCACCCCTCCATCCCTGGCGTGTTCTCTCTACCTTTGATTTCAGGAATTGTTAAAACCGAAATTGCTCGCTCCTATCCCTGGTGGAAACTTTGGTTGGGTTGGTTGGTCAACCTGTTCATCCGAAATTGCGAAGCTGGCGCCCAGACCTCCATCTACTGCGCCACCGAGGAGGGCATCGAGAGGCTGAGTGGGCGGTATTTCGTGGACTGCCAGCCGAAGGTGCCCAGACCGCTGGCCTGTGATGACCAACTGGCCAAGAAGCTCTGGGAATTCAGCGAGAGGCTACTGGGACTGACCAGCTAAATATTTCCACTTTAAATTTGACCCCTTAATTTTTCTGAGGTGAAGGCAGGAAAAAATCACATGGAAAAGTAGACACAAAATAAAACAAAGGGCAATATCACACGGTTGCAGGAATTGGGTACATCCGGTCTAGAGAAAAGAAGAACTAGGGGTGGCATGATATCAGCCTTCCAGTATTTGAGGGGCTGCCCCAAAGAAGAGGGAATCAAACTATTCTCCAAGGTACCAAAAGGCAGGGCAAGAAGTAACAGATGGAAACTGATTAAGGAGACAACCAACCTAGAACTAAGGAGAAATTTCCAGACAGTGAGAACAATTAACCAGTGGAACGACTTGCCTCCAGAAATTGTGGGTGCTCCAACAGTGAAGGCTTTGAAGAAGAGATTGGACAACCGTTTGTCTGTAATGGTATCGTTTTTCCTGCCTGAGCAGGGGGTTGGACTAGAACACCTCCATGGTCCTTTCCAACTCCCTTATTCTGAATTAAATACAACTGACCCTGTGGTTCCAGCCGGAACAATGTGGAGCTGAACACGCTTAAAACTGTAGAGGCAAAAGTGGGTTTTAGGAGAAGCTCTGCTATTCTACCACCACTTGCAGTGACAGACAACACAAGATCAACAGGAGACACCTTCAAATTTCTGGGCTCAAGAACTCTTTGACTTACAGCCAGTGGTGGGATTCAAACATTTTTACAACTGGTTCTGTGGGCGCGGTTTGGTGGGCATGGATGGGCTTGGCTTGGCAGGTGGGGAAGGGGGAGGATACTGCAAAATCTAAGTTCCCTCGCCACACCAGGAAAAAGATACTGCAAAATCTCCATACCCTCCCCACTCCAGAGGAAGGATACTGCAAAGTCTCCATTCCCTCCTCACTCCAAGGGAAGGATACTGCAAAATCTCCATACCCTCCCCACTCCAGAGGAAGGATACTGTAAAATCTCCATTCCCTCCCCACTCCAGGGGAAGGATACTGCAAAATCTCCATACCCTCCCCACTCCAGAGGAAGGATACTGCAAAGTCTCCATTCCCTCCTCACTCCAAGGGAAGGATACTGCAAAATCTCCATACCCTCCCCACTCCAGAGGAAGGATACTGTAAAATCTCCATTCCCTCCCCACTCCAGGGGAAGGATACTGCAAAATCTTCATTTCCCTCCCCACTGCAGGGGAAGGGATACTGCAAATTCTCCATACTCTCACCACTCCAGGGGAAGGATACTGCAAAATCTACATTCTCTCCTCACTCCAGGGGAAGGAGACTGTAAAATCTCCATTCCCTCCCCACTCCAGGGGAAGGATACTGCAAAATCTCCATTTCCTCCTCACTCCATGGAAAAAATACTGCAAATTCTCCATTCCCTCCTCACTCCAGGGGAAGGGATACTGCAAATTCTCCATTCCCTCTTCACTCCAAGGGAAGGATACTGCAAAATATCCAATCCCTGCTCACCCCAGGGGAAGGATACTGCAAAATCTACATTCCCTCCACACTCCAGGGGAAGGATACTGCAAAATCTCCATTCCCTCTTCACTCCAAGGGAAGGATACTGCAAAATATCCAATCCCTGCTCACCCCAGGGGAAGGATACTGCAAAATCTACATTCCCTCCACACTCCAGGGGAAGGATACTGTAAAATCTCCATTCCCTCCCCAGTCCAGGGGAAGAATACTGTAAACGCTACATTCCCTCCCCAGTCCAGGGGAAGGATACGGGCAAAATCTACATTCCCTCCCCACTCCAGGGGAAGGATACTGAAAAATCTCCATTCCCTCCTCACTCCAAGGGGATACTGCAAAATCTCCATTCCCTCCCCAGTCCATGGGAAGGGATACTGCAAAATCTATATTTCCTCCCCACTCCAGGGGAAGGATACTGCAAAATCTACATTCCTTCCCCACTCCAGGGGAAGGATACTGTAAAATCTCCATTCCCTCCCCAGTCCAGGGGAAGGATACTGCAAACTCTACATTCCCTCCCCAGTCCAGGGGAAGGATATTGCAAAATCTACATTCTCTCCTCACTCCAGGGGAAGGAGACTGTAAAATCTCCATTCCCTCCCCACTCCAGGGGAAGGATACTGCAAAATCTCCATTTCCTCCTCACTCCATGGAAAAAATACTGCAAATTCTCCATTCCCTCCTCACTCCAGGGGAAGGGATACTGCAAATTCTCCATTCCCTCTTCACTCCAAGGGAAGGATACTGCAAAATCTCCATTCCCTCTTCACTCCAAGGGAAGGATACTGCAAAATATCCAATCCCTGCTCACCCCAGGGGAAGGATACTGCAAAATCTACATTCCCTCCACACTCCAGGGGAAGGATACTGCAAAATCTCCATTCCCTCTTCACTCCAAGGGAAGGATACTGCAAAATATCCAATCCCTGCTCACCCCAGGGGAAGGATACTGCAAAATCTACATTCCCTCCACACTCCAGGGGAAGGATACTGTAAAATCTCCATTCCCTCCCCAGTCCAGGGGAAGAATACTGTAAACGCTACATTCCCTCCCCAGTCCAGGGGAAGGATACGGGCAAAATCTACATTCCCTCCCCACTCCAGGGGAAGGATACTGAAAAATCTCCATTCCCTCCTCACTCCAGGGGGATACTGCAAAATCTCCATTCCCTCCCCAGTCCATGGGAAGGGATACTGCAAAATCTACATTTCCTCCCCACTCCAGGGGAAGGATACTGCAAAATCTACATTCCTTCCCCAATCCAGGGGAAGGATACTGTAAAATCTCCATTCCCTCCCCAGTCCAGGGGAAGGATACTGCAAACTCTACATTCCCTCCCCAGTCCAGGGGAAGGATATTGCAAAATCTCCATTCCCTCCCCAGTCCATGGGAAGGATACTGCAAAATCTACATTCCCTCTCCACTCCAGGGGAAGGATACTGTAAAATCTCCATTCCCTCCCCACTCCAGAGGAAGGATACTGCAAATTCTCCATACTCTCACCACTCCAGGGGAAGGATACTGCAAAATCTCCATTCCCTCCTCACTCCAGGGGAAGGATACTGCAAAATCTCCATTCCCTCCCCAGTCCAGGGGAAGGATACTGCAAAATCTCCATTCCCTCCCCAGTCCAGGGGAAGGATACTGCAAAATCGGCATTCCCTCTCCAGTCCAGGGGAAGGATACTGCAAAATCTACATTCCCTCCCCATTCCAGGGGAAGGATACTGCAAAATCTACATTCCCTCCCCATTCCAGGGGAAGGATACTGCAAAATATCCAATCCCTGCTCACCCCAGGGGAAGGATACTGCAAAATATCCATTCCCTCCTCACTCCAGTTTTGCGGAAATGAGGCCAGACCAGCTTTTTGTCAAAGGGAAAGGTTTATTGCGCAAGGTTCAGCAATGATAGGTCAAGCAAAGTCTGAACCCTGAAGGGCAGTTGTTTACAGACTTTTATACTATTTAAGCAGAATATCGATCAACCCAAAGTACACTGTCTTCCTATGTCACATACACCTCTTTCCTGTGTCACTCCTACTCAAGCGGAGTAGGTACACATCACTATATCATACTCGCCTGCTGTCAGGTCTTGTACTCCCTCTTGTCCTGGCCAGGATTCGTTCAGATTTTCTCCTTTCCCTTTTCACACAAAGGGTCCTTGGGCTGACTGGACTGTCCCTCGACAGTGGCAGGTGTCCTCCCCCGTTCCTCCGAAGCAAGAAGCCTCATGGCGCCAGAGGTACCCAGGGCTCGGATCCTTCCGCTGGCGTGGGGTCCTGGTCGTCCAGAGTGAAAGATCGCCTGGTAGTCCCATCTGGGTCGCCAGAAATGTTGCAGAAATGAGACCAGACCAGCTCTTTGTCAAAGGGAAAGGTTTATTGCGCAAGATTCAGCAATGATAGGTCAAGCAAAATCTGAACCCCGAAGGGGAGTTTTTTACAGACTTTTATACTATTTAACCAGAATATCGATCAACCCAAAGTACACTGTCTTCCTGTGTCACATACACCTCTTTCCTGTGCCACATAGGCCTCGTACAACTTCTCCCCTACTGTGACAGGCATTCATTCAACTTACTCAATTACTCCCGATAGGGAGTATTTGTATCAATATCCTGGTTCCTTTGTTTTAGCTTGGTGAAGCAGACAATTAATCCTTGCCCTGTTCCACATGGTCAAGAAACTTTAATATCTAGCTCTATTTATCTAGTTGTCAACTTCTCTTTTATTCCTCCCTTTGAAACTCTTCCGCCTTCTTAGGAGGAGTTTCACAATCATCGGTACCAGTTATTTTCTCATACTCCCACATTGCCATCACCTTTGCTAGTAATGATAGGCTGTTATTGTTTTTATGAAAATAGGGAGAATACATGGGATGACAATACAACCTGTAGCAATTAGACCTATTAGAGCTACTATAGCTTGCAAACCAGGCAGTTTAGGAAACCATCCGCTATCCTGAGTCTGTCCGTGGCTTCAGATAATATGTTTAGGGCCTTATCTAGCCTTTTACCAGCTAAATCCAGCACTGCTTGTAATCGGATAATTCTGTTTAACATATAAATAGGTGTCCTGTATCCATATGACCCATCTTCTGCCCAAGTGGCTTGCCCATAGGTACAGACTATTATCTCAGAGTCCCAAATGTCAGTCTTCTCATATTCCGCCAACTCTTTACAGGGGAAGTTAGAAAAGGCCGTGTCCATGTCTCTTCTGCGCCTCTGCAGGCCTACCAGGTCATAAACTGGGACCCCTAATACCTGCCTAGATTGGATGGGTAAAAGGAAGAAGGAGGGCTTGATCCACCCAAGAACACAGGATCCTGACCAATTTCCTGGCAATCTCTCATATGCAAGGTTACCACATTTCCAATACATATTATCTGGGGCTATCCACACTTCTGATTTACCACCCAAATACTGAAGTATGGGGGTGTCAAATTTTTCAGGCTCTGTCCCATTATTGGGAGAGGTCCAGAATTTATATTCCTGGTCCCAGAGCCCTAAACATATGAGAGCCTCCACCGGTATACTCTGGTTTCTCGTAAAACAGCTTCTTCCCACTAGGTTGGTTGATAGAGTCCAGACAACACTGGCAAAGCGAGTTCTGGCCATGATGTTTCCTGCTCTAAACATGCTATTAAAAATCTGTGGGCTAGCTTCCAAGGCTTCCCGTGGCCATTGTTCACCCATGTTCGTACCACCACACACAAAACAGTTCTTTACAGTCAGTGTTTTTGCCACTTCTTCAGCCATTTCCATAAATAAGTTATTAGCCTTGGCACTGATTGGGAGCGGGTCCTCCTCCATCTTCCTTGGGTTGTCATATACTGTCCAACCCAGGGATCTAACTTGTCCGTCGTAGATTCTTTCCATCCTCAGTTAGATAAGTTAAGGGGTCTGTTCCTATTCCATCGATCTCAAATCCATAAACCTTTATAGACGGATGGTTCCTATATATTTCCAACTTGACCCGATTACTATCTCCTACCCTAGTGAGATCACCTAATCCTCGGCACCCCTCGTACCCACCTCCGGTATAATCACAGACACACTCCATCCTGCACACCGCACTGAGCCTGCACAAGGTAGCCATTTCTCTCTGGCATGTTTTTCCTGTCGCTTACATTCTCTCGGGGCCTGGGTGTGATAGACTAGCATAGTGACTGTAGCCAAGCCCTGCCTTGCCTGGGTGACACACTGTTGGCTGTCATCAGGTCCTTGCTTAGATGTCTTCTTAACTTCTCGGCGTCTCCGGTCCCCATGATGGAACTGATGCATAGCAAGGGCTACTAAGGACCAATGTTTCTGAACTTTACACAACCCTGTCCACCCTTTCCTCAGCTGAAAAGGACTGATTATTCGTCCGATTATGAAGTAAGGGGGTTGGCGACAATCCATAGCCACTAAAGGTAAACCAGTAGGAGTCAGGAGGTGTCCACATATTCCAACTCTAAATAAACTTCCTGCGTGTTTGCACATTTCAGGATTTCCAGGCTCTATCTCCATACACATTATGGACACATGCAAATCAAACCCTATGAGGTCATCACATGGCTGGGGCCATTTATCTTCCCAATATGCAGGATCTATCCTAAGCACTTTGTTAAATCCATAATCCACCCTTCCTATAGGATCACTAAAAATAATCCCGTGTTCGGAACCCCATTTGTCTAAGTTTTCAATATATACATCACCATACCCCAACCACATATTGCAATCTATTACTATAAATATTATTATAATCCTTGAATCCATTCTTCCGCCATGCGTAGAGGATCAGCTTCCGGGGTGATCCAGCAAAGCATCTTCAACACTGTGCGCAGGGAACTTATTGCCGGTAAGGTTCAGCAGAGTGTCCTTTCAGGTAATACAGCCTAGTAAAGTTATTTGCATTGGAACCGGAGTACCAGGGGTTTATCTGTGGATTGTGCTTCCCACTGGACCGGGTCGCTTTGGGCTGCTGCTTTTAGTCTGGTCCAATGGACCCACGATTTAGACTCCAGTACTTTTACTGCAAGGGGAGAACACGTGACCATTGTATATGGCCCTTTCCATTTAGCCTTAAGAAGTTCATTTTTCCAATGTTTTACCCATACCCTATCTCCGGGTTTAAAGGGATGACATTTAGTACTAAGTAGAGGGGCATTTGTTCCCCTGTGTCTTGTTTTATTACCTCGAGCTGTGTATTCAGCCCCTGTAATTGTTTGATTAATTCCCTATTACCTATTCCTCCCTTATGGGATAATTCCGGCCATTCCACGACTCCGGGATCCCAAACGCCGTGGGCATTCCCATTGCCAATGTCCCTTTCTTTACAGAGAGCACATTGATTGGCTCCGAGTAAGACCCCTCCTATGGCTCCTGCTAAGAGTTCCGCTTTCTTCTGCATTCTGTTATCCTTCTCCCTTTTCTCAACCTTATCTCGGTTCACATACACTTTCCTGGCTATCTCAAGAAGCTGAGTGGTATTCATTCCTAATGCTCTCTCTTGCTTCTGGAGTTTTCTTCTGAAATCATCTGCACTTTGGGTGATAAATCTTTCATTCAACATTGCTAAATTCTGGGGCGCACATATGTCAACCTGGGCATACTCTTCATAGGCAGCAACCAACCTTTGGAAAAATGACTCAGGACTTTCTTGAGGTTCTTGAATGATAGTTGCGGTTTGGAAAAATTTACAGGAAGGTTTTCTCGCTCATTTTAAGGCTTCCATTGTCAAAGCTCGATACTCTACTAGTTGGGTCATATGGACCAGATTATTTACATCCCACTGGGGATCCTAGTCCGCAGCTCTAATTCTCCTCTCATTTATATCCACTACAGTCTCATTCAGGAATCTTTCTTTTAGAATTTTCTCTTTCGCTGTCCTCCACTTTTCCTTATCTTCGGGGCTGAGCAATGTCCCTAACAGCTGGCCAATATCACCCCAAGTCGGGAGATGGGTCTGCATGATGGTCTGAACCAGTTCGATCACTTCCCTTAGTTTTGGGGGCAATGGACCATAGTGCTGGAAAATTGACACTAGTTGGGCTTGATTTTGTGCATCTAAGACCTCTGGTCCATCTGTCTTAATGGAGCCATTAAGGTGATTTGGTCCGCCTTAATTCTAGTCCTTCCTGAAATCGGGGATTCTAGATCTGAGTCTGAATCAGCTTCTGTTTTTAATGGGGCTGATGCCTCCCGCTGTCTTGGCATGACAGGATCTTCCTTCAGAGCTGATTCACATACTACTGGGAGCAGCAGGGGTACTGGAGGATAATGGGGGGCATAAGGCGGGGGGTAAGCATTCTCCTCTTGTTCTCCCATTAAAACTGCAACTGCTCCTTTTCTTACATTCAAAGTTTTCTGCTTTCGGGCAGACTCTAAGGTACGATTCACACATACTCTCAACATTTCAGCTTTGCATTTCTTAAGCTACTCAGGACTTTCTTCAGCTGCGATTTGCCATTGATCAATATATTGGTATTGATCTGGGTGGCCCTGGGTCTGTTACAATTTGATGAACTAAGCTTATGACTCTCGGATCTAGAGTTCCCTCTGGTGGCCATCCTACGCCGAAGGTGGGCCACTCTGACTCAAAACCTTTTAAAGTTAGACGGGGTTGCTGGGGGATCCCCATAGTCTCCACTATATGCCTTTTTAAAATTCTTCAACATACACTGGAGGGGTGTCCTTGGGACACTACCTCCTCCTCCCATGTTCTAAAACACTACCACTGACCCATGGCGCCGGACACTCGACAGTCACCAACAGGAACTTCAGTGGTTTAACCTCCCACACAACCTAACACGGACTTCTTTAGGATCGATGTCCCGAGTCCAGGGCGGTGATCAGGCACCCTCTTTTACCCTCAAGCGGAGTAGGTACACATCACTATATCATACTCGCCTGCTGGCAGGTCTTGTACGCCCTCTCGTCCTGGCCAGGATTCGTTCAGATTTTCTCCTTTCCCTTTTCACACAAAGGGTCCTTGGGCTGACTGGAATGTCCCTCGAGAGTGGCAGGTGTCCTCCCCTGTTCCTCCAAAGCAAGAAGCCTCATGGCGCCAGAGGTACCCGGGGCTCGGATCCTTCCGCCGGTGTGGGGTCCTGGTCGTCCAGAGTGAAAGATCGCCTGGTAGTCCCATCTGGGTCGCCAGAAATGTTGCAGAAATGAGACCAGACCAGCTCTTTGTCAAAGGGAAAGGTTTATTGCGCAAGATTCAGCAATGATAGGTCAAGCAAAATCTGAACCCCGAAGGGGAGTTGTTTACAGACTTTTATACTATTTAACCAGAATATCGATCAACCCAAAGTACACTGTCTTCCTGTGTCACATACACCTCTTTCCTGTGCCACATAGGCCTTGTACACCTTCTCCCCTACTGTGACAGGCATTCATTCAACTTACTCAATTACCCCCAATAGGGAGTATTTGTATCAATATCCTGGTTCCTTTGTTTTAGCTTGCTGAAGCAGACAATTAATCCTTGCCCTGTTCCACATGGTCAAGAAACTTTAATACCTAGCTCTATTTATCTAGTTGTCAACTTCTCTTTTACCAGGGGAAGGATACTGCAAAATCTACATTCCCTCCTCACTCCAAGGGAAGGATACTGCAAATTCTCCACACCCTCCCCACTCCAAGGGAAAGATACTGCAAAAGCTACATTCCCTCGCCACTCCAGGAGAACCCCCAGATTACACACAGGGGCTGTTTGGGGCAGTGCCACCACCCCCAAGACCAAAGGTGGCAATTCCTCCCTGAGCCAAAGCACCCCAAACTCAGAGCCACTCAGTCTTGCAAAGGTTCAGTTTATGACGGTTGCAGTGGCCAGTGTCACATGGTCAACATTTGTGACTTTCCCAGCAGGCTTCCTACAAGCAGAGTTGAAGCGGGAAGCAGGATTGGCCTAATCACTGCATGATTTGCTCAATGACTGCAGTGATTCTCTTAACAACCGTGGGAAAAATGGGGCATGACTTGCGTAACAACCATCTTGCTTAGCAACAGAAATTCTGGTTTCAATTGTGGTTGTAAGTCTGGTAAGCTGAGAGCTCAAACTGTGGGGAAGAGCTGAAACAAATATTTAAGTTTAAAAGGTTGAAAACTGGAAATCACTGTGGAATTTGTTGTGATAAATTGCCTATTATTGAGTTTTAAGCAGTTGTGCCAATATTTTAAATAAAGAAACTCCAATCAAGTTGATCTCTCTTTTCTTCACTCTGGTCTGTCTTTCTGGTCTTGAAAAGAGTTCTTCCTCCCCAATTCTGGGCTGGGATGAGGATAAGGGAGGGAAAGAGACAATTCAAAAATATTATTATTCAATTGTATCACAGCGGCCAGTTGTTTCGCCGGATTTGGCATTGATTACTAGTCGGGCCCCACCCAGGGGCCTAGGACGTCGTAACGTATTTTCATAATATACGTGCAGATCCAAGCAGTGCAGCTTTTTGCATTTGACTGATGGTGATTTTGTCAAGTTTTAACTGTTTTAAATGTAATTCCAGTGCTTTTGGAATAGCTCCCAGTGTGCCGATTACCACTGGAATTGCCACTGCTGGTTTGTGCCATAATCATTGAATTTCAATTTTTAGGTCCTGGTACTTTGCGATTTTTTCATGTTCCTTCTCGTCGACCCTGCTATCACCTGGTATTACGATGTCTATGATTGTAACCTTATTTTTCTCAACCAGTGTGATGTCTGGTGTGTTATGCGCCAGCATTTTGTCCGTTTGTATACGAAAATCCCATAGGATATTGACCATCTGATTTTCAGTGACTTTTTCAGGCTTATGTTCCCACCAGTTTGTTGTTGTTTTAATATTATAATTTTTGCACAAATTCCAGTGGATCATTTGTGCTACTGAATTGTGCCGCGATTTATAATCAGTCTGCGTGATTTTTTTACAGCAGCTGAGTATCTGGTCAACAGTTTCATCAACTTCTTTGCAGAGTCTGCATTTGGCATCATCAGATAATTTTTCGATTTTGGCCTTAATGGCATTTGTTCGGATAGCTTGTTTTTGCGCAGCCAGGATTAGTGACTCTGTTTCTTTCTTTAATGTACCTGTTGTTAACCATAACCAAGTTTTTTCACTGTCCACTTTATCTTTTATTTTTTCCAGAAATTGACCATGCAATGCTTTGTTCTGCCAACTCTCCATTCTTGATTTTATCACATCTTTTCTGTATTCTTGTTTCATCTGTTGGGCCTTCAGTAGACTTTTGTTCTTTACTTCGATTAATAGATGTTCTTGACTTTCTTTTAAATAATCAGCCAGTGCATGTTTTTCTTCTTCAACTATTTGCTTCACTTGTAATAATCCTCTGCCACCTGATTTTCGGGGCAGGTATAATCTATCAGTGTCACCGCGTGGATGTAAACTGTAGTGCATTGTCATTAGTTTCCTGGTTTTTCGGTCCAAAATGTCCAAATCAGCTTGTGTCCAGTGAACTATACCAGGTGTGTATCTTATAACTGGTATTGCCAGGTATTTATGGCCTTGATTGTATTTCCACCATTTAATTTAGATTTCAAAATTTTCCTAACTCTGTTGGTGTACTCACTCCTGACAATAGTTTTTACTTCTCCATGCTTGATGTTATCCAACTGCAGAATGCCTAAGTATTTGTAGGCTTCATTTTCGTTGCATTTAATTAGTTGGCCATTGGGCATTTCAATTCCCTCACATGCAGTGATTTTGCCCTTTATGGATACAGTGGCGCATTTTTCCATGCCAAACTGCATTGAATATCGGTGCTGAATACTCGGACTGTGTTTGTCAGTGATTGGATTTCTATTTCTGACTTACCATAGAGTTTCAAATCATCCATATATAATAAATGCGAAATTTTTTCAGCTTCTTTGGCTGTTTGGTAGCCTAATTTCATTTTTTTTTAAATTACCGATAGCGGGATCATCGCGATGATGAAGAGAAGAGGTGAAAGTGAATCACCCTGGAAAATTCCTCGCTTGATATTAACCATTCCATAATTCTCATTCCCTACTGCCAACTCAGTTCTCCATTGTTTCATTGCCTTTCAGTGAAGGATGTAATATTTTTGCTAATGCCAGTTGTTTCTAAGCATTTTATGATCCAACTATGTGGCAATGGGTTGAATGCCTTTTTATAATCAATCCAGACCATATTCAAGTTCGTTTTTCTTTTCTTACAATTTTCTAATATCATTTTATCAATCAGGAGCTGATCTTTTGTGCCCCTGCTCCTTCTTTTGTTGCCTTTTTGCTCTATTGGTAAGATGTTGTTTGTTTCCAAATAATCCATAATATTATCTGCAATAATGCCTGTGAGTAATTTGAAGGTTGTTGGCAAGCATGTTATTGGTCTGTAGTTTTCAGGTATTGTTCCTTTAGTTGCATCTTTCTGAATCAAGTATGTTTTTCCAGTTGTCAACCATTCATCAATTTGACCATTTTGTAAAATTTCATTCAGTTGCCTGGCCAATATTGCATGTAAACTGGTCAGATATTTGAGCCAGAAACCATGTAATTGGTCATTTCCAGGTGATGTCCAATTCTTTACTTTTTTTACTCGATTTTTGACCATCTCACTTGTTATTTCTAATACTTGCATTTGTTTGTTACCAATGCTTTTCTCAAAGTCCTGTATCCACTTTGCTTCCTTATTGTAGTCCTTTGCATTTTCCCACAATCCTTTCCAGAATTCAGCTATGGCCTGCTTTTCTGTTTTTTAACTTTTGGTGTCACCATACACATTAAGACTTTGATAAAAAAACGCCGTTGGTCTGATCGAAATTGTTGATTTTGTTTGTATTGGATGATTCGTGCCTCATATCTCTCAATTTTTCTAGCTGTTGCTGTTATCTGCTGTTTTACAATCTCTACAGCTTCATTGATGTTTCTTGTATCCAATCTATATCTTCTGATTAGCTGATCTTGTTTTAATATTATAATTTTTGCACAAATTCCAGTGGATCATTTGTGCTACTGAATTGTGCCGCAATTTATAATCAGTCTGCGCGGTTTTTTTACAGCATGAGTATGTGGTCAACAGTTTCATCAACTTCTTTGCAGAGTCTTATTATTATTATGTGGTTAATCTTTGGTGAGATTCACAGCCTTTGGGGCTGGTTGGTAGCTCAACAGCTCGAGTCCTAACCAAGGACCTAGGAACTGTTAAGGTAACATCGGAGGATATAAGCTGTTCCAATTAGGGTGGTTTTTTGTAGAGTCAGAATGTTCAAGTCAGGTAAATTTAGAATATCCAAATAGCGAGGTAGCCCTTTAGGTATTGCTCCAAGGGCTCTAATTACAATCGGGACAACACACGATTTCTTTTTCCACAGTCGCTCAACTTCAATTTCTAAGTCCCGGTACTTTGTGGTTTTTTTCTTGCTGTTTATCTTCAATTCGTGCATTTCCAGGTATTGCAATGTCAATGAACCATACTTTTTTCTTTTCAACTATTGTTATGTCAGGTGTGTTGTGGGCCAAGTGCCCGTCAGTCTGGATTCTGAAGTCCCACAAATCTTGACTTTCTCATTCTCTAAAACAGTGATGGTGAACCTATGGCATGCGTGCCACAGGTGGCACGTGGAGCCATTTGTCAGGGCACGCGAGGCGCTGCCCTGTCAGCTGGCCAGCTGAGTTCACCCTTTTTTAAAGCCATTTTCGCCCTCCCCAGGCTCCAGAAGGCTTTATAGGAGCCTGGGGAGGGCGAAAACAGCCTCCCCGCCCCCCCGGACACCCTCCGGAGGCATCAGGGAAGCCTCCAGACAGTCCCTGAAGCCTTCAGAGCGCTCAAAACGATCCTCCGAGCAAACCGGAAGTGACTTCCGGTTTGTTCAGAGGGTCGTTTTGAGCGCTCCAAAGGCATCAGGGAAGCCTCCGGACAGTCCCTGAAGCCTTCGGAGCGCTCAAAATGACCCTCCGAGCAAACCGGAAGTCACTTCTGGTTTGCTTGGAGGATGGTTTTGATCGCTCCAAAGGCTTCAGGGACTGTCCGGAGGCTTCCCTGACACCTCCGGAGGGTGTCCGGGGGGTGGGGGAGGCTGTTTTCGCCCTCCCCAGGCTTCTATAAAGCCTCTGGAGCCTGGGCAGGGCGACAAAAGCATGTAAAAATGGGGGGAGCGCCTGTAGTGCACGCGATCTAAAACCTTCTCAACCTGATGGTCCCAGTGGTTTTTGCTGTACTCAAATCCGCTCCTTCCGACAAAAATTGAAGACACACCTGTTCCGATTGGCTGGCCTGGCATAATTATAACTGCTACCTCCTGGCAAACATATTTCTTTACTGGTTATTTTAGGGGAATTGTTTTTTAAATTTAATCTTATGGGATATTTGTTGGGGTTTTAAACTATTTACTCAGCTGTACAGTTCTTTAAACCTTTTTATCCTCCTTCGTATCTATTTATCTATTTAATAATTTAATTGTTTAATTTTATAGTTATTTATATGTTGTATTTCTGATATGGACTGTACACCGCCCCGAGTCCCTTTCAGGAGAGGGGGCCGTCTATAAGCGCTCAGTAAATAAATAAATAAATAAATAAATCCAAACTTTTGGCACAATTTCCAATGAATGATCTTAGCAACGCGGTCATGGCGTTGTAGGTAGTCAGTTTGTGAAATTTTGCTGCACCCACTGATCAAGTGGTTGACTGTCTCATCTTTCTCATTACAGAGGCGACATTTGCTGTTGGTGGTAACATGTTGAATTTTTGCCTTCATGTAGTTTGTGGCTACGGCTTGTTCTTGAGCTGCCAAAATAAAGCCTTCTGTTTCTTTTTTCACTACTCCTGATCTTAACCAGTTCCAAGTTAGCTTTTGGTCAGCTTTGCTTTCAATACCTTTCAAGTATTGGCTATGCATAGCTTTGTTTTTCCAATTTTCAGTTCGCTTCTCAATTACTTCTTCCTTATTATTCAGCTTTTGACTTAGTTGTCTTTAAAAGGCCTCCTTTATTTACTTCCTTAATCATTGGTTCTTCACTTTTCTGGATGTAATCATTCAAGCTGTGTTTTTCTTCTTCCACAGTCTGCTTTACTTGTAGGAGTCCTCGACCACCCTCTGCTCTTGGTAGATACAATCGGTCAACATCACTTTTAGGGTGCAAAGCATGATTCATTGTCATAAGCTTCCTTGTTTTTCTGTCCAAATTGTCCAACTTCATCTGGGTCCAGTCAATTATCACAGGTATAGCCCAGGTATTTATGGCTTTTATGATGTTTCCTCCACTCAGTTTGGACTTTAATATCTTGCGAATTCGTCAAATGTACTTGGCTGAAGTTAATTCCTTGACTTTATTATGCATTAATTCAGAGGCCTCTAAAATCCCCAAGAACTTGTAGCCTTCTTCTGGTTTTACTGCCTTTATCATTTCTTCATTCTCAAGTTCTATTCCATCATCTTCTAGGACAGCGATGGCGAACCTTTTTTGGCTCGCATGCCATAAGTGGGGGAAGCACAGGGGGGATAGTGTGCGGGCGTGCCGCACCCATAATGCAATGTGCAACTCCCCCAGTGCGCCTGTGCGCACTACAGGCACGACACCCCATTTTTAGCATGTTTTTTTTTGCCCTCCCTAGGCTCCAGAGGCTTTATAGGAGCCTGGGGAGGGCGAAAACAGCCTACCCCGCTCCCCGGAAACCCTCCGGAGGCTTGTGCGACCTTCAGGACGCTTCCCTGAAGCCTCCGGAGCAGTCAAAATGACTCTCCGAGTAAACTGGAAGTCCGTTCCCGAATTTCCGGTTTGCCGGTAGGGCCAGTTTTTTGCGCTCCAGAGACTTCAGGGCAGCTCATGAAGCCTCCGGAGGGCGTCCGGGGGGGCGGGGGAGGCTCTTTTCGCCCTCCCCAGGCTCCTATAAAGGCTCTGGAGCCTGCGGAGGGTGAAAAATGGCTTTAAAAAAGGGTGAACTCAGCTGGCCAGCGTGCACATGCCGCTGGCCAGCTGACAGGGCAGCGCCTCGCGTGCCCGGACAAATGGCTCCGCGTGCCACCTGTGGCATGCGTGCCATAGGTTCACAATCACTGGTCTAGAACCTTGCCTGCCTTGGTTGCCATTGTTGCACATTTGTCAATTCCAAACTGCATACCAATATCTTGGCTAAATTCTTTTGTGCTTTCAATTAATAAATTCAGTTCAGATTTTGTTTTGCCAAACAGCTTCAAGTCATCCATGTACACCAAGTGTGAAATTTTCAGTCCTTTCTTTGCAAGTTCGTATCCATAGTTCATCTTTTTCAAAATGATTGTCAGTGGTAGCATTGAGAGTATAAAAAGTAGGGGTGAAAGGGAATCACCCTGGAAAATGCCTAGTTTAATTTCAATTTCACCCAGTTCTTCTCCGTTAGCCATAAGCTTCGTTTCCCAGAGGTTCATTGAAGTTTCCATGAATTTTTGTATGTTGCTGCTGATGCCAAAGATTTTCAGGCATTTCTTGATCCAGCTGTGGGGAACTGAGTCAAACGCTTTCTTATAGTCTATCCAAGCCATGAACAGCTTGGTTCGTCTTTTCTTTGAATTCTTTAGGATTAGCTTCTCAATCAACAGTTGGTCCTTTGTTCCTCTTGAATTTTTGCAGCATCCTTTCTGTTCTACAGGAAGCAATTCATTTCTTTCCAAGTATCCGTAAATTTGGTTTGCAATGATACCAGTAAGGAGCTTGTATGTTGTTGGCAAACAGGTGATTGGCCTATAGTTTCCAGGGTCCTTTCCTTTTTCTTTATCTTTTTGGATCAAAAATGTCCTTCCAGTTGTCATCCATTCATCATTTTCAGGTGTTTTTAAGATCTGGTTCATTTGGGCTGCCAATCGTTTGTGCACACTTGTAAGTGCCTTTAACCTGAAGCCATGTAACTCATCTGGTCCAGGTGCACTCCAGTTCTTCAATTTTCTTGACTGTCTTTGCACCATTTCTTTTGTTATTTTCACATCTTCCATTTTAGGCACTTTAATAGAATCCTCAATTTCTTTGATCCATTTTGCATTTCTGTTGTGGTTCTTGTTGTTTTCCCACAAATTCTTCCAGAATTTCAGAGCTTTCTCTTTATCAGGCTTTTCATTTGTTGTTACTCCATCTCCACTTTCTAATCTTTTATAAAACTGGTGCTGATTTGCTCTGAACTGTGAGTTTTCCTTGAACTGAGTTACTCGGTTTTCATACCTTTTAATCTTTTCAGCAACAGCAACAACCCTCTGCTTCAGCTCTTCAATTACTACCACAATCTCCTTGTTCTCCAAATCGTATCTTACTTCCAGGCTGTTTTTGACCTGCTTGTTCTTTAGCTGCCCTTGCCTTAAGTTCTTCAAGTTGCTCAACTCTCCACGAAATTTATTGATCTTCAATTCCAACCGAATTTTCCACTTAGGCTTCCCCTTCTTGCCTCTTTGGTTCTTTTGTATTTTCAAACCCAATTCTTTGGTGGTTATGAAGGCTGCTGCATACATCAGCTGGTTTGTTTCAGCTAATGTAGTGGTTTGAATGGTTTGCACAGCCTCATTGACCTTTTTTAGTACCTTTCTCAATTCTTTCCGGTTCACTTGGTTCAGCATTGGCAAACGTGTTCTTTCAGTATCTTCCATTTGATGCTTTATTTTCTCAGCTAATTGAGCAATATCTGTTGGTGCTTGTTCTTCAGTGCTTCCTTGTTCTTTATCTTCATCCATTTCAGTATCCTCTTCCTCCCTTTCTACCTCAGTTTGCTTTTGAGTTTGCAGATCATTCTTGATGTTACTCTTCTTTGTTGGTATACTCAGACCACTCGTTGCTTTCTCTTCGATATGTTAATTTTGCTGTAGTGAAAAATTTGTGGCTCAGAATTACACGTCATTGGTCCATTAGCCTTTGTTCACTGATATCCAAATCTGATACATTTGTTTTTGAAATCCACATTTTTCTGGCTCAGACTGATAGTAAGCTTCCATAATAGAGATATTTCTTCCCTAGTCCAGATTTTTCGCTTTTTTGCTTTTTCTTACAGTAGCTTGTCAGCTCCATGCCCTGGTTGCCTAGCAGAGGGAGCTGAGCCCAGTAGCTCACTTTGCACAGAATGCCCAGGAGCCATAGCATCCAATGGAACCCTTGTTAATCCGGGCGACGGTTCAGCCGGCATAAATTTCATTTTTCTGGTATTCTCCATGTTTGAATGGGTTGTGAAGCAAATTTTGTCTGGCCCTTCACCTAAGACCTTTCTGATATGGTTGCACCTGTTCAGCGTAGCCCTTAGGATCACTAGAGCGTGTAAGCCCCTCCACCACGACAAGGTAAAGCTCCTCGGAGGGGTTGTTGTTATTGTTATTATTATTATTATTATACGATTGTATCACAGCAGCCAGTTGTTTCACCAGATTTGGCATTTGCCACAATTTATAATCAGTCTGCGCGATTTTTTTACAGCAGCTGAGTATGTGGTCAACAGTTTCATCAACTTCTTTGCAGAGTCTGCATTTGGCATCATCAGAGGATTTTTCAATGATGATGATGATGATGATGATGATTATTATTATTATTTTGCTGGCAGAGAGGATAGTTGTATTTCAGAGCAGGTTGAAGTATTTCTGCAAGTATTTGGATGTCGTGGGCTCCTTGGTGCTCTCTGAGCTTGGTGGTTTTCTTGCAGACGTTTCAATAATAATAATAATAATAATAATAATAATAATAATAATAATAATAATAATAATAAAAAAATTATTTATTAGCCGCACCCTCTCCCGAAGGACTCGGGGCGGCGTACAATAAAACACATAAAAAACAATATGGATAATACACACACAGAATAAACGAACACGCGTACATGGAGGAGGTATGAAGATAAGAAAAGACAGTTAAAACATAGTTTAAAATCCCCTAATAAAAGTCTAAAAGTCACAAAAATTAAAAAACCCGTCAGGAGTAGTGTGAACGAACTATGGTTGAGCCAGGCCAGCTACTTGAAATAGGTGCGTCTTGAGCTTTATCCGGAAGGCGCGGAGGTCAGAGGTAGTCCTAATATCCGGGGGAAGGTCATTCCACAGGGCTGGGCCCGCAACAGAGAAGGCTCTACTCCTAGACGCCGCCCCCCGACATTGTCTGGTGGACGGCACCTGGAGGAGTCCCTCTCTGTGCGAGTGAATTGGTCGCAGGGATGTATGGGGCAGAATACGATCCCACAAGTAGCTAGGTCCTGAGCCATGGAGCGCTTTAAAGATCGTTATCAAGACCGATAGACCACAGGGAGCCAGTGCAGCTCGCGCAGGAAAGGTGTCACATGGGAGTACCTTGTACTCCCCATAATTACCCACGCGGCCGCGTTCTGGACCAACTGTAGTCTACGAGTGCATTTCAAGGGAAGCCCCATGTAGAGAGTGTTACAGTAGTCCAGGCGAGACGTCACCAGCGCATGAGTGACTGTGCGCAAGGCATCCCGGTCCAATAGGGGGCGCAATTGGCGCACCAGGCGAACCTGGTGGAACGCCCCCCTTGCCACGGCTGTCACATGGTCATCCATGGACAGCCGAGCATCAAGGAGGATGCCCAAATTGCGCGCCCGCTCCACCGGGGCAAGTTGAACGCCCCCGATGGCCAGAGATGGAATTAACTGGTTGAACCGGGGGGCCGGAACCCACAGCCACTCCGTCTTGGAGGGGTTGAGCTTGAGTCGGTTGTCATCCATCCAGACCCGTACGGCTTCCACACACCGGGACATCATTTCGACGGCCACGTTGGGGTGGTTCGGGGTGGAAATGTACAGCTGAGTATCATCAGCGTACAGATGGTATCCCACCCCGAAACCACGGATGATCTCACCCAGCGGCTTCATATATGTGTTGAACAGGAGCGGCGAGAGGACCGACCCCTGTGGCACCCCACAGGTAAGGGGGCACAGAGTCGACCTCTGCTCCCCTGTCAACACACGTTGCGTCCGGCCGGAAAGGTAGGAGCCGAACCACCGTAAAACGGTGCCCCCGACCCCCAACCCCTCCAGTCGGCGCAACAAGATACCATGGTCGATGGTATCAAAAGCCGCCGAGAGGTCTAATAGGACCAGGATAGAGGAACAACCCCTATCTCTGGCCCTCCAGAGATCATCCACCAACGCGACCAAGGCCGTCTCCGTGCTGTGCCCAGGGCGGAAGCCGGACTGGCGCGGGTCTAGATAATCATTTTCCTCCAGATGTCGTGGAAACTGATAAGCCACCACACTCTCTACAACCTTCGCCAGAAAGGGAAGGTTGGAGACAGGATGATAATTGGCCAGCTCCGTAGGGTCCAGGGAAGGCTTCTTGAGCAAGGGTCTCACCACCGCCTCTTTCAAGGCGGCTGGAAGGGACCCCTCACCCAACGAAGCGTTCACTAGGCCCAGGAGCCAGTCGCGTGTAACCTCCCAGGATGCCAGTACAAGCCAGGAGGGACACGGGTCCAATAAACATGTGGTGGGTCGCAGTCGTCCACGCACTCTGTCCAAATCCTCGATGGCAACCAAGTCAAACTCCTCCCAGATAGGTCTCTCAAGACTCGCCGCGGACGCCTCTACAGGACCACTGGAAGGGACCCAATCCTTCCGGATTTGAGCGATTTTATCCTGCAGATATTTCCCAAATTCCTCTGCTCTACCCTGTAAAGGGGCCTCCCGCGGCCTCTGAAATAAGAGGGAGCGGGACACCCGAAACAGGGCGGCAGGGCGGTTCTCTGCGGATGCAATGAGAGTGGCACAATATTGACGTTTGGCCACTCTCAATGCCACAAGGTACGTCCTTAAATGGGCTCGTACCTGTGTCCGGTCACATTCGGAACGAGAGGATCTCCAACGACTCTCTAGGCATCTCTTGCGGCGCTTCATCACCCTTAGCTCCTCGGTAAACCAAGGGGCCAGGGTGGAGCGTTGCCGCCGGAGAGGCCGCAAAGGCGCCACCCGGTTCAAGGCCCCGGTAGTCGCATTGTTCCACCCGACCACCAGGTCCTCTACCCGAGGGCGGGTCAGGGCCGCAGAAGGTGGCCCAAGCTCCAACTGGAACCTCTCTGGTTCCATCAGGCGCCTGGGGCGGAACCATCTAGTATTTTCCGGTTCCGCCTCCCCGCAGCGGGGGGTAGCACCAGGGAAGTCAAGTCGGAGGAGTGAGTGGTCTGACCATGACAGGGGAGTGATGGTTAAGTCCCCTCCTCCCAGATCACTCAACCACTGGCCAGAGACAAAAACAAGGTCCAAGGTGTGACCTCCCTCGTGTGTCGGGCCCTGAATCAATTGAGTCAGGTCCATGGCTGTCATGGAGGCCATGAACTCCCGAACCCCCTCGGATGCTTCTCCCACCGATGGCAGGTTAAAGTCCCCCATCACTAAAAGTTTGGGGGTCTCAACCGCCACCGATGCGATCAGCTCGAGGAGTTCGGGCAGGGCTGCTGATGTATAGCGAGGAGCCAGGTATACTATCAGCAGACCCAACTGTCTCCCAGGGCCCCATTTCACAACAAGGGATTCACATCCGGATGTCTGTGGCACAGTGGACTCCCTCGGCTCTAAGTCCTCCTGGATAATCACTGCTACCCCCCCGCCCCTTCCCTGGGCCCGGGGCTGGTGAAATGCTCGATAACCTGGCGGGCACATTTCCACGAGGGGTAAACCTCCCTCATGGCCCAACCAGGTCTCCGTTATTCCCGCGAGGTCCGGCTCCCCCTCCGAGATTAGGTCGTGAATGAGGGGGGCCTTGCTAACAACGGACCTCGCATTGCATAGCACCAGCCTCAGGCCCTGGGTCTGGAGCTCCTGACCACCTAGCATGCGGGGGTTGGTACAAGCGACCGGGTGTAACCAGCACCCACGGTCTCCCAACCGACTGCGAATTTTCAATCTGTCCTCGTATCTGCCCCTCCCTACGACCGTTGAAATCAAAAGGCCCTGCACAGGAACGACATCCTCCCCCTCCTCCTCCCTACCGCTCCCTCTGCTCGTGACCACACCTGGTGACCTGGCTCTGTCCTCGCTCCTGACCTGACCCACCCACCCCCCAACCCCGGAACCCCTATACAAACCCCTATACAATTTTAAAAAATAATTAACTAAAAAACCCCTAACTCTCCGCTTCCTCAACTAGGTAATATAATCAGGGCTACAAGGGGAGGGGGTTTGCAGAGTGGAGTAGAAGGAGAAAATGGTGAGGGGGAGGAGGACTGTGGGGTCCTTGGTTCTCTCTGAGCTTGGTGGTTTTCTTGCAGACATTTCATGACCCAAGTAGGTAACATCAGCAGTGCTAGGAAGGAGGTGGTAGTGGTGATGGTGATGGTGATGGTGGTGGAGGAGGAGGAGGAGGAGGAATGTGATTGTGGGATCCCTGGTGTTTGGGCTTGGTGGTTTTCTTGCAGACATTTCATGACCCAACAAGGGAACATAATCAGGGCTAGAAAGGAGGGGGGGTTAGAGGAGGAGGAGGAGGAAGGACTGGGGGGATCCTTGGTGCTCTCTGAGCATGGCTGGCTGGGGAATTCTGGGAGTTGAAGTCCATATATTAAGATTGCCAAGGCTGGGCATCCCTGAATTGGCAGATTTCAGGACAGACTGCAATGGTTTATGTAAGAGGCCAGGAGACACCGATGGGATGAATTCATAGTGATGCTGGGGGAGCCACCAGATCCAGATATTCCTTTAAATCCTGTTTATTTACTTCCTTTTGTTCTTCAGTAGAAGACGAGCATTCCTGCTAATCCAGTAGTCTAAGTGAATACTTTTCACCCTAAATAAATAAAATTATTTTCATCCTGCATTATTTTCACGCTGAATTATTAAAAATGATGAAAGGATGGAGGAAAGATTCGTTCAGAAAGGTTGAGCTAAGTCTTTCTCTCCCTGGGAATGGAGGATCCTGGCAGCCGGAAAGCTGGTTATCGTGGCCTGGAACGGGGGCAGGATTGTCCCTGTGCCATCCAAGGCTCTGGAATGGCTGGGGTGGGGGCAGGGGGTGCCTGCTGCTATGCCCCCCCCTTGAGGACTGCTGATGCTATCCGTGGGCAACCTGGTTTTCTGCCATACGGAAGCCAGAAAAGAATAACAGAGAAGGAATAACGTCCCCACAATTGCTCCACAATTTACACCCACATCTTCTAACCAACTCGGGGAAAGGACAGAAAAGTCATTCTTTAATATTCTTCATGTGAAGGTAGAGGGAGTCCTCGCTTTATGACCTTTCGTTTAGTTAACAAAGTTACTGAAAATGCGACTTATGACCACTTTTTACAGTTATGAGCTTTGCAGCATCCACGTGGTCGAAATTCAGACGCTTGGCAACGGCTTCATATTTATGACAGTCGCAACATCCCAGAATCATACGGTCCCTTTTGCGACCTTCTGACAAACTAAGCCAAGGGGAAAACCAAATTCACTTAACCGTGTTAAGTAACAACTGCCGTGATTCACTTAACAACGGTGGCAAGAAAGATTGTCAAATAGGGAAAAACTCACTTAACAGCTGTCTAACTCAGCAATGGAAATGTTGGGCTTAACTATGGTCGTAAGACGAGGACTACCTATAATATACATGGGAATGTATTAGCCCCCAAGTTGTGCAATGCTCAGATGCACACACACACACACACACACGCACACTCCCTTTGCACCATGGCCCACTCACTTCAGCGTTGGGTCTTCAGAAAAATATTTAGAAGTTGCCCCAAGGCTCCAAATGGGCAACGGATGTTGTGCAAAGGATTATTTGGGATCTCCTCCTCCTGTTCCTCCTCTTCCTCCTCCTCCACCTTGGTCACCCTGGAAGCTGCTTCCTTCCACCCCAGGCCGTTCACTCAACCAACTCTCTCTTGCTTTCAGGATTTGTTAAAACCGACATTAATCGCTCCTTTCCATGGTGGGTATTTCGGTCCCTTTTCTTCATGAAGCTCTTCGTCCGAGATTGCAAAGCTGGTGCCCAGACCTCCATCTACTGTGCCACCCAGGAGGGCATCGAGAGGCTGAGCGGGCGGTATTTTGTGGACTGCCGGCTGAAGGTGCCCTCGCCACAAGCCTGCGATGACCAGCTGGCCAAGAAGCTCTGGGAATTCAGCGAGAGGCTGCTGGGACTGAGCGCTTAAGACGGGAAAGGGACAGAGATGGAGTCTGGGGTAAATGAAAGCTGGCATCCAATTATCCTGGGAGATCCAACTGCAGGGGTTGTGGTGTGGCTGAGAGAAGCGTTGAATTTCTGAGAATTTAAAAAACTGGAAAGAATGGTGAGGTTTGTTGTGGTGAGTGGCCCAACGTTGGGCATAAGAATCTGTTAAATAAAGAAACAAACCCCATCAAGTCGTTGGTCTCTCTTTTCTCCATCGGTGCTAGAAGGGAGGGGGTTTGCCACGAGGAGGGGAGAGAGGAGGAGGAGGAGGAGGAGGAGGAGGAGGAGGAGGAGGAGGGCAGTGGGGTCCTTGGTGCTCTCTGTGTTTGGTGGTTTCCTTGCAGGCGTTTCATGACCCAACTAGGGAACATCCTCAGTGCTACCGTGTTTCCCCCAAAATACAGCATGCCATCATAATACAGCCATGCCACATTTTCTGGTAGGCAAAAATATAAGCCCCTACCCCCACATATAAGCCCCCTGGACAACCCCCCCACCTACGGCCAGGCAGAGCACCACTCTCCAACCTAGCAGTATCCCGAAGGTGCCAAGTTGCGGGAACGGGGGGGGGGGAGGCAAAGGTGATCATGTTGCTTGGCGCCTTCGGGATACCGCTAGGTTGGAGAGCAGCGCTGTGCCCAGCTGAAGAGGGGGGTTGCCAGGCGGCTGCTCTCTTGCGAGCGGGCACGCAAAGAGCCGGGCACAGCCTCATGGGCGAATGGCTGGGTTGCGCTGTCGCAGCAGCGCAACACAGCAGCCATGAAGCCACCACGCTCACGAGCAGCCGCCCGGCAAAGCCCCTTTGCAGCTGGGTACAGTACCATTCACTGACCGAGGGCCAAGCCACATGAACGCTCTGCAGGCAACTGGACCGCAACCATAGAGAGTGCGCCCAGAGCGGCCACTGCCGAAAGACTCGGGTTGGAAGCCGTGGAAAAAGCCAGGCTGGGATGGCAGCGGTGGCGGAGGTGCCCTGGCTCCGTAATGAGAGCTGGGCCAGGGCATCCTGAGGCTGGGAGGCGGGTGAGCGAGAGCGGAACAGCCGCTTGTGCAACCCCCCTCTCCAGCCATGCAGAGCGCCATTCACTGGCATTTGGAAGGCGGCAAGCCGCAGGACCCGGGCGGCTGCGAACAGGCGCTCACATGGCTTGGCGAAACCCCTGGGTCAGTGAATGGCGCTGTGCCAGGTGGCTGCTCGTGAGCGTGGTCACTTAATGGCTGTTGTGCTGTGCTGCTGCGACAGCGCAACCCAGCCATTTGCCCTGAGGCTGCGCCCGGCTGTTTGGGAGCCCCCTCCCAAGAGAGCAGCCGCCTGGGAAACCCAAAACAATAAGCCCTCCCCTCATAATAAGGCCCAAGCCATGTTTTGCAGGTAGAAAGAAAATCAGACCCTGTCATATTTTTGGGGAAACACAGTAGGAGGAGGAGGAGGAGGAGGAGGATTATGTGGTCTTTATTGATCCTCTGGGCTTGGCTGTTTTCTTGCAGACATTTCATGACCCGACTAGATAACGTCAGTGCAAGAGGAAGAGGAGGACTGCGGGAACCTTGGTTCTCTCTGAGCTGGGTGGTTTCCTTGCAGACTTTTCACGACCCAACTAGGTCATGTCATCAGCGTTAAATGTCTATGGAGATTATGTTATCCAGGCCAGGGCTATCCCAATGTGTTCTGAGCAATAGGTTACATGTAGTCCAGTGCAGTGAGCCGTGTGGGGATCTGTACATTGGGGAAACAAAACCACCCCTTCATAAGCACATGGCACAACGTAGCAGAACAAGCCCATCAGCGCAAGACTCGGCACTTCCATCTGCATTTCAAAGCCAAAGGCCCTCTTTTGATGATCACAAAGCCCATGTTTTTTACACTTTAACATTTGTTCCTGAGGATGCTTCTGCGCAGAATTTTTGTCTGCTAAAAAAACTTAACAGTGAATCCAGCTTCCCCATCGACTTTGCACATCCGGAGGTGGCAAAGGGGGAAATAACGTGACCCCGGGACACTGCGACCGTCATAAATGCGAGTCACAGTCGTCAAGCATACAATTATCAATCACGCGACCGCGGTGGTGATGCTGCGACGGTCAGAGCTACTTTTTTTCAGTGCCGCTGCGGCTTGGAAGCGTTGTAAGTCGAGGACCGCCTGTTATAATAACCGAGCTCAGAGACCAGCAAGGAGCCTCCATATGGGCAGGTTCGGGGGAGAGCGAGGAAAATCAGGGCATTTCTATTGATTCAATGGGTATGCTCTCGGGAACGGGCCAACCCGGCTCCTTGGGAAAGCCGCGAAAAGAAGCGCCCCCTGCCCCGGTATCCCCCTCGGGGGCGACCCTCGGGCAGGGCGGACCGGAGGGACGAGCGAGCGGCCCCCGCCGCCTCAGCCACGCCCAAGATGGCGCGCCCGGAAGCGCGGGCGCGGGCGCGTGGGCGTGGCCGGGAGCCCCGCCCCCGCGCTTGCCTGAGGCGGCGGCGGCAGAGCCGAGTTGAGGCCACCGGATCCCGCCATGGGGAACTGCCACACGGTGGGGCCCAACGAGGCGCTCGTCGTCTCAGGTAGGACGCCGGGGGAGGGAGAGGGAGGGCGTGGGGGGGGGACGCGGCGTGGGGAGGGAGGGGGGTTGAAACGCGCGTCACGTGTGAACGCGGCGCGGCTGCCTTCGCGTGTTCTCTGGGAAGCTGCTTCGGGGCGCCGCCGTTCCCCTCGGGGTTCCAAGCAGGGCAGGCTCGTTTGGAAACCTCTGGGATCCCCTTTGGCTCCCCCCCCCGCCCGTATGCCTCCGCTTTCAGAGAGGGAGGGGGGCAGGAGGAGAGAGGGGGGGCTTACGACCTGAATATGGGGAGAGGGATGGAGAGGAGCTTAGCCCCCTTTTGGGGAGGGGGAGGGGAGGGGGACCTTTGGTCCCACATTTTGGGCCTGGGGATCATGGGGGGGGGGAGTTTCAAGCACCCCTTTTCTCCTCCAAAGTCCTCCCCCCCCCCGCCGTCACTGCCTTTCAGGGTCTCGGCTGATCATATTGCAGAAGTGGGGGGGGGCTCCTTTGGGGGTGCATCCCTCCTTGGGTGTCCTAGGGGAGGGGTCCACCCAGCAGGGACACACACAAACACACGCACACACACACACCTCGCAGCCTCTGCAGATTCCCCTCCCCCCCACTACCACTACTTCGAAACAAAGGAAGACCCTTGGCTGGGGGGGAGGGGGGGCTGCACCCATTTCTGAGGGGTGTCTGAGAGTGGAGGGGGCAGGAAGATTCCCCCCCCCCAGAGGGTGTAAAATCCCCCCTCCCGCCTGTAGGCAATCTCGGACCCCATCAGAGCAATCGGGCGCTTGAGGGCGAGATGGGTGGCATGCCAATTGCAATAAATGAAAGAAGAGAGGGTGCTCCTGAGCATGCGCAGAGGGCTCTCTCCTTGCCCTGGGGGGGTGCTCCCTGGAAGGGGGTAAGATGGGCAACCCAGCTCCTTTGGAGATGGATCATAAAACGGGCGCCAGGGTCACTTTATACCCAGAGTGGCCCATTGTCTTCTTTCCTGTTTGATCCTTTGGGCTGCCTTTGTTTTGTTCTTTTGTTATTGCAATGAAAAATGTTTCATCTTAATTCTCTGAATAAAACAAAACAAAAAGAAAGAAAGAAAACGGTACCCAGTACCCCAGGCAGCACTGGGGAAAAGCAGATCACCTTTGTGTGTGTGTGTGTTGTGTATGTCATGTTGTGTAAGATAAGTGCCCCTGATAAGCTGATAAGGAAGTGATGCCAGTGCCACGCCCTGGGTTTTTTCCCCTGGCTTCCAGTAAGAGAGCTGCTGGGCTTGGAAATAAAGTCATTTGCTTTATGGATTTATTCATCAAAGTCGCCTTTGATGTTCCTTTTCGGAGGCAGGAGGGGGTGGGGTGGGGGCCTCCCGGGGAAGACCCCGAATTTTTGCCCCCTTGGGTCTTTGTCTCTTGAGAAGGGATCTGTGGCCTCTGGATTTGTCCCCTTTCTGAAGACAGTTTTGGGAAAGGGGTGTTGCCTGGCATTACAGGTAGTCCTCGACTTACGACCACAGTTGAGCCCAAAAATTATGTTGCTAAGTAAGGCGGTTAAGAGGGTTTTGCCCCCATTTTACGACCTTTCTTACCCCAGTTGTTAAGCGAATCACTGCAGTTGTGAGTGATGCAGTTGTTAAGGGAATCCGGCTTCCCCACTGACTCTGCTTCTCAGACGGTCGCAAAAGAGGATCACGTGACCCCGGGACACTGCGACCATCATAAATACGAGCCAATTGCCGAGTGGTTGAGTTTTGATCATGTGACCATGGGGATGCTGCAGTGTGACAATCGGCCATAAGTCACTTTTTTCAGTGCCGTTCAGTGTAACTTTGAACGGTCACTAAGTGAATTGATGTAAGGCAAGGACTGCCTATAAAGGAGGATACAGGTAGTCCTCTACGTATAACAGTTCGTGTAGTGACCATTTAAAGTTACAACGGCACCGAAAAAGTTACTTTTGACCGGTCATAAGTGTGAAAATCAGCTGTAAGTCACTTTTTTTCAGTGCCCTTGTAAGTTTGAACGGTCACTAAATGAACTGTTGTAAGTGGAGGACTAGCTGTATAGAGGTTAGACCTGACATATTTGGAGGGAAGGCTCCTACACTGGGACTGTTTTGGACAAAGACCCTTTTTCTGAGCTGTGGGGGGGGGGGGGGTTGGACAGATGACCTTTGAGGTCCCTTCTAGATCTATGAATTAAGCCGCTGATCCGTTTATCCTGAAACCATGGCAGTGAGGCTGTGGGTCTTTTGCAGCTCTGCGAGAGGTTTTTTATTTTTTAAATAAGATTTTTTTTAAAAAATCCCTTAATAATTTTGCACGTACAGGTAAATCCTCAACTTAAGACAATTGGGACCGAAATTTCCATGGCTTAGCAAAGCAGATGTTAAGGGAATTGTGCCTACTCTTACGACCTTTCTGCCACTGTTAAGTGAATCACACGGTCATTAAGTGAATCCAGCTCTCTCCCCTTACCCCCCTCCACCCCCGCTTGGCACTAGCCGGCTGAGAAACTCGTAAATGACAATTGCATGATACCCAGGGTTGCTGCAGCTATGCCTGCACAAGCCCATATGTTAATTATTGACTACCGCCTTTAGAAGGAACAATTAAATGCAACCCGGTGGAGCATTTGCACCCGGTGCCAGCTGATGAATTCAGCCTCCAGGGCCTGTGGGCCTCTTGCATTGCAAATCCGGCTTCTTTTGGAACCGTAGGGTTTTAATTGATGTAACACACCTGAGGGCAGGATAGGAAGGAAGGAAGGAATGGAAGCTCCAATCTAGAAGTAAGGAGAAGTTTCCTTGACAGTGAGAACAATTAACCTGTGGAACGACTGGCCTCTGGAAGTTGTGGGTGTGCCAACTCTGGCAGTTTTCAAAAACTGCATGGAAAACCATTTGTCTGGAACGGTTTTGGCCGTAAGAGGCTGGGGAATTCTGGGAGTTGAAGTCCACAAGTTTTAAAAGTGGCCAAGGTTGGACACCCCTGTCCTCAGGTCTTCTGCCCGAGCAGCGGGTTGGACTAGTAGACCTCCAATGTCCCTGCAACTCTGTCGTTCCCTATTCTGTGAAGACTCTTGAGGTTTAGGCTTTTGCAAAAGTCATTCCTTCCGGACTGATTCCTTCTTGACTGAGGTCCCTGATCTTTTTCGATCCAAAAAGATCTTCCTTCAGGCTTTAGCTGGCTGGGAACGGTAGTCCCACAGCGTAGGAGATGCTTGACTTCCCATATTGGTAGTCATTACACTCACAACCGTTCCTTTACTGTTCGTTCACAGTCACCATGCCACTGAAATAGTGTTTTACAACTGGTCCTCGCACTTACGACCGTCATAGCATCTTCGCCGTCAACATCATCAAAGTCTGACACTTGGCGACTGACATTTATTTATGAGTTTTATTGGCCACCCATCCTCCCTCAGGGTAACTCTGGGCGGCTTACTATCCAAAGAAACAAAAACTGAAGAGCGATAAAGGCAAAGGTTTCCCTTGCACATGTGTGCTAGTCGTTCCCGACTCTAAGGGGCAGTTCTCATCTCCGTTTGAAAACCAAAGAGCCAGCGCTGACCGAAGATATCTCCGGGGTCATGGGGCCGTCATGACTAAATGCTGAAGGCGCACGGAACGCTGTTCCCTTCCCACCAAGGTGGCTCCTATTTTTCTACTTGCGTTTTTACATGCTTTCAAACTGCTAGGTTGGCCTGAAGCTGGGACAAGTAACGGGAGCTCACTCTGTTACGCGGTGCTAGGGATTTGAACCTCCAAACTGCTGACCTTTCTGATCGACAAGCTCAGCATCTTAGCCACTGAGCCACCGTGTCCCACCCAACAGAGATAAAAGCATACATAAAATACTACACACAGTCAAATTTATGAACAGAACAGCATAACATAGTTGGAAGGGACCTTTGAGGTCTTCTAGTCGAGCCCCCTGCTCAAGCAGGAGACCCTACACCATTTCAGACAAATGGCTGTCCAATCTCTTCTTGAAAATCCCCAGTGATGGAACCCCCACAATTAACTTCTGGTAGTTAATTGTCCTCCCTGTCTGGAAACCCCCCCTCAGTTCTAGGCTGCTTCTCTCCTTCCATCCATTGCTGCTTCTCCTGCCTTCGGGGGCTTACGGAAAATAAGTAGACTTCCTTTGTGGCAACCCTTAAAATATTGGAAGACTGCTATCATGTCACCCCTAGTCCTTCTCCAGACTGGCCATACACGACCGTCCTTCATATATCTTAGCCTCCAGTCCCCTAATCCTCTTGGTTGCTCTTCTCTGCACTCTTTCCAGAGTCTCCACATCTTTTTTACATCGTGGCGACCAGAACTGGATGCAAATATTCCAAGTGTGGCCTTACCCAGGAATTATGAAATGGTATGAACACTTAAATATTGGAAGAAGCTCTCGTGTCCCTCTTAGCGTCCCTTCTCTTCACTAAACTAGACATCCCCAATTCCCTCAATGGTTCTTCCCCTTTTTTTAGCCTCCAACCCCCCTGATCACCTCTTTGTTCCTCTTCCCTGCACCCTTTCCAGAGTCTCCGCGTGACAGTGGGAGCATCGTGTGCTTGTTCTGTGCTCACCCTCGGCAGCGTTCCCAAGAGCCTCCTAGAACCACCGTCCATTTGGGAAATTTGCATGATGAGCTCCATGAACCTAAGAACTTTGGTGACTGGCTTTGCAACAGTGCCCAAAAACGGTTGTAAAATCAGGCCGGGACTCGCTTAGCAACTGCCTGGCTCATCAAGAGAAATCCTGGCCCCCGTTGAGGCAAATAGGCGGCGATATAAATTCAATTATAAATGAATAAAATAAGACGAGAACGACATGGGTAATGGAGGATGCCCTGATATGAGAGTTGGAAGTTCTCCTGTGGTCCCCCCCCCCCCAAGGCTGCCCTTTCTGGATTGTTCCCTGCCCATCCCTCTACACCTGGGGTGTTCAATTATTAAACCAGCATCCCACATGTGGCTCCTTCAAGGGTTAAATGTTCTAACCCTCTTCAAGGAAGTTCACCCAGGCAAATGAGCCTTTGGGTGTTCTTAGTCTGGCTGGTTGTGACATCGAGTGACACCCACAGTAACAACTGATTTACCCCAGCAGCTTCCTGTTTTCACTTTTATTTCATAGATTTCCTGAAAAGATTTGCATAGATTCGCCTGTTATGGAGGGGTTCTCGACTTAGGACCACAACTGAACACACAGTTTCCGTTGCTAAGCGAGAGGTTCATTAAGCAAGTTTTTGCTCCTTTCTTGCCACAATTATTAAGCAAATCACTGCAGTTGTTAAGTCACACACACACACACACAATTGTTAACATCAGGTGACACTGCTTGTTGGAAGGTTGCAAAAGGGGATCACATGAGCCCTGGACTTGGTACTTGTCATAAATACAGGTAGTCCTCGACTTACAATAGTTCGTTTAGTGACCGTTCAGAGTTACAACGGCACTGAAAAAAGTGATTTACGACCATTTTTCACACTTAACATCTGTTGCAGCATCCCTGTGGTCACGTGTCAAAATTCTCATGCTTGGAAACTGACTTGCATTTATGACGGTCGCAGCGTCCTGGGGGTGACGTGATCCCCTTTTGCAACCATGCGGAAGCCACATTCCCTTCACAGCTGTGTTACTAACTTAACAACTGCAGCAAGAAAGGTCATAAAATAGGGGAAAATTCACGTAACAAGTATCTCACTTAGCAACAGACATTTCGGGCTCGATTGCAGTCGTAACTTGAGGGCTACACTGCAGCCGTCATAACTCTGACTGGTTCCCCCCCCCCCCCGTGCCATTGTAACTGGATGGTCACTAAATGAACGGTTGCAAGTCGAGGACTGCCTGTGTCCTGGAAACCCCCAATGGGAACCCAGCCTGCAAGCAGGATGTGGCCAGGTCCTTGTGGGAGCGTCCGCGAACTGGTCTTGGAAGCCTGAGGCCCGTTTCCCGAAACGGCGGTTGTGTAACTCTCTCTCTCTCGTTGGAAGCGCAACTTAGGCGCCTGTCATTTGTGGAATGTGTGGCGGGGGCTTTGCCAAGGCTACACAAACGGAGCGGGGCTGCCTGGCGGCCTCTGCACTGCCTGGCTGCGTTTCCTGTTGTTTGCTTCCCAACCTCATTCTTCTCCCATCTTGCAGCTGGGGAGGCCCGAACGGGATTTGAAAGACCTGCTTCCTTTAAGGACCCTCCGGCTACAATCCGGATTGGCGGCCCTTATCAGAATCAGAATAGAGCTGGGAGGGACCTTGGAGGTCTTCTAGTCCAGCCCCTGCTCGAGCAGGAGACCCTAGGCCATTCCAGACAAGTGACTCTTCGGTCTCTCCTTAAGAGACATCCAGGGAGGGAGCCCCACAACCTCTGGTGGCAACTTCTGTTCCCCTGGTTAATTGTTCCCACAGTTAGGAAGTTTCTCCTTAATTCCAGGTTGCTTCTCTCCTTGATTAGTTTCCATCCATTGCCCTTCCTTCCTTCCTCTTCCTCCCTCCTTCCCTCCCTCTCCTTTGTCCCTTTCTCATTTTCTTTCCTTCCTTTCTTTCTTCCTTCCTCCCTCCCTCCCTTCTTCTCCTTTGTCCCCTTCTCATTTTCTTTCCTTCCTTTCTTCCTCCCTTCCTCTCCTTCCTCCCTTTCTCATTTTATTTCCTTCCTTTCTTCCTCCCTCCCTCCCTCTCCTTTGTCCCTTTCTCATTTTCTTTCCTTCCTTCCTCCCTTCCATCCTCCCTCCCTCCCTTCCAGAATCGTAGAATCCTAGGCTTGGAGGTCTTCTAGTCCAGCCCCCTGCTCAAGCAGGAGACCCTATACCGTTGATGGCTAACCTTTTTGTCATTGTGTGCCAAAATTGTGTGCGTGACAGTGCCCACACCCATAATGCATGCGACACTCTCTGCACTCCCCTGCACATGTATCGCACATACCCTGCGCTGCCCCTGTGCATGCAGGCACATCTCCCACATGCCCCCCCCCATGCATGGCAGAGACCCGAAAATCAGCTGGCCAGGGGGAGGCGCTCGGTGGAGCTGAGCTGGGGTGATGAACACAGGTTCCCCATCACGGCCCTCGCCCATTCCAGACAAATGGCTGCCCAGCCTCTTTTTTTAAATCCCCAGTGTTGGAGCACTTCCCACTTCTGGTGGCCAGCTGTTCCACTGGTTAATTGTTCTGACTGTCAGGAAGTTTCTCCTTAGTGCTAGGTTGCTTCTCTCCTTGATTAGTTTCCCCCCATTGCTTCTTCTCCTGCCCTCAGGTGCCTTGGAGAATAGCTTGACTCCTTCTTCTTTGGGGCAGCCCCTCAAATGCTGGGAGGCTGCTATCATGTCCAACTTTGGTCTAGACTGGACTCAACTCCCGCAAGCGTTCTTCCTGCGGTTTAGTCTCCCGGCCTTCGATTTATCTTACTTGCTCTTCTTTGTACTTTTTCAAAGTCTCCACCTCTTTTTTTATAACCTGGTGGCCAAATTAATGTGGTTCTGAAAGGGGGGGGAGGGAAAGGGCAGGTTGCTTTGCTCTTGGGGGGCCGTGGGGGGGGGAGGCATTCCCCAGCTGTCTGTGGAAAACCAGAAACTTCCTGATCTTCAGCCCTTAAGCAGCTCTCCAAACGCCTTTTAAGACATGTTTTAAGACTGGAAAAGGAGGTCATGTGACCCCCGGGGAGCCACTTGCCAAACCCCTGAATTTCGATCAGGTGACCATGGGGAGGTTGCAACGGTCGTAAGCATGAAATACGGTCATAAGTCACTGTTTTCTGAGTAGTCAGCCAATGAATGCTTGTAACTGGAGGACTACCTCCATCATGGTTATTGGCAACAGGTTGGACAAGAAGCAACGGATGGAAACTAACCAAGGAGAGAAGCCACCTGGAACGAAGGAGACATTTCCTCTAACAGGGAAGACAATCAACCAGGGGAACAGAAGTTGCCACCAGAGGTTGTGGGGGCTTTATCGCTGGAGGCTTTGAAGAAGAGACTGGACAGTCCAGGGGGGGGTTCTGGGCGGTACGGCCCGGCCTGGCCATACCGTTAGTAGCCGAGAGCGGTGGCTCCTTTGGCCCACCCACCCGTGTTCCATAGCTCTTTATAATGGGACCGGCCAACTGCGCATCTGCGCACAGTGTGTGGCGCCTGCACAACCACGGCTGAGCAGCTGGGTGTGGCAGGGCGGTGGCGTGTGCGTGCATGCAGAGCTTGTGTGCCCGACTAGGACGCCTGGCCCAGTGTGCAACGTAGCAGTTGCGAGGGGATCCGGGACCCTCCCCTGGGACAGTCACTTGCCTGAAATGGCACAGGGTCTCCTGCTTGGGTGGTGGGTTGGACTAGAAGACCTCCAAGGCCCCCTCCAACTCTGTTGTTCTGTATTTTGCACTTAGCTTCCCTGGTGGGCAGCGTTTCCCAGTCTTGGCCCCTTCAGGTGGGCCTGGCGATGTGAACACGAGCGCCTGGGGAAGGATAAAGTGCTGAGGACCCAAGTGGGAAAAGTGGCAGGAATGGCCGTGTTTGCTCACAAGGACGCACATCCCCTCCTGCAACCAAGGAGCCGCACGTGTGTGTGTGTGTGTGTGTGTGTGTGTCCCTCTTTACCCCTAGAATAGTGAAGGTCCTGCCAGGGGAGGAGGGGGCTCTCAAAGGGGCTTCCCTGTCCCTCTAGCAGCCCTGCCAGCAAACCAGCTGACGAGCCTTTGTTATCTTTTTTAATTTAATGTATTTGTTTTTGAATCTGTTGTGGCCGCCTAATTCCATCAAGTGATTCCACTGGCTGGTTGCCTTCCTCCATCGCACTGCGGTGGCGATCAGATTACGCCCAGCGCAGCCTCCTGGGTGCTCCCCCCCCCACGGACTCTTCCTGCGTGCCACGCCTGCCCCCCCCAGCTCCTCAGAGGGACATTCTGCTTGGCAGCAGCCCCCCCCTCCTCCCGCTCCTCCGGCTGTCCTGGCTCTGTGTGTGAAGCACACGCACACACGTCCCCTTAGCACACAAATGCAACCACTTGGCCCCAATTTGCTCCCGTCAGGCTGGTAGTTCCCAAAGCAGCTTTTCTGTAGCTGAATTCAGAACAGAAAGAGACCCACAAAAACACCTTGAGAAGCTTTGAACCCTGGGCCCTACCCAACAAAACGAATTTTAACGTGGAGGAAAGCAAAGTTTTACATCAGGCAGGAAAACACCAAAGCTACAAGCCCAGATTAGGCTCCGAAACAGTCGCTGCGACGGAGTCCTAGTGGACGATCTCTTGAATAGGAGCCAGCCGGGCGCAGCGGCAGCCAAGAAAGCTTGCATGATCTTGGGTTGTATAAACAGAGGCATGGCATCCAGTTCACATGAGGTATTCGTAGCGCTTTAGAAGGCCACATCTGGAATCCCGCAACCAGGTTTGGTCACCATACTACAAAAAAGATGTGGAGGCTTTGGGAAAAAAAAGTGCAGAGAAGAGCAACTAAGAGGATCAAAGGCCTGGAGACTCAAACATGGGAAGAACGGAATTGCAGGATTTGGGTTTGGCCAGTCTAGAGAAAAGAAGGACTAGGGGGGACAGGATAGCGGGATTCCCATATCTGAGGAGCTGCCCCAAAGAAGAGGGGGTCAAATTATTCTCCAAAGCACTAGAAGGCAAGAGGCAATGGATGGAAACTAATTAGGGAGAGAAGCAACCTGGAATTAAGGAGAAACTTCCTAACAGTGAGACCAATTAACCAGGGGAACAGCTTGCCACCAGAAATGGTGGGTGCTCCGTCACTGGAGGTTTTTAAGCATAAACTACACAGCACTTATCTGAAATGGTACAGTATATTGGGTCTCCTGCTTGAGCACGGGGCTGGACGAGAAGACCTCCATGGTCCCTTCCAGCTCTGCTCTATTTTAATCTAATTAATCTAATCTAAACAGGCTTGGAAGGGACCTCAGAGGCCTTCTAGTCCACCCCCCTGCACAAGCAGGAGACTCTATGCCATAAAAACAGATCATGCCAGACTAATCTTATTGCATTCTTTGACAAAGTGACAAAATTAGTGGACCAGAGGAATGCCGTTGATATAGTTTACTTGGACTTCAGTAAGGCTTTTGATAAGGTAGACCATAACCTACTACTAGATAAAGTAGAAGAATGTGGGTTGGACAGCATCACCACCAGATGGATTCGTAACTGGCTGACCAACCGCACTCAACGTGTAGTCCTCAATGGAACTGCATCTACATGGAGGGAGGGATGCAGTGGAGTCCCCCAAGGCTCTGTTTTGGGCCCAGTACTCTTCAACATCTTCATCAATGATTTGGATGAGGGAATAAATGGGGAACTCATCAAATTTGCAGATGACACCAAGCTGGCAGGAATAGCCAACACTCCAGAAGATAGGCTTAAGATACAGAAGGATCTTGACAAACTTGAACATTGGGCACTATCTAATAAAATGAAATTCAATGGTGAAAAGAGTAAGGTTCTACATTTAGGCAAGAAAAACGAAATGCACAGGTACAGTATAGGTGGTACCTTGCTCAGTAGTAGTAACTGTGAGAGGGATCTTGGAGTCCTAGTGGACAACCATTTAAATAGGAGCCAGCCGTGGGCAGCAGCTGCCAAAAAAGCCAACGCAGTTCTAGGCTGCATCAACAGAGGGAGAGAATCAAGATCACGTGAAGTGTTAATACCACTTTATAATGCCTTGGTAAGGCCACACTTGGAATACTGCATTCAGTTCTGGTCGCCACGATGTAAAAAAGATGTGGAGACTCTAGAAAGAGTGCAGAGAAGAGCAAGAAAGAGGATTAGGGGACTGGAGACTAAAACATATGAAGAACGGTTGCAGGAACTGGGTATGTTTAGCTTAAGAGAAAGAAGGACTAGGGGAGACATGATAGCAGTGTTCCAATATCTCAGGGGTTGCCACAAAGAAGAGGGAGTCAAACTATTTTCCAAGGCACCTGTGGACAGAACAAGAAGCAATGGGTGGAAACTAATCAAGGAGAGAAGCAACTTAGAACTGAGGAGAAATTTCCTGACACTTAGAACAATTAATCAGTGGAACAGAAGTTGCCTCCAGAAGTTGTGAATGCCCCAACACTGGAAGTCTTTAAGATGATGTTGGATAGCCATTTGTCTGAAACGGTATAGGGTTTCCTGCCTCGGCAGGGGGTTGGACTAGACAACCTCCAAGGTCCCTTCCAACTCTGCTATTATATTGTATTGTATTGTAAATAGTTATCCAATTTCTCCGTAAAACCCTCCAGTGTCGGACTCCTGGAGGGAAGCCGTCCCACTGATTGATTGATGAGGCTCAGCTTCATGCCTGCGATATAAGACTACATATGTATGGTAAAAAGAGTGAGATTGGTTTTGGGCAGAGTTCTCAATCTTGGGAGCTGTAAGATGGGTGGACTTCAACTCCCAGCATTCCCACTGATGCTGCCATGACTTGAGGCCGGAAGCTCTCATCTCCGCCGCAGAGGAGCTCAGAGGCTGAGAACTGGCACCCGACCCCGGGGACTCTGCTGGTGGGGCTGGTTGTGTTTTGCGTGCGTGTTGTACGAAAGAGAGCTTTTGCGCTGGCTGCTGGGAATCCTTGGTCAGCTTTGAGAAACGCGTAGATCTGAGATGCCAAGATTTCCCCAGCTGGCCTGCTGGAAGAGGAAACATCCCGTTTTCTGACCTCCCTCCCCCCCCCCCCAGGCTCCAGGGGCTCTCTAGGAACCTGGGGAGGGCAGAAAACGGCCCAACACGCAAACCGAAAGTTTGGGGACGGGCTTCCAGGTTGCCTGTTGGGCCGTTTTCCTCCCTCCGGAGGCTTCACTGCGGAGAAAAGCAGCTGGCCGGTGCTGGAGCTGACAGGGCGACGTGGCTGGGCGTGGCCCCCGTGAGACACATGTTTGCCACCACTGGCCTCGTTGGCCGCCTGAGGGGACCTGGCAGCTCAGCTCCTTTGCAACCGCCTGTGGCGGAGAATCCCTTCCTGCATCCCCCCCAAATTGAAAAGGTGCCCCCAACTCAGAATGGTTCCCAGCAGAAGCTTAGAAAGGGGAGTGATCTGAGGTGGGGAGGGTGGGGGGGTGGAAGTGACTGTAATCCAGGGGTGTCCAAATTTGGCAACTTTAACTTTACTGCTGTAATCATTCGAATAAGGGAATACTGCAACGAGGTACTTCTTGCCTTGGGAGAGAAAGCTCCAAGTGTTTTGCACTGAAGAGTTTGCTCTGGTAGGGAGTTCGAGTCCCGCCTTGAGCATGAAAGCCTAAGTGACTCTGGGCCAATCGCCAGGAGATGGCGAGTTCTAGTGCCGCCTTAGCCAAGAAGGCAAAATGAGGGACCTTGGGCCAGCCCACCTCGCAGGGTGGTTGTGTGGGGAATAGAAGGAGGTCGATGCTTTCTGCCTTTGGGTTATGCGTCAAACCCATAGGTGTCCAAGGTGGTTTCCTCCCAGTCGTCATGCGCCCATTCTCTGCTCTTCCCTGCAGGCGGCTGTTGTGGTTCGGACAACAAGCAGTACATCTACGGTGGCTGGGCCTGGGCCTGGTGGTGCATTTCTGACACACAGAGGTAGGAGCCCCCCTCCTCTCTCTTTCTCTCTCTCTCTCTCTCTGTCCCTAGATGTGGCATGCCTTTGTTGTGATGTGTGGGGCAGGGGTGGGGGGGGGGCAGTCCTATAAGTACGAGGAGCACCTTGGCAGAACGCTGGTGCCTCTCGGCTCCTGCCGGACCCACCTGCCCTCAACCTCTGCACCCCTTGGCTTTCTCCCTTGGCGGCCGGCCTCCAGCCTTCACGCTGGGAAGAGAACAGACGGATGGAGCCCTTTATGGGATGGCGGGGGGTGAGAGAAAGAGGCAGGACCCTTTCAGAGTTCCCCCAGCTGTAAAGACCCTCCAGAAACGGGGGTGCAGACAAGCTTCGCCCAGCATCGTGCAGACCCTGGACTCTGCATGTCTGCAAGTGGGGGCCAGATCTCCAGGCCAAGACTCCCCCCTGTCCATAGGCAAGGCAGGCAGTCTGGGTGCTGGGACCCCTTCTTGGGGAGCGTCCACTTCCTGCTTTCTGGGATGGGGGGGGGGGGAACAGAACAGGAAAAAAATCCCCTCCCCCCAAAGTCACGATTGCCTGCTTCAAAAACGCCAGAACTTTTAAATTGCCGTGTTTGAGACACACACTCAAGTCCTCGACTTACCGACATTCACTTAGTGACCGCTGGAAGTTAGAACAGACCTGGAGAAAGAACTTTGTGTGTATGTGTGTATATACATATACATACATGTATGCATACATACGTATATATATTAGCCTATAGGCCATATCAACATACAGGTTCAAACACATATTACCAATACAATTCTAAACAATTTAAAATGAGAGTAGGGTAAAATACTATAGGTGTAAGACACTGAAGGCAAACCTTTTCGTAAGCGCGTGCCAAAATTGTGTGCGTGCATGCAATAGTGTGCCCCCGTGTGGCCCATACCCACAATGCAATGTTCCCCACCCACCTGCACATGTGCGCACGGCCCCCAGATGTTTGGAGCCCTCCCCAGGCTCTGGAAGCTTTCCTGGGGAGAGTGAAAACGCCTCCCCCCCCCCCGGCTCTCCGGAAGGCCGGAAATCAGCTGGCCGATGCGCGCATGTCGACAGATAGGGGCTCCACATGCCACAGGTTCAGCATCACGGTTATAGGATAAAATACAATAATTTAATACATAAATATATAAAATGAGATAAAATTATATGTCTTTATCATCCCTGCAATCTCCCCCAGTCAGACCCCGGAGAAAGATCACTTACAACCGATCCTCACACTTACAGCTGTTACACCGTCGCATGAACAGAGTTCGGGCACTTTCAACCGACCTGTATTTATGACGGTCGCACTGTCTTGGGGTCTTGTGAACGCCCTTGGTAGCCTTCCCAGCTGGCTTCCGACAAGCAAACTCCATGGGGCAAGCCGGATTTGCTCTGCCTGGAAGGCTTGGCTCTCCTTGCAGACAGCTGGTCGTTGGCCTCCTTTTCAGGGAGCCCTGGAGGCCGTTTGGAGGCTCGATCGGGGTCCTCAGGGTCGCCTGGGCGGTGCAAATGGGGGTGGAGCCTTCTTGGGACCGTGGTGTTGTAGACTGGAGACCCTGAAGGGACCCAGGGCAGAAAACATCCTGCAGCCACGGCGGCCCCACCCCCACTTGCACCACTCAGGCCACCCCGAGGACACCGGGAAGCCCCCAAGTGTCTTTAAAGAGGCCAATGACCAGCTGTCTGCAAGGAGTATCAATCCTTCCATTCCCCACCATCCTGTCAGAGTTGAAGAAGCTTCTTGGATGAGAAGGGAAACGTCTTCAAAGAAAAAACCAGAAAGTCCGATTGCCTCTTCAGAAAAAGCACTTTGGGGACCAAGACCAGCTGGATGAATGAGAATCTCCCCAGAGGACCGACTCCATCATGTTTGCTGCCGTCCCCGGGCGCAATGTCATTCCCCCTCCTGTCCATCCCTGGAGTGGAAAATTCCTCCCTGCGACCCCTGGGGCTGAGCCCTGAGAAGAGGAGCCCCTGCAGAGAGCTCCCCCTTTCTCTGCTGTCCACCCCAAAAATGAAAGTGTTTGGTTTGGTTTGGTTTATTTGGATTTATATGCCGCCCTTCTCCAAAAGGACTCAGGGCGGCGTACAACATTAAAAAACACACATCTCAAAAGTTAAAAAAGACATCAGTATCTTTATGACAGGAGAAGGACCAATAATATCACTCTGATAGGAAGATCTGGGGTTAAGAAATATGAAATACAGGTAGTCCTCAACTTACGACCGCAATTGAGCCACAAACCCCTGTTGTTAAGAGAGACCGTTGTGAAGTGAGTTTTGCCCCGTTTGACGGCCTTTCTTGCCGCAGTCGGTAAGCGAATCGTTGCCGTTGTTAAGTTAGTCACACAGTCGTTAAGCCTTCCCATTGACTTTGTTGGTCAGCAGGTGGCAAAAGGGGGTCACGTGACCCCTGGACACTACAAACCGCCATAAATATGAGTCCGTTGCCAAGCCTGCGAACTTTGATCGCGTGACCACGGGGTCATTAAGCGCGAAAAACGGTCCTACTCGTGTAGCTTCAAACTGTCACTAAACGAATGGTTCTTAGTCAAGGACTACCTGTACAAATAAATAAATATGAATATAAATAAAAAATAAAAACGTAAATGAGGATGACTTTGCCCTTCGTTATTAACACGGGAGGCTTACGTATAATTTCATTTTAGTGAAGTGTAAGGGAATAAACCCCCCATCAGGGATAATACAGGAATAAACCGCCTGCATTGCAGGGATTCAAATAAGCTATAAAGGCCTGGAGGGAAGCAAAGCATTTAAAAGAAGAAGAAAATCCATATCCATATATTGATATAGCATTAATTCGCCCCTGAACATTATTAAATGTAGATTATGTAAAAATCAATTGCCTTCATAATGCCTCCTTGGTGGAATCTAGATCAGACCACGGTATGTCCAAGTTTGGCCATTTTAAGGCCTGTGGACTTCAACTCCCAGAATTCCCCAGCCAGCCACGATCACGTTGACCAATTCTCCATGCTGGCTGGGGAATTCTGGGAGTTGAAGTCCACAGGTCTTAAAGTTGCCAAGCTCGGGCACCTCTGATCTATGTATTTATTTGTTTATATTCCGCATTTCTAGGCCACCCATCTCCCTCAAAAAGGGACCGGACGTTTGAAAAACTAGTATTTTCAAGGACGCCCATCTTGAGTCCATTCCTTAAAATCAGGAGTTTAAACTTCATCCGTGTGAAATGATGATCTTTGCCGGGTCCCAGGATCAGCGCAGCTAAGCGAGTTCTTCTTAAAATGTGAAATTCCGCATTTTAGGAGTCTTAATTCAATTTCCCACTTACCTTTTTTTAATTACTACTTTTTCCCAAGAAACCAAACCGTGTGACTTTTAAGGACCCTCCAGGCTGCGGCCAGCCTGGAAATCTTTTACAAAACACCCCACAAAAACACGAAAGCCTGTTTTGGGGTGACTTTGCTTTATTCTCGGAGCAAAACGAGTGCATTTTGGATTTTTTCCCACCCAGAACTTGGAAACACCGTTTTCCCCAAACTCCCAATTCCTCATTCTCCATTTCTTTTGCCTTTGCTAATGCTAACCTTCACCTTGTTTTTAACCCCAGAAATAAATGTGCCTCAGTTGTGCAGGCCGAGGGATGAGTTAGCTTTCCTTGGCTGTTTCTTTTTTCCCCCTGGTCTTGTCACACCTCGCAACCCACGAGGAGCAAGGCTGCTCCGAGTTGCAAAGGTGTTGCCCTTCAGAGCCAGTAGGGGGCGCTTGGCGCTTCTGATGGGCAGGATTGTCTTCTGCAGCTAATGGGCTGGCATCCAGTGGCTTGGGGCCAGCCCACATGGGAGGCTTGCTTGCTTGCTTCCTTTCTGTCTCCCTCCCTCCCTCCTCTTCCTCTTCCATCCTTTCTTCCTCTCTGCCTCCCCCCCTTCCCATTGTTTTCCCTTTCTCTCCTTCCTTCCTTCCTTGCTTCCTTCCTCTCTTTTCTCCCTCTCTCCCATCCTCTGCCTCTCTCCCTTCCCCTCCTCCCTCCCTCCCTCCCTCCTCTTCCTCGTCTATCCTTTCTCCCTCTCTCCCATCCTCTGCCTCTCTCCCTTCCCATTGTTTTCCCTTTCCCTCCCTCCCTCCTTCCTGTCTTTTTCCCTCCCTCTTCTTTCCTTCCTTCTCTCCCCGGGTGTCTTCTGTGCAACCTCTGACCCTGCCCTTTCTGTGACGGTGCCGTCCTTCTTGCGGTGTGGAGCACCATGGGAGATGGGCCAGGCTTTGCAGCAAGGGATGGCGTGGTTGTGGGGGGGGTGGGGCTCTCCTCTGCCTTCTGCTTCTACTAACACAGAAAAAGACGAGGCTCTGGGTTTCCCCGGGGAGGACCCAAAGACTGTGGGTGGGGCAAGGAGCAAGAGGGCCCCCCTGAAAGCTTCCCCTTTGGCACTTTGGAAAACATCCGCAGAGCAGGGAGGGCTCCCTTTCCAAGCCCCCGCTGCCCCTTCCTCTCCAGCAACCCCACTCCAGGCCCCCTTTGGCAGCCCCCCCCTCCTTCCTGCTCTGGAGGAACCTGGGCAGAGGAAGAAGGGATGCAGGGATCTGCTCCTTTCTTTCGCCCAGAAGAGCGGGGGGGGGGAAGCAGGAAGGGAATGGGCCGAGGGCGGGGGACACATACGACATCCAGCCTTCCAGGAAGGAAGAGAGATCCTTGCCAACATCTCCTTGGCAGGACTCTTTCTCCCCTTCCGCTGCCAGGACTGCCATTTGGAGCCCGCCTGGAAGGTCCCAGGGTGGTGGCGGCCTCCGCCCTCTGCTCCACTAGGAGAGATGGGCGGGGAGGATCAGAGCCAGAGGCCACAACCCCATCCAGCTTGAACCTCCACGGCCCTTCCTTCCTTCTTTCCTTCCTTCCTTCCTTCCTTCCTTCCTTCCTTCCTTCCGGGGCGTCCTCCGTGCAGAGAGGCCATTGGCGTCGTGCTTGTGCCGTTGCACGCAGAACAAATTCATTGGAACAATTAACCAGTGGAACTCCTTGCCTCCAGAAGTGGTGGGCGCTTCATCACTGGAGGTTTTCGAGGAGAGCCCGGACTGCCATTTGTCCGGAATGGAATGGAGCACGAGGGTCCAACTTTGGGGATTTTAAGACTTCTGGACTTCAACTCCCAGAATTTCCCAGCCACTTAAGCTAAGCTGGCTGGGGAATTCTGGGACATGAACCAGCCTTAAAATTCACCGAGTCTTAAAAGCCTCCAGGATCTTCTGAAAGCAAGTCATTCCACGGATTAATTAACAGAATAACAGAGCTGGAAGGGACCTTAAAGGTCTTCTAGTCCAACCCCTGCTCGAGCAGGAGACCCTCACCCATTTCGGACAAATGGTGGTTCAATCTGTTTTTAGAAGCCTCCACGGGAGGCAAGTTGTGGTTCTAAGGAGTGATTGTCCTCACGGTCTGGACACGAATCCTTCCTCCCAGGTTGCTCCTCTCCTTGCTTAGTTTCCGTCCATTCCTTGCCTCAGAGTGGGGGTCCCCGGGAAGAGAGATCAAAGCTGGATCAGCCTCTGGAGGAGGGGGGGAAGCTCCCACTAAGGAACCCTGATCCCTTCAGAGCCTCCTGCACCCCATAAGACAGGGGTGTCCAAACTTGGGAACTTTAAGACCATGCTGGCTGGGGAATTCTGGGAGTTGAAGTCCACAAGTCTTAAAGTTCCCAAGTTTGGACACCCCTGCCATAAGACCACCAAGGGGGACTTCCCTCTGCCTGGACCCCGTTGGAAAGGGCTGATCTTCCTCCTTTGGGGCCCATAGTGTAGCACACCCTGCAAAGCCAAGCCACCCCCCCCCACACACACACACACATCCTGTCCTGAAATGCCCATTTTTCTGCCCCCCCCTCCCCCTCAAAACGCACAAAGCCCCGTCTTTTCTCTCGGCGAGGGGTTTTCTGTCGCTCTCTGGTAACTGCCTTTGTGTGTTTGGTGTGTCCCACCCTTATTTATCGCTGCTCAGACTGTCTTTGGAAGTCATGACCATCCTATGTCGCTGTGAGAATATTGAGACGTCGGAGGGGGTGCCACTGTACGTAACGGGGGTTGCTCAGGTAATAATCCTCCCGCTTCCCCCGCCTGCCTAACCCTCCTCCCTCTTGCCTCTCTCTGTCCCCACGCAGCACAGCAGCAGCAGCAGCAAAGCAGCAAAGAAGACCCCCCTCCCCGGCCTCTTTTTCTTCCGACGGGCCCCTCCTGGCACCGGCCGTCTCTCCTTTCCTCCCCCCCACCCCCACCCCCCTTCTGGCTCTGGCTACCTGCTGTTGCCCTCCATGGTAATCCAGGGAGGCGCATGGGGAATGCTCCGTGTCTCGGGGGGGAGGGGAGGGGGACGCAGCTGGCACTCGCTTCGCAAACCTGGCACAACACCACCCGACCCAGGAGCCTGGGGGCAGCAGCTGAACCCCCGGGGCAAACTGCACCACCCTGCACGAGGTCCAAAATGGACAGGTTTCCTCCGACCTGCCAGCCTCTTTGGCCCAGGAGGTCAACCTGGGGCAAGGGGGGGGGCATTCATTTCCCCAAGGAGTCACATCATTGTTGCAGAGAACTGGAAGCCGTAGGCCGGTGAAGTTGTGTAGGCTCACATGTCTACGTTGAAAACAAAAAGGAAAGATGCGGCTAAGGCACACCCAGGGTCCCTGTGGCTAGACAGGTGTTACGTGAGCTTTGCCTCCTTCTACGGCCTTCCTTGCCAGTGTCGCTAAGCGAATCCCTGCAGTTGCTAAGCGACTCACAGGCGAAGGGAATCTGTTTTGCCCGTGGCTTGTCAAAAGGTCACAAACGTGATCCCAAGATCACCGAGACACGGCAAACCGTCATAAGTACCAGTCAGTTTCCAAACGTATGAATTTGGAGGATGCGACCGGAGGGGCTGGGATGATGGAAAAACGGCCCTGAGACCCTTTTTCCGGTGCCAGCGTGACTTTGGTCACTAAAGGAACTGTCGTTAGTCGAGGACTACCTGTACGCAAATTGAAAATAACAACAACAACATCAATAATAATAATTGCTTTCAAAATAAAGGCGTCCCACGCAGGCCAGATGGGGGCAGCCAAAGGGCCAGATGTGGTGGCCTGTGGGCTGTAAAACCTCCAAAGTTGACCCCGTGACATCTGTCGGTCTCGATTCGTGCACAAGAAGGTCATCTGCTTTTAAAAAAAGACCCTGCCCTCAAAAGAAAAACTAAACTTCAAATCCATTCTTAGCATCCTCTGGACTTTGCCCACTTTAAGCCTGGAGGACTTCAACTCCCAGAATTCTCCCAGGAACCAGTCCTCCAGGTTTAAAGCTTTGCTGGCTGGGGAATTCTGGGAGTTGAAGTCCAGCAGGTTGAACGTGGCCAAGGTTGGAGACCCCTCCTCTGGACCAGATAAGCCTGGTTTAGCCTGAGCTGCTTGCGCTCAGGGGAAGGATTGGAGGGCAGCAATGTAGGGCAAGCTCCTTCCCTAGACAAACCAGGGTTTGTTTTGGTCTCAAGGCAACAGCAGCCGCGTCCCGTCCCGTCCCCCGAAGGAGTCATCGTAGCCATCTCTGTGGCCGGTCCGTTCTGGAGACCAGCTTGGCCGAGATCTCAGAACCAGGACGGCTTTGATGTCCTCCCTGGATGGAGGGCAGGGCTTCTCCAACCCCAGTCAGATGAAGATTTGGGGGGCTTCATCTCCCAGAATTCCCCAGGAAAGTCCACACTACGTAGGGAATTCTGGGAGTTGAAGTCCGTACTCTTTTAACAACGATGGGTATACAAGGTTGACAGGACAATGGAAACCAGTATCAGACAGCAGATAATCTTCCAGGTCAGGCAGATTCACACAGGGTCATTTACTCTCTTTATTAAACAGGGGGGTGTCTCTCCCCCCCCCCTTGATTTTCAGGACCCCACTGTGGGTCTTGGCTATAAGGTTGAAGCTGACCAGGAACTGTTGGTGCCTTTGAGGCCATCCATCCTTCAACCTCAGGACCACCCAGCAACCCTTTTTTTTGGGGGGGGGGTCTTGCCAGAGAGGGGAGAAGCTGCCATAGGGCCTACAAGTCAGACTTCCTGCCCCCCCCCCCACTTCCCACTCCCAGCAGCCTCTCCCAACCTCCGTGGTGAATGGAAAGCTGCTCCCCCACAAGCCTCCCTCCCTTTTGTGGGGGGGGGGGGTTGGCTGAAGGAGACGGGCAGCTTGGTCACCCTGCTAAAAGGCAGGGAAGCCTCCTGATTACCTTGGAGCCCCACAGCAGGTGCCCCCCCCCCCCCACAGCCAAGAAGGAGGAGAGCTGGCCAGCCACCTGGAAACGCGCCAATATTTTACGTCTCTTGGCAGGATTTCCCTAGAGATAATGACGTTACAGCCCAGGTGCGAGGACGTAGAGACGGCGGAGGGGGTAGCTTTAACTGTCACAGGTGTGGCCCAGGTACAGTACCTCCAGCGCCTCTTTTCAGGAATGCATGTCTCTGCTGTATCCTTCCTCCCCTCCCTGCCGGCCAGGAGGCAGCCGTCGCCCGGACGGAGGGGGAGGGGGCCCTCTTTCGCCAAAGCTGGGGAGGGGGCTTCTTCACACCCCTCGCCACCGGCCCACGCTGCACAACGGCCACGTTTCGGGTGGGAAGCCCGGCTGCTGCTTCTTATTCGCGGTGACTAGACGGCTGCTTCTCTCCGCTCGTCACAGAGAGCGTCGGCCTGCTGTGGCATCTACGTTGCTGGATTACGAGACGGGTCCCGGGGCTGGTCGCACAGCCTGGACGTTCTCCTCTGCTCCGGTTTTTAGTTGGGTGTTTGGGTCAGGAGCAGGGCCGAAGCTGTTGGTCAGCATCGCTACTTGGGGTACCTATTTTGTACCCATGGAAGGGAATGTTTGTAGCTCAGGGCTGAAACGGGGGGTGCTTGCTGCTCCCTGAGCTTGGTGGTTTCCTTGCAGACGTTTCATCCCCCAACTAGGTTACGTCATCAGTGCTTGAAGAAAGGGCTCTCGTTTTATAGAGAGTAAAACCTTCTAGCCCTGATGACGTTGCCTAGTTGGGTAATGAAACATCTAGAAAAAAAACAACCAAGCTCAGTCATCAATAAAGACCCCATAATCCTCCTCTCTCCTCTTAATCTCCCCTCCTCTTCCTCCTCTCCACCACCCTCCCTTCTAGCCCTGATGACGTTGCCTAGTTGGGTCATGAAATGTCTGCAAGAAGAAAACCAAGCTCAAAGAGCACCAAGGACCCCACAGTCCTCCTCCTCCTCCTCTCCCCAAACCCCACTCCCTCCCAGCACTGATGATGTTGCCTAGTTGGGTCATGAAACATCTGCAAGGAAACATCCCAGCTCAGAGAAGCATCAGGGGCTCCATGTTTCTCCTCCTCTTCTCCTTCCTCCTCTTCCACTCCACACACCCACTCTCTTCTAGCACTGAGGAGGTTCCCTGGTTGGGTAATGAAACGTCTGTAAGAAAAGCCCCAAGCTCAGAGAGCACTAAGGTCCCCCGTGGTTCTCCTCCTCCTCCTCCTCCCTTCTAGCACTGACAGTGTCACCTAGTTGAATCATGAAACACCTGCAAGGAAACACCCAAAGCTCAGAGAGCACGAAGGAGCCCACAACTTCAACCAGGAGCTATGAATTTTCTATCCAAATCCCAAATATACAGAGAGCAAACCTCATTCCCTTCTAGCACGGATGACATTACCTAGTTGGGTAATGAAATGTCTGCAAGAAAACAACGCAGCTCAGAGGGCGCCCGTTTATTTCGTCTTTGGGGTGCTAGCTGGTGCTCAGGATGGGGCCCGCACCGTTGGCCCCTTCCTAATCCTAGGGCTGTTTCAAAATGAAGGACTGAAATGGAGTTCCTCTGTGGGAAGAGGTTCTCAGAGCCTGATGGGATGAGGTCTCTTTGCCACCGAGAGATGGAATTTGTCTTTGTCTACAACTTCCTTGATGCCTGTTTTTTGTTTTCAGGGGTTTGATTAGACCAGCGGTTCTCACCTTGGGCAACTTTAAGAGGGGTGGACTTCAACTCCCAGAATTCCCCAGCCAGCTACCTTCAGCCATATCCACAGTAATTGAAGGGCTAGCAATGCAACACAACCTACTGTAGAATTATTTAAAAGAAGGGACCTCCTTTTTCATCCTTCTCTACCCAAGGCCCCCGGGTCTAGGACCACTCCCCACGGCCAGCTCACGGCGGGAGAAGAGTTACATTAATACGGAAGAAATGGTGGCATGGAAGCATTCAGGAACGGATGCCAAAGAGGACAAACGGAAATGTGAACTGGCAAAAATTTAAAATGTAAAACAATTCAATGTAGAAAAGATGCGGAGACTCTGGAGAGAGTGCAGAGGGACAGCAAGAAAGAGGATTAGGGGACTGGAGGCTAAAACCTATGAAGAACGGTTGCAGGAACTGGGTATGTTTAGCTTAATAGAAAGAAGGACTAGGGGAGACAGGATAGCAGTCTTCCAATATCTCAGGGGTTGTCACAAAGAAGAGGGAGTCAAACTATTTTCCAAGGCACCTGAGGGCAGAACAAGAAGCAATGGGTGGAAATTAACCAAGGAGAGAAGCAACTTAGAACTTCTGAGGAGAAACTTCCTGACAGTTAGAACAATTAATCAGTGGAACGGCTTGTGTTCCAAAGGGTGCATCTTATGCATTTTATACACTGAATTTTTGACCTCCTGAAACCCTTTGCAAAAATGGACATGCGGAGGGTTTGAGAGGCCTGCAAAGTGCTCCTGGGGGCTGGGGAGGGCACAAATGAGCGAAAAAGGCCCCCCCCGGCCCTCCAGGAGCACTTTGAGGGCCTTTAAACTCTGCATGCCCGTTTTCACAAAAAACAAGGCTTGCAAAGGTTTTGGGAGGCCTGCAGAATGCAAAAACTTTTTTTTTAAATTTACCTCTTCAAAATCTTGGTGCGTCTTATACTCCGAAAAATACGGTAGCTTTGCAAAGGTTGCTTACATCAATGCTGAACGCCCTGTGGGAAAAATAGAGAAAAAAAGGTGTTTTTGCTAAAGAATCCCTAAGTAGACAGAAGAAAAGAACTCCAGATGTGCAAAACAAACACAGATGGGAAAAAAAAATTCTGTAGCATTTCACAAATAATAACATACCTAGGAGATAAAGACAAAAAAAACCTCTATGAGATTATAGAATTTACTACAGGTTGGAATGGGAATATATTTAGACCATGTCAACCATGAATCAGTATATAGGTAGTCCTCGACCTACGACCACAATTGAGCCCAAATTTTTGTTGCAAAGTGAGACAAGTGGATTTTGTTCTATTTTACAACCTTTCTTGCCACTTCTTGTTAAGTGAATCATTGCAGTTGTTAAGTGAGTCACACGGTTGTTGAATGAATCCGGCTTCCCCATTGACTGCTGGTCACAAGGGGACCGCAAAAGGGGATCACGTGTCCCTGGGACACTGAAACTGTCCTAAGTACAAGCCAGTTGCCAAGCATCTGAAGTTTGATCACGTGATCATTGGAGATGCTGTAATCGTTGTAAGTGTTAAAAATGGTCATAAAAGTTACTTAGGTAAAGGTTCCCCTCGCACATCTGTGCTAGTCGTTCCTGACTCTAGGGGGAGCTGCTCATCTCCGTTTCAAAGCCGAAGAGCCGGCGCTGTCCGAAGACGTCTCCGTGGTCACGTGGCTGGCAGGACTCAGCTCCCGAAGCTGCAAGGAACGCTGTTCCCTTCCCACCAAAGGTGGCTTCTATTTTTCTACCTGCATTTTTACCTGCTTTCAAACTGCTCGGTTGGCAGAAGCTGGGACAAGTAAAGGGAGCTCACTCCGTTACGCGGCGCTAGGGATTCGAACTTCCGAACTGCCGACCTTTCGGACCGACAAGCTCAGCGTCTGAACCCCTGAGCCACCCCGTCCCTTATAAGTTACTTAGCACCATTGTAACTTTGAATAGTCACTAGATGAAGTTGAGGACTGCCTATGTCAAGGCCAACGTGTCACCAGTGATGAGTAGCTTTATGCCAGGGGTGTCCAAACTTGGGAACTTTAAGACTTGTGGACTTCAACTCCCAGAATTCCCCAGCCAGCCATGCTGGCTGGGGAATTCTGGGAGTTGAAGTCCACAAGTCTTAAAGTTCCCAAGTTTGGACACCCCTGCTTTATGCCATACATTACTGACCTTCCGTGTCTCCCTGACAAAAAGACCGGATCGTATACATTTTTGTTCCAAAGGGGCTTACTTTCCATCTAGGTCTTGTTTTCAGGGCAATACGGTACTAAATGCATCCATCTGGCTGACAGTTAACTGGGGCTTAATTTTTGCAGTGGGGCTTATGAGCATCCGGAAAAATCACGTCAGGGCTTATTTTCCGATGGGGTCTTATTTTTAGGGAAGCACATTATTTGAAAGCTGGAATATGTGAGATCCATCAAAGCCCTGCTGGCTGGGGAATTCTGGGAGTTGAAGTCCACAAGTCTTAAAAGTGGCTAACTTTGGACAGCCCTGACTTAAGGCGCAGAGTAGGGCATAAGGGAGAGAAAGAGACCAGTCTGGATCTTGAGCCCTGGGGAGCAGCCCTCGGCTGTCACCCCAGTCCTGCTGGAACTACACATATAGGCTGGGTGAAACCAGGCTTCATAGCAGGAACTCTGAGAGGGACCTGGGAGTCTTAGTGGACGATCCCTTAAATAGGAGCCAGCCGTGTGTGGCGGCAGCCAAAAAAGCCAACGCAATCCTAAATTGCATTAACAGAGGGATTCCATCAAGATCAAGGGAGGTACTAATACCACTCTGCAAAGCCTTAGTAAGGCCACACCTAGAGTACTGCATGCAGCTTTGGTCATCACAATATAAAAAAGATGCTGAGACTCTGGAAAGAGTGCAGAGAAGAGCAGCCAGGATGATGAGGGCACTGGAGGCTCAAACACACGATGAATGGATGCAGGAACTGGGCATGGCTAGTCTAGGGAAGAGAAGGACCAGGGAAGACAGAATAGCAATCTTCCAGTATTTGAGTGGCTGCCACAGAGAGGAGGAAGGGGTCAAGCTATTCTCCAAAGCCCCTGAAGGCCAGACAAGGAACAATGGATGGAAACTGAGCAAGGAGAGATTCAACCTGGAAACAAGGAGGGATTTTCTGACAGTGAGAACCATCAACCCATGGAAGAGAAGTTGCCTTCGGAAGTTGTGGGAGCTTCATCCCTGGGGGCTTTCAAGAAGAAACTGGACAGAAATGGTGTAGGGTCTCCTGATTGGGCAGGGGGGTGGACTAGATGACCTACAAGGTCCCTTCCAACTCTGTTAATCTGTTAAATACTGGGAAGCCCCTTGTGGAGACCCAGACCCATTCAAGCCCTGGAGAAGAGCCCCTTGGTGGAGGAGAGTTTATGCAAGCATTTACCCAGAAGTGTTATTCTGGGCGCCTCCTGTGCAAGAGGTGGCCTGGAGGAGGATCTTTAGACCACCGGGTTTTCCTTGGGGCCCGCGATGAAGCCCCTCTCCCCTCTCCTGCCGCCCTAGGTGTAGACTTAGCGACAAAGGCAGCCGTGGAAGGACGCACCAGCTGCTGGTGTCCTCGACCACAGTGGAGACCATTGCTAAGGGAGTTTTGCTCCTTTTTATGACCTTCCTTGCTGCGGTCATTAAGGAGAATCACTGCAGTTAACTTAGTAAGACAAAAACTCTCAAGTGGTTCTGGTTTCCCCCTTGACTTTGCTGGTCAGTAGGTTGCAAAGGGGGATCACGTGACCCCGAGACACAGCAACGGTCATAAATGTGAGACAGTTGGCCAAGTGACCGTGAGGACGTTGCAATGGTCATTAAGTGTGAAAAACTGGTCATAAGTCACTTTTTTTCAATCCCCGTTGTAATTTTGAACAGCCACTGAATAAGAGGTGTAAATCGAGGATTACCTGTATTAGTGGCAGCTAGGCTAATCCTGGTCTTTCCTACACACCTGCCCTCTGTTCATGTCACGGACCAGGTTTGGGAGGGCAGGATGAGAATTGAGCTAGAAGGGATCTTGGAGGTCTTCTAGTCCAGCTCCCTGCTCAAGCAGGAGAACCTCTAGCATTTCTACCAAGTCTCTTCTTAAAAACCTCCAATGATGGAGCACCCACAATGTCTGGTGGCAAGCTGTTCCACTGGCTAATTGTCCTCACTGTCAGGAAATTTCCCCTAAATTCCGTGGCAGCTGCTGGCAACAACATCTGGATTCTGGACAGATGTACAGAGCACTCCCACTTGAGTGGTTTCCTTTTGGGTTATCTGGGCCTAATGGAATCAGGGGGGCTTTTGCAAATCCCCCCCCCCCCACGTCTCCATCCTTGATCCTGGAAGAGTGCCAAGGCCACGGCCCTCCGTGGTCCATCACCTGGACACGTACCTGGTGGTATGTACCTGGGCATGATTTTCTAGCCAATTTAACCACGTTTGATTGTTCCTTCCTAGGGTTTCAGTGTATACAGATTGTCCTCAATTTACGACCACAGTTGGGAGGAGAATTAAGCTCGCTAAGCAAGACAGCGGTTTAGGGGAAATCATGGCTGATTTTTACCATCTTTTCCTGCCATGGTTGTTAAGCCAATCAGTTGCGGTTGTGTAGCACCTTATGCAGCCAGGAAGTGTGTGTCGGGAGTGATAGAGAGAGGGGCACAATGAGAATATATCTGCTGAACAAAACACTGCATTGGCAACAGGAAAGGCATCTGGCCATGAAACTCTCTGCTAGCTTCATTCAGTTGACCAGACTCCACCCCACAAGGGATTATGGGGTCATTAAAAGATGATGATATAGGGTAGGGGTCTCCAACCTTGGCCACTCTTAAGCCTTGGGGAATGCTGGGAATTGAGGTCCCCAAGGCTTAAAAGTGGCCAAGGTTGGAGACCCCTGAAGTAGAGTCTCCTGTCATGGGCAGGGGGCTGGACTAGAAGTCCTCCAAGGTCCCTTCTAACCCTGTCTATTCCAGGTCCTAAATCCGGCCGGATTCCCCATTGATTTTGCTTGTTGACTGGCCACAAATTTCAATCCCCTAACCCCGGCAGGCTGCGATCATGTTAAATGCTGGTTTGCCTGATGCCCAAATTTTGATCACGGGGGTGCTGCATCGGCCAGTCACAAGTCAGGGTTTTTGCAGTGCTGACGGGCGCTAAACAAAACGGACATAAGTTGAATACTGCCTGCAGCCTGTGTTTAGGAGGGAACCTTGTCAAAGTGAAGAGGCTGGCTTCAAAATTCATGTATGTGTTGCATTTCTGAGGCTGCCCATCTTCGTCACTGGCTCTCAAAATTGAACCAGGGTGAACTAAGGCTGGAAGGGGCCTTGGAGGTCACCTAGCCCAACCCCCTTCCCAAGGCAGGAAATTGACATGCCCAGACCCATTTACTGACCCCTGTTCCCTGCACAGTTTTAACAGAGCCCCTCCTCTGCTGGATTCCTTGCCTTGCCTGGATCCCAAAATACAGGTAGTCCTCGACTTACGACCACAGCGGAGGCCAAAACTTCTGTTATTAAGCGAAACAGAAGTGGAGTGAGTTTTTCTCCCGTTTTACGAACCTTTCATGCCTGCTGTTCTTAAGTTAGTAACAGGGTTGTTAAGCGAATGTCCCCATCAGCTTTGATTGTCAGATGGTCACAAAAGCGGCTTCAGGACACTGCGACCGTCATAAATATGAGTCCGTTGCCAAGGGTCTGAATTTTGCAGCAGGGATTCTGCAGTGCTCATAAGTGTGGGGGGGAAATGGTTATAAGCCCCCTTTTTTCAGGGCTGGTGGGTTTCCTTTATTTTTTTACTGGTGGTGCCCGCACAATTCTTCTGTGCATGGGCAGAAGCTTCTGGGCGCGGGGGGGGGGGGGGCGGCTCCCTCTACTACTACCGGTTCGCTCGAACCAAGAGCAACCTACCTCTGAGCCGAATGGTCCCTAAGCAAGCCGTTATAAGTCAAGGACTACCTGTACCTCCCCTTTGCTATGTTTGCAAAATAATCACAGGGTCCTGAAAGTGGGGGACTGGGGTAGGGAAGGGAGGGGCACAATTAAGAGGGTGGGAAAAGGCCTTGCTTAAATTAAATTAAATTAAATTAAGGAAGCCAGGGCAGCCGGCGAGGGCTATGGGAGGAAGAGAAGCATAAAAAGAGGCTTCACCGTAGAATGTGGTACTGATTTTTGCCTGGTCTACTTCAGCGTTTCTCAATCTTGCCCATTTGGAGGTGGGTGGACTTCAACTCCCAGAATTCCCCACCAGCAGGAACTCAGGAAAGCGGCCAGCTGGAGCACTCTGGGTGATGAAGTCCACCCATCTTCACGTGGCCAAGGAAATAGGGATTTAACCTTATATCAGGGGCGTAAAACTCAATTTCATTGAGGGCCGGATCACGGTTGTGTTTGACCTTGGGGGGATCCGGGGGGGGGGGGCATGGCCAGTTCGATGTCACGCAGGTCGGGGGCACCTGGGGCGGCCCAAGCACCCCAGATCTGAGGGGCAGTGTAGAATGGCCCATCAGTTCAAATAGAGTAATAGACCAATATTTTTCAACTTATAAACTTTCAAGATAGATGGACTTCAACTCCCAGAATTCCCCAGCCAGCAGGAAATTGAGAAGCTAGCAAGCTGGAGCATTGTGGGAGTTGAAGTCCACCCATCTTCCAAGTGGCCAACAGGAAATAGGGATTTAATATCTATATGAAGCCACAGGTCTCGGGGGGCAGCATAGAATGATCCCTCCATTCAAATAGACCAATATTTTTCACAATTATAAACTTTTAAGATAAGTGGGCTTCAACCAGCCTCCTGGCTGGAGAATTCTGGGAGTTGAAATCTTTCGATCTTAACAGTTTATAACAGGGGTGTCCAAACTTGGCAACTTTAAGACTTGTGGACTTCAACTCCCAGAATTCCCCAGCCAGCATGGCTGGCTGGGGAATTCTGGAAGTTGAAGTCCACAAGTCTTAAAGTTGCCAAGTTTGGACACCCCTGGTTTATAAGGTTGACAAACACTGGTAGACCTCGACTTACGACCACAATTGAGCCCAACATTTTCACTGCTAAATGAGACAGCTGTTAAGTCAATTTTGTCCAATTTTATGGCCTTCCTTGCCACTGTCGTTAAGCAAATCAGGGCAGTGCTGAGATTAGTCCCACGCTCGTTAAGTGAATCCGGCTTCCCCATTGACTTCGCTGGTCAGAAGGTTGCAAAAGGGGATCACGTCATACACACACACACACACACACACACACACAAACACACACACACGGGACAATGCAACCGTTGTAAATAGGAGCCAGCTGCAAATTTTGATCACAGGGAATGCCGCAACGGCCACAAGTGTGAAACGGCACTATTTTTCAGCGCCGTTGTAACTTTGAACAGTCTGTTGTAAGTCGAGGACCACCTGTACTGGTCTAGTTAATTGGAAGCATCCCCTTTTGTGCTGGGAAGTGGTGGGGGGACCCTGGGACTCTTTAAAATAGAGTCCACTTGAACGTAGCAGCATACAAGTCCCTAAGGAGGTTTCACCTGAAACACCATTGTTTTTGTGCCCACATCGGAGGTCAGCCTTCTCCTCTCCTTGGGTCCTTCTCCTGATCTGGGGGGTGGGCTGGCTGAGGGGTTCCCTCTCCTCTGGCCGGACTTTGGGAAGCTAGTCCGGCCGAGCCAGGATCCCTAAAAGCCAAGCAATTGTCCACCTGTCCACCTGTCCACCTCTGGCTGAGCAGCCAGCCCTCCTCATGCTGCCTCCCTTCGGCCCGCAGGTGAAAATAATGACCGACAAGGAACTCTTGGCCGTCGCTTGCGAGCAGTTCTTGGGGAAGAATGTGCAGGACATCAAGAACGTCGTTCTGCAGACGTTGGAGGGACACCTTCGGTCCATCCTGGGTGCGTATCGGCCGGGGAGGGAGGGAGGCCGGGAGATGCCTTACAGCAGTCGTGAATAAATGGCCTGCAGGGCACTCCGCCTGAACCCCAAACTGCCTCCTGGCTCTGAGGCTGGTCTGCCTTGTGAGGCCAGGTGACTTAGGATGGTAGATGTCTCTGGAGATGGAGATGGCCATCCATCCGTCCAGGTCAGAGTTGTCCCAAAGATGCTTTTTCCAAAAGGTGATTGGACTTTTTTCCCCCTTGAAAGCATTTAGCTTCTCATCCGAGAAGAATAGGTGGTATATCTTGTTCACCAGTCGTAATCTTGGAGTCCTAGTGGACAACCATTGAAATATGAGCCAGCAGTGTGAAGCAGCTGCCAAAAAAGCCAACACAGTTCTAGGCTGCATCAACAGAGGGATAGAATCAAGATCACGTGAAGGGTTAATACCACTTTATAATGCCTTGGTGAGGCCACACTTGGAATACGGCATTCAGTTCTGGTCGCCACGATGTAAAAAAGATGTGGAGACTCTAGAAAGAGTGCAGAGAAGAGCAAGGAAGAGGATGAGGGACATAGGAAGAACGGTTGCAGGAACTGGGTATGTTTAGTTTGATGAAAAGAAGGACCGGGGGAGACATGATAATGTTCCATCAGTTGAGAGCCTGCCCCAAAGAAGAGGGAGGGTCCACCTATTCTCCACAACACTAGAAGGAAAGATGAGAAGCAACGGATGAAAGATAAGGAGAGAAGCAAGCTAGAATTCAGGAGAAATAACAGGGAGGACTATTAACCAGTGGAACTACTTGCTACCAGGAGCTGTGGGTGCTCCATCCCTGGAAGTTTTAAAGAAGAGCCTGGACAGGCGTTTGTCTGGACTGGTGGAGGGCAGTGATGGCGAACCTTTTTGTCCTTGCGAGCTGAAAGGGCGCACAACAACACATGCATGCCCCCCCTGTGCGCGACCCTCACCCACAACCCCCCACGCATGCCCCATTTTGGGCTTAGTGGGCCTCCCTGAAGACCAAAAACAGAGCACGGGGGGGCACTGTCGCTCCCCACACCTGCCATACATGCCTGCATGACCCCTGCGCATGCATCTCCCACATGCACCCACCCCCCCGGTGCATGTGCTGCAGAGACCTGAAAGTCAGCCGGCCGGCGGGAGGCGCAAGCACATGCGCAGTGTAGCTGAGCTAGGGCGACGGCTCGCATGCCCACAGAGAGGGCTCCGCATGGCATCTGTGGCACATGTGCCAAACATTCGCCATCACGGACGTAGGGTCTCCTGCTTGAGCAGGGGGTTGGACTAGAAGACCTCCGAGGTCCCTTCCCACTCTCTCATTCTGCTTGTCAGAAGGCTGCCGAGGGGATCAGTTGCCAAGGATCCCAATTTTGATCACCTGACCCTGGGGATGCTCCAGGTCACCCGACTTTTTTCAGTGCTGTTGTAATTTTGAACAGTCACTAAGTGAGCAGTTGTAAGTCGAGGACTGTCAGTAACTGCCTGCAAACCCAGGCAACGGAGTCCCTTTGGGGAGTTGCCCCCCTCCCTCCACCTCAGCTGTCAGTGTGTGTGTGTGTGTGTGTGTTTTTGTACACTTGTGTGTGTTTTGCGGCCTTGCAGGCACTCTGACCGTGGAACAGATCTATCAGGACCGAGACCAGTTTGCCAAGCTGGTGCGGGAGGTGGCAGCGCCCGACGTGGGCAGGATGGGCATCGAGATCCTCAGCTTCACTATCAAGGTAGGAAGGGGTGGGGCCCTGGGGGGGGTGGAGCCTTTGGGCAGGAGGGAGGGGGAGCCCCCCAGAGAGCCCAGGGGGAGAGGAAGAGGAGGGGGAAGGCGGCTCCTCCCTAATTGTTCCCAGAGAGTCGAGGCTTCAACCCAGCAAGATTCTGTCTAGAGCAGGGAAGACTTGTGGACTTCAACTCCCAGAATTCCCCAGCCAGCATGGAGAATCGGTCACATGATCATGGCTGGCTGGGGAATTCTGGGAGTTGAAGTCTACAACTTCCCAAGTTTGGACTGGCCTGCTCTAGAGGTCTGAAGAGGCTAAAGAGCTTGGAAGAATCCCCACCTCTCGGTTTTGGTTGACATACGGTGGATGGGGGATTCTGGGAATTGAAGTCCAAACACAGTGACTAGGGAATTCTGGGAGTTGATGTCCCAATTCAAGGGGACTTTGGAAGGTGCTGAGGAGGCGTTTCTGACTCCCTTCTGAGGGGGACCCAGGCCAGGACCGCCCTTGAGCCCCCTCCCCCTCTTCCTTCCTTCCTTCCTTCCTTCCTTCCTTCCTTCCTTCCTTCCTTCCTTCCCTTGCAGGATGTCTACGATAAAGTCAACTACCTGAGCTCCCTGGGGAAAACCCAGATTGCCGTGGTCCAGCGAGACGCTGATATCGGGGTGGCCGAGGCCGAGCGAGATGCCGGCATCCGGGTACGTGGAGTGAGCGAAACCCCTCGGCCGGCCCTGCCTCTTCCCCGGAGGGCGCGGGGGACCCCGCTGAGCGGCCATGTGCTTCTTGTCGCTGCAGGAGGCCGAGTGCAAGAAGGAGACGCTGGACGTGAAGTTCATGGCGGACACCAAGGTGGCCGACTCCAAGCGGGCCTTTGAAATGAAGAAGGCCGCCTTCACTCAGGAGATCAACATTAAGGTCAGGGGGCTCCCTTGTGTTGCAGGGGGGGGGAGGTTGAAGCTGCAGAAGGAAAAAGCGTGGGAGGCTTGTGGCAGGAAGCCCCCGGGGGCCTTCCGTAGACGCCAGCAGACGAGGAGATCTGGAGCTCAGGGTTGGGCTGTGGGGGCCTGGTGGTTTTCTCACAGACGTTTCATAACCCAGTTGGGTGACGTCATCAGTGCTAGAAGAGAGCGGGGTTTGCAGAGAGGAGGAAGAGGAAGGGAAGAGGAGGAAGGAGGACTGGGGGGTCCTTGGTGCTCTCTGTGCTTGGTGCTTTTCTCTCAGACGTTTCATGACCCAACTAGGTGACATCATCAGTGCTGGAAGGGAGTGGGGTTTGCTCCCTGTTGACATGTCAGTGTTGGTGGGAGAAGGTTCCTTGGTTGGGCTGTTTTTCCTCTTTACTTGTCGGTCAGTTTCCTGACCGGGGGGGGGGGGGGGGGGAATTATTTGCTGCTTGCTTGTTGGTCCCCTGTTCACTGAGCCTCTGCTTATCCAGATGTTGATCTTTGGCAGGGAGATAATCTGGGCCTTTTTCTTTCCTTTTTCCTTCCTTTGAGAGAAATTAAATGTTGTTTATCTTGATATGCCTCATAATAGCTGCTTCGTCTCCAGCTGCACTTCCTTAATTAAGGAGCCACCAAAAGGAAAACAACACTGGCAGGGCAAGAGACTTGAATATAAACATAGAGCAAACCCCCCTCCCTTCTGGCACTGATGACGTTGCCTAGTTGGGTCATGAAACGTCTGCAAAAAGACAGCCAAACTAAGACATCAATAAAGACCCCATAATCCTCCTCTCTCCTCTTAATCTCCCCCCCTCCCCACTCCTTCCTCTTCTCCCCTTCTCCTTCTCTTCCTCCACTGCACAACCCTCCCTTCTAGCACTGATTTTGTTCCCTAGTTGGGTCATGACATATCTGCAAGAAAAAAACCGAGCTCAGAGAGCACCAAGGACTCCACAATCATCGTCCTCTACCGCTCCTCCTCCTCCTCCTCCTCCTCCTCCTCCTCCTCTCGCCAAGCCCCCCTCCCTTCTAGCACTGATGATGTTACCTGTAGGCTCATGAAACGCCTGCTAGAAAACCGCAGGGAGCCCATCAAGGACCCCACGTGCTTTAGCTATGCCAGCCTCGGGTGGAGGATGGAGCCAAGGGGGGGCGGGGGGAATGGTCCCAGGTGGGGAAATGGGGAAGAGAATCCTGTTCTGCCGGACTGGCGAGGAGAAACCTCAGCAGCAGCTCTGGGTTGGAAGGGGAACTCCCCCCCCCTCCCGCCTGCAGGGCTCCAGGCAGAGCGGCGGCCTTCACACTTGGCCGGCCCTGACCGCCCCCTCCTCCTCCTTTCCTCCGGGCAGACGGCCGAGGCTCAGCTGGCCTACGAGCTGCAGGGCGCCAAGGAGCAGCAGAAGATCCGCCAAGAGGAGATCGAGATCGAGGTGGTTCAGCGCCGGCGGCAGATCGACGTGGAGGAGAAGGAGATCTTGAGGATGGACAAGGAGCTCATGTCCACCGTCCGGCTGCCGGCCGAGGCCGAGGCCCACCGCATGCAGGAGATCGCTGAGGGAGAAAAGTGAGCAGAGGACGGGAGACCTTGCCTGGGCTGGGCTCCCCCCAATCCTCAATCTCCCATGTGGGCAAACGACGGGGACCCTTGCTTAGAGACCTACCTTGGGGAGGGGGTATCCCCTACGGTGGTGCCCCCCCCCCAAAAATAGATCAGCCCCACCCCTTTTGATATTCTGAAAGCCCCCCCCCAGCTGCTCACGGGTAGTCCTCGACTTACAACAGTTCGCTTAGTGGCCATTCAAAGTTAAACAACTGCACTAAAAAAAAGTGACTTAGGACTGTGTGTTTCACACTTATGACCGTTGTGGCGTCATGAGATCCAAATTCAGACTCGTATTTACAATGGTCCCGGTGTCCCTTGGTGACCTTCCGACCAGCACATTCCATGGGGAAGCCCAGTCCACCTCACGACCGCTTGATTCACTGAACGGCTGCAGTGATTCCCTTAAGGGTGGCCGTAAAATGAAGCACAGCTCATTGAACAAATCTCGCTTAGCGATGGAAACGTTGGCCTGAATTGCGGTCGTAAGTCGAGGAAGGCCTGCCACAGGTTGGAAGACTCAACCCTCCAGAGCAGGGGTCTCCAACCGTGGCCACTTGAAGACCTGTGGACCTCAATTCCCAGAATTCCTCAGCCACCAAAGCTTTGCTGGCTGAGGAATTCTGGGAATTGTAGTCCACAGGCCTTAAAGTGGCCACGGTTGGAGACCCCTGCTCTGGAGGCCCCCTAAGACCCCTGCCCGAAAAGGCTGAGGGACGCCCGGACCCCTTCACGAGTGCCCGCCTCTTCCTCTCCGAAGGGTCAAGCAGGTGCTGATCGCCCAGGCCGAAGGGGAGAAGATCCGGAAGATCGGTGAGGCCGAAGCCCTGGTGATCGAGGCCATTGGCAAGGCGGAGGCCGAGAAGATGAAGCTCAAGGCGGAGGCCTACCAGCAGTACGGGGAGGCAGCCAAGATGGCCTTGGTGCTGGACGCCCTGCCCCACGTGAGTCCCTGGCCTGCGGGGGAAACAGGGCGCTCCCTTCCCCTCCCGCCCAGCTGTCCTGTGGAGCTGCTGAGCACCTCCATCCTTAACAAAAAGGAGGACTAGGGGTGACAGGTCCCAGTATTTGAGGGGGGGGGGCTGCCCCAGAGAAGAGGGGGTCAAATTGTTCTCCAAAGCCCCCGAGGGCAGGAGAAGCAGCAACGGATGGAAACCCATCAAGGAGAGAGGCCACGAGAAGTCGGGGGTTCAGATGTGGAGATTGGACAGCCATTCATATGAAATAGTACATAGGGTCTCCTGCCTGTGCAGGGGGTTGGACTAGAAGACCTCCACGGTCCCTTCTAGCTCTTGTCATTCTGTTTAAAAAGACGTGGAGACTTTGGGGAAAGTGCAGAGAAGAGCAACCAAGATGACCGAAGGCCTGGAGACTAAAACGCAGGGAGAACGGAATTGCAGGATTGGGGTTTTGGGAGAAAAGAAGGACCGGGGGGGGGCGGGGGGCAGGATAGCAGCGTTCCAGTATCTGACGGGCTGCCCCAAAGAAGAGGGGGAGGGGCGTCCACCTCTTCTCCAAGGCCCCCGAGGGCAGGAGAAGAAGCAACGGATGGAAACCCATCAAGGAGAGAAGCGACTTAGAACTAAGGAGAAGTTTCCTGACAGGGAGAAGAATTCATCAGTGGAACAAGTTGCCTTCAGAAGTTGTCAATCAGGGGTGTCCAAATTTGGGGATTTTTAAGACTTGTGGACTTCAACACCCAGAATTCCCCAGCCAACATGGCTGGCTGGGGAATTCTGGGAGTTGAAGTCCACAAGTCTTAAAAGTTCCCAAGTTTGGACACCCCTGTTGTGAATGCTCCAACACTGGAAGTTTTTAAGAAGAGATTGCATAGCCATTTGTCTGAAGCAGTGTCGGGTCTCCTGCCTGAGCAGGGGGTTGGACTAGATGACCTCCAAGGTCCCTTCTGACTCTCTCCTTCTGTCCTCCCTCCGCAGATTGCGGCCAAGGTCTCGGCTCCCCTCTCCAAGGTGGGCGAGATCGTCATCCTCAGCGGAGACAACAACAAGGTGACATCGGAGGTGAACCGGCTCCTGGCGGAGATCCCGGCGTCTGTGCATGCCCTCACCGGAGTCGACCTCACCAAGGTGAGCCCAGGGGCTGCGCCTCCTCGCACTCGCCCCGTCTTGGCCAGGAAGGTCTGCCTCATGTGATGCAGGAGAGGGGGGGGAGACTTGGGGGGATGCCGGGTGGGCTCTGCATCCTCTGCCTCTTCTTTCCTCCTGCAGATCCCCCTGATCCAGAAGGCCACCGGAGTCCACGCCTGAGTCTCCCCCGGTTGAGAAGAACCTCCCGTCCCATGATGCACTTCCCACCCACTGTGGTCTCGTCATTCGGCAAGGGAGGGGGGAGCCCCTCTCGGTGGGTGCCTTAATCGTGGGAGGAGCACGGCTGCCCCCCCTCCCCCCAAACGTCCTTGCATTTCTAAGAGGAGGGTCTCCGGGTCGCTTCTCTGCTCTGTGTCGTGCTAGCCAACCCCTCCCCCCCCTCCTCCTCCTCCAACTTCGTGCCTTGACTGCCTGCACCCGCCACACACTGCCCCCCCCCACACACACACAGACTGTTGCTGGCCCAGAAAGAGGCCCCTCCCTAATCGAGGGGTCAGATACGGGCCTGACCTCCCCACCCGTCACGTACACAGCAGGAGGTCTCCGGCCTCTCCGTCCCTCCAATGGGGGAGGGGGCTGCCTTGGTGCCCGGAAGAGGCGGCAGTGGTGGGCCGGGCAGGATTTGAGGGACAGCTTTGAGTGTGGGTCGCATAGACTCTGAGCTCATGCGACACATGTGTCCCCCCCCCCCCTTCCCACTGCCTCCCGTTCCAACCGTTTGTCTCCGGACTGTGCCTGGTCTTTAGCCGGTCTGCTGCCTCCTCCTAATTGGGGGGGGGAGGGGTGTCTGGCCTCCCAGAGCCCACCCCTCACCAGCCATCCGCAGCTTTGCCTGTGTCCAGTGGAACTGCCTGCCCTTCGGCCCACCTGCCCCGCGAAAGTGCCTGACCGGTCAGTCTGGATCACAGACGTTGCATGCTGCCACCCCCACACCCCCTCCATCCTCCGCGTGCCTCGGAAGCCCTGGAAGGGAGGGCTGGGGGCTGAAGACCCCCTGCAGGCCGTGCCCCTTCCTCACCAGCATGAGTTTTCATCTGGGCAGCTTCCATGGGTCGCCTTCGACCCCCAGAGTGCCAGCAGCCGAGGAATCCCCAAACAGCAGGCCCCTTCCTCACACCCTGTTTTGGGGGGCTCTCTCCTTCATGCCCCCCGGGAAAGGCCAGAGGGGAACTGTCCCTGGTGTTGCCTACCTCCAAGGGCCCAAACTGCCTGGCTGGCTTGACACCCCCTCCCCATTGAAAGGGGTTTTCTGTCTGGGGGGGAGGGAATCCATCCCGTTTCTGATTGCAGCCCAAGAGGGAATTGAGGCTCCCTGGGTTGTCAGGTGGCCCCTCCTGTGCTCTGAATTGGGGTCCTTGCCAGGGGCTTGTGCTGAGGGGGGGCAAGGGGGGGGGATGCCAGAAGGCTGGAGTCCATTTCTAAAGGTTCCCATCCTTGGGGGGCTGCCTGCTCAGCCTCTGGAGGCAGCCGAGTCCTTCCCAGCCCCGCTGCTCCTTCTGCAGCCCCCCTTGGCCAGCCCCTCTGCCCCCCACAGAAGCTGCCTGCTCCCCGCACCCCCCACTTCCCTGCTTGGGCGTGGTGCATGGCTGCTGGCCTGGCCAAACGTGGCCGGGAATGCTCCTTTAGCCAAATGTGAAAACTTATAATGGAGAATAAAGTTGTTGTGATCTTGCTATAAAGCTGCTCCTGGTCTTCACTCGAGGGGAGGGGGGCCTGGCTGGCCAAGACCCCCTTCCTTGGCTCTGGTGCTGCTGAGACCTTGCCCAAGGGAAGGCGGGCTCCTCTATTGCTGGGGGTCTCCGAACGCGGCCACTTTTGAGACTTCCGGACTTCAACTCCCATAATTCCCCAGCTGGATGCCCAGTTTTGGAGAGCCCTTTCTCTGTCGCTGGAGGCCCTCCGAGACGCTCCCTCAGCAACTTTAGGGTGGGTGGGCTTCTCACTTGGGAGACAAAAGTGTCCACTTTGGGTCATATTAAAAAGAGGTTGAGACTCTGGAAAGAGGGCAGAGAAGAGCAACCAGGATGATGAGGGGACTGGAGGCTGAAACAGAGGAAGAACGGTTGCAGGAACCGGGCACGGCTGGTCCAGGGAAGAGAAGGACCACCAGGGGGGACAGGAGAGCATCTTCCACTATTGGAGGCTCTGCCCCAGAGAGGAGAAAGGGGTCAAGCTATTTTCCCAAAGCATCCGAGGGTAGAACAAGAAGCAATGGGTGGAAACTAATCCAGGAGAGAAGCAACGTAGAATTAAGGAAAATTTTCTTCATAGTGAGGACAATTAACCAGTGGAACTACTTGCCACCAGAAGTTGTGGGTGCTCCGTCTCTGGAGGTTTTTGAGAAGAGATTGGACAGTCATTTCTCCAGAATGGTATAGGATCTCCTGCTTGAGTGGAGGGCTGGACTAGAAGACCTCCAAGGTCCCCTACAACTCTTCTTTCTATTCTGCTCTGCTCTATTCTACTCTATTCAATATTTGAGGGGCTGCCACAAAGAAGAAGAGGGGGGGTCCACCTGTTCTCCAAGGCACCTGATGGCAGAAGAAGCAATGGGTGGAAACTAATCAGGAAGAGAAGCAACCTAGGAGGAATTTCTTAACAGTGAGGATAGTTAACCAATGGAACAGCTTGCCACCAGAAGTTGTGTGTACAGTTGTGGGGATTGGACAGCCATTTGTATGAAATAGGTATGGGGTCTCCTGCCTGAGCAGGGGGTTGGACTAGAGGACCTCCAAGGTCCCTTCCAATCTCCTGATTCTATGATTCTATGCCAAAAGAATTCTGGGAGTTGAAGTCCCCCATCTGGCTGGTATGCTGCTCGGACCAACGGTGGCCCTGAAGGCCCAGCAGGGGTTGAAGGGCGTCTGTCTCTGCTCCCTCTGATAACCTCCGGGACTAGTGACACCCTGGTTCTTGTTCAGAGGGGGAGCAGCTCACTCTGGGGTGGGGCATCCCAGGTGCAGCTCCTGATAAGGCAGGATCTGGTCCGTTTTGGGCTCCTCGTTGGGGGGGGGGCTTATCTGGGGAGAAGCAGCGGGTGGGGGGCCTCCCAGGCAGGGCAGGAGGTCTGGCTGGATAGCGGGAGAAAGTCGAGCGGCAGCTGGAGACTGATAACAGGCGTAATTCTCCTCCTGGCACTGCCCAGAAAGATGCCACCCGCTCCTTGACTCTCTCTTGGGTGATCGGCAAGGAAGACCCAGCCCTGGCATGCGGAGCTGTGCAGACCCACATGTCTTGTGGGGCTCAAGGCTGCTGCCCCCCTGTTCCTCTTCCACCTGCAGCACCCCCAAATCCTGTGGCTTTGGTGCCAGGCCAGCTAGAGGGCTCCTAATCCCCAGCGCCTCTTTTTCTTCTTTTTTTTTAAGTTCTTTATTGAACACAAACTAAAACATTGGAGAGTATAACTCTCCTGGCGAAATCTATGCCATAAAGTTATACATTATATGCTTTTTGATCTATTCCGTATTTACAAATATAAAATTATCATATTTTCGACCATACTGCTTTGTTTTTATCTTATAAACTTTCCCTATTATAGTTTCATACATAATTCTAATCTCCATTCTATAAATCTTAGTCATCGCTTATTTTGGGTCTTGCCTTTTTTGTTCCAACCATCGATAAATTTTATCCCAGATCTTATAATATTCGGATTCGTCTTTGTTCTTCAATTCCCACGTCAATTTATCCATTTCAGCACAAGTCAGGATTTTCCTGATTATTTCCCCTTCCTGTGGGATTTCCCTGTTTTGGGCAAAGACCATTCCTGGTGCCGTAATAACGTGTATTGTTAAGTAAATTATCCCCTTGTTATATTTATTGTTTATAATTCCCAAAAGAAATAGTTCTGGTGTGAATTCTATTTCCTCTTCCGTTATCTCTACAAGCAACTTTTGGATTTTCCGACAATAGTCTCTTGTTTTTTGGCACGACCACCACATGTGGGTAGTACGTGCCTGATTCACAATCCTATTTCCAACAATTGGGTGTCCCGGCGTCTCTAGATCAGGATTTCCAACCTTGGCAACTGGCGGACTTCAACTCCCAGAATGCTGCAGCCAATCAGGACAGCTCATCTCAAACTCTCTCTTTCAAAGGGAATGCTGGGAAAATGACCCCCCTGAGATGCTGCCACCGTCATCAATAGGAACAAGTTGCCAAGGGTCCAAATTCTAATCACCTAACTGCAAAGCTGCAACAGGTCGTAACTCTGAAAAACGGTCCCGTGGCAACTTTGAACAGTCACTAAAGGACGTAAATCGAGGACTACCTGTACGGAATTCCCATTCTTGGTCCCATGTTCAAGAACAGCCCTATTAGTATTAGTACCACTTTATAAACAATCAGTGGAACAACTGGCCTCCGGAAGTTGTGAATGCTCCAACACTGGAAGTTTTTAAGAAGAGAGCGGTCAACCATTTTGTCTGAAGTGGTGTCGGGTTTCCTGCCTGAGCAGGGGGTTGGACTAGAAAACCTCCAAGGTCCCTTCTAACTCTCTTATTCTGTATTTGACTGGTTCTGCCTTCATGCCCTGATGGAGAAGGCCAAGAAACGTGATCCAGAGGCCTTGGAGGTGGGCAGCTGTATAACCAGCACCTGAGCTGGCATTCCAGATGTTTCTTTTGGGGGTCTTTTTCGCAAGTGCATAGAAGAGAAAGATGGATGTTAGCTTGATGCAGTTGTTAAGTGAATCATTCAGCCATTAAGCAAACCTGGCTTCCCCAATGTCTTTCCTTGTCGGAAGCCAGCTAGAAAGTGATCACGTGACCCCGGGACGGGGCAGCCAGTTGCCAGCATCTGAATTGTGATTGTGGGAACGTTGCAACAGTCGTAAGTGTGAAATTGGTCATTTCAGTACTGTTGTAACTTCAACAGTCCCTTTTTGGGAGAGGGGGCGGTCTAGAAGCATGAATAATAATAATAATAAACAGTCACTAAACGAATGGTTGTAAGTTGAGGACTACCTATACTTGTCAGATTTAGGGAAAGAACCTGGGGGAGGGAGGGTACATATATGTGTGTGTGTGTGTGTAAAGTATTTTAGAAACTATTCTGCTTTGATCTATACCAGGGGTGCCCAAACTTGGGAACTTTAAGACTTGAGGACTTCAACTCCCAGAATTCTCCAGCCGGCCATGATCACGTGATCAATTCTCCATGCTGGCTGGGGAACTCTGGGAGTTGAAGTCCTCAAGTCTTAAAGTGGCCAAGTTTGGGCACCCCCACACGGGCTGCTACGTGGCACCTACAGGGATAATTCAAATATTTCTCACCCTTGGTTGACATTACAGGTAGTCTTAGACTTATAAGAGTTCATTTAATGACCGCTTGAAGCTACAATGATGCTGAAAAAGGTGATGACCGATGAGCGTTTTTTACCGTTACAATTTTTGCAGCGTTCCCCATGATCACATGACCAAAATTCAGAATTTGGCAGTGGACTCCTATTTATGACGCTTGCAGTGTCCCGGACTCCACGATTCCCCTTTTGCAACCTTCTGACAAGCAAAATCAAGGGGGAAGCCAGATTCACTTAACAACTGGATGACTAACTTAAGAACCAGAGCGATTCACTTAACAACCGTAGCAAGAAAGGCTGTAAAATGGGGTGAAAGTCACTTAGCAAATGTCTCTCACAGCACAAAAATTTGGGGCTGGATTGTGGTTCTAAGTTGAGGACTAGCTGCATCCGAAGACTGAGAAGATGAGCCTTGGTGGTGATAGAAGTTGCTTGCCATTGTTTCCTTTCGAGGGCTGAGAGAATGCGGCTGGCTTTGTCCCCAAGGCCGTACTAGAACTCACCATCCCTTGGTTTCTAGCCTGAAGCCTTAACCGCCAGACCAAAGTGGGCCCCAAACCAAGGTCTATAAATACCTAAAAAGCTGCTCTTTGTTCTTTTGAAACCCATCAGGACTAGTGGCATGAAATTAAATACGATTCGAGCCGTAGCATCTGGGATACAGGACAATTTTGCATCCACCAAGTTGCATTTGGAGCGCAGACTCACAACTACAATTGAGCCCAAAATTTCTGCTGCAAAGGGAGATGGTTGTTAAGTGAATTATGTCCCATTTTACAACCTTTCCTGCCACCATTGTTAAGTGAATTTTTTGGTTGTTAAGTGAGCAACATGGTTGTAAAATGAATCTGCCTTCCCCCGTGGTTGTCAGAAGGCTGCCAATGGCAATCACGTGACCCTGGGATACTGCAACAGTCGTAAGTGTGAAAAACGGTCATCAGAAAGTTTTTTTCAGTGTTGCAATTTTGAATGGTCACTAAATGAATGGTCGTAAGTCGAGGACTATGTGAACTGTTACAATCCTGGCTGCCTCTTTCCAAAAAGGGCACAAAAAGTGTTTCTCCATGGCAATGTTAAGACGAGTGGACTTCAACTCCCAGAATTCTCCAGCCAGGAAAGTGGGGGATTATGGGAGTTGAAGTCCACAAATCTTAAAGTGGCCCCTGATCTATCCTGACTCGATGTCACATAATCAGAGCATTGAACGATGACCGCCTGGGAAACCTTGGCCAGCAAACTGACCTTGGAATGGGCACTAAACCCACCTCTGGCACACAAGGTGGCAAGCAAAGTAAGCCTGGCAGGCAAGGGTGGACTAGATGACCTCAGAAGGGCTCGACAAGGCAGGGCAAGGCAGATCAGGCGCCTGCTGAACCCCAAAGTTGACGAGAATCGGACACGGCGATCGTGCCAAGTGAAACCAAAGAGAGAGACGTAATTCAGGAACAGGTAGTCGTAGTCCTCGAGATAAGACCACAATTGAGCCCCAAATTTATTTGCCAAGGGTAACATTGGTTAAGTGAGGTTTTGCCTCATTTTACGACTTTTCCTGCCACGGTTCTTAAGTGAAGCATTTGTTCATTTTGTCACTTGGCCGTTAAGTGAATCTGGCTTCCCCATTGACTTGGCTTGTCAGAAGGTTGCAAAAGGGGATCACAGGACACAGTGACGGTCATAAATATGAGTCAGTCTGAATTTTGCCACGTGACGGAGCGCTACAACGGCCGTAAGTGTGAAAAACGGCCATAAGTCACTTTTTTCAGTGCCGCTGTCACTTGGAACGGTCACTAAACGAACTGTTGTAACTTGAGGACTGCCTGCGGGTGAGCAGATTGGGTCTGCACCCCATTTCCCCTTAGGATCCCCAAGGGACGTGGGTTGGAAAGGGGCAAACGGCATCACGGGGCATTTAAGCACCGTGGCAGCCGGTTCGGGCGCAGTGGAGGGTTGGCTGTGTAGTCCGAGGCCTCCCTGCCCAGCTGTCTGCCTGGGATGGGTCCCTGATAAGGGGGGGAGGGGGGAGGAGGCTACGGCTGCCCTTATCAGCACCGGACAGGACAGGCGGACAAACGCCCTCCCTGGGGTGAGTCATCGCAGGGAACCTGCCTTGGTTTCCCCATCGGAGTTCTCTAAGAAGCCCCCCCTCCTGTCCGCCCCCCCCCCCCAATGTCAATGGACAAAACCAAAGACGTTTCCTTCACATAGCACAGGACCTAGCTACCTGCGGGATCGCATTCTGCCCCATACATCCCTACGACCTCCTCCTCTCTTCTCTATCGCCCCTTCCTCCTCCTCCTCCTTCTCTGTAAGTCCTTCTCCCTTCTAGCACTGAAGATGTTACTTAGTTGGGTCATGAAATGTCTGCTAGAAAAAAAACAAGCTCAGAGAGCACCCAGGACCCCACAGTCCTCCTCCCCTCCTCCTCCCTTCCCTTTATCCTCTTCCTCCTCCTCCTCCCCTTCCTCCTCCTCTCCCTTCTAGCACTGATGATGTTACCTAATTGGGTCATGAAACGTCTGCAAGGAAACCACCAGGGGTTGGTGCTTAGTAGTACAATTCAGCACCAGGTCTGGGCATCACAAGGCCCCTGGCCCTCTGAAATGGCATAGGGTCTCCTGCTTGAGCAGGGGGCTGGACTAGAAGACCTCCAAGGTCCCGTCCAGCTTGATTCTGATTCTCTGAACTGGTTGATTTTCAGTCGGTCCCTCCCTCTCATCCCAACCCACCTCACAGGGTTGTTGTTGTGGGAAGGGGAGGAAGAAGGAGATGTTGGCTGCCTTGAGTTGCAGGTAGTCCTCTACTTACGACCGCAATTGAACCCAAAACCTCTATTGCTAAGCAAGGCAGAGTGAATTTTGCCCTGATTTACGACCTTTCTCGGCACCGTTATTAAATGAAACACTGCAGTTGATAAGCTAGTAACCCGGTTGTTAAGTGAATCCAGTTTCCCCGTTGACTTTGATCATCAGACGGTCGCAAAAGGGGATCATGTGACCTTGGGGACACAGCGACGGTCATAAAGCTGAACCAGTTGCCAAGCGTCTGAATTTTGACCGCAGGAAGGTGAGGCTACTGCAACGGTCGTAAGTGTGAAAAACAGTCATAAGTCATATTTCTCAGTGCCGTTGTATCTGCCAATGGATGCTAATTGAGTGGTTGTAAGTTGAAGACTACCTGTAGGTATAAAGAGACAAAACTGTGATGCCTCTAACCAGGCTTGGCCAAATAAAAGTATTCTGTCCTCCTGGATGCCCGGCTGTCCATGGATGACCATGTGACAGCCGTGGCCAGGGGGGCGTTCCACCAGGTTCGCCTGGTGCGCCAATTGCGCCCCCTATTGGACCGGGACGCCCTACGCACAGTCACCCATGCGCTGGTGACGTCTCGCCTGGACTACTGTAACGCTCTCTACATGGGGCTTCCCTTGAAATGCACTCGGAGACTGCAGTTGGTCCAGAATGCGGCCGCGCGGGTGATTATGGGGAGTACTAAGTACTCCCATGTGACACCTCTCCTGCGCGAGCTGCACTGGCTTCCTGTGGTCTATCGGGTGCGTTTCAAGGTTTTGATTACGATATTTAAAGCGCTCCATGGCTCAGGACCTAGTTACCTGCGGGATCGTATTCTGCCCCATACATCCCTACGACCCATCCACTCGCACAGAGAGGGACTTCTCCAGGTGCCGTCCACCAGACAGTGCCGAGGGGCGGCGCCTAGGAGCAGAGCCTTCTCTGTGGCGGGCCCAGCCCTGTGGAATGACCTCCCTCCGGATATTAGGACCACTACTGACCTCCGCTCCTTCCGTATAAAGCTCAAGACCCACCTATTCCAAATAGCCGGCCTGGCTCAATCATAACTTCATAACGCTCCTGATGGGTTTTTTAATTCAGTAATTTTATTTAATGGGATTTTAAACTGTGTTTTTTAATTGTAATAATAATAATAATAATAAATATTTATTTCTTAGCCGCACCCTCTCCCGAAGGACTCGGGGCGGCGTACAACGAAACATATGAAATAAATATGTGGACAAAACAAACATATAACAGAGACATATGCCGAGACATACACAAGGAGGAGGTCGGCTGACAAATAAAACAATTAAAATACAGTATTTAAAAACCCCTAGATAATTAAATATAATTAAAATACCCAATAAAAACCCGTCAGGAGCGATATGGTTAAATCAAAGTTAAGCCAGGCCAGCTGCTTGGAATAGGTGGGTCTTAAGCTTAATACGAAAGGAGCGGAGGTCAGAGGTATTCCTAATATCCGGAGGGAGGTCATTCCACAGGGCTGGGCCCGCCACAGAGAAGGCTCTACTCCTAGGCGCCGCCCCCCGACACTGTCTAGTGGACGGCACCTGGAGGAGGCCCTCTCTGTGCGAGCGAATTGGTCGCAGGGATGTATGGGGCAGAATACGATCCCGCAAGTCTTTCACTTATGAGTCTACCTCCTCCATGCACATGTATATGTCTTTGTTCTTTATGTATATATGTTTGTCTTTATCTGTATTTTATCTGTTTTGATTGTACGCCGCCCCGAGTCCTTCAGGAGAGGGTTGCAGCTAATCAAATAAAATTATTATTATTATTATTATTATTATTATTATTATTATTATTATTATTATTATTATTATTATTATTATTATTATTATTATTATTATTATTATTATTATTATTATTATTATTATTATTATTATTCTAAATGCTCAACAAATAAAACTGGAGAGAGCTGGGCCGCAGAAGACACTCTGCTTAAGCTCAGAGGCAGCCTTGTTCACGCCCACACTGAGGCCAAAGTTCTGGCTGCAGTTAATGGTCAGATGGCCTTTATTTTTAACCCCGTGGCCAAAGGAGAACTTGGACTCAAGACCCTAAAAAGTCTCTTCCGTTTTCATTCCGAGCTGCACTTCAGCCTTGGCTTAATGTTGATGTTGGGGTGTGTGTGATGGACATAAATGGGGAGGGGGAGGGACCCCCCCAAGGGGAAGACAAGCAGAGTTGGTGAGCTGGGGGTGGGGAGGACAATTTGAACCCACCACACCCTGGAGGAGAGGGGGGGAGCGCCTTATCTCAATCCACCTGGGTGTCCTGGGAGCCCTTGAGAGTCCTGGCTGTCTGGAGGGGGGCCAAGCAGGAGGGCAGATGAGATAGGCAGCTGCGGGGGCTATAAAAGGGCCTCCTCCTGGAGCCCCCACTCGATGCTGCTGCCCTTGGAAGCACCAGAGGCGAGAGAGGGTAAGTGCTGGTCTGGGAAGGGGGCAGAGTCAGACCCAAGGGGGTGGGATGGGGGGGTCCACACATTTTTCCCCTGGTGCCCTGGCACTGCCCTCTGCACTGCACCTGCTGCCACGAGGCATCTGGGGGATCAGGATAACCTTGGAAGTGGAGGGAGTGTTTCAGCTCCCTCTTCTGGACGTTAAATTATTCAATCCTAGGGCTGGAAGGGACCTAAGAGGTCTTCTAGTCCAACCCACTGATGCCCAAAATCTTGCCTCAGGCATTGTGGGTGCTCCCAACACTGGAGGAGTTTAAGAAGAGACTGGAGAAGCGTTTGTCTGAAACGGACTCTAGGGGTCTCCTGCTTGAGCAGGGGGTTGGACTAGAAGACCTCCAAGGTCCCTTCCAAATCTGTTATAGAATCATAGAATTGAGTTCTATAACAAAATAACCTCAGAGGTCTTCTAGTCCAACCCCCTGTAAAGAGGAAACCCTAAAGCCTTTCGGACAAATCTCCAACCTCTTCTTCAAAACCTCCAGTGATGGAGCTACCTACAACTTCTGGAGGCAACTTCTGTTCCACTGATTAATTGTTCTCACTGTCAGGAGATTTCTCCTCAGTTCCAGGTTGCTTCTCTCCTTGATTAGTTTCCACCCATTGCTTCTTGTTCTGCCCTCAGGTGCCTTGGAGAATAGTTTGACTCCCTCTTCTTTGTGGCAACCCCTGAGATATTGGAACAATGCTATCCTGTCTCCCCTAGTCCTTCTTTCTATTAAACTAGACATACCCAGTTCCCGCAACCGTTCATCGTACGATTTAGCCTCCAGACCGTCTCAGAGAGATGTAAAACTCGAACACGTTGCTTTAATAAGTATGTAAATATTTAGAGCCTCTTTATGAGACCATTTTCTAAAATTACTTTGCTCCAGAGCCCAAAGCAAAAATTTGTACTGCCTATCTGGTTTTATTTCTGTTGTGTAGAAACCAGTAGGGAAAATGTATTTTCATGTCATTTCAACCCAGCCTGCCTTTCAAAGACCTGGAAAGCTTTGCTTTGAGAAAAGCAAAAGGCGGCAGCCCCTTTAGGTGGAGAGCAATTCTCCTGTCAATCAATTTTGTAAATATGTCAAATAAGTGGAATGGTTTTGTTTTCCTGCCCAGGGAATTACGACATTAGGAGTTCAGTTCAGTTCAGTTTAATGTAGTTTAGTTTCCAGTTTAATTTTAATTTTTAGTTTATCTCAGTTTTAGGTTAGGTTCGGTTTGCTTCAGGTTTAGTTCAGCCTGGTTTGTATTTAGTTCAGGTTTAGTTCAATTTACTTCAGTTTAGGTTCGGTTAGATCAGTTTTAGTTCAGTTTGATTTAGTTCAGTTCAGTTTGGGATGTGCAGATTGGTCCAAAGAGTCCCTGGGTCCCAACTATTTATTTATGCACAGGTGCAAAGCATAATCTGAGCACAGCTGGAAAACCCCACTTTTGGGGGAGGGTCCAGCTAGTACCCCACTGCGCATTTTAAACCAGTTTTATCTCCCTAATTTCTCTGTGGTTTTTTCCCTCCTTCTTCCAGTTCTCCAGCTGCTGGCATCCCTGAGAGGGAAAACTCTTGCTGAGATTCCAGTTCGGATATCATCATATACTGTAAGTTGGAATCAGACACTACAGTATAGATGATGTACTAACTGGGGCTCCTGGATCCATCCCTTCAAGATATCCGCTCAAGAAGCACCTTCACCTTGGATGCAAAAGATTTTTTTTTAATTTTTATTCGAGGGAAGCGTTTTTCATGGGGGAGAGCCAGCAGGAAAAGGGGAAGCCTAAAGCAGAGAGCCCCACTCCTTAATATGGACTAGAAGGCTGGGGAGGGGAATTTTCTATCTTTCATTCTTTTTTTCCAATCGGACGCTTTGCCTGCAGAGAGGTAGTTTCCCCATCAGTTGAAATGCCAGGGAGCGGAGAGGACTGCGTAGCCTGTCCCTAAGGTAGGAATGAGCAGCTATGGCCCCATGGAGAACCTGTGGACTTCAACTCCCAGAATTCCTGGCTCAGGAATTCTGGGAGTTGAAGTCCACGGGTCCTCCAAGGGGCCACAGTTCCCCAACTCTGTGTTAAGGTTATTAATGGTTGGTAGCACAGTCAGCTAGATGTTTAGTCTGGATTTGATGGCAGTTGGGAAGTATGAAATCTAAATAAATAAAATAGGTTTGCCAATTGTATCCAGTCCTCCTCAAGGATCTGGGATAGACAGATACTGTTTAATAACAGTCAATCGATCATTGCAGGATGTAAGCTAATTATTATGATTGGCCAGATGTTTAGCCTGGATTTGCCAATTTTAATCAACCTAGCCAGTCCTTCCCAAGGATCTGGGATTAGGCTGGTGTTGTTGGATCATTTAAATGCAGCCCATCTTGCTAACAGAATAACAACAGAATAACAGAACTGGAAGGGACCTTGGAGGCCTTCTAGTCCAACCCCCTGCTCAGGCAGGAAACCCTATACCATTTCAGACAAATGGCTGTTCAATCTTTTCTCTAAAACCTCCACGGTTGGAGCAGACACGATTTCTGGTGGCAAGCTGTTCCACTGTTTAATTGTTCTCACTGTCAGGAAATTCCTCCTTAGTTCCAGGTTGGCTATCTCCTTGATTAGCAACAGAATAGCAGCATAGCAGAATAACAGAGTTGGAAGGGACCTTGGAGGTCCTCTAGTCCAACCCCCTGCAATCCCCAGGCTTACAGCAGCAGGAAAGCCTTAAGCATTTTTGAGGGATGTAAATCAGCCTGACCTTATCGAGGGGAGCAGCTACGTTTCATGCAAGGAGGGAGGGGGCTGATCCCAAGAAAGTGGGGTGCAGGCGAGGGGAAGGGGCTGATCTGCAACACCCCTGCCCTGCAAACGCCTCGGAAGACGGACCACGCGGCGTGTCAGCGAAACCGTTACCATTACTGAGTTTAGTAATGGTAAGGGTTCTTCTGCCGGGCCAGATAATCTCCTTCCAGCACCCCGAAGGCAAGAAGACGCCACCTGGCCTCAGAAGGACCCCGAAGCCTATCGTCCTGTGCAAAAATAAAGCATGGCCCCAAGTCCTCCCGACTCTGCTGCCTGTTGTTCTTATGGGGCATGGGGAAACGGTCAGCCCACATGGGGCCTTTGGGGTTGGTCAAAAGTCCAGCTGGGAATGTCCGCCTCGACCCTGCCCCAGTGGGATGGGACTGGACTGGGTGGGCAAAGAGGGACCCTCACCCACCGAGGACGGGGGTCCTTTCCATTAATCTACTGTACGGACACTTAATTTGGTGTTTTTAAGACAGAGACCAAAGAAGAATTCCAATGGAGACGCCGAGACTTTTAATGAATAAAGTTTTTAAAAGTTTTATTGGGATTTTATCCAGGAGACGGGAGGGGGATCGGGGTCCTACTCAGCCTCCTCTGCTGGGGGGGGGGAAGATTTGGGGTTCCCTGCCAGGCAGGTGTTCTGGGAAGGCAGGAGGGACCCCCCCCACAGGGAGGTCTCAGTGGGTTTCTTTGGGGCACTTTGGCTGTGCTTATAATGAGAGGAGGGGGCAATTGTATGCCACTTGGTAGGGGGTCCCAGAGCAGCCTGGTTCCTCCCAAATGCCCTGGGTCCCTTCTGTTGGGTGGGGGCTGATGGCAGGCCCAGACTTCTAGAGCAGGGGTCTCCAACCTTGGCAACTTTAAGACTTGTGGACTTCAATTCCCAGAGTTCCTCAGCCATGACCCCTGCATAGTCCCATGGGAGTCTGACAGCAGCCAATCTATATACATATGAGCAAAATACCACTCACGCATTGTTGAAAGAAATGTCCTTCTGGGTTCGTCTCCAAGTGGGGAAAAAGACACTGGAGACGTGGAGGCTGCTTGGAAAGATGGTTTTAATGGTGGACAGGACCACGTGGTTTGAGTCCTGAACTGAAAAGGTGATCACATGCTTCAATGTTGGTGGAGAAAAAGAGAAGGAAGGGCTGAGATGTTGAGTCCTTGGTTTTATGCCCTCTCTGGCCTTTGATCTTGACCTTGTATTCTGATTGGTTGTCAGATTCCCATGGGGTCATGCGGGTGCAACTCTCTAGGCTGCGTTTTGAATCCAGGTTTGGTTGAGTTCTCAGATGCCATGTGGGGAGTTGGGTAAAGGGCCAATATTATCATGCCTTAATCCCATCCCCCTGGAGCTGAAGGGGAGAACTCTTTAATATGTCAAGGGACTGGCTTGGCCTTCTTAATGGCCCATTGACAAAGTGGGTGGGGGCAGGAAGCCGCAGGGAGTTATCCTCTTCTTCCTTTTCACATCCAGGGAAATATAATATTCTGCCATTTCAATATTTCCTAGGATATTTCATTTTCCTGGGAGAGGGCTGGGTGATAACTTACCACAATCCCTCCTTTTTTTTTTCAAAACGTGAGTGGAACGCACATGTTCTTGACAAAAGATTAAAATTGGTCAGATCAGGGAGACTTAATTTTTCTGATGGAAAGGCATTGAGAGAGACAGCAGAAGGATCCCTTCAGTGGCTCCCAGAGAAGGTCTAGCAACCAGGGCACAATTTCTGGAAAGAAATTTACAATATCCAATTTTCCATGCCAATTAGTATCAGATATCACTTTCTGTGAGCTCCCAGACAGGTTTAAAGCAAGCAGAAATCCCAAAATTCTTCACAGCTATGGTTTTGCCTTTTAAAAAGCTACAGGCTGCCCATTTCAAGGGATGGTTCTTGAACCTGCCCTAACTCTTATTTTAGTGAGGCCAAATTGAGTTTAGCTAGTATGCAATCCAGGCTATTTAGTATTTTTTTAAAAAAATACACACAATGAGCCCGGGAACTCCTACTCATGAGGCCACCAGTATTTGTGCAAGTATGTCTGTGTGTGTAATCATTTCCAGACCTGGAGGGAAGTTGAGGTCCCCTAATAATAGAAAATGGAGCTCATTGGCTTATGTACAGCTCCCTGAAATAATTGTAATAACTGCTTTGCATGAAGAAAGAATGAAATGGGATTTTTGTATGTGAAATTAATCTACACAAGCAGTCTGATTGCAGTGCAAATGTGAGTATGTTGATGGTAAAAGTTGGTATGAATGTACTTTGATTCCCTTTCATATAAAGAAACAGTAAGTTGCAAGGTTGTTTAATGGTATGTGTGTGTATGCATGTGTGTTATCTTTTCGAAACCTGAAGGGAGGGTGAGATCCTCTAAAAAAAGAAAATGAAGCTTGGTGGCTTGTGAAAAAAAGCTTCCTGAAATACTTATAATGATTGGTTGGCATGAGCAAGCATGAAGATCTGATTGCAGTATGAATGTGAGTATGTGTCCCCGATGCCCCAGGGAGTGATAAGTGAAGGGATCCAGAGACCCGTGATTGCCTGCGTGAATTTCCCCCCCCCCTCTTCCTTCTGGGTCATTCTTTGGAGGGAAGCAGGAAAGGCGGGGAGAGTATTTATTTATTTATTTATTATTCGTATTTATAGACCGCCCCCTCTCCCGAAAGGGACTCGGGGCGGTGTACAGTCACTAAAATGCGTTATAAAATACATACATAAAACAATTAAATAATTAAATACGTAGGTGGAGGAGGTTGCAAGAATGTATATAGAATAATAAATATAGTACATTAAAAGCTCGATAACCCAAGAGTTAAAATATTACCCAAAATTACCCATTAAAATATATCCACCGGGAGGTAAAAACTAAAAATGTGCCAGGCCAGCTAATCGAAACAGGTGAGTCTTTAATTTTTGACGGAAGGAACGGAAGTCAGTGGTAGTTCTAATGTCGGGGGGGAGGTCATTCCAGAGGGTTGGGCCCATCACAGAGAAGGTCCTACCCCTAGGCGTCGCCCGCTGGCACTGCCTAGTGGACGGCACCAGTAGGAGTCCCTCCCTGCGGATTGGTCGTAGGGATGTGTGCGGAAGAATGCGATCCCGCAGGTAACTGGGTCCTGTGCCATGGAGCGCTTTAAAGATGGTAATCAATACCTTGAAACGCACCCGAAAAACCACAGGCAGCCAGTGCAGCTCGCGCAGGAGAGGTGTCACGTGGGAGTATCTTGAGCTCCCCATAATCACCCGCGCGGCTGCGTTCTGGACTAGCTGTAGTCTTCAGATGCGTCCCAAGGGAAGCCCCATGTAGAGGGCATTGCAGTAGTCCAGGCAAGACGTCACCAGCGCATGAGTGACCGTGCGTAGGGCATCCCGGTCCAGTAGGGGGCGCAATTGACGCACCAGGTGAACCTGGTGGAACGCCCCCCTTGCCACGGCTGCCACATGGTCATCCATAGACAGCCGGGCATCTAGGAGGACGCCCAAATTGCGCGCCCGCTCCACAGGGGGGAGTTGTTCACCCCCTATGGCCAGCGATGGAGTTAGCTGGCTGAACCGGGGTGCCAGTAGCCACAGCCACTCAGTCTTGGAGGGGTTGAGTTTGAGTCTGTTGTCCCCCATCCAGACCCCGACGGCTTCCAAACACCGGGACATCACTTCGACAGCCTCGTTGGGGTGGTTTGGGGTTGAGATGTACAGCTGCGTATCATCAGCGTACAGATGGTATTCAACCCCAAAACCACGGATGATCTCCCCCAGCGGCTTCACATATGCGTTGAACAGGAGGGGCGAGAGGACCGACCCTTGCGGCACCCCACAAGAGAGTGGCCTCAGGGTCGACCTCTGCCCCCCTGTCAACACACATTGCGTCCGGTCAGAGAGGTAGGAGCCGAACCACCGTAGAACGGTGCCTCCGACTCCCATCCCCCCCAGCCGGCGCAATAGGATACCATGGTCGATGGTATCAAAAGCCGCTGAGAGGTCTAATAGGACCAGGATAGAGGAACAACCTCTATCTCTGGCCCTCCAGAGATCATCAACCAACGCGACCAAGGCTGTCTCCGTGCTGTGCCCGGGTCGGAAACCGGACTGGTGTGAGTCTAGATATTCGGATTCGTCGAGGTGTCGCGGAAATTGCTGCGCCACCACATTCTCAACAACCTTCGCCAAAAAGGGAAGGTTGGAGACTGGACGGTAATTAGCTAGTTCCGTTGGGTCCAGTGAAGGCTTCTTGAGCAGGGGCCTCACCACCGCCTCTTTCAAGGCGGTTGGCAAGGATCTCTCACCCAACGAAGCGTTCACCAGGCCCAGAAGCCAGCCTCGTGTCGTCTCCCAGGATGCCAGTACCAGCCAGGAGGGACACGGGTCCATTGAACATGTGGTGGGTCGCAGCCGTCCACGTAACCTGTCCAAATCCTCTGGGGCAACAGAGTCAAACTCCTCCCAGAGTGGTCTCACAAGACTCGCTGTTGACGGCTCGTCCGGTCCACTGAAGGGGGCCCATCAGCTCCGGATCTGAGCGACTTTGTCCTGCAGATATTCCCCAAACTCCTCTGCTCTTCCCTGCAGGGGTGCCCCCCGCATCCTCTGTGATAGGAGGGAGCGGGTCACCCGAAACAGGGCGGCAGGGCGGTTATCGGCGGACGCAATAAGGGCGGCACAATGTCTACGTTTGGCCGCCCTTAATGCCACAAGGTAAGTCCGCAAGTAGGCTCTTACCTGTGCTCGATCAGATTCGGAGCGTGAGGACCTCCACCTTCTCTCTAGACGTCTCCTGTGGCGTTTCATCACCCTCAGCTCCTCGGTAAACCAAGGAGCCCGGGTGGGTCGCTGCCGCAGGAGACGTCGCAAAGGCGCAACCCGGTCCAAGGCCCCAGCCGCCGCCCTATTCCAGGCGGCCGCTAGGTCCTCCGACCGGGAGCAGGTCAGGGCTATAGGTATTGGCCCAAGCTCCGTCTGGAATCTATCCGGTTCCATCAGGTGCCTGGGGCGGTACCAGCTTAGACAGTCTGGTTCCGCCTCCTCGCGGTGGGAGGTAGCGCCAGGGAAGTTCAGCCAGAGAGATGAGTGATCAGACCATGACAGGGGCGTGATGACTAAATCCCCCATTCCCAGATCACTCGTCCACTGCTCAGATACGAAAATAAGGTCCAGTGTGTGACCACCTTCGTGAGTGGGGCCCTGAACTAATTGGGTCAGGTCCATGGCCGTCATGGAAGCCATGAACTCCCGAGCCACCTCAGAAGCCTCTCCCGTCGACGGCAAGTTGAAATCCCCCATAACCAGAAGCTTGGGGGTCTCAACTGCCGTTTCCGAGATCAGCTCGAGGAGCTCGGGCAGGGCTGCTGATGCATAGCGAGGAGCCAAGTATACAATCAGCAAGCCCCACTGCCTCCCTGGGCCCCATTTCACACCAAGGGACTCACACCCGGGTATCTGAGGAACAGTGAACTCCCTCGGCTCCAAACATTCCCGAATAACTACCGCCACCCCACCACTGTTACCCAGGGCCCGGGGCTGATGAAATGCCCGGAAACCCGGTGGGCACATTTCCACGAGGGGCAAACCGCCCTCGTGGCCCAACCAGGTCTCCGTTATCCCTGCAAGGTCTAGCTCCCCCTCTGAGATCAACTCATTGATGAGGGGGGCCTTGTTAATCACAGACCTTGCATTGCAAAGCATCAGCCGCAGGCCCTGGCTCTGTAGCTCCTGACCATCCAGACTGCGGGGGTTGGTACAAACGACCGGGTGTAACCAGCAGCCACGGTCTCCCAACCGACCTTGGGATCTTCTCCTGTCCTCGCATCCCCCTCTCCCCACGACCGTTGTAATAAAACAACCCTCCGTTGAAATGACCTTTTCTTCCCCCCCCCCCACCTCGTTCCCTTCCTTCCTGGACTCACCTGTTTGCCTGGCACTGGCTTCCCTCCCGGTCTGATGGACCCTCCCCCCCACCCTGGAACCCCCTAAAAAAGATACAAAGCATTTAATTAAAAAAACCCTTAGCTTCCGTTTCCTGCACCTCTCGGGGTTGACAAACCCGTCATCGAGGCGGGCCCTTGAAAGAGCCAAGGGCCATGCCTGCGAGAGAGGGGCCTCCCGCAGGCAGAGCAGGTCTGACCTCAGGTAAATTGATATAAGAATCCAGTGGGGTTAAGGTGCTGCAGATGGTAACAAAGTCAGTAGGGGGGGGTAAGAGGCAGAATCCTGTTCGTATTTGGATGAGGATAGGGGTGAGTGTCTGTTCATTTTTACCATGAGGGTGTGTATGAAATGCCCCCAGTGATACCTGTGAATGCCTCTGGGCATCCCCCCACCTTCTTTCCAGTGGTGGGTTTCAAATTTTTTTAGAACCTCTCCTGTAGGTGTGGCCTGCTTTGTGGCCATGTGACCAGGTGGGAGTGGCCAACTTGTAAAATGTGGTGAAACTCCCTTAACAACACTCTTGCTTAGCAACCAAAATGTTGGCTCAGAAACTCTGGCATTTGAAGCACGCAAGTCTTAAAGCTGTCAAGTTACAAGACCCTTGCACCCCTAACTCTCTAGGATACAAAAACCCCAGGGGTGTTCAAACTTGACAGCTTTAAGACTTGTGGACTTCAACTCCCAGAATTCCTCCTCTCGCTCTTCATCTTGATGATGTGCGGACGGGCAGGGTGAGGGAGCTGGAACCGGTTCTAAACGGCACTGTAGATTTGTGGAACCTCTTCTATACAAGAGGTTAGAACTGGCAGGAACCCACTCCTGCTTCTTTCCCTCCTTCCTGTTGGGTCATTAAAGGAGGCTGCAGTTTTCTGCTCACTTTAACCACTTTTTTTTTCCTCTCTCTTGAGAAATTTGGAGTAAATGGGTGACCTGCTCCTACACCTTTACCTTTCACTGTTGTGATCTTTTCATCTGCATATAAAAGTTATGCAGTTACAGTTCCTTCTCTGCTCTGAATACAATTTTGATTTTTTTTTCTTCTGGAAATTTTTGAGGTTTAAATGTTTAATTAAACCTATAAAAAGAAATGATTTTGAGATATTTTGCTTACATTTGTCAATGTTTTAACATACTTAATGAGAATTTGCTTCCATCTGAATGGAATCTGATATTTTGGAGTGTTGACTCAAAGTACCTCTTTTTTATTGCAATTGTTTTTTGAAACTGTTCTTCTTCCCTCCCTCTTTTACGCCTGAGTGCATTTTTAAATGCTTATGAGTCAAGGTGCTCTACCCTATGATATTTTGTTTGTTTGTTTGTTTGTTTGTTTGTTTGCAACAGAAGTTGTTGTCCCTTTTGGAAATTTACTTACTGCAAAAGTGTTTCAATCATAGAGGCAGTGGGAATGTCATGTTCCATGAAATTTACATCGTCTGCCTCCTGAAATAATGTTTGGATTTCCACACTTGGACAGAATGGGTGAGATTCCATGACATGAGACTAAAGATATGTCTGTAAAGAACTGTATTCTTGCCTCTCCTTTTTTTACCTCAGAAACAAAGGACTGCTAGCTCAAACCATAACTCTTGAATTGGCTGCTGGTGATTGCATCCTGATAAAACCTGACATGAGGAAAAAAAACTTAGCCATCCAGCAGACATGAAAGAAAGAACCCTAAAATGGACAAGAAAGACCAAAGGACTCTCTTCTATCCCCAGAAGACAGCTGTAAAGACTATGGTCACTTCCGGTTTGCTCGGAGGGTGGTTTTAAGGGTTCCGAAGGCTTCAGGGAAGCCTCCGGACGGTCCCTGAAGCCTCCGAGGGGGGCGGGGGAGGCTCTTTTCACCCTCCCCAGGCTCCCATAAAGCGTCTGGAGCCTGGGGAGGGCGAAAAAAGCATGTAAAAATGGGGGAGTCGCGCGTTGCATTATGGGTGCGGCACGCCTGCACACGACCACCCTGCGCTCCCCCCACCAGTGGCACGCGAGCCAAAAAAGGTTCGCCATCGCTGCCATAGACGAACCAGGCAAAACAGGTAGAGTGGGATGTGGGTCCGACTCCGGGAAGGATGCATACAAACACAACCATAAGTATACGTGTAAAACTGACACCACCTGGATTACAGCCAGACATACAACATGGTTACCTTGTGCAGGATGGGAGGCGTGTGTGGAAAGTTTAACCTCTCTAACTGTTGCTTACAGATTGATGAAACAGGGAAAGTTATTAAACTACGCAAATGAGACAACTTACCCATAATGCTGATCAGAAATGGAGTGGATTTAATTTCAAAGAGATCTTTGGTGGGAGGTTCCCTAAATTACCCAGTTTGCAAGCCATAGTTGCCCTTATAGGTCTAATTGCCGCTGGCTGCGTTATTCTTCCGTGTGTCCTCCGCATTTTTGTGCAAACCATATCTAACAGCCTGTCGTTATTAGCAAAAAGGGAAGCAGTAGCCCAGGTAATGGGAATGTGGGAATATGAACAACTAACAAGCATGGGTGATTGTGAAACTCCTCTGGAAAAGTCAGAAGAGTTTCAACGGGAGGAAATAAAGTAAAGGGTTAACTTAAAATGTAAAATTAAGCTGGACAAGAATGCTCCGAGCCTTATCCATTCCACAGGGGATTAAATACCTTATCTACCTGACTAGGTCTAGCTAGGAAATTGGTATTATTCTATCCTCATAAGGCAATCCAGATATCCTGTCACGAGGGTTAATGTGTACAAGGCATACGTGACACGGGAAAAATGTGTCAATATCCTGCCTGATAAAGGATAAAACTCTGTATCAAACTGCCCTTCGGGGTTCAGATTCTGCTTGAGCTATCGCTGCTGAACCTTGCGCCATAAACCTTTCCCTTCGACAAAGAGCCGGTCTGGTCTCATTTCTGCAACAGCAGGAGCGATATTCCCTTATGTCCGTGATGGCGAACCTATGGCATGTGTACCAAAGTGACACACGGAGCCATGTCACTCGGCATGCGCAGCCTTGCCTGTTTGTCTTCTGGGTTTCTGGTGCGCATGTGCGCTTGACAATCAGCTGTCCTTCGCGCAAGCAGCAGTGCCGAAAACTGGTTTGTGCGTGTGTGCCGGACAGCTGATTGTTGGGTGTGCATGTACGCCAAAACCGGGAAATTTGGCTTTTCCGGAGCGCGATCCCTTCTTGTGCATGTCTGTGCCGAAAACCAGCCTGTGCATGGGCATCGGGCGGCTGATCGTCAGGCGTGCATGCGCAGTAGAACCCAGAGGTTCAGCTTTTCCAGCCCCAACGGTTCCACACAAGGTTCTCCATCACTGCCGTATGTGTTTCAATCACTGGCAATCGCTGAGCCAATGGATTGTGAACCAAATTCCTCCTGCATAGCTCGATCGCATAGTTTTGTCGTGGGTATCCAGCTAGTAGAGTACATGTTCTTGCACAGGAACAGGAAGCTCAAGGACCAGGCCCAAGAGAAGGTATAAATGCCCCCCCCCCTCTCTCTCCACTCCATGTGCTCAGCTGCACCAGGACCTCAAACCTGTAAACTCTCTTTCCAATCAGCCTCCATCTTGTTTCCAGAGTCTTCCTCCCCACTTGGAACTGAGCCAACAAGAAGAATAAAGATTGCTTGTAGGAAAAGGGAAGTTGCTGTTGTTTCCAAAAAGGAGATGCTTGGTATGTGAAATGGAACCGCTGCCAACTGTTTCGATGTTACGCAGGAGCCCAGAGCTAATAGCCAGCCGGGAAACATGAGACCAGCCAGCCTGAGTGCCAGTTGAAACCGCAAGCAGAAGGAAGAAGGGAAGTAAGAACCGAGCCTCCGTGAGGACAAAGCAGGTGGTGGTGAAGGGTGCAGCAGAAGCATGGAGCCTATCAGGCGGGTGTTTTGAATAGGATGTTCCGCTGAACGGGAGGGGGGAGGGAGGGAACCTGTGCAGGGGAGTGAAAAGCGGGTGGAGGCTTCCTTCTGTGCACCTGTCTTTGCGCAAATACATCAATCAAATTCTTTGCTGCTTTCAAATCACTGTCTCGGGTAGTTCCATGTGTGAATTCGTACTGTTTCTTAACAAGAGGAACTGGAAAGCGGGATGGGGGGGGGGGCTCCAGAGAATGGTTAAGCCCTTGGAACACTTGCACTAAGAAAATAGTCAGGGCAGACCCCCCCCCGCGCCCCCCACCCCGTGGAAATCAAACAGAGTGGGACTCAAAAGATACTTTGTGCATGCTCAGAGGAAATGGAGAGCAATGGAGACCACGCAAAGCCCTTGAACTAAGGGAACAAAAGAGACCCGCCAAGCTCCATGGGAGTGAGCACAAAGGCACTCTGTATATGCTCAGAGGAACTGAAGGCCCGGGGAGGGGCCCAAAGACCGCTGAAGCCTTTGAAGCTCTTGCATCAAGCAAACAAAACAGACCCGCCCAGCTCCATAGAGGTCAAAGGGCCCCAAATGCAAAGGCACTCTGTATATGCTCAGAGGAACTGAAGGGCAGCGGGGGGGGAGTGCTGCAGAGAGAATTTGAAGAATTTGCCCTAAGCAAACAAAATAGACCCCCCCCCCAGCTCCAAAAAGATCAAACGAGTCTGGAACGCACTCTGCGTATGCTCAAAGGAACTTTGTCTCAGGTCTTCTCCCCCACCACGTGACACAGGTCCCAGCACACGTGCTCCCAACTCCAGCAGGCGTTCTGCGCGTGCTCGGGGGCGGGGCTATGAAATGGAAGCGCACAAAGCAGAAAGCCCCGCAGCCCCGCAGCCTACTAGGCTCCGCCCACGACCCCTCTGCGCGGCAACCCGCGTCGCTCTACACGCCGCTCGTCTCTGTGATCGGTTCCTTCCGCTTCCCATAAGGCTTTTCGCGCCCCGAGAGCCAAGATGGCGGCGCAGGCGAGCGAGGGCGCTTCTTGAGGATCACCATGGCGACGGTGGCGCTGGGCTGGTGGGCCTTGGGCTTGGCCGCTCGTCGGGCCCGGCTCCTCCCGGCCGCCTCCCCTCGCCTGGAGCCGGCCTTTTCCCGGGCCCTGAGCCTGCGGAACTCGCGGCTACTGAGTGTGAAGAAGCAGGAGGCAGGCCGGACTTGCGGGCGCCCTGGCCCTCCGGGGACCGGCGGCCCCATGGAGCCCTTCTGGGCTGCCCCGCCCCGCCCGCAGGTCCGCGAGTCCGCGCTGGATCACCTGGCCGGGATTGCCCTGGGAGAAGCGGGGGAGCCGTCTCTGGGGGGCCCGGCCGCCCCGGCCGCCTGCGCCTTTCACGGTAGGCCTCGACCCTGGAGGGGGTCCATGGGGGATCCCTGAGGCAGGCTTCTCTTCCCCTCTTGGTCCCGGAAGGAGGGGTTCCTTCTGCAGGCAGTCCTCGACTTACATCCGTTCTTTTAGTGACCGTTTGAAAGTCCCAGAAAACCTTTAATCTAGGAAAGAATGATTGCAGGCAGTCCTCGACTTACAGCCGTTCATTTAGTGACCATTCAACGTTACAACTGCACTGAAAAAACTGACTCAGGACCCTGTTTCACACTTATGACCGTTGTGGCCTCCCTGTGGTCATGTGTTTACATTCAGGCACTTGGCAACTGACTCATAGTTATGACGGTTGCAGCGTCCCCATGGTCACGTGATCAAAACTGGGACACTTGCCAATTGGTTCGTATTTATGACGGTCACAGGATCCACGTGATCCCCTTTTGCGGCCTTCAGGCAAGCAAAGCCAGATTCACTTAACAACCGTGTTCCTGACTTAGGAACTGCAGGGATTCACTTAACAACTGTGGCAAGAAAGGTCATAAAAAGTGAGACCAAATTCACTTCACATCCGTCCTGCTTAGCAGCATAAACTATGGTGCTCCATTGTGGTCGTATGTCGAGGGCTACCTGTAATTCTGATAGTCCCGATGGCTTCAAGGGGTGGCGGGGAATGCATGTTGCTTTGTGAATGACAGACCGAACCCCACAGGGGAAGCCACCCTGTGGGGCAGCTGTAGGAATACGTGTGCAGTTATTGGTTGCATTTGTGTAAGAAACGGTGTCCCGGGTTTGATCAGAAGTGACATGTGGTAGAGCAAAAATAAAACTGCCCCTTTTTCATTGAGAATAATTATACATATATAATTATATATATGTAGGTATGTAGGTCCTCATTTTCAAAGAGGACCTTGACATCTAACGAGTTGTGGGCTATCCATGGTGTGTCCACAGGTGGTACCCACACACACACACAGTATGTATGTAATTAATATAATACCTGGATATTATAATTTTAGGACTAGAGGGGAGATGACAATAGTAGTCCAGTATTTGAGGGGCTGCCCCAAAGAAGAGGGGGGCAAATTATTCTATAAAGTACCAGAGGGAAGGACTTTGAAGGCAACGAATGGAAACTCATCAAGGAGAGAAGCAACCTGGAACTAAGGAGGAATTTCCTGACAGTGAGGCCAATTAGCCAGTGGAACTGTTTGCCACCAGAAGCTGTGAATTCTCCAACACTGGAAGTTTTTCAGAAGAGGCTGGGCAGCCACTTGCCTGGAATGAAGGAAGATGAGCGTATCCAGCCTTGGGAACATGAAGACTTGTGGATTTCAGCTTCCAGAGTGCCTCAGCTGGCCTGGCTGTCTGGGGAATTGGGAGGCTGTGACAAGTACTACAGGGCAGCGGTGGCTAACCTTTTCTTCCTCGGGGGGCCAAAAGCATGGGCTTATGTGCCCACACCCATAGTGCAATGCCCCTCCCACACGCCCCACCCCACTCCTGAACATCCACATGTGACACCCCTGTCCCTCCCCTCGCCCTACGTGCATGTGAGCGTGGCCCCTCCCCTCGCTCGCCCTGCAGATAATACGGACAACATCCCCCCTCCTTTTGGCCTCACATCCCAAAACAGCACTGGGGGGGGGGCGGGGAATCCTCGCAACTCAAAACAGTCTTGGGGAGGGGGGGAATCTCCAGAGATCGGGGAAGGCAGGGGCTGCAGAAAGTGAGGAGGAAGCTATGGATGTCCGTCTCCTGTCTGCAGGGTAAACCCCAAAATCGGCTGGCTGGCGGGAGGCGCGCATGCTGGGCAATGGCTCCCGTGTCCACAGAGAGGGATCTGCAGGGCTTCACCATCACGGGTGTAGAGCCTCCTGCTTGAGTAGGAGGTTGGACTACTAGAAGATCTTTAAGGTCCCCTCCAACTCTGTTATTCTGTACTCTTGTTTGGGTGTGTGGGGGTATGTCTGTATATGCACGTACGTATGTGTGTGTGCATATGTATGTGTGTGTGCGCGCGCACAGACTATAAAATTGTGTTGTGAATTGCCCAGGGTCACTTAGGAAATGGAATAAGTAAAAGAGCCAGTTTGGCCTAGTTGGTGAAGGCACCGGATTAGAAACCAGGAGATGGTGAGTTCTAGTCCCACATTAGGCATGAAAGCCAAATGGGTGAATTTGGGCCAGTCCCCCCCCCTCTCAGCCTGATCCACCTCACGGGTTGACAATTGTGGGGGGAATAGGAGGAGGAAGATGTGTTGAATATGCTCGCTGCCTTCATATATTTGTGACCATCATAAAGAATAAACAAACACGTCCTTCCCGGGGGTTCTGCGGAGGTCGGGGTGCAGGAGAAATGCATAATATTTAGAGCGTGGAAGCCCCTCCAGAACCTTTGCATTGTTCCTGCAGGGGATCACAAGTCCTTGATGTCCCACTGCCCAGATCAGCCGGAGAACCCCAAAGTCTTGAGAGTGGCCATTATTGGGGCTCCCAACGCTGGCAAGTCTACCCTGTCGAACCAGCTGCTCGGGCGGAAGGTAAATTCTTCTCAGCATGTTAACACTCGTTTAGTGGCCATTCACAGTTACAACGGCACTGAGCAAAGTGATTGACAACCATTCCTCTCACTGAACAACGGTCCCTGGCGACCTTCCCAGCTAACTTCTGACGAGCAAAATCAATGGAGGAAGCCCCATTCGGTTAGCGAGGGTGTGATTCACTTAACAACCCTGGCAAGAATGGTGGTAAAATTGCACGCGACTCACTTAACCCACCTTGCGTAACGATGGAAATTCTGCTCCCAATTCTGGTTGTAAGTTGAGGACTAAAGCATAAATGCTACCCTTCAGGCCTTACTGTATAAAACGTTCAGAGTTGGGGGGTTTTCGGTTTTTTTTTTTGTGCAGGTCCTGCCAGTCTCTAGGAAGGTGCACACAACAAGGTGCAACGCTCAAGGTGTCCTCACAGTCGAAGATACCCAACTGGTGAGTGGTCATAGCAATGAGTTTGAACTGTTTTTCTTTCAATATGGAAAGATGGGCATGCTGCCGCAGTCATAACTGTGAAAAACGGCCATAACTCACTATTTCAGTGCCGTGGTAACATCAAATGGTCACTAAGAATGGGTTTAAGTCGAGGACTACCTGTGGTTTAAGGGACTGTCTTAGGTCGAGGACTGCATGTAGCAGCTTCCAACTATGTGGATTACCAAGGGAGGCAGCTTCAGGTGCTGAGAAAGAGACTTTTCAGGTATCTAAAGGATCACATTGTGGATCCTTCCCGTTCTTTTCTCCCTGATCCTTCCAGAAGACGGCTCTCCTGACCAAAGTGCAAACTTCCATTTGCAGGGAACAGCTTGGCTGCCCAGATTCTCCCTCCCTCCTGAAGGCTGGTCAGTGTGACAGCTGAAGGCACTTTTGGGATAGATTGTCCCAAAAGTGAGGGAAATACTGTCCTGATTTGAACATGCTCAACTTCCTGTTGTCTCCCTAGATTATCTTGGACACCCCTGGCCTCACCACCGCTGCCAAAGGCAAAAGGTAGGGAGGAGTCCAGACCAGGAATTGTCCCACCTCGGCCACATGAAGCCTTGTGGACTTCCACTCCCAGAATTCCCCAGCCATGGAAGTCCGCAAGTCTTAAGTTGCCATGGTTGGACACCTGCTCTGGACAGGGAGTCTCTCGTGCGTGCGTGTGCGTGCGCCCACGCGCGCACACAAGGGGGGGGGGAGAGAGAGATGGATTCACTTTATGACAGAAGCTTTGCCTGTCTCCCATTTCAGACACAACCTGGAGAAGGCCATGCTGTCTGACCCATTCAACAGCTTGAACAATGCAGATTTAGGTGAGGATTTGGGCCGCATTCGTCAGACGTCATTCCCTGGTTTCCTTCCGGTGACGAGGTGAAGGTGGCAGGGCTGCCCGGTGCGTGTGCCAGAAATTCCTCCGGATTTCACCCAACGTTCCTTTCCTCCCTTTTCTCCAGTGCTGGTCCTGGTGGATGTTTCCGACCGCCACACCCGCCACCAGCTTCACCCGCAGGTGCTTCGCTGCCTGAAGCAGTTCCCGCAGGTTCCCAGCCTCCTCGTCTTGAACAAGGTGAGTCTGTTGGGCTATAACTTTGGCCTGGGGAGGGGGATCACCCGTTGGGTCATCTCTGGTTAGGGGGGGGGGGGGGGGCTTTCATTCTCCACAAGCTAAAGTGGTGACAGTGAGAACAATTAACCAGTGGAACCGCTTCCCTCCAAAGCTTTTGCTCCGACATTGGAGGTTTTCAGGGAGAGGCTGGGCAGCCATTTGTCCAGAATGCTCTGGGGCAGAGATGGAGAACCTTTTCGGCACCAAGTGGCCAAAGTAGAACTTGCGTCCATGCCGACCAGCTGGTCTTTGTGCACGGCCAGCGCACCGGAAACCCAAAGGCCAACTGGACGGGGTGTGCATGCCTGTTTTGGGGCCATTTTTCAGGCCAGAAAAGCAGCTGGCAATAGCACACATGCCCACAGAGAGGGCTCTGCATGCCACCTCTGGCACGTGTGCCATAGGTTCGCCATCACGGGTCTAGGGTCTCCTGTTTGAGCAAGGGGTTGGTCTAGAAGACCTCCAAGGTCCCTTCCAACTCTGTTGTTCAGTTATTCTCAAATCTATATTGTGTGAAAAATCCCTGCCTGTGGGGTCTTCTGTACAGGTAGTCCTTGACGTATAACCATAATCGAGCCCAAGATTTCGGCTGCTAAGTGAGACAATTAACTTTTGCCTCATTTTATGACCTTTCTGAATCCCTACAGATCTTAGGTTAGTAACACGGTTGTTAAATGAATCCGGCTTTCTCAAATTGACGCTGCTTGTCAGAAGGTCAAAAAATGTGATCATGTGACCCAAGGACTCTGCAACGGTCATAAGTGCAGGTCCATTGCCAAACGTCACAATTTTGATTGCATGACCATGGGGATGCTGCAGTGGCCGTAAGTGTGAAAATCAGTCATAAATTAGTTTTTCGGTGCCGTTGTAACTGCGAGACAGTCACTAAATGAGCTGTTGTAAATCTTCATTTCCTAGAAAAAAGATGGTATTTCTCTTTCCTGTGTTAGTGCGACAAGAAGCAAACTCATTTCACTCACTTCATTTTGCTTAGCGAGTGTTCAGAGTTATGACGTAGCTAAAAAGGGGACAGATGGGATCCCCACCTGAAGTTTGGACAGTTGCCTCTGAACATGACCACAGTTGGAGAGCCTCGGCAACACCCGTTTGCAGTATCCCAGCGACACGGGATTGTGTTTTAGCATGTCTTTTAGGGATAAGTACAAGTAGTTCTCGACTTACGACCACAACTGAGCCCAAGATTTCCATCGCTAAGCGAGAAAGTCGTTGCTAACTAACTTATCAACTGCAGTGATTCCCTTCATAGCTGCGATAAGAAATGTCATAAAATGGCTTTAAATTCACTTAACAAATGTCTCACTTAGTAATCGAAATTTGAATGAGAACACAAGGAATAAATATGGAATGGTGGCCCTATTTACAAATTAAAACAAGATTTAAAATGATCGGGAACAATACGGAATACATGAGAAACAAATGGAATTAGATAAAATATTATTAGGAACGGGAGGAAAAATGATTACCAAATTATATAATTTTCTTTTAAGATATAAAATGGAGGAAGAGACGGTAAAGGAGACAATGATTAGTTGGGGAAGAAATTTTGGCCATAATAAAGAGTTAGAAAAATGGGATAAATTATGGGAAAGATAAATTATAAATTTATGATGGCAGTAGCTTACAAAGAAAACCTCCATAAAATGTTTTAAAGATGGCATTTGCCTCCAGCGAGATTGGCCAAAATGTACCCAAATTTATCCCCAAAATGTTGGAGATGTAGCCATAAATCTGGAACATTCTACCATATGTGGTGGTGGATGTGCCCCATCACAAGGAAATACTGGTGCAAAATTAGGAAATGGTTGGAAGAAATTACGGAGTGAAAAATAGAACTCAAACAGAAGCATTCTTATTAGGACTACTAGACCAAAAAATGGACAAACAATTTCAGTACATAATCATACACATATTCACTGCAGCCAGGATTGCTTTCGCACAAAACTGGAAAAAAATCAACACACCCTCAGATGAAACAATAATTATAAAAGTACTTGAATATGCAGAGATGGAGAAAATGACAATAGAACTAAAAGAAAGAGAAGAATTGGATGTCTATAAAATATGGAATAGAATTTATAAGTGGCTAGAAAACAGAAGCTAAAACAGAAAATAGAGAATGTAAATATATGGTGATATAAATAATCAATAGTAATATAAGTGTTAGCACTACTATTGTTATATTATTGGACAAGGTAAAAGCCATAGGAAGGCAATACAGAAGGGCTAAACATGAAAGCCCATACAGAAGGCTGTAGAATTACTTTATATGTATGTTTTGTGTTTTGTTTTTTCTTGTGTTTTTCTTTCTGTTTTTAAAGATTAAAACGTTCAATAAAAACTATTTTAAAAAAAAAAGGCAATGGAAATTTTGGGGTCCATTGTGGCCGTAAGTTGAGGACCACCGGTACTGCAGAAGAAGGAAATAAATTTTTAACGAAGTGAAAAATTATATTTCAGCTTAGATACACTTTTATAACCTTCCCGTTAAAGAGTTCGGATTTAATGTTCTGGGTTTTGTATTTTCACCCGTCTTCTGTTTTACTGAAACGCGATGTGAAGGGGCTGTAAGATAAAGGAATAAAGAAATAAAATAATAAAATAATTCTAATGTAATTTGAAAAAAAAGTCATAATTAAAAATAATACCATATTTTTCGGACTATAAGATGCACCTTCATTTGGAAGAGGTAATTTTTTAAAAAAAAGTTTTTGCACTCTGCATGCCTCCCAAACTCTGCACACCTCGTTTTTTGCAACAACAACAACACACACAAAAAAGGGGCCATGCAGAACTTTGGGAGGCTTGTAGAGTGCTCCTGGGGTTGGGTGGGAGCCAAAAAAGAGCTTTGCAAAAAAAGGGGGGGGTCATGCAGAGGTTTTGGGAGGCATGTAGAGTGCTCCTGGGGGCTGGGGGGGGCAGCCCATTTTCTGCTTGTTTCTGCCGTCCCCAGCCCCCAGGAGCACTTTGCAAGCCTCCCAAACCCTCTGCACATCCATTTTTGCAAAGGGGCGGGGTTTCAGTAGGCCAAAATGCTGTATTCAGTGTATAAGACATACCCAGATTTTCACCCTCTTTTTTTGGGGGGGGAGGGAAGGTGCGTCTTATACTCCAAAAAATACAGTAAACAGAAAACAAACAGCCGGGGGGGGGGGCTGGGTGGATCCCTGGGTCTTTTTCAAAGGTCCGTTTTCTGTCTTTCCGTAACGTAGCTGACTTGATTTCCCTTCCAGGTGGACCTGGTGAAGCAGAAGGGGCTCCTCTTGGAGCTGGTGGGCGATCTGACCGAAGGCGCCTTTGGAGGAAAGAAGCTGAGAACCAGGTCTCTGCACAGGCCCCCCAAGAAGGCCCCTGCAGGGCCCGTGGGGAAGGGGCCGGGCTTGGCTCCTGCGAAGGAGAACGAGACGCCGGAGGGCTCCAAGCAGCAGAAAGGCTGGCCCGGCTTCCGGGAGATCTTCATGCTGGCTGCCTTGCAGGAGGAGGAGGTGGACACTCTGAAGGCACGTGAGTGACCACTTGCGGGAGGCCAGTGCTCAGCCCTGGAGCCCCAAACGGCCCTGGGGAAGGGGTTTTCCCAAAAGGCAACGGAGCGTTGTAGTTTTCCTTGACAAGCTTTCGCTTCTCATCCAAGAAGCTTCTTCAGTTCTTCAGCGGGGGAGAAGGGAAGAGGCTCCTTCTAGTTGGAACCCCTGCTGAGGCAGGAACCCCTAGAGCCTTTCAGAGAAATGCTTCTCCTAAATGGTTATCTTAAAAAGCTCCAGTGTTGGAACACCCACAACTTGGAAGGAAGGAAGGAAGGGAGAAAGGAAGGAAGGAAGGGAGAAAGGAAGGAAGGAAGGGAAAGAGGTGATAGGAATTGGAAGGAAAGAAGGATGGAAAAAGGAAAGAAAGAAAGCAGGAAAGAAAGGTGATGGGAAGGAAGGAAGGAAGGAACTCTGAAGACCTGAAGAAGCTTCTCAGGTGAGAAGTGAAAGGTTTTCAAACAAAAACAAAAACCCTAAAAAATTCCAGTTGCCCTTTGGAAAAGAACCTCTGGGACAACCCTGACCTGGATGATGGAGCCTCTCCATAGACCAGGGGTCTCAAACTCACGTTGTCACATGACGTATCAGGACTTCCCCCCCCCCTTCGCTAAACCAGGGATGGGCGTGGCCGGCCTGTGAGGCACCTGGCCCACGGCTCCTGAGTTTGACACCCTGCCCTCGCCATTTGATTGAAATGCTTCACCCCCAGCCTCCCCAGGATGAAACAGAATTGGGGGAAGTGGGGAGAAGAACAGCAGAAAATATTTCAGCTTAAAACTGGATTTTCTTTTCAGTTGGGGGAAATTCCCAGAATCTGGCACTGGAATCATGGCACCTGGATTTCTTTTCCTTTTGATTGGAGATGTTTCGCTGCTTATTCAAATGGCTTCTATATGCCTAGGCCAGGAGCATCCACAAGCCTTGGCAACTTTAAGGCTTGCGGACTTCAACTCCCAGCATTCCCCAGCCAGCCACGCTATGCGGGGGACGGGGGGGTGGAATGGAATGGGGGGTTTCTGGCCTTAGAGAAAAGATTGAGGAGGAATGACTCTTCCTGAGCCTGCCTCCTCGCCTAAGGGCCCTATTCAGATCAGGTGAGCAGCAGAGAAACCACGGGGTGGAGGTGGGGGTGGGGCTTCCCTGGGGTCTCCTTAGCCACCTGGCTCCGTCTGAAGAAGCTACTTGGAGAAGCAGCAAAACATGTTAAACAAAGAAGAGAAACCCAGCGGCTCTCCTTGCTGACAACTCTCCCTGGGTGACGGAGAATCTTCATCTATACTGGTAGTCCTTGACTTACAACCTCTTGCTTAGTGACCATTCGAAGTTAACAACAGCGCTGAAAAAAGTGACTTATGACCGTTTTGCATACTTACGACTGTAGCAGCATCACTGTGTTCATGTGGTCAAAATGTGGATGCTTGGAAACTGACTCATCCTTATGTCAGTTGCAGTATCCTGGTGCCACGTGACACCTAAAAACTGCAGTGCTTCGCTTAACAACCATGGCAGGAATGATTGTAAAACAGAGCAAAGCTCACTTAGCACCTGTCTCACCTACCAACAGAAATTTTGGGCTCAATTGTGGCCATAAGTTGAGGACTACCTGTGTAGGAGAAAAGAGATGCTGGATCCTGCAGAGGAATCCTGGAGCCCTCTGTGCAGGTGGGGGTGGGGGGGTGGGCTAGGAAGCAAATGCCGTACAGGTAGCCCCCTCCACTCCACAGGTGTGAGCCAGGATCCTTTGTGCCCACAGAAATACCTCCTCAAGCAAGCCCAGCCTGGCCCCTGGAAGTACCACAGTGAGGTTCTGACCAGCCAGTCCCCGCAAGAGATCTGCGCTAACCTCATCCGGGCGAGACTCCTGGAACACCTGCCCCACGAAGTGCCCTACCTGGTGACACAGGTGAGCTACAGCTCCCCAGAGCCCCCTTTGCCCCCTCCTTGCCCAGCAGATCCATGACAGACCTCCTGTGGGCTTTATCTCTTCCAGAAAACGGCCCTCTGGGAAGAGGGTCCCGGTGGGGAGCTCCAGATTGTGCAGAATTTGGAGGTCCCGAAGGAGAGATATGTGGTGAGTGTTTATGTCTGGGGTGTCAGGGTCCCCAAAAGCATCCAGAATTAAATCAGAGTCCAAGGCAAAGGATTCCTCAAAGTCCCAATTGATGAAGAGAGCCACGTTGGCACATCTGGGAAAAACCCAAATCTGAAGGCTTCCCGGTTTCCCCCACCCAGTTGAAAGTTCAAGATTTTGCCCCCCCCCCCCCCCAAGTCCATCCCAGGGTCCAATCTCCCACTGCCATGCGAGCAGCTTCCACCCAGCCAGTTCCGGTCAGGTGCAGAGACAAAGGATGACCTTGGCTTTCTAGAAAGAATATTGTTATGGCTACATATCATCTATACAATACAACACAATACAGTAGCAGAGTTGGAAGGGACCTTGGAGGTCTTCTAGTCCAGCCCCCTGCCTAGGCAGGAAACCCTATACCATTTCAGACAAATGGCTATCCAGCATCTTCTTAAAGACTTCCAGTGTTGGGGCATTCATAACTTCTGGAGGCAACTTCTGTTCCACTGATTAATTGTTCTAACTGTCAGGAAATTTCTCCTCAGTTCTAAGTTGCTTCTCTCCTTGATTAGTTTCCACCCATTGCTTCTTGTTCTACCCTCAGGTGCTTTGGAGAATAGTTTGACTCCCTCTTCTTTGTGGCAACCCCTGAGATATTGGAACACTGCTATCATGTCTCCCCTAGTCCTTCTTTCTCTTAAGCTAGACATACCCAGTTCCTGCAACCGTTCATCGTATGTTTCAGTCTCCAGTCCCCTAATCCTCTTTCTTGCTCTTCTCTGCACTCTTTCTAGAGTCTCCACATCTTTTTTACATCGTGGAGACCAAAACTGAATGCAGTATTCCAAATGTGGCCTTACCAAGGCATTATAAAGCGGTATTAACACTTCACGTGATCTTGATTCTCTCCCTCTGTTGATGCAGCCTAGAACTGTGTTGGCTTTTTTGGCAGCTGCTGCACACGGCTGGCTCCTATTTAAATGGTTGTCCACTAGGACTCCAAGATTCCTCTTAACAGTTACTACTATTGAGGAAGGTACCACCTATACTGTACCTGTGCATTTCATTTTTCTTGCCTAAATGTAGAATGTTACTTTTTTCACCATTGAATTTCATTTTATTGGATAGTGCCCAATGTTCAAGTTTGTCAAGATCCTTCTGTATCTTAAGCCTATCTTCTGGAGTGTTGGCTATTCCTGCCAGCTTGGTGTCATCTGCAAATTTGATGAGTTCCCCATTTATTCCCTCATCCAAATCATTGATGAAGATGTTGAAGAGTACTGGGCCCAAAACAGAGCCTTGGGGTACTCCACTGCATACTTCCCTCCATGTGGATGCAGTTCCATTGAGGACTACACGTTGAGTGCGGTTGGTCAGCCAGTTACCAATCCATCTGGTGGGGATGCTGTCTAACTTACATTCTTCTACTTTATCTAGTAGTAGGTTATGGTCTACCTTATCAAAAGCCTTACTGAAGTCCAAGTAAACTATATCGATGGCATTCCTCTGGTCCACTAATTTTGTCACATTATCAAAGAATGCAATAAGATTAGTCTGGCACGATCTGTTTTTGACAAATCCATGTTGGCTTTTGGCTATTACTTTGTTTGCTTCTAGGTGTTCGCAAATTCGTTGCTTGATTATCTTTTCCAGAATCTTTCCTGGTATTGAGGTCAGGCTGATATCTAACTCCGTACAATCCCCCCTCCCATTTTCCCACCATAGAAAAAGACAGAATAGAATAATAGAAAGTGGGGCAGGCCAGAGATCCGAAAGAAAAGAGGGCTGAGGGCCTGACAGGAGGTCTTTCCTCTTGGGGGTTGGGGTGAGAACGCATTTCTCCTTCAATCTCTTATTTATTCTATTTCTACAGCTGCCCATCTCAGTCAGTGACTGTGGGTGACTTGCAATTCCAAAAGGAGGAAAGCAAACAAAAAGCATCTTAAAAATAATATAAAATGCATCAAAAATAAACACAGGCACTCATTTACCGACTGAACTTACACTGAAAAAGAGTGATTTATGACCCTTTTCCACACTTAGTGACCGTTGCATCATCCCCAGTGTCAGGTGATCAAAATTCAAAAGCTTGGCCACTGACTCACATCTATGATGGTTGCAGAGTCGTGGCGGGTCACGTGGTCCCCTTTTGTGACCTTCTGGCAAGCAAATGCCATGGGGAAGCCCTTGACAGCTGTGTGACTAACTTAACTGCAGTGACTCACTTAACAACTGTGGCAAGAAACAAAACTCACTTCATAAACTCACTTTTCCCTGGGCGATGGGTGCAGCCCACCTGCCACTTGAGCAGAGGAGAGAGGGAGGAAGGGAGGAAACCGGAAGGAATGGGATAGAAAGGGAGGGAGGAAGAAGGTGGGAGGCAGGCGGGATGGAAGGACGGAAGGAGACAGGAAGAAGGAGGGAGAAAGGTGGCAGGAAGGAAGGTAGCAGGCAGATAGGCAGGAAGGAACAGAAAGGAGGAGGGTGGAAAGAAGAAAGGTTTGAGGCAGATAGGCAGGAGTGAAAGGAAGGAGAGGGAAAGAGGGAGGGAGGGAGAGTTGGGGGGGGGAAAGGGGGAGGGGCTGTCTCAAAGGCTCTTCTCTGCTCCTCCTGCAGAAGATGCTGATTGGCCACCACGGCCAGGTGGTCGGCAGGATCGCCACCGAGGCCGGCTATGACTTGATGAACGCCTTCCTGTGCGATGTGCAGCTGAAGCTCTCCGTCCAGCTGAAGGAGTGAGCTCTCCCGCCTCCCGCTCACCCTCCCCCCCCCCGATGGATCTCTTGGAATGCTGCTCCGCTCTGCCAGAGCGCTAACCTGACTGAGGCCCCTTCGCCCTCGGTGGTAGAAGCGGAGCCCCCTCCTTCCCGTCTCAGAGACCCCAAAGGGCGACGGGCAGATGGCCGGCAGGTCTGAGCCAGGGTCACCCTCTTGCGTCCTTGGTTGGCAGGAGAAACCTGGTGCCATCTTGTCCCTTTGACTTTTGTGAGTGTTGTACTCTTGCCCTGCCTGGCACAGAGGCTGGAATCCCTGCCCTTTCCGCCACCTCTGGCAGATGTTGGCCGCAGCTGGAATAACTTCCTCCCCTGCATTAAGGGGCCCTTCGTCAGCAAAGGAATCGCTCTCAGCCCCATGGCAGCTCACCAACGGCAGGCATGTGGTGATGGCGCATACGGTTGACACCCCTGTGGTCTCTGGGCAACATGTTCCCACCCAGATGGAGGCGTGGAGGCGTGGGGGGGAGAGAGACAAGGCCAGGGCTCCGGCCGCTGCCTCCTGGCTGGTCCCGCTTGCTTGCTGCGTGAGTAAAGAGTGTTCGGACTCAGTTGCTCATCAGACGGGCATTGAATTGCAATAAAAGGAGGCTCCTGGTCAGAGAAAGTGCGTGGTCTCAACTGACCTGGGGAGGGAGGGAGGGGGCGGAGGAAACAGTCCGGTAGAGGCGGTACAGGGAGTCCTCGGTTTGCAACAGTTCATTGAGTGACCAAAGTTACAAGGGAAGGAATAATAATAATAATAATAAATTTGGATTTATTAGCCGCTCCCTTTCCAAGTAGGACTCGGGGCGGCGTACAATGGAGCATATAACATAAAATCCATAACAACACCAAACGTACATACATACACAACACATATACATATACACGGAGGAGGAAACAAATTACATCAATAGACAGTTAAAAATCTACTTTAAAATACCCCAATTGTAAAAACCCAATAAAATTAATATTTAAGAACAATTTAAAAAACAGTTTGGAGGAATGGGAAAATTACGATTGCGATTGAGCCAGGCCGGATAATTGAAAGAGGTGGGTCTTCAGCTGTACACGGAAGGAGCGGAGATCGGAAGTAATCCTGATGTCACGGGGGAGGTCATTCCATAGGGCTGGGCCCATCACAGAGAAGGCTCTGCTCCTGGGTGTCGCCCCCCGACACTGTTTGGCGGACGGCACCCGGAGAAGTCCCTCTCTGTGTGAGCGAATTGGTCGTAGGGATGTGTGGGGCAGGATGCGATCCTGCATATAACTAGGCCCTGTGCCATGGAGCGCTTTAAAGATCATAATCAAAACCTTGAAACGCACTCGGTAGACCACAGGCAGCCAGTGCAGCTCGCGCAGGAGAGGTGTTACAGGGGAGTATCTGGTCCTCCCCATAATCACCCGCGCGGCCGCGTTCTGGACCAACTGTAGTCTCCGAGTGCATCTCAAGGGAAGCCCCATGTAGAGAGCATTGCAGTAATCCAGGCGAGACGTCACTAGCGCATGGGTGACTGTGCGTAGGGCATCCCGGTCCAATAAGGGGCGCAATTGGCGCATCAGGCGAACCTGATGGAACGCCCCCCTTGCCACGGCTGTTACATGGTTATCCATGGACAGCCGGGTATCCAGGAGGACGCCCAAATTGCGCACCTGTTCCATGGGGGCTAGTTGGACGCCCCCGATGGCCAGAGATGGAAGCACCTGGTTGAACCGGGAGGCCGGAAGCCACAGCCACTCCGTCTTGGAAGGGTTGAGTTTTAGTCGGTTGCCATCCATCCAGACCCGTACGGCCTCCAGGCACCGGGACATCATTTCGACGGCCTCATTGGGGTGGTTCGGAGTGGAAATGTATAGCTGAGTATCATCAGCATACAGATGATATCCCACTCCAAAACCACGGATGATCTCGCCCAGCGGTTTCATATATGTGTTGAACAGGAGGGGCGAGAGCACCGATCCCTGTGGCACTCCACATGTGAGTGGCCTCCGGGTCGAACTCTGCTCCCCTGTCAACACACGTTGCGTCCGACCAGAGAGGTAGGAGCCAAACCACCGTAAAACGGTGCCTCTGACTCCCAGCCCCTCTAGCCGGTGCAACAGGATACCATGGTCGATGGTATCGAACGCCGCCGAGAGATCTAATAGGACCAGGATAGAGGAACAACCCCTATCTCTGGCCCTCCAGAGATCATCGACCAATGCGACCAAGGCCGTCTCCGTGCTGTGCCCGGGTCGGAAGCCGGACTGGCGCGGGTCTAGATAATCATTTTCCTCCAGGTGACGTGGGAACTGCTGTGCTACCACACTCTCTACAACCTTCGCTAAAAAAGGAAGGTTGGAGACTGGACGATAATTGACTAGGTCCGTTGGGTCCAGGGAAGGCTTCTTGAGCAGGGGCCTCACCACCGCCTCTTTCAAGGCGGCCGGTAGAGACCCCTCACCCAACGAGGCGTTCACCAGGCCCAGGAGCCAGTCGCGCGTAACCTCCCAGGATGCCAGTACAAGCCAGGAGGGACACGGGTCCAATAAACATGTGGTGGGTCGCAGACGTCCACGCAACCTGTCCAAATCCTCGATGGCAACCGAGTCAAACTCCTCCCAAAGCGGTCCCTCAAGACTCGCAACGGGCGTCTCTACTGAACCACTGAAAGGGGTCCATCCCATCCGGATTTGAGCGACTTTGTCCTGTAGATAATTCCCAAACTCCTCTGCTCTGCCCTGTAGAGGGGCTTCCCGTGGTCTCTCAAACAAGAGGGAACGGGTCACCCGAAACAGGGTGGCAGGGCGGTTATCTGCAGACGCAATAAGAGCGGCGCAATGTTGACGTTTGGCCGCTCTTAGTGCCACAAGGTACGTCTTCAAATATGCTCGTACCTGTGCTCGGTCAAATTCGGAACGGGAGGATCTCCAACGACTCTCTAGGCGTCTCTTGTGGCGTTTCATCACCCTTAGCTCCTCGGTAAACCAAGGTGCCAGGGTGGTTCTTCGCCGCAGGAGAGGCCGCAAAGGCGCCACCCGGTCTAGGGCCCCGGTAGCCGCACTATTCCATGCGACTACCAGGTCCTCTACTCGGGGGCGGGTCAGGTCCACAGGAGGTGGCCCAAGTTCCGTCTGGAACCTATCCGGTTCCATCAGGCGCTTGGGGCGGAACCATCTAATACCTTCCAGTTCCGCCTCCTCGCGGCGGGGGGTAGCACCAGGGAAGTCCAGCCGGAGAAGTGAGTGATCCGACCATGACAGGGGAATAGTGTCTAGATCCCCTATTCCCAGATCACTCGTCCACTGGCCAGAGACAAAAACAAGGTCCAGGGTGTGGCCTCCCTCATGAGTAGGGCCCTGAATTAACTGGGTCAGGTCCATGGCTGTCATGGAAGCCATGAACTCCCGAACCCCCTCAGACGCTTCTCCCATCGACGGCAGATTAAAATCCCCCATCACTAAAAGTTTGGGGGTCTCAACCGCCACCGATGAGATCAGCTCAAGGAGTTCGGGCAGGGCCGCTGAAGTATAGCGAGGAGCCAGGTATACTATCAGCAGGCCCAACTGCCTCCCTGGGCCCCATCTCACGACGAGGGACTCACACCCGGATGTCTGCGGCACAGTGAACTCTCTCGGCTCTAAGTCTTCCCGGATAATCACTGCTACCCCACCGCCCCTTCCCTGGGCCCGAGGCTGGTGAAATGCTCGATAACCTGGAGGGCACATTTCCACAAGGGGTAGACCTCCCTCGTGGCCCAACCAGGTCTCGGTTATTCCGGCGAGGTCCGGGTCCCCCTCCAAAATTAGATCGTGGATGAGGGGGGCCTTATTGACAACGGACCTCGCATTGCATAACAGCAGTCTCAGGCCTTGGGTCTGTAGATCCTGACCACCTAGTATGCAGGGGTTGGTACAAACGACCGGGAATGACCAAAAACCCCGGTCTCCCAACCGACTACGTGCTCTTAAACTGTCCTCGCACCTGCCCCTCCCTACGACCGTTGGTATTAAAGTGCCCTGCACAGGAATGCTATCTTCCTTCTCCTCCCCCACTCCGCTCCCTCCTCCTTCGACCACACCTAGATGCCTGGCTCTACTATCCCTCCTGACCTGTTCCCCCCCCTCCTCCCACCCCCCAACCCCAGGATCCCTACAAATGGGAAAATGGAGGGAGGGAGGGAGGGAAGAAGGAGCAAGAGGGAAGGAAGGAAGGGAACAGAAAGAGGGAGGGAGGAGACAGGTAGCAGGAAGGGAAGGGAATGGTGACCACTTTTCACACAACCGTTGATGTATTCCCATGGTCACCTGATCCAAATTCAGACGCTTGGCAACTGACTCGTACTTATGACAGTTGCAGTGTCCCGGGCTCATGAATCCCCTTTTGCGAACTTCTTACAAGCCAAGTCAATGTGGGAAGCCAGATTCGCTTAACAACGGTGTGACTAACTCAACAACTGCAGTGATTCACTTAACAACTGTAGTGAGAAAAGTTGTAAAACGGTGTGAAACTCAACTACAGAAATTTGGGGCGCTCTTGTGCCCCTTTAGTCCTTGACTGACGACCTCAATTGAGCCCCAGATTTCTGTTGATGAGCAAGCTAGTTGAGGTTTGCTCCATTTTACGACCTTTCCTGCCACACGAATCCCTGCATCTAGGGACACGTCTGTTGAGTGAATCCGTGTTCCCCCTTGACTTGGCTTGTCAGGTGCTGAGGCAAAGGGGGCTCAAGTCACCCCGGGACCCTGCAGCCGTCATAACAACAAGCCATTTTCCAAGTGTCTGGATTTCGATTGAGATGCTGCAATAGTCATCAGTGTGAAAAATGTTCATTAAGTCACTGCTGTTAACTGACCGGTCACTAAATGGTTATAAGTTGAGGACTGCTTCTATTCGTGAGGCTTGTCACACAGGAAGCAGCGTGAGGGGTCAAGGCTGGCCGGTCCTGCGGCCAAAGGAACCCAGCACCCAACCTCTCTCCTTAGAAAAAGCCGGCCTTGAAAAGATGCTGGAACTCTTAACGCTTGAGGCTCTCCAGGGCGGATAATCCTTAAGGGCGGCCTTGCAAGAGAGCTGCCTTCCCCACATCCTCTGGCCTCACTTAAGGTGTGTCTGCGTCCCCCAGATGTGCACAATTGGAATCTGCGGATGCAGAGCCAACTGGATTCAGCTCGTCTTGGTCAGATGTAAAATCTTTTCCAAACAAAGTTAATTTAGGAGAAAAGTAGGGGACTGGAGGCTGAAACATATGAAGAACGGTTGCAGGAACTGGGTATGTTTAGCTTAAGAGAAAGAAGGACCAGGGGAGACATGATAGCAGTCTTCCAATATCTCAGGGGTTGCCACAAAGAAGAGGGAGTCAAGCTATTCTCCAAGGCACCTGAAGGCAGGACAAGAAGCAATGGGTGGAAACTAAACAAGGAGAGAAGCAACTTAGAACTGAGGAGAAACTTCCTGGCAGTGAGAACAATGAATCAGTGGAACAGAAGTTGCCTCCAGAAGTTGTGAATGCCCTGGAAGTCTTTAAGATGATGTTGGATAGCCATTTGTCTGAAGTGGTGCAGGGTTTCCTGCCTAGGCAGGGGGTTGGACTAGAAGACCTTCCAACTCTTGTTATTCTATTCCACTCTATTCTTCCTTCTTTCCCTACTCTCTTCCTCTCCTTCCTTCTTTCCTTATCTTTAACTTTAACTTTTATTTAATTTATAAACCGCGCCCTCTCCCAGAAGGGACTCGGGGCGGTGTACAGTCATATTAAAACACAGTATAAATACATAAATATACATAAATATAGAATTGTATATTGTATCCTAAAAGCGGTTCCACCAGATTAGCCAGCCCTAAAACGGGGGCCTACAGTGATGAAACGTTCTCAAGGAATGATTAGTCAGACAGGCTGTTCATTGGCACCAGTTCAGTCCAGAGGACAGGAAGCTCTTCGTTGCACAGAGAGAAGAGCAGTTATGAATAAACTTTTAAGTAAAAAGGACTTGGGAGACAGGTTGGTTTTGTTCAGGGGCAAAATAATGGGATTTCACAGAAAGGCCTTTCAAAAATTAAGACTGATTTCCTTTGTTTCGCAGTTCCCCAAAGGTTCATCTCCTTTAAAATCAAAGTGGTTGGGGGGAAATACCTTAAAGGAGGACATATTTTCAGGCAACGCAAAAGTATCCTAACTCCATGCCCTCTTTTAAAGTCAAGATTCAGATTAGTCCTTGAGTTACGATCACAAGTGAGCCCAAAACGTCTGTTTCTAAATGAGACAGTTCAGTGAGTTCTCGCCCCACTTTAGGACTTTTCTTGCCATAGTTGTTAAGTGAATCACTGCAGTTGTTAATAGCACTGTTGCTAAGGGAATCCGGCTTCCCTGTTGACTTTGCTTGTCAGAAGGTCGCCCAACAGGATCACGTGAGCCCCGGGACACTGCGATGGTCATAAATGTGAGTCAGTTGCCAGGCGTCTGGATGTAAGTCACGTGAGGATGCTGCAGTGGTCATAAGTGAAGAACATTCATAAGCTCCTTTCTTAGTGCCTCTGTAACTTCAAGCGGTCACTAAATGAAAGGTGGTAAGTAGAGGAGGAGGGTTTGCCATGCAGTTTTGGGCAGGATCCCCTCTGGGAGGCTCCAAGGACTGTGGGGGCAATGCAACCCGGCTCTGAAAGAGACCCTCGGCCCCTTCCTGAGCAAATGGGGCGGAGGGCACTTTGGGGAGGGGCCAAAAGGGAGGAGCAAGAGGGGCTTCACCTGGGGTGGGGGGCTCATCTCTTGCGTGGGAAGAAGAGAGGGGTCTTCCAACTCCCAGAATCGCATTGAACTTTTAAGACCTGTGGATTTCGATTCCCATAATTCCCCAAACAGCAGAGCTGGCTGGGGGATTCTGGGAGTTGAAGTCCACAAGTCTTAAAAGTTGCCCAGTTTGAAGACCTCTGGCTTAGAAGCCAATGCGGAAGTGCCGGAGGGGAGGTTTCAAATCGGAATTTAAAGGCCGGGGCCGCAAGTAAGAAGCTCGGCCTGTTGTATCCGGAGCCCCCGAAGGGGAAACCGATTCCTGGAGGGGCTCGAGCGGCGGAAGGCGTCGAGATGTCCGACTGCGGGCAAAAGGACCCCGCGCGCGTGCGCAGAGGGGAGTGGCCCACTCGGCCTTCTAGCTGCAGTTCGCCCGCTAAGACAGGCGATGGAGCCAGAGCGGCGTTTACGGCACTCGTCGCTCTCTCTCTCTCTCTCTCTCTCTTCTTTCCCCTTTGGCCGGCCGGGCCTCCCCTTTTTCCCCGCCTCCTCCTGCTTCTCCTCGAGGCCGCCGGAAGTGGCGCCGCGCCGCTCTCCCTCCGCTCTGACCTTCCCCTTGAAAGGGGGCAGGGCGTCCTCGGCGCATGCGCAGAAGGGAGCGGCCGAGCCGGCTCTGAGGGGTGACGAGGCGGCGGCGGCGAAGGAGAAGAAGAAAAGCGGCGCCGCCATGAGGGCCGGGCGGGGGCTCCCACGGTGAGCGGGCCGGGGCGTCGCGACCCTCACCCAACCCCAAGGCTGGGGGCGGAGGCTCTTCTCCCCCCCCCCCGGGAGTCGGCCTCAGCTGCCCCCCCCACTAGGCCTTTCGCCCCCCCTCACAGGCCTTCCCTTCGCGGGCTTACTGGGGGGGGGTGACAGTAGGCTCTGCCTTTCTCCAAGCCCCCCCCCCATCCGGAGCCCGCTGGCAGAGGGACAGGGGCTCTTCCTCCCCTCCCCCACCCCTTTGGCAAGGCCGCCTTGCCCCCCTCCCCCCTCCCCAGGGCTTTTCTGGGGGGCGTCTGTGTGTGTGGGGGGGTTTGCAGGCCTGGAGGGCGAGACAGGAAGGGCGGCCTCCCCCTTCTTCCCCTACTATAGCGGGGGGCTCCTTCCTGCCCCCATTGGGGGGAGTTTGGGGGGGTCTTTTTCCTCCCTCAGAGCTGCTTCCTGGGCAAGAATGAAGCCTTGAGGGGGGGGAGCTTCTCCCCCAGTTCCGGAGTGGAGGGGGGGGTGTTTCAGGCTCGGTGGGTCTTTCCTGGCCCTCTTTGGGAGGGGGGTCCAGAATAAAACGGCGGTGGCGTTCCTTGATCCAGGAAAAGGGGGGGGGGCTTCCCAGTTTAAGATCCATACGTAAAACCTATTGGTTCCCTCCCCCCTTTATGTGGTGTATTGGTCTTTCCTGCCCCCATTGGGGGGTGAGTTTGGGGGGGGGTCTTTCTCCTCCCCCAGAGCTGTTTCTTGGGCCAGAATGAAGCCTTGATCCAGGGGAGCTGGGGAGGTGGCTGAAGGGTTTTCCCCAAAAGCTTCCCCTCCTGTGGTGGGAGGAGGGTCCTTCCTGCCCCAGTTGGGGGGGAATATCCCCCCTTGTCCCAATTGGCAGTGGGAGGGGGGCAAGGGCTTCTTTCCCAGAGCTGCTTCCTCCTCCTGGGCCTTGCAGGGGTCTTCTGATTCAGGCTCAATTCCCCAGAGCTTATCTTATGCACCCCTCCCCTCTCATCTGCCTTACCTGCCTCCCCCATCCCGAAAACCCAGCCTTTGAGAGCCAAAGCTTGCCCCCCCCCTTCCGAAGGCCCGCAGGGGTGTGAATGTGGGCATTGAAGGCCGTTTCTGTCCCAGGGCCGCTTGCCCTCTGGCCTTGTCCTGCCTCCGAGGCCTTTTCGGGGCCTGGCTGGAAAAGCCAGTTCCATCCCATTTCCTCTCTCGGAGCTGCCTGTTCCTCCCTCGGCCGACGGCCGTTTCTGCTTCTCTGGGAGGGATCGGAGTCAGAAGGTGGGCCCGGTGGAGGCAAGACTCGGGTGGTGCTCAGGCCTTCCCAGTCCTCGACCTGCGACCACAAACCGAGCCCAACATTCCCATTGCCAAATGCCACCCATTTTACGATCTTTCTTGACAATGCTAAGTTAATATGAAGTGAACCTGGTTTCCCCCCTGGCTTTGCTTGTCAAGGAGGTCGCAAAAGGGATCCCGTGAGAGACACACACACACACACACACACACACACACACACACACACGGGACACTGAGTCAGCTGTCCAGCACCTGAATATAAATCACGTGACTATGGAGGATGCAATAAGTGTGGAAAACGGTCATAAGTCACGTTTTCCAACTTTGAACGGTCACTAAATGAATTGTCGTAAGTTGAAGACTACCTGCATAGGGAGGCTGCCTCTGGGGCGAGGGTCTCATCCCTCTTCCGGATGATCTGCCGCTGGGGAAGAGGAGGGGCTGGGAGGCCAGAGGGCAGGATCCGTGCAACAGCTGGGCCTCTCCCAGTGAAGAGGCAGGTAGAGTCTCACTTATCAGGAATGATTCTCTCCCCCCCCCCCCTCCATCCCCTCCCATTTGTACTTTCATTTTATGAATTTTATTTTTGGACTCCTTCAAGTCAGTATTGATTGCTGATAACTGACTGACGTCCCCTGCCGGATTTTTTTTAAGATTTGGGAGGCTGGGACAGATAGTCAGAGGAAGGAGGGACGTCACGTACTATTAAATCCCGAAGAATTGTTGCAAGAGAGGAGTAGGAATGGATGAGTCACCTGATCTCTGGCAGCTTTTCTTCAATCAGCAAAAGCCAGAAGTCAAATGGAGGATCCTGGCTTGTATACGGTCACGTCAGCCCTGCCTTTTCCCCTCTTAACTGAGTCGGCTGCACTGCTTTCTGGTTTGTTTCCCAATGGAGGAAGAGCCCCTTAAGTCAAGACCGCCCTGGGTCATCCATGGGGGAGAAACCTCTGCCTGCAAAGTCTGGGTTTTCTATTTCTTGGCTGCCTAAAATAAACAGAATGACATAGTTAGAAGGGACCTTGGAGGCCTTTTAGACCAACCCCTGCTCAAGCAGGAAACCCCATACAGGCAATCCTCGACTTACAACCACAATTGAGTCCAAAAGTTCTGTTGCTAATCTGTTGTTAGTCCCACGGTGGTTCTGGCTTCCCCATTGACTTTGCTTATCAAAAGAGGATCACGTGACCCTGGGACCCTGCAACCGTCATAAGTATGAGACATGTGTCTAGCACCTGGATTTTGATCACATGACCACAGGGATGTTGCAATGGTCTTAGTTGTGAAAAGTGATGATAAGTCACTCTTTCAGTGCTGCTGTAACCTTGAACAGTCACTAAGTGAATGGTTGTCGCTCAAGGACTACCTGTACCATTTCAAACAAATTGTCCAATCTCTTCTTAAAAACTTCCAGTGATGAAGCACCCACAACCTCTGGTGGCAAGCTGTACCACTGGTCAATTATGCTCAGTGTCAGGAAATTTCTCCTAGGTTGCTTCTCTCCTGGATGAGTTTCCACCTGTTGCTTCTTGCCTGGCCTTCAGGGGTTCTTTAGAGAATGGGTGCCCCCTTCTTTGGGGCAGCCCCTTAGGTGCCGGTATTGGAGGGACAGAGTTGGAAGGGACCTTGGAGATCTTCTAGTCCAACCCCCTGCTCAAGCAGGAGGCTGGAGATCATTCTAGACAAGTGGCTGTCTGGTCTTGTCTTAAAAACTTCCAGGATTGAAGCACCCACAACTTCTGGTGGCAGGCTGTTCCACTGATTAATTCTTCTCACTGTCAGGAAGTTTATCCTTACGTTGCTTCGCTCCTGGATGAGTTTCCATCCCTTGTTTCTTGTCCGACCTTTGGAGAAGAACTTGCCCCCCCCCCTTCTCTCGGATAGCCCCTCTAACATTGCAAGATGCCATCATGTCACCCCTGGTCCCTCTGTTCATTATAAGAAGGCTGGTTTCCTACTTCCCACTATTCCTCCTGCAAAATGGAGGGAGCTGGAACACACACACACACACTCTCTCTGGCAGCTTCCTGCAACCCAACCCCCAGGGGGTGAAATCATCCGTCCATTGAGTGGTTTTGTTGCCAGGACTGGAAAGCCATTTCTAATTCTTAGCTACAGGAAGTGGGACTTTCCACCTCACCGCTGGCTGACAACGTAACCCATCACCTCTAGACTTCTCTAGCCATCCCTTCTTGTCTTTCCTCCCAGGCCCTCTTCCAACCAAGGTCTGGGTCCTAGGCCTCTTGTAAATTTTACATCATAATTACAGTTTATAAGACGCACCTTTCCCCCCCTAAAAGAGTGTGGAAATGTTGCTGCGTCTTCAGCAGGGCTGGTAAAAAATGGACTTTCTGTCCATCTTTCGCAAAAATGGGGGCGTTTTTGCCTCCCCCCCTCCCCCCCAGCCCTGCTGAATCCTGCAGGGTGCTCCTGGGGGACAAAAACTTATTTTCTTACTTTTTCGAAATCTTGCTGCACCTTATACACCGGTGCGTCTTATAGTCCGAAAAATCTGGTAGCTGCAGCGGTGGGTTTCACATTTTGTTACTGCTGCTTTGCTGTGTTCGCGCCTTCTGCGCATGCGCCCATCCTCAAAAAGTGCCTAAATAGGGCGGCATAGAGCCTGGGCGGAAACCCATGATTTCCGCTACTGGTTTGGGTGAAGCGGTCCAAAAAGGGTGAATGCCACCTCTGATTAGCTGAGAAAGAAAAGCCCAGTTCGCCTCACAAGTCAAGTGCGCATACAGGGAACGGCCACAATTGAGACTCAACATTTGTGTTACTAAAAGAGACCGTTGTTAAGTAGGCTTTTTCCCCATTTCAAGGACCTTTCTTGCCACCGTTGTTAAGTGAACACACTGCAGTTATGTTAGTCACAAGGTTGTTAAGTGAATTCGGCTTCCATTGACTTGACTTGTCAGAAGGTCGCAGAAGGGGACCATGTGAGCGCAAGACGTTGTGACCGTCATAAATATGAACCAGTTGCCCCAACGGAAGGAGGGAGAGAGAGGAGGGAAAGAAGAAGGGGTAAAGGAGAGGAAGTAATGGGGGGTTAGTAATAAAAGTAGGAGAGAGGGTAAGAAGAGAGGAGGAGTAGGGGAGAGGGAGGGGAAGAAGAAAAGGGGAAGGAGAGGAGGAAAGAAGAAGGGAGGTTGAGAAGAAGGAAGGAACAAAATAAGATGGCAAGAAAGAGACCCCAATTATGCTTTTTCTATTTTTAAACAGATTGTGATAAATGCTAGGAGATAACAGATAAATATCAATAGTACCTATGAGGTTGTATATTTGTGAATGTATATGGAAAATAAAAATACAACTTTTTACCCCCCCAAAAAAGTGAACCAGTTGCCCAAATGTCCCAATTTTGATCACGTGGCCAGGGGGATGATGCAACAGTCGTCAGTGTGAAGAACGGTCATAAGTCACTTTTTTGAGTGCTGTTGCAACTTCGAACAGTCACTACGTTTCACATAACATCCTCGGAGGTCGCAATAGGTGCTGAACCTGTTTGAGCCAGAGAGTTTTCTTCTTCTTTCAGGAATTTCAGGAATTATTTTCAAGCTCCAGGACTGGGGAGGGTGACTGACTTCCTGAATTAAGGCTTCCTCCTTCTGTTTTTAAGGATTGGGATCACAGAAAGCAGTCCGTGATACCTGACGAATAACAGGGTTGGGAGGGACCTGGGAGATCATCTAGCCCAACCCGCTGCTCAGGCAGAAGACCCTATATAGGTAGTCTCGACAGTTCATTCGGTGACAGTTCATTCGGTGACCGTTCAAACCTACAACAATACTGAAAGAAGTGACTCAGGTCTGTTTTTTTCATTTATGACCGTCGTAGCATCCCTCCAGTTATGCGATCAAAACTCAAGGGCTGGGAAACACTAGATTTATGATGGCTGCCGTGTCCTGGGGTCATGGATCCCCTTTTGTGACCTTCTGACAAGCAAAGTCAGGAAGGCAGATTCGCTTAACAACCATGTGATTAATTTGACAACTGCAGTGGTTCACTTAAAATTGTGGCACAAAAAGATTTTAAAATGGGGGAAAAGTCATTTATGGAGATTCTCCGTCCTCCAGGTCACGGTTGTCCCAAGAGGCAACTGGACTTTCTGGTTTTTTGTTTGAAGACGTTTTGCTTCTCACCCAAGGAGCTTCTTCCGCTCTGACTCTCTTGACTGGATAGGGGGGGGGGGGGGAATGAAAGGACCATCCAGTCAGAGCTGAAGAAGCTTCTTGGATGAGAAGCGAAACCTCTTCCAAGAAAAATCAGAAAGTCCAGTTGCCTCCTGAAAAAAAAGCACCTTTGGGTCACTTAACGAATGTTTCACTTAGCAACATAAATTTGGGGCTCTGATGTGGTCATACCTCAAGGACTAACTGTACTATTTCAGACAAATAGACCAGAGGGACAGTCTGCCCCAGCACGTCCACCTGTCTGCTCCACCTTGGCTGTGACTGGTGGCCCAGGAGGTCTTTGCCCTTGAAGGATGGCAGGGCTGGGTGTGGCCTTTGGCTGCTTTTAGTCTCATGGGGCCGTGCTGATTGGTAGCCAGGTGGTCCTGGACTTGCAACCATTCCAAGTTATACCTGCTCTGAAAAAAAACCCGACATATATGAGCCAGTGGCCGAATTTTGACCCGTGACCACAATGCTACAACAGTCATTAAATGTGAAAAATGGTCATAAGTCACTTTTCTGTGTGCCAGAACTTGGCTAAACAGTTGCATACCTGTCTAGGACCTGCAAGCCACAGTCCTTGCTAGCCCATGATAGAATCGGGGTCCTTGTGGCCTTCAGTCCCCTTTGGAGTTCTGTTTTCATAGCCTTTGGCGAGGGAAATGCAACTTGGCTCACTTGCTTGGGCTCTGTATCTGAGAGAAAGCCAGGCAAAACTAGCTATCTTGGCTAAGTGAGCTCAGCCCTGTCCAGTGTTTGCCCTGGTTGGAAAGGGGGCTAAACAAAGAAATGGCCTTCAGAAGCCCCCCAGGGAAAATGATGGTTCCCTCCATGGGTTATGTTCCAGTCTCTTAGGTCATGGAATTATAGGTAGTCCTCGGCTTAACGACCTCAATGGAGCCCTACATGTTGCTAAGTGAGACATTGAGCCAGCTGTGCCCCATTTTACGACCTTTGCTCGCCACATTGGTTAAGCGAATTATGGCAGCCGTTAAATTAGTAACACGGTCATTAAGTGAATCTGGGTTTCTCCTTGACTTTCCCCATCAGAAGGTCACAAAAGGGGATTGCGTGACCCCCGGACATTACAACCGGCATAAATGTGGGTCAGTTGCCAAGCATCTGAATGTAAATCACGTGACCATGGGATGCTGAAACAGTCGTAAGTGTGAAAAACGGTCGTAAGTCTCTTTTCAGTGCCGTTGTAACTTTGAACGGTCACTAAATGAAGTGTTGTAAATCGAGGACTGCCTGTATTGGAACCAGAGTGAGGTTTCCATGATGTTGCTGGTCAGGAATGCTTGGTCAATTCCTTTTTGCAGCCTAATTTTTATACAGATTTATGCTCCAAATTCTTATTTTGGTTGAAGGGACTTCCTTCTCTTTGTTTCTAGGCGTCTCAAAACAATTTCCCTTAAAATGTTCAGAATCCTTTCCATTCCCCCGAGGGGAGTTACTGTAAAGCACGTTATAAATTTTTACGATTCTTGTAATTTTCTGATTCAGCCTTAGTTAATGCGCAATTTGTGGTTTTAAAGTGCCTGTGTATTAATGAAGCGGAGCGATTCGATTGCAGCGTTTTATATACTTTACCAATTAAAAATGTAATGTGGCAGTAGAGCACAGCAGTATAAACTTATTCTCTGCATCTTACTAAAAAAATAAGTCTAGTTTTGTGCAAACATTCCTGCAAGTTTGAGGGAGAAATACTGTATCTTAAAGGAAGTCAAAAGAATATTATTCTGTAGAATAACTTGCGAAAAGCAAGTTGCGGCTTATCTGGACCAGATAAATTTAGATAAATCAGCCAGGATTGAAGTGAGAAATAAGGCACACTTGTTTCCTGTTAGGCCTGTTTTATTCGCTCACTGTTGAAGGTTATATGCCTGCAGTTTGAAGGTGCTTCTAACACAGATCAAGGCAAGATCCCATGTACTTACTTTGCAAACTGGAATTGGCCGACAAGGCCTTTAAGTGTCATTTTATGCCATGCAAACCTTGTTTCGGTCCAGTCTAGTGTTTTTCAACCTTGGCAATTTGAAGATGTCCGGACTTCAACTCCCAGAATTCTCCAGCCAGCAGTTTCCAAGTTTGAGAAACGCTGGTCTAGAGCAGGGGTGTCCAAACTTGGGAACTTTAAGACTTGTGGACTTCAACTCCCAGAATTCCCCAGCCAGCACTGAGGAATTCTGGGAGTTGAAGTCCACAAGTCTTAAAGTTCCCAAGTTTGGACACCCCTGCAATAAAGGCTCTACTGCTACTACTACTACTATCACCCAGCTGGCTCTGTGTCCAAGGTGGAACTAGAACCCATGGCTTCCTGGTTGCTCACCTGAGGCTTTAACCACTGCACCTGACTGCCTCTCCTTGTTAGCAAATTGTAATTTCTAATGAAACCGGGAAAATCACAGCAACAAGCGTTCATCCCATTTAGGAACTTCACGGTATTCTAATTCAAGATAGATTAAACAGCTAGTTGGGCCTAGTGGTCAAGGCACCAGACTGGGAAGCAGGAGATCACGAGTTCTAGTCCTGCCTTAGGAATGAAAAGGAACGACCTATGACCATTTTTCACACTTAAATTTACATTCTCCGTCCTGTCTTGGATGCTAAGAATTGGAGCCCCTCCCTCACCCTAGAAAGAGAGAAGCCGGATGCCACCAGGAGAACAGGAGTTACAAGTAGTCCTCGACTTACAACAGTTCACTTAATGATGGTTCAAAAGTTATAGCGCAACTGATAAATGTGTCTTGAGGCCATTTTTCACAGTTATGACCAAATTCATGTGATCCCCTTTTGCGACCTTCTGACAGGCAAAGTCCATGAGGAAGCCAGATTCACTTAACAACCGGGTCACTAACTGATCAGCTGCAGTGATTCACTTAACAACTGTGACAAGAAAGGCCGTAAAATGAGGCAAAGCTCATTTTGTCTCACCTGGCAACAGAAATTTGGGCTCCACTGTGGTCGTAACCCACCGTCTACCAGGGGCATCGGAACTTTGAATCTAGATCACTAGCACCTTTCTTTGGCCTGTCGGAACTTGAATGGTTGTTGAGCAACCGGTCATAAACCGAGGACTACTTGTGCTCAAGTGTAGAGACCCAATGAAATAGGAATAGGTTGAAATAGCAACCTATGACCACAATTGAGCCCAAAATATTCTGTTGCTAAGTGAGACACTTGTTAAGTGAGCTTTGTCCCTTTTTACGATCTTTCCTGTCGCAGTTGTGAAGCGCTCCAGTTGCTGATGGGTAACCCAGTTGCGAAGTGAATATGGCTTCCACGCTAACTTTGCTGTTTTAATGACCGTGTTCCCAGGACACTGCCACCGTCATAAATAGGAGTCATTTGCCGATCCTCTGAATTTTGAACACGTGAATTTTTACATCATTAAATGTGAAAACTGTCATAAGTCACTTTTTTCAGTGCGGCCGTAACTTCAAACAGTCACTAAGCGAATGGTTGTAAGTCGAGGTCCACCTATCCATATGTTTAATCATGTCCATCTTCAATCTCTGGCCGCTCGCAAGGAGCCCTTGAGGTTGTTCCGGAGGCTTTCACCCGTCACCTGTGTTTCCTTGCAGTGCGCAGAGGACCCAGGGCCCCATGTGCTAACAGCCACCTGCCATGCTGGCCTGTCTGCCAGGACCAGGCGACCGCTCCTTCCAGCTGCTTCCTCACCCGCAGATGAACACTGGGCTTCAGAAATGTGAGTTTCGGGCTGCATCTTGAACGCTCACCCTGGGGATTGGGGGAGGGGGAGGGGAAGAACTAAACCGGGACGGTCAAGGGTGGAACTAGTCCCCCCCCCCCAGTAGGTCTTAGACGCACCTCGGGGAGTTGGTTTTGATCCCCAGAAGCGATCAAAGGAAGAAGGGTTAGGGGTTAAGGTTAGGTGGGCCACCTTGCAAAATGCGACTTTGAACCAGTGTCTCTCAACCATGGCAGCTTGAGGATGGGTGGACTTCAACTCCCAGAAGTCTTAAAAGCTGCCACGGTTGAGAAACATGCATCAGAGACACTCAGTGGTCCTGGCATCCCTCCCAAAAGAATTCTCCAATTCTTTGATTTCTTTTTGCTGGCCCCACTTCACAAGAACGAGGGTCAGCAAGGAAGACATGTAGTTTTGTAGTGTTAGGAATTCTGTTTCAGATGAAGCACCACAGAACAAAGAGAACAGTCAACATGTGCTTTACTGCTCAACTCTTTTACTGTAACAGGAAACAGGAAATTCTCCTCAGAACATCGTGACACCATAGATTATAACCATAGATGCAGACTAAACACTGCCCTCTACTGGCTAAATAATTCTCTAGTCGTTGCAATACAAAATGCATTCTAACACGTATTCCAACATGTAGATATTCCTCTAACCAGGACATCCCAAAGAGGCTTACCTTCCTGGAGAAGAGGCTGCCCGTCGCGTCTCAGTCGCCTTCCCTGGTTTTGCCCCGTTTCCTTTCCAGACAGCTGGGATGGGACGGCTACCGCTAGTCCTTGACTTATTGACCACAGTTGAGCCCAATGTTCATGTCCTTAAGTGAGACATTTGCTAAGTGAGTTTTGCCCCTTTTTACGACTTCTGGCTGCAGTTGTTAAGCGAATAACTGCCGGTGATAAGTCAGTAACCCGGTTGTTAAGTGAATCCGGCTTCCCCATTGACTTGGCTTGTCAGAAGGTCGCAAAAGGGGATCATGTGACACACACACACACACCCCGGGACACTGCGACCGTCATAAATACGAACCAGTTGCCAAAGCATCCGAATTTTGAGCATGAGGATGCTGCAATGGTCATAAGTGTGAAGAAGATTCATAAGCCACTTTTTCCAGTGCTGCTGTTAAGTTCAAACGGTCACTAAATGAATAGTTGTGAGTCAAGAACTGCCTGTACTTGTACGTTATCCTGGATGAAGGGAACTCAAACCAATCGCAGAACTGGAGCTCTGGACGAAGCAGCGCCTCCCTTTGACTTGTGGGGTCGCGCCTGCTCAGTTCAGGGAAAGGGGGTCCTTCGGCCAGTACAGTGAGACAAGCGTCCCTTTCTGGGGGCCACCAACTGCATAAAGAGCAATAATATCCCTTAGATTTATATACCCCTTCACGGTGCTTTCCAGCCCCCTCTAAGCGGTTCAGCTTCTGAGGAAGGAAGGAAGGAAGGAAGGAGAGAGAAGGAAGGAATCAATAGGATTTAAGACTTATATACCGCTTCATAGGACTTCATGGCCCTCTGTAAGGGGGTTACAGAGTCAGCATTCTGCTCCCAACAATCTGGGTCCTCATTTTACTGACCTCGGAAGGATGGGAAGGCTGAGTCAACCGGGAGCCGGTCAGGATCAAACCTCTGGCAGTGGGCAGAATCCGCCTACAATGCTGCCTTCTAACCACTGCGCCACGATAGCTTATTTTGGAAAAGGAAAAAACCAACCCCCCTTGAGCCCCTTTGCAGCCCTTCAGGGTATCCAGATTTCCAGAGGCCCCCTGAGGAGGGTGCTTTCACCCCACGGAGGTCCCAAGGGTATAGCCCAAACACCGAAAGGGTACGAGCGGGACTCCCACGTGACGGTTGGCGCTTCAGACATGGCAGTGGGGATTTTTTTCCCTTGCTTTTTTTTTTTAACCATACCCCGCCGAGCCCCTATATGGGGCGAGCTTCCCCCGAGCCACGCCCCCTCTTTCAAGCTCGGCCCCGGGCAGTTCTGAGGTTCTGAAGAGCCAACGCTGACTGCTCGCTCAGTTGGTGTTGATGGCTTCTCTCTCTCTCTCTCTCGTTCTCTGTCTCTCTCGCTCTCCTTTTCTCCCTTTCTCTCCACGCTCTCTGTCTCTCTGACTTTCTCTTCCCCCCCTTCCCCAACCAGGGGACACTCCACAGAAAATGAGAGCCGCACAGCACCCTACTCCAGCAGAGTTGGACGCGTATGCTAAGAAGGTAGCCAACCACCCTCTGACCATCAAAATTTTCCCCAACAGCATCAAGGTCCCTCAGCGGAAACACCTGCGCCGTACTGTGAACGGGCTGGACACTTCTGGGCAGAGGTACAGCCCTTACCCGCCGTCGCAGGCTTCCGTGAGAACAGGCCTCCTGGCCATCGTCCGGTCCCCGGCCAAAGGGGTCGTCAAGGACTTTGACGGGAAGCGCACCCGCCTGCTGCCGGAAGCCATGATGAACCCCCCCTCGGTCCCCTACACGGCACCTAGCACTTTAACCCACCCCCAGGCGCTGGCCCGCCAGCAGGCCCTGCAGCAGCTCCACTCTCAGGGGGTGCCCCCCGGGCTGCAGCCACAACCGCCGCAGAGCGTGGCCCACCCTGGCCTGCAGCAGCTGCAGCCGCCACCGCAGCACCCTGCCAGCCACTTGCCGCAGCAGCAGCCCCCGCCGCTGGCGGGCATGCACCTGGGCAGGAAGATGGCCGACGCCGACGCCCCTCCGAATGTGACCGTCTCTACCTCAACCATCCCGCTCTCCATGGCTGCCACACTGCAGCAGAGTCAGCCCCCGGACCTGAGCAGCATCGTGCACCAGATCAGCCAGTTCTGCCAGGCGCACACGGGCACCAGTGCTACCTCAGTCTGCGAGGGACAGATCGCCAACCCCAGCCCCATCAGCCGCAACCTCCTGATCAGCGCCAGCACCAGAGTGTCTGCTCACAACGTCCCCACGCCCCTACCTTCCTGCGGCATGGTCAACCCTGGTGACCACAACACGCCAGTCCCGCCCTCCGCAGCCACCATGGGGATGCCGATGGGCGGCGTGGCCCGTGGCCCTCCCGCGTACCAAAGCGAAATGAAGCAGCTGGCAGCCTGGAACCAGCACCAGCTGGCTCATCTGCAGCAGATGTGCGGCGAGGCCATCGGCCCCTCTGCCCCCATGGGGAAGCCCCCCGGCCGAGAGCTGCCCACGCAGGGCTTGCCCGGAAAAGGGTCAGGCTACGCCCTGGAGCTGTGCATGGGCCAGCCGTACGGAGCCAAGGCTGCCCTGGAGAAGCCCACCCCCTCGCCCCCCATCAATGGCCTGCCCGGCCCTGTGCCCTTCACCAACGGGCACTACTTCCAGCCTCCCCTGTGGAATAACCTTCTGCCCACGCCCAACAGTGACAGCTCCGGCTCCCAGGACCTGCCCTTGCCCTTCCACGGGGGCGGCGTGGGTGGAGCCGGCGGACTGCAGACGATGGGGGCAGCTTCCCTGGAGTGCACGGCCGCCCCCCACTGCCGAGGTGGGGCAGGGGCGCCCGGCCCGGGCAGCGTGATGCCGACGATGGAGTACCAGGACTTCCACCGGTCCTGCCTGCGCGAGCCGGGCGGGGCCCCGCTGAGCAAAGCCGCCCGCACTTCCGTGAACCGAGGGCGCGAGCCCGTCGAGAGCTGCGGCCTTCACCTCCAGCACCCCGGGTATAGATGAGGTGGGTGGCGGTGGCACGGTGACTTTTGCTCGGAGCTGGCGAGGATTGTAGGGGTAGTTTGGGCTGGCAGGTGGCTGCTTTCTCTTTTGTGAACTGGCAAACGGCTGTGATCATTCTCGCCCACGGCTGACACTATCCAGATGAGCTCCCTACCTTCTGGGTGACCCCTTTCTCCCCCTTCCCCCCTCCCCCAGGCTTTCCCTGCTGCCAGCCTGTAGCCAATGCAGGATATCCCTTCTTGGCACCCCCTCCCTCCCCCCCATAGCAGTCCCCCCTCCTGGGAGGGAAGTCTCTACGGAGCTGCGGGGGGCCCCTCTCGTTCTGCCCCCTCTTGCCAGGAGGGTGGGGGAGGAGCTTGGCTGAAGCCCCCCCCTCCTCCAAAGCCCAGAGGACCCCAAGAGAGAAGACCCTTGGCAAGACCCCTCCCCCCCTTAAGATACCCCCTTCTCTCCCCAGTTAATTTGGGGTGCGATGGAGGCGTCTCTTTTGGCCTTTGGGGGAAACCCCTCCCGTGGTCTTGGCCTTTTCCTCCGGGAAATCCCCACACCCAGGAGCCCTGAGGGTGTTCCCCAGTTGGGTTGTGAAACGTCTGCAGGAAAGGAACCCGGCTTAGGGAGCACCGAGGGACCCCACAGTTCAGCCCCGAGCGGCAGATACGGGTAGTCCTCGGCTTACGACTGCAATTGGGGGGGCAGAATTTCTGTGTCATTAAGTGATTCCCACCCAATTTTACGGCCTTTTTGGCCACAGCTGAGTAAGCCACGGCAGTTGGGAAGTCAGTCACTAAGTGAATCTGGCTTCCCCCATTCTGACTTGCCACCTCAGAAGGTTGCAAAAGGGTCCCCGGGACACGGCAGTCATCGTCATCTGCTGAAGGCACCCATTTTGGTCCCGTGCGACGGTCATAAGTGTGAGGACTTTTCCTAACTTGCCTTTTTTTTTTTTCAAATTACAATGTCATTCTGAACCGTCACTAAAGGAATGGTCGTAAGGTAAGGACTACCTCTCCGCTGTGGGGGCAGCTCTGTGGGTGATCTTCAGATATCCCCCCCCCCCCAAAATTTCCTTTCCTGGGGGGGGCAATCTTTTGGGCAGTGACCCATTTGACGCCCTGAGCCCCCCCTCCGCAAAGGACAGGACCCCTCCCTCCTGCCCCCCCCCCCCCCAAATGATCACGGTCCGGTTTGGAGTTGCAAAAAAGAAGGAAGCCTCCAGCTGCCTCTCCCGAGTCTCTCTCTCTCTCTCTCTCTCTCTTGACACTGGCTAAAGCAATCACTGTATGGCTGCTGTGAACTCGGGCCTGTCATGTATCCTGTGTGAATGTGACCTGGGAGCCTGGGTCTGAGCACTCAGAGGGGGGGCAGCCCCTCCCTCCCTCCCCCCCCTTCCCGCGGGGGTGGGGAGATTTGGTACCAACTCCAGCCTTAAAGCAACTTCTCCTCCGGTTCTCCTTAGCAAGCATGGGTTACGCACTAAAGCTATCAGGCAAAAATAAAAGCCCTTCAGTCATCTTCATTATGATGATTATGATGATTATGATGATTATTTTTTAAAGGCCCATTTGCCCCAATTAAAGGGACGCCCTCGTTGGCTGGAGACTCTTCAGCGTTCGTCCTAAACTGGAGAACCCAGGAGAAGCAGGTCAGATCTCTGTCTTTGACCCCGGAAGTGCTTCCCTGGCCTTCCATCCACCCCCACCCCATCACCCCCACCCACCCACCCCTCGAGAGGGCCGTTTCTGGCCCTTGGCCCCCCGTCCCTTCCGCCCCAAACCCACCCTTGGCCTTCTCTCCCATTTGCGTTGCCTTAAAGAGGGATGCCTGGTTTCCCAACACCAAAATCCGAATTTATTCTTTCCGCCTTGTTTCCGTCTGGGAGCCCCAGGGCAGGGGGAGAAAGGCTTCTATTCTGCCTCCCCCCCCCAAATAATAACAAAATTCCCCCCCAACCCCAAAAGGGGTTGTCTCTCGTCTACGAAGGTTGATCACTATCGTCCCTCCATAAATTGGTCACCTGGGCTTCACTGCCTGAGAGTCCAAACTACACGGTTAGCCTAGGAGAGTACTAGACCCCTGACCCCCCCCCCCCCCCGCTGCTCAGGCCAGCTTTTGGAGTGGGTGGGTTGCTCTAGGTTCCATCCCCCCCCCCCCCCCCCAATCCTGCCTTGCTTTGAAGGAAACCCTCCCTTGAATTGAAGCCCTGGGGAGTGGAGCTTTAGCCAAGATCCGCTCGGCCTTGCCTTGGGAAGCCAGGGTCCCCCTTCCCCTCCCCTGCCCTGGGTCCAAGGAGGTGGGCATCCCCGCTGTAGGGCAGGCCAGGGTTAGTCTGCATCCTTTCCCCATGCGAGACGAAACCACCTGCCTCCCTCCAGCTTGCAATCCTATTTCTTTTGCCCCCTCCTGTGTCTACCTGGGATTTCGTATCCAGGGCCCTTGGCCCAGCAGGAGAGTTTTCCTGGGCAGCTCAGGATGGGAGCTGGGCTGTCCTGGTCCCCATGGCCACTGTCCTCTTCTCCCCACTGCTCCTGCCCCCCCCCCTCAGAAGGGCCCAGCTGAGGCCTTCATCGGGTGAACCCTTCCCGGCAGCATCTCCTCCTCCTCCTCCTCCTCCTCCTCCTCCGGCTCCCCTTCAGCCAGGGGCAGGAAACGGTCCTCCCTCCCTCCCTCCCACAGGTGGGCCTGGGTGGGTCTCCTTGCAGGGGGGTGGGGTCTCCCCCTGGCACCGACCCCTAAGCCCAGGTTCAAGGAAGGGAGAAGGGCCCTCCCACCCACCCACCCCTTCCGTTTGGGCTGGTTTCCATCCCCCCCAGGGCTGTTGCTCCCAGGACTCTTCTCCCTCACTGTTCGCGTTTTATTTTTTGTCTTCAGGAACAAAAAATAAATAAAGTGAAGCCAAAAAGAAGCTTTCAATCCCTCGCTCGTCCTTTGGCACTGCCAGCCCTCCAGACTGGCATGGGGGTGGGGGTGGGGGTGGGGGTACAAAGGAGGAAGGCTTGGCCCCAGAGAGACGGGCAGGGGCTTGCACGGGGCAGAACTGGCTCTCTGGTTCGGTCCGGGTCGCTGCCAGTTGTGGGGTGCAAGCAGAGGCGGAGGGAGACCAGAGTGGGCAGCCCTGGGCCTCTGGACCCGTGTGCCTGGGCCTGGCATGCTCAGTGCCCCCGGAGGTTTCTCCAGCATCAGCGACTGGGACAAGGGACGGGGCATCTCTCGCTTGTGCTGCTCCTGGCTGCAGGGGGAAGCTGAAGCTCTGGAGCTCTTTTGGACAATGGATTATATGACAAAGGGAAACGCTGGTGAAGTCAATCTCCAGGGAGATTCTCCAACCTCCAGGCCCCCACAGTGGTCCCAAGGGGGGGGGGCTGCTTCTTCCAAGTGGCAACTGGACTTTCCGTTTTTTTCTTTGAAGACCTTTTGCTTCTCACCCAAGAAGCTTCCCCAGTTCTGACTGGACGGTGGGACTGAATGGAAGGGTCTATACTCCTTGCAGACAGCTGGTCATTTGCCTCCTTTTAGAGAGTCATTGAGGCCACCTGGAGGTTTACCTGTGACCTCGGGGTCACCTGAGTGGGGCAAATAGGTATGTGAGCCTTCTTGGAACTGCTGAAAGGACTGAGTTGTAGACTGGAGATAGATGAGTTTGTATCCCTCCCTCCCCCTCCATTGAGAGAGGGCTGTTGAAATTTCACATAGAGGGGCCTCTTGGACCCCTCTTTCAAAGCAGCAGTCCTCTCTGTGCAAAACATGGGCTTTGTAGTCTTCAAAAGAGGGCCTTTGGCTTTGGAATGCAGGTGGAAGTGCCGAGTCTTGTGCTGATGGGTTTGTTCCATCGTTTATGAAGGGGTGGCTTTGTTTCCCCAATGTACAGATCCCCACATGGCTCACTGCACTGGACTACATATACCATGTGGCTCAGTTTGTGTCTGGGTGTTTTATCCTTGGGGTGGACAAGCTTCTGCCTTTGTCTGTTCTTGGGTTTGAAGTGTGTATTTATGTTGTGTTGGCCTAAGATCCTCCTGAGCTCCAGTCTACAACATGGTCTTTTCAGCTGTTCCAAGAAGGCTCCACCCCCCCCATTTGCCCCCCCCCCCATGGCCCTGAGGACACAGGTGAACCTCCAGGTGGCCTCAAGGACCCTCTCAAAGGATGCAAAGGACCTGCAGCTGTCTGCAAGGAGTAGAAACCCTTCCCTTCCCCTCCATCCGGTCAGAGCTGAAGAAGCTTCTGGGATGGGAAGCAAAACGCCTTCAAAAAAAAAACCAGAAAGTCCAGCTGCTCTTGGGGGGGGGGGGAACCCCTTTGGGGGCTTGTAATATAAACTTAATCTAAAGTCTATAATGCCTCCAGGTGAGACGGATAGCCTGCAGGTCAGATCAATACAGGAAGTCCTCACTTGCAACCACAATTAAGCCCCAGATTTCTGTTGCTAAGCAAGACAGTTGTTAAGTGAGTTTTGCTCCATTTTACGACCTTTCTTGCCACAGTGGTTTAACGAATCTTTTCAGTCAGTCTTCTGGTCGTTAAGTGAATCTGGCTCACGCATTGATTTTGCTTGTCAGGTCGCAAAAGGTCCCTGCAACCGTCATAAATATGAGCAACTTTGCCAAACCCCTGACTTTTGACCCCGGGGATGCTGCAACGGTCATAACTCTGAAAAACAGTCATAAGTCACTTTTTCCAGCGCTGTTGTAACTGCGAACAGTCAGCCGAGGTTTAGCTGCAATCCCCTGCAAGAGGCAAGGTGAGGACCCACCTGGCCTGAGGCACCTGGACTCCCTTCTCTGGACGGAGCCAGGAGGAGGAGGAGGAGGAGGCCGAGGGAAGGGCCTCTCACCCTGGCCACAGGCGGCCTCCCCAGGTGGTTCTCCCTTCGGCTGTTGACCGGGTGTGACTGTCTTGTCTCCTCTTTATTTGGGTCTGCCCCCTGGCACAACCCCCCCCCCCTGCCTGACGGTTGCTCAGCTCAGCCGCTTTCAAACCACGGCCTCCCAGGAAAGAGAAACGGGGGCATGCTGACCCCCAAGGCTGGAGGCAGTCTACCGGAATACCTGCCGCTGAAGGTGAGAGGGGCCTTGTTGCTAGAGCCCGGGGGACGGTCAGTCCTGGGGGGTCCGTCCAGGGAGGGGCGAGCAGGGGCAGAAGAAACCGAAGGTGATGGGTGGGTGGTGGCCCTTCTGGGCAGTTGAGTCCATGCAGGGCTCCAGCCAGCCAAGGCGCTGATGGCCAGCAATTGGGGGGGGCTGATGGGGGGCAGATGAAAGGGGGCTCTGCCTCTTGCTCAGAGCAACAAAGAGGATTATAGAGACTGGAGGCTAAAATATCTCAAGATCTCTTGCTTGCAATTGGGCAGGTCTAAAAAAGGGAAGGACCAGGGGTGACACGAGAGCATCTTCCAATAGTTGAGGGGTTTCCCCAAAGAAAGGGGGGGGGGTCCACCTCTTCCCCAGAGCCCCTGAAGGCAGGACAAGAAGCAACGGGTGGAAACTAATCCAGGAGAGAAGCAACCTGGAGAAATTCAGGAGAAATTTGCCTGGCAAGGAGGACAGTTGACCAGGGGAACAGCTGGCCCCAGATGTTGGTGCTCCATCCCCGGGCAACCATTGGGCTGGCGTGGGGGAGGGCGGGGGGTGTCCGACCTTGGGAACTTTTAAGGCTTGTGGACTTCCACTCCCAGAATTCCCCAGACAGCACAGAATTCTTGATCTACAAGTTTTAAAGTTCCCACGGTTGGGATACCCCTAGCGTAGGGTCTCCTGCTTGAGCAGGGGGCTGGACTAGAAGACCTTCAAGGCCCCTTCCAACTCTCCTTCTGTATTCTTTGGGGATGCAGGCCCAAAGGAAACATCTGGATGGGGTTAGAAGAGCCCTGGGTGATCTCTTCCAGGAAACCGTTGCTGTTCAGAGGCTTGGCCACAAGGGGGCAGCCCCAGCCAGCAGACCAGCCTTTTCCCTTCCAAGCCCAGGTGGGTTTGGGGGTCCTTGGGCAGCCCCTTCCCCGCTGGAAACCCCTGGAGGTTCAAGGGTCTCTCAGACAAGTTTCTTCTGGGTTTGTTTTGTTATTTTTTTTAAAAAAATCCCAATTTGTACAGCTGCCCATCAACCCAGATGCAACTTACAGGAATTGAACAGACTATAAAAAGGGGCCGACAATCAACATAAAATCCAGAATTCAAAAAGATTCCTCTAAAATTAAAAAATAAACCAGGACCAGCAGTGGTGGGCCTGTCTTCGTTTCCTGGGAACCCCAGACCTGATGGCATAGCCGCCCCCAAAGGCCCCCTGGGTGGTCCAAAGGGAGGGGGATTCCAGGGAGGGGCCCTGCCCCCCCCCCGTCCCTCCCAGGGCCTTGGTAAAGGCAAAGCGGTGGAGGGGGGGGGGGTCCTGGTGGCCTCTGATCTTCGTTGATGGTTTTGAGGGGTCCTTGCTGGTCCCTGAACTTGGTTGCCTTGTGGCAGACGTTTCGTGACCCAACTAGGGAACGTCATCAGTGGTGCTGGTGCGGGGTCTGATGACGTTGAGAGACAGAGAGAGGGAGAGACAGAGACACACACACACACACACACAGATGACAGAGATGGGGGAGGGAGGAGAGAGAGACAGATACACAGAGAGACAGACAGACAGACACACAGAGAAAATGACAGAGGGAGACAGGGAGGGAGGGAGAGAGAGACAGAGCCAGAGAGAAAAAGAGAGAAAGAAAGAAAAAGAAAAAAAGAAAGTGGGAGAGAGATGAAAGAAAGAAAGAAAAAGAAAGAGAACTTATGACCACAATTGAGCCCAAAATTTTGGTTGCTAAGCAAGAGCGTCGTTAAGTGAGTTTCACCACATTTTCCAAGTTAGCCATGCCCACCTGGTCACATGACTGCCAAGCCATTCCCACCAGGTCACATGGCCAGCAAGCCACTCCCACCAGGTCACATGGCTGGCAAGCCACTCCCACCAGGTCACATGGCCAGCAAGCCACTCCCACCAGGTCACATGGCTGGCAAGCCACTCTCACCAGGTCACATGGCCGGCAAGCCACTCCCACCAGGTCACATGGCTGGCAAGCCACTCCCACCAGGTCACATGGCCGGCAAGCCATTCCCACCAGGTCACATGGCTGGCAAGCCACTCCCACCAGGTCACATGGCTGGCAAGCCACTCCCACCAGGTCACATGGCCGGCAAGCCATTCCCACCAGGTCACATGGCTGGCAAGCCACTCCCACCAGGTCACATGGCTGGCAAGCCACTCCCACAAAGGAGGCCACACCCACAGTAGGTTCCAAAAAAATTCAAACCCACCACTGAGGGACCCCCCCTCAGTCCTCCTCCTCCACTCTGCAGCAACCCCCCACCCCACCCTGTCACCCTCTAGCACTGATGACCTGACCTCCTTGTCTGCAAGAAAACAACTCGGCTCAGAGATCAATAAAGACTCCATAATCCTCCTCCCCCCCCCCGCTCTTTATCTCCCCCCCCCCATAATTCCTTCCTCCTCCTCCTCTCTACAACCTCCCTCTCCTAACACTGATGATGTTCCCTAGTTGGGCCATGCAACGTCTGCAAGGAAACCTCCCAGCTCAGAGAGCCCCAAGGACCTCACAATCCTCCTCCTCTCTGCAAACCCCACTAGCACTGATGATGTTCCCTAGTTGGGCCATGCAACGTCTGCAAGGAAACCTCCCAGCTCAGAGAGCCCAGGGCCCCTTCATTTCCACCCTGAGCTCCAGAGGTTCTCCCCCTCCGTTGGCCCCAGAGTGGGGAGGATGCCCTGCTGGCCACCTTCCTCCCGTGGCTCAGGGCTAAAACGGGCAAAGCAGCACAAAGGTCTTTTCAGCCCAACCAGTTCCCTGCCCCGGCCGCTTGGCCAATTACCTGACTTCCAGCAGCTGGCAGGCCCCCTTCCGAGCATGGATGCCAGGAGGAAGACGAGGAAAACGGGGCACAACCCCTGTTGGCAGGGCAGCCCCACGGTGGAGGGTGTCCTGGGCTTAACTACAGTCGACCACTCCAGGTTTTGAGGGTGGTGAAAAAAATAACCGATATTATAACCGATCCTCACACTTAGGACCGTCGTAGCTTCCCTGTCATCATCTGATCAAAATTGGGGCGCTTGGGACTTCCCCAAAAGCAAAGTCAGCAAAGGGGAAAACAGGTTTTGCTTAAGGACCAGATGGTTCGCTTAGCAACCGTGGCAAAAAAACTCACAAGGCTCATTGCGGCTCCTTTAACAACCGCCTCGCTTAGTGACAGAAATTCCAGTCTGCTTGTGGTGCCCAGCAGAAAGGAGAGTGGAGCAGCTGGCAAACCGGGGCTCCCCTGGGCGCCTCTTCAGACCCCTCCCACCCCATAGCGGCCCCTTTGCTTCTGCCGGCCGTTGAGTGCGCGATGCCCAGCGTTCCTAGACCACATGAAGGCCCAGCGGCTGCAGGGGGAGGGAGACACAGCTTGGCTGCCTTCTGCCACAATATACGACCTCAATTGAGCCCCAGATTTCTGTTGCTAAACAAGACTTTTGTCCCCGTTTACGATGTTTCTTGCCACCGTTGTTAAGTGAATCCCTGCAGCTGTTAGGTTAGTGACGGTCCTTCAGTGAACCTGGCTTCCTCCTTGAGTTTGTTTGTCGGAAAGTCGCAAAAGGGGATCACAACCTCCCCTGCCCCACCCCACCCCCACTCCCGAGAACCCTGCAACCGTCATAAATAGGAACCAGTTGCCAAACACCTGGATTTTTACCCCTTAACCGTGGAGGAGATACTGCAACAGTTGTAAGTGGGGAAAACGGTCATGAGTCAACCTTTTGGGCGCCGTTGTAACTTCGGTCACTAAGTGAAATGGTCGTAAGGACCCCCTACCTATTCTCATTTCCCTGCTCTTGGCAACACCCAAAGGAGGCGTCTCCAAGAATTCTGGGAGTTGAAGTCCTCCAGGCTTAAAGTTGCCAGCCCCTGCCCCAGATAATCCCGCCCCTGGCCCCCCTCAAATCCCTCGGGTGCTTCATCCCTTGGGTGGGCAGCAAGGACAACCAGGAGCCATGCCAGCTTTGCCACCCATGCTCGCTGCCCACACCATCCGGGGAAGCAACGCCGGCTGCCCTTACCAGCTCCTTCACAAGGCCCTCTTCGGGGCGGGTGTCACACCTGGGCAGAGCCATGCCAGCTCACGTTGTTTTTCAGCCGCAGCTGACTCTGCCCCGGTGCCAGGAAGGCCTCCGGGGAGCGCAAACACCTGCGCCTAGTCAGCGGTGCCCCAGTGGCCTCTTGATCCTACCAGGCGCCCAGACGTCATCTCAGGCCATCTCCGGTTTCAGGCGCTGCCATCTGCTGCCAGGGGAACGAAGGAAGACGCTCGCTCACATCCAGGACTCCCTCCTTCTGAATGTCATTTTAATTTTCTTTTATTTACATTCTGCTAGGCTTTGCACAGCGTTTATCTTTTACCATTATAAGACGCTGGAAGTTACCCTGACATCAGTTGGGCAGCCGATGGATTTTATAAATTCACATTTTACAAATGTTTTATGTGATGATTCTCTTTTATTAGTTTTATTGTTTTATATTAAGTTGTGAAAGCCCCAACACTGGAAGTCTGATGTTGGATAGCCATTTGTCTGGAACGGTATAGGGCTCTTTGCCTAGGCAGGAGGCTGGACTAGAAGACCTCCAAGGTCCCTTCCAACTCTGCTCTTCTATTCTATATATGCGGTTTTTATGTTCACCTCAATCACCTTGACGGCACTTTGTGCAAATAGATGGCAATATAAATTTCCTAAAAGTAGGAAGGGACCTTGGAGGTCTTCTAGTCCAACCCCCTGCTCAAGCAGGAGACCCTCTACCATTCCAGACAAATTGCTGTCCAGGTCTTTTAAAAACCTCCAGTGATGGAACAGCCACAACTTCTAGTGGCAAGCTGTTCCACTGGTCAACTGCTGTAATTGTCAGGGAATTACTGTACTTCTAGGTTGCTTCTCTCCTTGATGAGTTTCCATCCGTGGCTTCTTGTCCTGCCTTGAGGGGCTTTGGAGAAGAGGTGGAGACCCCCCCCCCACTTCTTTGTGCTTAAATTCCATATGTTGGCACACACACACACACACACACCGGTTTGGCTGCAGGCAGATGTGGAAGCGTATTTCTCTGCTAACGCATCTCCTCGTTGGGGGTATTGTGGCCGCCTCGTGCCATTTTCCTAGCTGGGGGGCAAAGAGGAATCCATGCACAGCAGATGGGTAAGCCGAGTGGAGTGGCGCCAGGCGGTGCCCGCCAGACCCAGGACAGGCAAGGGTGGCTTTTCCATACACCTCCGCTGTCTGGCAAGGTTGCGATCACATCTGTACAGCCACAGCCTGATTTTCCCCAACTGTCGTTCCTGATGAAAATCAGGCTGCCTGGTATAAATGGATCCCTTTCTTTTTCCTTTGTTCGTTTGGCCCATTCCCATCGCATTTCGATAAAAAGCACAAGAGCTACGACGACAAAAGATGAAATCTAAAATACTGTAAACGTAGCATGCAAGAGGTCCTCGACTTACGACCTCAATTGAGCCCAAAGCTTCTGTTGTTAAATGAGGCATTGGTTAATGGAGTTTTGCCCATTTTACGTCCCTTCTTGCCACAGTTGTTAAGTGAATCTCTGCGGTTGTTAAATTCGTAACCTGGTTGTTAAATGAATCTGGCTTCCCCCTTGATTTTGTCAGAAGATCACTAAAGGGCATCATGTGACCCTTGGACACTGCGACCGTCATAAGTATGAGTCACTTGCTAAGAGTTAGGCCACTGACTCCTGGCCCCCTGTGTCTCCATCTGTGACCGGCAGACAAGTTGACTACTGGGGGCCTTGGGGGATGCCACCTGGCACCCTGCAGGACCCCAATAGTCCACTTGTCCGCCAGTCACAGGTGCCAAAGCAGAGAGAGCCCTTGGCAGCCCTTGCAAGGCTTGGCCACCTGCCTGCTTGACCCGATGTCCGCTGGGCACAGGGCTCTGGGCAACCCCGAATGTGCCAAGCCGAGCCTCCCAAGCAGGGCAGGCAGCAGGCACAGAGCCCTTCTAGCGGCCAAGGATTCAGCAGCGGGCACCGACCCCCCCGGATGGAGAGGATGGGTGCAGAGAGAGACAGACTCTGGGCAGTTCTGCCGTGCCCCCACCATGGGCCCAGGTATGGGTACACGCCAGCCTGCCAGTTTCTTACTGGGGGGTCATTTTGCATCATTTCTGCGCTTTCCACTACAACCGTCCAGCCTCAGGTCAGAAAACAGGGCAGCTGTAATGAAGAATCCATCTTGGCCCCCCGGATAACGAGACGGGTGGCATATGAATGAAGGAATGAAGAGAGCAAGGGAGTTAGAAGAAATGAAGAAAAAGAAAGGAAAGAAAGAAAAAAGGAAGGAAGGAAGGAAAGAAGGAGGTGCAAGGTAAGGAAGGAGGGCAGAAGGAATGAAGGAAAAAAGGAGAAAAGAAAGAAAAGAGAAAAAAGGAAGGAAGGAAGAAGGAGGAGCGAGGGAAGGAGGGATGAAAGAAAAAAGGAGAAAAAAAGAAAGAAAAGAAAAAAGGGAGGAAGGAAGGAAGGAGGAGCGAGGGAAGGAGGGAAGGAGGGATGAAAGAAAGAGAAAGAAACAGGAAGGAAGGAAAGAAGGAGGTGCGAGGGAAGGAAGGAGGGCAGAAGGAATGAAAAAAAGAAAAAAGGAAGGAGGAGGGAGGGAGGAATGAGAGAAAGAAAAAGAAAGTAAACCCCATTGATGCACCGTATTGCTTTCATTTTACCTAGTGTTTTGTTAATGTTTTAATGCTTTTCAGTGTATTTAACCCACTAATTGTTTTACATTCAGTTGTATGATGTCGTAAGCACCCGGGAGGAACTCCGAAGGGAGACGGGCAGCATATAAATTTAACAAATAAAAAAAAAACACTGGGGAGGAAAGATATGGGGCGGGGGGGGGACAAAGCGGGGTTCCTTCTCCAATGGGGTCCCAAGGATGGGATGGGCCCCTCTTCTGCAGAGCAACAGAGGTGGGCATCTGGAGGTGGCCCCTCCAAGCCTGCCCTTGCAAAGGAAGCTTCTTTACCCCACAGATGCCAGTCTAAGGCCACCGCAGGGGGAAATCCTGCCCTCAACCCCCCCTTCCCTTCCCCTCCCCTCCATCTGTTGCGAATTAGAGGCGGCAAGTGCCCTTCAATGGCAGATCAGGCTAATTGGGGGGGGGGGGAATCCCTGCCCTTGTGCAGCTGCTCCCTGAGGGGCTGGCGGCTCTGGAGGGAACGTTGGGAGTCATCGTTTTTCTCTGTGTGTGTGTGTGTGTGTGTGTGTGTGTGTGTGTGAGAGAGAGAGAGAGAGAGAGAGAGAGAGAGAGAGAGAGAGAGAGAGAGAGAGAGAGAGAGAGAGAAGGACTGGCAGAGAGAGGGGTGAAAAGAAGCATCTGCCCAGAATCCCTCCATAGGCACAAAGGAAGGCCAGTCTCCCCTGAACTCCCTTGGGCCTTCTCTGACTCCAAGCACGGGAGAGGATTCCTACGCAGAGGCTTTTAGCAATGAAGAGGAGATTCCATTCAGCTGAGCTCCCGAAGGGAAAATGGGAAAGAGAAAAAGAGGAGGAAAATAAGAAAGGAGAAAAGGGAGGGAAAATTGAAGGAAAAGAGGGGGGGGACAGAAAAATGAAAAAGACAAGAAAAAGAAAGGAAAGAAAGACAGAAAGAAGGGAGAGAAGAAAGAAAGACAAAGGAGAGGGGGGAAGGAAGGAAGAAATATGTCAAAAGGGAAAAGACGATAAGGACATAAGTGTGGGAGGCGGAAGGAGTAGCAGAGACGGGGAAGATCGAACGAAAAGAGCCACCTTCGCAGCCACAGAAGTCCAACCGCCCTTGAATCCCTTGTGGACCTTCGTCTAACCAACTGCTGAGCGTTAGTGGAGAAGATTCCCGTGGATCAATCCGTCTGCTTCGCTGAACCTTCGTGGGTGGACTTCGCCTCCCCCCATGACAGCCTCTCTGGATGTTTAGGCTTATGGGACTCACATGCCCCCCTTCTCCCAAAGGACTCAGGGCGGCAGGCAACGTAAAAAAAAAACATGGAAAGAGTAAATAGAATATCACCCCCCCCCAAAAAAAAAACCCAATAGACATCTACAATAAGATTTAGAAATTAAGTATGTGTGCGCGTGACTTGCTGGGGTGGGGAGGGGCTCAAACAAAGGGTCAACCGGCATGTCTGCGTGAGCCCCTTTCCAGCTCTGAGGGTGCAGATAGGGTCACGCTCACAATTTGCACCACCCTCCCGATGTCTCCCCAAGTGACACAGCCGATCGCAGGCCAGGCCTGCCGGTCATGGATTGCAATTTTCAATTCGGAATAGAGTTGGGAGGGGCTTTGGGGCAAGAGACCCCGCCCCATTCCAGACAAATAGTTGTCCAATCTCTTCCTAAAAACCTCCAGGGATGGATCACCCACAATTCCTGGAGGCAGGCAGTTCCACTGGCTAATTGTCCTCCCTGTCGGGAAGTTTCTCCTTGATTCCAGGTTGCTTCTCTCCTTGATTGGTTCCCACCCGTTGCTTCTTCTCTTGGTTTGTGGTGCTTTGGAGAATAGGTTGACCCCCCCCCCCTCAAATACTGGAATGCTGCTATCATGTCACACACACACACACACACACACACCAGTCCTTCTTTTCTCTAGCTCTTCCTCTGTTTTTGTCTCCAGGCCTTTAATTGTCTTAGTGGCTGTCCTCCGCACTTTTTGCTCAATGCCCTTTTCTTCTGCCTCTGTGAGATGCCCCTCCAAGATCGCCCCCTCCCCCAGCAATTCCCTCCAGCCTTCAGTTCGGGGAGGGGGGAGGATGCCCCATCTTGAGTGAATTAGCTCCTGCCCTATGGACTTGTGGACATGTGGGTCAGCGATTAAAGCAGAAGCTAATGCCCGAATCCCGGGCGGAGAGATGTGGGGGGGAGGGAGAGAAGAGACGGGATTTCACTCCTAATCCCCACTGCTCTGCTGTTCCCCCCACCCCAAAAAGGAAAGTCAGTAGCACTGGAAGCTGCTGAGACATCTCTTCTCCTGGGCAGCCGTGACATTTCAATGGCAGCATCCTTGCCTTCCTCCCTCCCCACGCTGGGCACCCCAGCTGCCCTTCTGCCAGCCTCAAATCACCCCCCCCCCAACAGGGCAAGAGAAGCCCAGCTCCAGAGCCAGCGCTGGTGAAAAATTCAAAAGGGCATTTCGGGAAGGCTGGTCTTGTGGAGTGGAAAGGAAACGAGGAACGCCATATTCACCCATGAAATGTGTAAGGGGAGCAGTGAGATTGGAACACTGGTGGCAGATTTGACTTTCAAGGGCCCAGCTGAGCGTTTCCTCTCCTTTAAAGACCTCCTTTCTTGAGACTCTGGAAAGAGTGCAGAGAAGAGCAACCAGGAGGATGAGGGGATGATTGGAGGCTGAAACATACGATGAACGTGGGCCTGGCTAGTTTAATGAAAAGAAGGACCAGGGGAGACAGGAGAGCATCTTCCAATATTTTGAGGGGCTGCCACAGAGAGGAGAAAGGGGCCAAGCTATTCTCCAAAGCACCCGAAGGCCAGACAAGGAACAATGGATGGAAAGAGAGATTCAACCTGGAAATACAATAATACAAGAGTTGGAAGGGACCTTGGAGGTCTTCTAGTCCAACCCCCTGCCTAGGCAGGAAACCCTATACCGTTTCAGACAGATGGCTATCCAACATCTTCTTAAAGACTTCCATAAGGAGGAATTTCCTGACAGGGAGAGCAATCAGCCCATGGAACAGAAGTTCCCTTCGGAAATTGTGGGAGCTTCATCCCTGGAGGCTTTCAAGAAGAGACTGGACAGAAATGGTGTAGGGTTTCCTGCTTGGGTGAAGGGTTGGACTAGATGGCCTACAAGGTCCCTTCCAACTCTGTTAATCTGTTAAATTTTTCTTGGGCATTATTAGGCTCCCCCCCCTCCCCGATAAAGAGTTGAGAAAGAGGCGAGAAAGAATCATCGAACCATAGGGGCTGGAAGGGACCTTGGAGGCCATCAAGTCCACCCCCACCCCCACCCAAGGCAGATCTTAGAGTCTAGACTTAGGCCATCTTGGACAAATGGCTGTCGAGTCTCTTCTTGAAAACCTCCAGTGATGGAACGCCCACGATTTCTGGTGGCAAGCTGTTCCACTGGTTAATTGTTCTAACTGTCAGGAAATTTCTCCTTAATTCCAGACCGCTTCTCTCCTTGATGAGTTTCCATCCGTTGCTTCTTGTCCTTCCTTCTGATGCTCTGGAGAATAGGTGGACCTCCTCTTCTTCTTCTTCGGGGCAGCCCCTCAAATACTGGGACCCTTCTATCATGTTCACCCTGGTCCTTGTTCTGTTTTTTTCCCTGATCGCCCTCAAAGTCCCCTTCCACATTTCTTAAAATCTGGTGCCCAGAATGACACAAAACATTCAAGGTCAGAATCGCCAACAGGCTGTAGAAATGGCATTTGGGTTGAAAATGCCACAACTTCCCAAAGAAAGACTTCCTTCCCGGTTCTCTGCATGCCTCTTTGAGGCTTTTTTCCCAAGGCAAAAAAAAACACACCCCTTTGCAAACTCCCCCCGCCCTTAAATGTCACTGCTAGATTCTATGATTGGTTAGAGAAAGAAATTTAGAAAAGAAAGAGAGAGAGAGAGAGAAACACAGAAGATACACTATTAAATGAAATGGGGGGAAGGGGGGGGAAACGGAAAAGTAAGTTTTAACATAGGTTCAAAAAATGAGACACAGGTGAAAAACAGTTTGGAAATGATAGCAGAGAAAAAGGAACGGAAAATGATAAATATAAAGTTATCTGGGCTTGTGGGAATAGGAATACCATCCTGAAAATACAACAGATGAGAGAGGAAAAAAGATCACCACAACAACAGAAGAGGAAAGGAAGAGAGGGAGAAGAGAGGAAAGGAGGGGGAAAGAAGAAAGAGGAAAGGAGAGGAAGCCTGCGATAGGAAGAGAGGAGCAGGAGAGAAGAAGGGGAAGAAGGAAAGGGAAAGGAGAGGAGGAAGGAAGGAAGGAAAAAGAGAGGGGTGATAACATAATGTAGGTGTAGGGGATGGTAACCAAAGCAATCTCGAATGTATATTTTAAATCTTTATATGGAAAAATAAATGTGTAAAAATGATCGACCTAATAATAACTATGGGAATGAATATCTGTAGATCTATGTAAGAGATTAAAAAATAAAATCTTTTTACAGAAAAAAAAAGGCCAGAGCTATTTTTCGAGGCCTGCAAAGGAAAATCTGGTGCAATGGAGAGAAATCCTGAAGTTGCCCCAGGGAAGACTTTTGCAAGGCAGCTGACTCCCTTCTGGTTTGTCCTGGGAAGGGGGGGGAAAAATCACATTTTCCTGCTACCTGGCCTGACTCAGGAGAGGCATCGGCCTGGCTGACTCGCCTCGTGGAGGGGGGGGGAGCAGAGAAAACCCCCCAGATGCACAGGTGTGTGATTGGATTCCCCAAATGCTGATTCCATCACCCAAATATATTATTTCCGTTATTAAAGACGGGCAGTTATTCCTTTTAGTGGCCCGTGACTAACCTGGCGGATCAGGTACGGAGTCAGCCGTTGGCCCAGGCAACCGGCTGAGAAAACAAAGAAGGGGATTAATGCATCTTTTGAACTCAGCTCCTCTTTGGCTGCTTTGCCAGTTCAACCCACCCTGGAGAGGCCCCTTCCCCACAAATGTTTGCAGACTGGAAGAGACCCTCCCCTCCTGGGAGTCACGGCAGCCCCCCCCCACTGTCTCCACCACCCTAGCAAGGCGGGAGCCCCGAGTGACCCCGGGGTGGGGGTGGGGGGCAAGGATCCAGCCATTCACCACAAAAACCAGCCAAACCTGTTTGTGTGGATCCCAGAATCTCCTGAAGAGCCTGGCTGTTCAAACAGGGGAAAAAAGAAGAAGCTAGTTTGAGGTGGCTTGCAAAGATCACACTTCTCCTGCCGCCCTTGGTTGCAATTGGGGGTCTGCCCCCCCCCCCGGCTTTCCTTTGTAGAGAAGGGCTGCAAGGAGGCTGGGGAGGGGTCTCCAGCTGAAATGAGCCCCCCCCCATCCCATTGCATCTTGAAACCCGTCCTTGACCACTGTTGTTGGACGCCCCCTGATGACACTCCTGCAACCCCAGGCTGGAGGGGGGGAGGGGGGTGGGAAGCCCCCCCATTAGCACAAGCGTTGTGTGGGAGGAGCTCCAGGCCACAACTGGGGTGGTTTGTCTTCTAGGGGAAGCCTCCAAGGGGCTCCAGAATCATTTTGGAAAAGGAGCTGCCCTGGGCTGGGCCCCTCCCTCCTGCCCACCCCAGAGGGAGCAGGAACCCAGAGAAGGCAACCACAGGCAGGAGGGAGCCACACCCGGTCGTTAAAAGGCATGTGTGTGTGTGTGTGTGTGTATACCTCTGTTGTCGTAGATTTTCACGGGTGTAGGTATGCTGGTCTTGTTGTATTCGGGTCTTTTCCCGTGTAAGATTGAGATTGTCTTTGCAACGTTTCAGCGAGGTCCCACTCGCCATCCTCAGGCTGGTGTTTTCGGCTTAAAGCATGGCCGGAGCTGACATCTATCTATCTATCATCTATCTATCTATCTATCTATCTATCTATCTATCTATCTATCTATCATCATCATCTACCATCTATATATCTATCATCTATCTATCTATCTATCTATCTATCTATCTATCTATCTATCTATCTATCTATCTATCTATCTATCTATCATCTATAATAATAATAATAATAATAAATTTGGATTTATTAGCCGCTCCCTTTCCGGGCAGGACTCGGGGCGGCGTACATTAAGACATATATAAACATACATATATACAAGGACATACATGCACGGAGGAGGTAATAGATTAAAACATTAAGACAAATTAAAACCATTAACATACCCCGTCTAATAAAAAACCCAATATACAATAAAAATTTAAAATTTAAAAAAGACAGTCAGGAGGAATATGAAAAGATTACAGTTGAGCCAGGCCGGATGATTGAAAGAGGTGGGTCTTCAACTGTACACGGAAGGAGCGGAGATCGGAAATAATCCTGATGTCACGGGGGAGGTCATTCCACAGGGCTGGGCCCATCACAGAGAAGGCTCTGCTCCTGGATGTCGCCCCCCGACACTGTTTGGCGGACGGCACCCGGAGAAGTCCCTCTCTGTGTGAGCGAATTGGTCGTAGGGATGTGTGGGGCAGGATGCGATCCTGCATGTAACTAGGTCCTATGCCATGAAGCGCTTTAAAGATCATAATCAAAACCTTGAAACGCACTCGGTAGACCACAGGAAGCCAGTGCAGCTCGCGCAGGAGAGGTGTTACAGGGGAGTATCTAGACCTCCCCATAATCACCCGTGCGGCCGCGTTCTGGACCAACTGTAGTCTCCGAGTGCATCTCAAGGGAAGCCCCATGTAGAGAGCATTGCAGTAGTCCAGGCGAGACGTCACTAGCGCATGGGTGACTGTGCGTAGGGCATCCCGGTCCAATAAGGGGCGCAATTGGCGCATCAGGCGGACCTGATGGAACGCCCCCCTAGCCACGGCTGTTACATGGTCATCCATGGACAGCCGGGCATCTAGGAGGACGCCCAAATTGCGCACCTGTTCCATGGGGGCTAGTTGCACGCCCCCAATGGCCAGAGATGGAAGCACCTGGTTGAACCGGGGGGCCGGAAGCCACAGCCACTCCGTCTTGGAAGGGTTGAGTTTTAGTCGGTTGCCATCCATCCAGACCCGTACGGCCTCCAAACACCGGGACATCATTTCGACGGCCTCATTGGGGTGGTTCGGGGTGGAAATGTATAGCTGAGTATCATCAGCATACAGATGATATCCCACCCCAAAGCCACGGATGATCTCGCCCAGCGGTTTCATGTATGTGTTGAACAGGAGAGGCGAGAGCACCGATCCCTGTGGCACTCCACATGTGAGTGACCTCCGGGTCGAACTCTGCTCCCCTGCCAACACACGTTGCGTCCGGTCAGAGAGGTAGGAGCCAAACCACCGTAAAACGGTGCCCCTGACTCCCAGCCCCTCTAGCCGGTGCAACAGGATACCATGGTCGATGGTATCGAACGCCGCCGAGAGATCTAATAGGACCAGGATAGAGGAACAACCCCTATCTCTGGCCCTCCAGAGATCATCAACCAATGCGACCAAGGCCGTCTCCGTGCTGTGCCCGGGTCGGAAGCCGGACTGGCGCGGGTCTAGATAATCATTTTCCTCCAGGTGACGTGGGAACTGCTGTACCACCACATTCTCTACAACCTTCGCTAAAAAAGGAAGGTTGGAGACAGGACGATAATTGGCTAGGTCCGTTGGGTCCAGGGAAGGCTTCTTGAGCAGGGGCCTCACCACCGCCTCTTTCAAGGCGGCCGGTAGAGATCCCTCACCCAACGAGGCGTTCACTAGGCCCAGGAGCCAGTCGCGCGTAACCTCCCAGGATGCCAGTACAAGCCAGGAGGGACACGGGTCCAATAAACATGTGGTGGGTCGCAGACGTCCACGCAACCTGTCCAAATCCTCGATGGCAACCGAGTCAAACTCCTCCCAAAGCGGTCCCTCAAGACTCGCCACGGGCGTCTCTACTGGACCACTGAAAGGGGCCCATCCCATCCGGATTTGAGCGACTTTGTCCTGTAGATATTTCCCAAACTCCTCTGCTCTGCCCTGTAAAGGGGCTTCCCGCGGTCTCTCAAACAAGAGGGAGCGAGTCACCCGAAACAGGGCGGCAGGGCGGTTATCTGCGGACGCAATAAGAGCGGCACAATATTGACGTTTGGCCGCTCTTAGTGCCACAAGGTACGTCCTCAAATAGGCTCGTGCCTGTGCTCGGTCAAATTCGGAACGGGAGGATCTCCAACGACTCTCTAGGCGTCTCTTGTGGCGTTTCATCACCCTTAGTTCCTCAGTAAACCAAGGGGCCAGGGTGGTTCGTCGCCGCAGGAGAGGCCGCAAAGGCGCCACCCGGTCTAGGGCCCCGGTAGTCGCACTGTTCCATGCGTCTACCAGGTCCTCTACTCGAGGGCGGGTCAGATCCACAGGAGGTGGCCCAAGCTCCGTCTGGAACCTATCTGGTTCCATCAGGCGCTTGGGGCGGAACCATCTAATGCCTTCCGGTTCCACCTCCTCGCGGTGGGGGGTAGCACCAGGGAAGTCAAGCCGGAGAAGTGAGTGATCCGACCATGACAGGGGAATAATAGCTAGATCCCCTATTCCCAGATCACTCGTCCATTGGCCAGAGACAAAGACAAGGTCCAGCGTGTGGCCTCCCTCGTGAGTAGGGCCCTGAATTAACTGGGTCAGGTCCATGGTTGTCATGGAAGCCATGAACTCCCGAACCCCCTCAGACGCTTCTCCCATCGACGGCAGATTAAAATCCCCCATCACTAACAGTATATAAACATACATATATCTATCTATCTATCTATCTATCTATCATCTATCTATCTATCTATCATCTATCTATCTATCTATCATCTATCTATCTATCATCTATCTATCTATCTATCTATCTATCTATCTATCTATCTATCTATCATCTATCAATCTATCATCTGCCATCTATCTATCTATCTATCTATCTATCTATCTATCTATCTATCATCTATCTATCTATCATCTATCTATCTATCTATCATCTACCATCTATATATCTATCATCTATCTATCTATCTATCTATCTATCTATCTATCTATCTATCTATCTATCTATCATCTATCATCTATCTATCTATCTATCTATCTACCATCTACCATCTATCTATCTATCTATCTATCTATCTATCATCTATCTATCTATCTATCTATCTATCTATCTATCTATCATCTATCTATCTATCTATCTATCTATCATCTATCTATCTATCTATCATCTATCTATCTATCTATCTATCTATCTATCTATCTATCTATCATCTACCATCTATCTATCTATCTATCTATCTATCTATCTATCTATCTATCTATCATCTACCATCTATATATCTATCATCTATCTATCTATCTATCTATCTATCTATCTATCTATCTATCTATCTATCTATCATCTATCTATCTATCTATCTATCATCTATCTATCTATCTATCTATCTATCTATCTATCATCTATCTATCTATCTATCATCTATCTATCTATCTATCTATCTATCTATCTATCTATCTATCTATCTATCTATCTATCGATATCATCTACCATCTATCTATCTATATATATACTGTATATAGCAAACTTTTAAATAAACTGCTCACTTAGCCACTGCTAACATCGTCAGAGTGTAAAAACCATTAAAGAGATATCTGCCTTTATACACTATTAATCCATTTGGCCATTGTGCGCATGAGAGGCCCATATAGACTGTATGTGTGTGTTTATGTGTTTGTGTATGCCAAAGACGTGTGGGTGTGGGTGCATGGTTGTGTGTGGTTGTGTGTGTGTGTGTCAGCGATAGCTACCGCCTTGCACTTTCCATGGGAACAGTTGTGCAACAGAAGCCTGTCCAGGGTGTCACCAGCAGATGAGATTCACGGCTAAGGAAGTAGCACTGATGCTGTTACGTAGTTGGGTCATGAAACGCCTTCAAGAAAACCCCCAAGCTCAGAGAGCCCCAAGGACCCTTCAGTCCCCCTCCTCATATCCTCCTCCCACCCTTCTTCCTTCTAGCACAGATGATGTTCCCTAGTTGGGTCATGAAATGTCTGCAAGAAAACAGCCAAGCTTAGAGAGCCCCAAGTCCCCTCCTCCTCCCCCCCTCCTCTTCTTTCCTTCTAACACTGATGCTATTATCTAGTTCGGTAATGAAACGCCTTCAAGAAAGCCTCCAACCTCAGAGAGCCCCAAGGACCCCCCAGTGCCTCCCTCTTCCCAAAGCCTCTGGGCAGAAGCATCAGGGAACACTGGGGGCCCCAAAGGACCCCCTGCCTCCATTTCTGGGCAAAGTTGACCGGAGAGCTTAGAGTTGACCAAAAAGAGGAGGGGGAGGATTTCTGTTTCACTTCCTCCAAATTCCCAGGGGGAGGAGGGGGCTGTGTTGGGGGAGGAGGGGGCTGACCCCATCCCCCCTCCTCTTTCCGCAGGGGCCTCTTGGGCCAGAGCTGAGAAGGAAGACCACCCATCCATCAATTAATAAATACAAGGAACGGTTTATTAAAAAAACAGAAAAATGTAACTCTGAAAAAGGGAGAGAGAGGAGGAGTGATTGCAGCTACACCCCGTGGCCTGGTGGGCAGCCCCCCCCCCCGGGCAAAAAGGCCCACCGGCAATAATATGGCTCTTGAGTCCTGGGCAGCCCCCCCTCCCCCCCCTCCCCAGTCTCTGAATAGGTCCAAGACAGCAGTCCGAATGTGGACACTGGAGGATGAGTTGCGGGTGCCGGCCTTCACCCCCCCCCCACAGCTGTTCCACGGAAAGGGGGGGCAGTGTGCAGAGGGGCACCCCCCCATCTGGAAGGCCCCGATCCGGTCTGCCCCCAGCAGGCTCCCTGAGGTTCCCCAGGGCAGGTGTTTGCAGAGACCCCAAAGGGCGCTTGGGGAGAAAACGGGGGTCGCAGAGGCAGCCCAGCTGCTCCTGGGAAGAATGCCACCCCCCCCTCCCCAAGCCAGCCCGAACCTGCAGCAATTAGCACCATTTCAACCGAGGGAGGGGGCATGAAGCAGAAAGGCAGATCAGGGGGAAAAGCCTCCTCCAAAGCAGAAGAACCGTTCTTCCAAAGCGAGAAAACCCAGGAGAGTGGGGGGGGGGACACACGGCGTTCACCCCCCCCGGGTCGCTCGGCCTGCAGCCCCCTCAGGAGATGATCTTGGGCGGGATCTCCACCGAGGCCTTGAGGAAGACGGTGTTGTCCCGGACGTAGTTGCGCTTCTGGATGTCCTCGTGGGAGATGAATTTCGGGTAGCCGAAGCCCAGCAGGCTCTCGTCCAGGGAGGGGCGCCCCGTGCGGGGCTTCTGGAAGTTCTTCCAGGCGGGGTCCGGCAGGAAGGTCTCGGTGATGTGCTGGGGCTTGGAGAGGGAGGGGTCGCTCTGGTCCAGCAGCGAGAAGGTCACCCGGTAGGCGAAGGGCCACTCCAGCAGGTTGTCGTACTGCCCGGGGAGCACCCGGATGTAGACCGAGAGGTGGCTGCCCTCCCCGCTCCCGTTGCCGTTCAGGAAGACCGAGACCTGCAGCCGGTAGCCGTAGCGGTGCGTGTAGAAGGGGGGGCTGAAGGACTCGTAGTTGCTCCGCAGGCGGGCCTCCTGCAGCTTCCGGGCGTAGTCGGCGATCTTCCAGATCAGCACCCCGTCGCTGCCCACAGCCAGCTCCTCCACCTCGCGGCGCAGCTCCACCAGCTCCTGGCGCTGCCGGGCCACCAGCGCCCCCATCAGGCCCAGGTGCAGCTTGGTGTTCTCGTCCAGGTGGCGGCCCAGGGACACTTTGGGGCACTGGGGGAGGCGGAGGGGAGAGAAGGTGGTTAGAGGCTGCCAGGTGCCCAGGGACGCAGTGCCAGGTTCCCCCTGGAGGGGTCCCACACTCCTCTGCCCCCCCTCCCCCAGTGCCTTAGCTTGGCAGGGTCTCTGCCCCGAGCCAGACACCCAACCATGTGGTGACTTGCCAGCTGTGGCCCACGGAGCCCCGGCTGCCCACTGCTCCAGAGACCAGGGCACTACAGTATTTCCAGCGGGCACAACTGGCAGGGTGTTCTTCCCAAAGGAAATTCCGGGAAATTTGAAACAAGAAGGGTTTCTGGGCTGAGATTCACAGCTGCCAGATGTGCCGGAAGCCAAGGAAGAGGACGAGGGCAGCCGGAGGGGGAGGGGAGGCCGGGGGTCTTTGCCCATCTCCGGGGAAGGCCGGGAGGGCCATGGCTTACCCGGTGTTTGCAGCCGGCCTCCTTGAAGGGGCAGAGGGCCAGCGCGGTGGAGCAGTTCTCCTTCAGGTGCCCACTCAAGTCCTCCCGGGCGATATTGGGCACCCCGCACTGGTTCGGACAGGGCACGGGGTAGCGGGGACACTGGTACTCGTGGTTCTGGAGAGACAGGGGGGGGCAAAGGCACCGTGGGGATTCCTCGACTTGCAACATTCATTTAGCAACCGCTTGACATTACAACGGCATCGAAAGTGACTTATGACTGATTTTTCACACTTATGACAGTTGCAACAATTCTGTGGTGATGTGACAAAACTTCAGGTACTGAAGGGTTTAGAGGTAGACTGCCCTTCTGTAGTGAAGCTCTACTCTACAACTCCCCCCCCCCCAAGTATTTGAGGGAACCCCACGAAGTCTCAGAGGTCAAATGAAGCTGCCAGAGAAGACCCCTCCCCACCTCCCCCCATCCCCCTTGGGGACTCTTATGTGGCAGGACGCATAAAGAGCCCTCTCAGTCCCCGAGTCCCCCCCACAAATCCAGCAAAGCCCACCACAGGTGTGCCCCCCCCCCAATCTTTTCTGTAGCCAAGAGGAGGGGCTGCAGTCTGGATCAGTTCCCACAGCCCACGGGGGGGGGGGGCACCAAGCAGGGGGCATTCCTTCCAAGCTTGCTCCCAGCCCCTCCCCGTAAGGTCACCCTCCCCCCCCAGTGACCCACCTGGATGGTGTCGTAGAGGAACTCCTTGGCGCAGTAGCTGCAGGGCTGGGTGCGCTTGGGACACTCGGCCAGCATGTGCTGGGACAGGAGCCGGCGCATCATGCGTGCCCCACACTTGTTCTCACAGTAGGCGCTCTCCTGGGGGCAGACCCCCTGGTGGTCCTGGAAGGGGGGGCAGAAGGAATCAGGGGAAGGGAGGGGGGGCTTTGCTTCTGGGATCCTCCAAGCCGGGACTTTGGAGGAAATGCAGGAGGATGGGAGGCCACCAGGAAATGTCCAGTGGAGCAAGAAAGTGGGAGATGGGAAATCTCCTTCAGGCAGGCGAAGGCCAATGGCTTTTTATGCTTTTTATTCTTTTAATTTTATTTTATTCTATCGTTTCTTTTCTTTTATTATTTTATTTATTATTAAATTATATCATTATTTTATTCTATTCTATTTTATTATTTTATTTTTATTTTATTATTATTTTCTTTTATGATTTTGTGAAATTATATTATCTCCTTTCCTCCGCCAGCGATTCTCGGCAGCTTGCAATTCAGAAAGTACATTACAGGCAGTCCTCGACTTACAACAGTTCATTTAGTGATCATTCAGTTAGGATGACACTAGAAAAAGTGATTTTTCACACTTAACGACCCCTGGGGGTCACGTGATCAAAAGCCAAGCACCTGGCAACCGACTCATATTTATGGGTGGTTTTCTTGCAGACGTTTCTTGACCCAACTAGGGAACCTCATCAGTGCTGGGAGGGGGCTTTGTGAAGAGGAGGAGGAGGAGGAGGAGGAAGAGGACTGGGGGGGGGGGTCCTTGGTGCTCTCTGAGCTGGTTTTCTTGCAGACGTTTCTTGACCCAACTAGGGAACCTCATCAGTCCTGATGACCACTTTGGTCATGAAATGTCTCCCCCCCCCTGAGCTCCCTTAAGGGGGGGGGGCTGGTGCTTTCTAAGCCTGCAGCCGTGGCAATTCCTCCCCAGCAGCCACGGGGGATTTGCACATCGGCCGGTGTGCAAAGGGGGTTCACAAGTCCCTCCAGAGCAGCTTCCGCTTCCGGCACAGAGGCTGCTGCGATTGTGGCTCCCCCCCCCTTAACTGCCCCCCTCCTCACCTCGAAGGCTTCCCCCGTGAAGTCGGCCCGGCAGAATTCGCACTGGAGTTGCCTCTGGGGACAGTCGTGCTGCAGGTGGGGGGGCAGGTCGCGCCGGCTGAGCTTGGCCCCACAGCGGTTGGGGCAGGGCACCACGTTGAAGCTGCAGGTCCCCAGGTGGGCCTGGAGGGGGGGCAGGGGGGGTCAGTTGGGGGTGGGGTGGGGGCTGCCGAGGACCCTCCCTTCCCTTGGCCCAGGAGGAGGGGGAGGGGCAGCTGCTGTTGCTGACCTGCAAGTGGCGGATGGTCCCACTCCAGCGACAGCCTTCCTCACTGTGGATGCAGCGCATGGCCAGGCCCAGGACTTGGCCCTCCAGCTCCGGGTCTGGGTAAATCTGGAGGGAGACGGGGGTCTCAGCCCTCCCCTCCCCCCTCCCTTCCCCTCCCTTCCCCTTCACTCCCACCCCCCCTCCGGACACCAAAGCCCACCCAGGCCTAACCTTCTCTGGAGCCGCGAGGAGGCCTGGAGGGTCCTGGGAGCCGCACACGCAAGCCCCTCCCCTCCCAGCCCACCCAGCAGCCCCCTCCCCATTATCCCTGCCATCTGCAAACAGGGCCTTCCGTTCATCCCTGCCAGGCAGGGCAGCGGATTAACCAGCCCCGGGAGAGACGGGGGGGACAGAACCGGATGGTGGGCAGCAGTGGGGAGGAAGTGGGTCAGAAGGCGCCAAGAGGAGCAACATCACCCTCCCCCCACCGCCCCACGGGATCCTGGGCCATCCTGGGGGCTCACCTTGGCGTAGTCGAGGGGCAGCTGGTCCTCGGGGCACTTGAAGACGCCTTCACTGCAGGAGGGAAACCGAGACTGAGGGGCAGGTGGTGGGCAAGGAAAGTCTCCCTCAAAGCCACCAGGCTGCCCGCACCGCCAACCTCTGTGCCAGGGGACAAAGCCGCTAACAGCTGGCTCTTTTATTCAAGTGCCCCTGCCTGGAAGCTCTTAATGCCAGCCCTGCTGGGGGCAGGGATTACAACACTGAGGACTAGAATGTTTTTCTTTCCCCACACCTGTGGTTTTAGAAATGTGGAGAATTCCACATTTCTGTGGCTTTTGCGATGGTGCCACCTTCACTGGGCAGGAAAGCCTTTTCTCCGGTGCCCTTTGCCCAGAGGGAAACCTTGCCGGCCGTTAGCTGCTTTCAACGGCTTAGCCGGTCAATGAATCTATGGCTGCCCTCTGCGAAGCCACTCAGGCCACCCGGCCTTCCTTGGCTCTGCCCCACCAGGTGACGGCTTGACCACAGCGCCACGGATGGTGGCTTATTCTGCTCGGCATGGAATAAACACTCCAAACCAGGGTGGGGCACTGGGGATCCTATGCCCAAGGAAGCCCCCGACCTTCTATGCCCACCTCAGGGGGGCCAAAGTGCCAATCTCCCTTCCCACCTGCTGCGTTTGCCAGGAAGAGACACGCATGTCCTTGACTTACAACGGTTCAATTAGCGACCATTCAAAGCTACAACGGCACTGAAGAAAAATGGCTTACGACCGTTTTAGCATCCCACAGCCACAAAATTTGGACTCTTGGCAACTGGCATGTACTTCTGAGCAGCAGAGTCCATGGGGAAGCTGGATTCGCTTAACAACGATATTGCTAACTTAACATCTGCAGTGATTCACTTAACAACTGCGGCAAGAAAGGTTGTAAAATGGGACAAAATTCACTTTACAAGTGTCTCACTTAGCAACAGTAATTTTGGGCTCAATGATGGTCGTAAGTCACAGACTTCCTGTGCTAGAACCAAGGTCTCAGCTGGCCTGGGGGTCTCCGTCTCCCCCTCCCCCAGGACCTCTGCCAACCCAGCAAAACGTGAGCCAATGAGATGCCCGGGTGGGGGGTCCCATGGTCCCACCGCTTTTCCATGTGTGCTCCCTGTGCCCAAGAGGGCTGGCTGTCAATCACAGAACTTCCCCTCTTCTGGCCCCCTGGGTCAACAGCCTAATCCCCAAACCAATCAATCAGAATAGAGCTGGAAGGGACCTTGGAGGTCCTCTAGTCCAACCCTCTGCTCAAGCAGGAGAGCCTATTCCATCCCAGAGAAATGGCTGTCCAGTCTCTTCTTGAAAGCCCCCAGTGTTGGAGCATTCACAACTTCTGGTGGCCAGCTGTTCCACTGATTGATTGTTCTAACTGTCAGGAAATTTCTCCTTCTCTCCTTGCTTACTTTCCATCCGTTGTTTCTTCTCCTGCCTTCATGGGCTTTGGAAAATAAGTTGATCCTCCTCTTTGTGGCAGCCCCCCTAATATTGGAAGATGCTATCCTGTCCCGTCCCCCCCCCGGTCCTTCTTTCCTCCAGACTGGCCAAAAACCCCAAATCCTGCAATTCCGTTCTCCCTGCGTTTTAGCCTCCAGGCCTTTGATCCTCTTGGTTGCTCTTCTCTGCACTTTTCTCCAAAGTGTCCACATCTTTTTTTGTAACGTGGTGACCAAAACTGGATGTGGGATTCCAGGTGGAGGAAGATGTGGAAATTCCACCCCAAAAATGCACAGCTGGCTAAGTCCAAAGGCAGCTAACCAGTGAGCAAAGTGGATGAGGGGCTGGAGGGGAAAGCGGGGAGGGACCACATAGATTGAGAAGCTCTGGGGGGGGGGGATATGGGGCTGTCTGTCAGCTAGACAAAGGGGAATCCCCGTTTCCTGTCCCCCCCCTCCATGTTTGTGCCTTACTTGTCACTTACTTCCTGCTAAGATGTCCCTTTGCCTTCCAGAGGTCAAGGCAGTTTCTACACACACACACACACACACACACACACACACACACACACACCGAGAGTCTGGCTCCCTCCTTTGTCTTCTGGCGTTAATGGTTTTATCTGCTGCCTTATTTTATAATGGGTGGTTTTAATATTTTTATGCTCTAAGCCACCCGGAGACAATGGATATCGGATAGGTTGCAAACAAATGCCATGACAGGTAGATGAGAGAGAAAGAGAGAGAGAGACAGAGACATGGATAGAAATAGACAGATATAGAAAAATGATGAAAGACAAGAAAGAAAGAAAGAAAGAAAGAAAGAAAGAAAGAAAGAAAGAAAGAAAGAAAGAAGGAAGGAAAGAAGGATGGAAGAAGAAAGGAAGGAAGGAAGGAAATATACACTCAGCCAGAGACGGGGCCCAACCTCTCTCTCCTGAAGCTCTGGAGGGGCCGGCTGGCCCTTCTGCAGAACTCCCCTCCCCCCTGCTGCCCCACACGCCCCTCCCCCCCTGTCAAACAACCTGCCTTTGACAGGAAGTCAAGCAAAGCAGGCGCTGGGCAAAGGTCCTTCTAGCACTGGGTGCTAACAGGGCAACCAGTGACTCAAACGCCCTCCCTCCCTCCGCCAATTTCCACTTTGTGGCTCCTAGCAACCCCCAAACCCCCCAGGTCCCTTCCTGCACCCCCACTCCAGAGCCCTCTGCCCAGCAGGGGATCCCCCTGGCCAAGGGAGATGGGCAGAGGGGCAGGGCTGGCAGCCTGGGGACAAAGCGGCCCAGGAAGAGGGACACTGATGCCACCTGCCAGGAAGTTGGGGGAGGGGGGCAGCACCAGGGAGGCGCCAAGTGGGCGGGTAGCAGGACCGGTTGGGACCTGCCAGGAAAGAGCTGCGGGGGGGAGGGGGGCTTGGCACCTGGCCAGGTGGAGGCAGCAGGCAGGCAGCCCACCTGTTCAGCAGACGCCAGTCAGCCCAGGTGGCCCTCCGGCTCCGGCCGTCCAGGCTGCCAACCTCCATCCCATCTGCCAACTTGGATGAGTGAGAAGCCAGCACAGCCAAGGAGAAAGCTCTGCCAGCACCACTCACTTCTCCCCTTCAGGGTACAAGACCCCCGACCCTCCCTCAGCCCACCCCCCTCTTCCCCCGCAGTCAAAGCTCTGCTCGTTTATCGACTGTTCAGTGTCCCAATGGAACTGAAAAAATGACTGTTTTCCACACGTACGACCACGGCTGCCATCCCCCCCTCCCAGGTCACGCGATCGAAATTCGGATTCTTGGCAACTGACTCACATTTATGACGGTGACTGTCCCTTTTGCGACCTCCTGACCAGCCAGATTCACTTAACAACAGCCTTGTTACTAACTTAACAACTGCAGTGATTCACTTAACAATGTCTGCGAGAGAGGTCGTAAAATGGCAAAACTCACTTAGCAAGAGACATTTCCGGCTCAACTGAGGTTGTTAGTTGAGGACGTGGAGACGGGGCCCCCTGACTGGGATATTGGGATACCCCCCCCCCCCGGGACTTCTGGGGAGGGTCCCCTTTCTGGGCAGCGGGAACCGGGAGGGTTAAAGAGCAGAGGGGCTGCAAGCAATTAATCCCCTCAGTCCCTGGGCAGAGAATGTGCTGAGCCAGCAGCAACAGCAGCACTGGCGGGGAGGGGGGGGGCTAGAGAAAAAGGAATCCCACCCCTCCCTCACTTCAGGGATCTAGGCCGGGTGGGGAGGGGGGAGAGGGCTCCATTCCCACAGCCCCCCCCTCCCTGCAAGCAACTTCCCAACCCGAAAGCCCGAAGCCACCCCCTCCCCTAAATCCCTCCAGGCACATTCCTGCAGTCAAAGGCTCTGCTTCTTCCCGATGGGCAGGGTGAGCCGCCCCCCTCGCGCTCAGCCCCCATCAGGGGGGGGGGGGGCTCAAAGCTGCTTCCCCAGCCCAGAAACACCCCTGGTTTCTGAGGTTTGCAAACAGCCATTGTAAGAAGCTCCCACTCACCACTTCATCCGGGGTGGTCTTTGTCTCGTGCAGCAGGGGCTGGCTGAGACCCTCCTCATCCCACCCACAATGGAGACCCCCCCCCTCCAAGCCAGGAAAACAGCAGCCCTCCCTGCCCCCCCCAAACCCAGAAATGCAACATTTTCAAATGAGAGGGGCAGGGAGAGATTTGGGGTGAGCCCAAGGGAAGCCCCCTCCCCCTGCAACTGGCCTTCAAACCCAATGCTGAGAGCTGGGAAGGGTCTCCTCCGTTGTCCCCCACCCCAGGCAGGAACAAAGCTACCTGGGCATGTCCAGAGAGTCCAGATTCCTGCAAGGGGGGGGGGGAGTTGTGGCTCCTGCATGCACACGTACACACAACAACAACAACAACTAAAGGACTGGATTGTATCCTGCAAGGGTTATTGTGGTTATTTTAGAGCAAAACAACCTTCGGAGGAGGTAGGAATCCCTCTGGGAGAATTTGCTGCCTCCCAAACACACAGGGCTCCTGAGCTGGAAAGGGGGGGGGGCGCAGACAGAGGTACCCCACCCCCACCCAAACACCTCCGAGATAGGCAGGAAGACCCCAGACCCTTGCAAGAGTTTACATCCCTGCAGCTGCCCTAACAATTGTTTTCTCCGGGGGTCTTGCTGGCTGACTCAGCGTCCTGTGGCATCCCTAGGTTTGTGCCAGAATTGGACAATCACTTGTCTGGAATGACAGAAGGTAAAAGTGTCCAAACTTGGGAACTTTAAGACTTGTGGACTACAACTCCTAGAATTCCCCAGCCAGCTGGGAGTTGTAGTCCACAAGTCTTAAAAGTTCCAAAGTTGGACACTTCTGTCCTGCTAGAGGAGGGCGTTGGACTAGAGGATCTCCAAGGTCCCTTCCAGCTCCGTTATTCTCTTAAAACCCCCAAAGGAGCCCTGGGAGGAAACCTCACAACACCTCCAACCTTTTTTCCCTCTGGGGCTTTTGCGGACTTCTTAATCCAGCCACACAGCCCTGCGCATTTCCTGGTGGTCTCCCGTCCCCGAAGCGCCCAAGCCAAGTACGGTCCCGGCTTGTTTGGCCGAAACCAGTGAAGGGGAGGGAGTTTCTGTGCAGGCCGGGACAGCCCCCGCCTGCCTGCCTGCCTGCCAACCAGCCACTTTCGGGGTTAAATTCCGCTTCCCGCCCCCTCCGGCTATCCGGGGATCGGCCGCTCTCATCCCACCCTGGAACCCCCCCCGCCCCCCCAGCACCTTCCGAAGAGAGAGGCGGGCAGGCAGGGGAGCCCCGGGTGGGGGGCGAATTCCTCCCGGGGGTCCACTCCAGCCCTCCGGTGCCCGGGAGGCGCCCGAAGTTTCCTCGGCGGAGCTCTGCAAACACGGGAGAGCCTTCGGGGCGGGGGGGCGGAGGCGGTTGCCCGGCCAGCGGGCACCAAACAGGGCAGGGCGCCTTGGAAGGGGAGGGGGCGCCTTGCGTGCGGAGGGGTTGCCCGTGATGGGACCCCAGCAGGCGGTCGCGGGCTCCGTCCATCGGGCAAACGGGGGGGGACCTGCCCCCCAACCCGGGGCCAGGGCAGGGGGCGACGGGGGCATCGACTGCCCAGCTTCCCCGCACCGGGGCCAGCCCGGGCAGCGCTCTGCACATGCCCAGGGGAGCCGAGGGTCTCGGCGTGTGTGGGGGAGCAGCGGGGGTCCCGGCTGGCCCACCCACCTGAGGAACTCCTGGAGGCAAGTGTCGCAGAAGCGGTGCCCGCAGGTGGAGACGCGCACGGGCTCCCGCATGGCCTTGGCACACAGTGGGCACAGCAGCCGCCGCTTCGGCTTCTCCAGGAACTTGTAGTCGAAGCCCGGCATGGCTCCCGCCGCTCCTCCGGCCACGATGCCCGCTCGCCCGCAGCCCTGGACGGCCGAGGCCCCGCAGACCCCGCCCGCCCGCCTTCCGCGCTCGCCGCTATTGTGTGAGCCGCGGCTCGGGCTGCTGGGGGGGGGAGGGGAGGGGGGGAGGCCCCGCCCCGCCCACGCCCCGCCCCCTGCTTCCCCCCGCCCCGCCCAGCCACGCCGCCTGCCTGCCTGCCAGCTGCCAAGGCGCCCGCGGGCGCCGCTCCTTCTGCCCAGGCTGCGTGGAGCCTCTCCCTGCGACGGCAGTCTACCTGGGAATCTGCCAATCGGCCTCCGGACTCCTGGAAGAAAGGCCGGGCGGCTCAAGGTGGAGAGCGGGTGTCCGAGAGACCCTGCCCGCCCCTCTGTAGTGGGGGGTCAGGAGTCTGGTGGAGCCTCTCCCTGAAGTGGCAGCCTACCTGTGAAAGGCCTCCGGACGCCCAAGCCTGGCCTCCCAAAAGGAGGGGCGGGAGCTGGAGCAAGAGAGACCCCTCCCCTCCCCGCTGCCCCCGGGATGGTCGTTTATGGGGAGGGGGCAACGGTCTCCGAAGAAGGTCGAGGACGGGGTGATGGGGGGGGCTCGATCCCTCTTTTTAATCAAGGTGGCTGCTGCGAGGCTGTGGAGGATGGGAATGCTGCCCAGATCCCTGGGGGGGGGGGAGGATGACAGCCCCTCCCCAGGGAAAGGGCACTCAAGGGAAGCTTTGCCCTTACAGGCGCTGGACTGGGTGTGCTGTGTCTGGATTCGTAAATGAGGCTTTGGAACCAAGGTTTTCCCCATCTAGCCAGCTGGAAGAGGGGTGGGCTTCCACTGCCTTGGCCGGGGGATTCTGGGAGAGGAAGCCCACCCCTCTTTTGTGGCCAAGACGGAAGAAATTCTGCCTGGACTCCTCCAAAGCTTCGTCTGCGTTTAAAAGCAGCAAAGTAAAACCACAGCCACAACTGACCACAGCAGGGCCGGACGTGCTCAAAAGCTTAAACCAAATTCAGATGAATTCACCCAACCCAATCCTGCTTTTTATTTGGGGGGGGGGCACCTTTTCCAAACCTCTAAACCAGAGCAAGGAGGGGTTGGGAGGGGGGGTTCATGTGAGGGGGGGAGGTCATTGTGAGAGTCCAGTTTCTGCCCATTTGTTTTACGGGAGTCTGGACTTTCCTGGGCCAAAGCCTGCATGGCTGGGAGTTTGACCCTTCCCCCCTTCCCCCCCCCCACTCCTGTGCCTATTTCCGCCACCCGCCCCCCCTTGCAAAAGCAAACAGCCTCTGCCTGGCTGTGTTGGGAGTCCTTGAAAAATCTAACTTGGGAGAAATATAAACAAGACCTTTTTACAGCGGTTTTTTTTTTCCAACTTCAAGAGGACTGCACTACAACTCCCAGAATTCCCCAGCCAGCAAATGCTGGCTAGAGAATTCTGGGAATTGAAGTCCGCAAGGTTTAAAGTGTCCAAGAATCAAAAATTCCGCTTTAGAGAACAATTTTGGGAGTTGGGGAGTCCTCAACTTACAACCATTTACTTATTGGCCATTTGAAGTTACAGTGGCACTGAAAATAGTGACTTTTGACTGTTTTCCCACCCTGTTGCGGTCACGTGAGTCTTGGCAACTGGCATGTACTCATGACGGTTTGTGGTGTCCCAGGGTCCCATGATCCACTTTTGTGACCTTCGGAAAGACAAAGTCAGGGGGTGGTAGAAAAAGCCAGATTCACTTTGCAACCATGTGACTCACTTAACACCGGCAGGGATTCATAACTGGCAAGAGAGGACGTAAAATTGGGTGAAATTCAACCACTGTTTCGCTTAGCAACAGGAATTTTGGGCCCCATTACAGTCTTAAGTTGAGGACCAAAGGGGTTTGTGGTTTTGCTCTTCTACATGCTTAAAATCCCCCCCAACCCCATTTAAAATAATTGAACGAACCTAAGGGGTTTGGGGGTGAAGTGGGATCTACAGCAGAGCTGGGGGACATTTGTGGATGACCTCTTAGAGACAGGGACCCTTCCTCTTCAATGGAGGCATCAGATCTGGTCTGGGGGAGGGGTCTCCTTGAGTCCAGACCCCCACTCCCCAAATAGTAGGGGACTGGATTCCTCCTGGGTGGGGGGACAGCGGCAAGGAAACTCTTGCCCAACACAGGGGTCTCCTTGGTCAGATTCTTGTTTCTGTTCTGGGCAGGGGGGACATCCTGGGGGGGGGGGAGGCGCAGCGATTCTCAGCCACAGGGATACTGAAGGTCCCCCAACCCAGCTGAGGAAGGAGGGGAGGTTGGAGGGGGGCGCAGGGGGGGCTCTCTTCAGCGGAATCTTCTCCAACTGGTTTAAATTAAAATCTTTTTTGTTTTCTCCAAGGCTGCCTGGACAAGAGATTGGCCTCAAGGTCGTCTTCTGCCTTGCCCACTGTGGGCGTAGGAGTGACCCTGCCAAGGACGTTGCCTTGATGGCACCCGAAGGGCACAAGATCCTTCGTGCAGCTTCCCTCTCGCCCGGCTTATCTGACTTTTGCTCTGCTCTGGGGAAGCCACCGATGCAGCCCACCTCTGGCGTCCACTGGCATTTGTTGGGTTTATGCCCAGCCTTTGCCAGCCACACCACAAGCTCACCACAATTAAACTAATTTTCCTCCTTGGGGAACTAAAGAGCTCACCGGGGCAAGTCCAGGTGAGGTGAAACCTGTGTCAAAGACCGTCACTGTCCGAGGGACCTTGGAGTCCTGGTGGACGATCCCTTCAACATGAGCCAGCCGTGTGCAGCAGGAGCAGCCAAAAAAGCCAACGCAATCCTGGGTTGCCTAAACAGAAGCACGGAATCAAAATCAGGTGAAGTATTAGTGCCGCTTTGTAAAGCCTTAGTAAGGCCACACCTGGAATCCCGCAACCAAGTTTGGTCACCACATTGCAACAAAAGATGTGGAGACTTTGGAGAAAGTTCAGAGAAGAGCAACCAAGATGATCAAAGGCCTGGAGACTAAAACGCAGGGAGAACGGAATTGCAGGATTCGAGTTCGGCTACTCTAAAGAAAAGAAGAATTAGGGAAGACATGAGAGGGGTATTTCCATATTTGAAGGGCTGCCCCAAAGAAGGGGGGGGGTGTCAACTTATTTTTCCAGAGCACCAGAAAGCAGGAGAAGAAACAACGGATGGAAACTCATCAAGGAGAGAAGCAACCTGGAATTCAGGAGAAACTTCCTGACAATAAGGACAATTAACCAGGGGAACAGCTGGCCACCAGAAACTGTGGCTGCTCCATCACTGGAGGTTTTCAAGAAGAGATTCGAAAGGCATTTGTCTGAAACAGTACAGAGTCTCCTGCTTGAGCAAGGGGGCTGGGCTAGAAGACCTCTAAGATCCCTTCCAATGCTGTTATTCTGCTAGTTTAATAAAGGGAAGGACCAGGGGTGACATAATAGCAATCTTCCAGTCTTTGAGGGGCTGCCCCAAAGAAGAAGGGGGTCAACCTGTTCTCCAAAGCACCAGAAGGCAGGAGAAGAAACAACGGATGGAAACTAATCAAAGAGAGAAGCAACCTGGAATTCAGGAGAAACTTCCTGACAGTGAGGACAATTAACCAGTGGAACAGCTGGCCACTGCTTCATCGCTGGAGGCTTTTAAGAAGAAACTGGACAGCCACTTGTCTCAAATGGCATAGGGCCGGGATGGCGAACTTATGGCACCCATGCCACAGATGGCACACAGAGCCATTTTTCAGGGCAGGCGAGGGGTTGTGCTGTCAGCTCCAGCGCACGATGGGCAGCTGACTCCGGCCTTCTTTTTCAGCCGTTTCTCAATCTCTCGGGGGGGGGGGCTGCCCTGAAGCCTCCAGAGGGTGAAAAACAAACAAACCCGCAAACCGGAAGTTCGGGAACGGACTTCCGCTTTGCCCCTAGGGCCATTTTCCACCCTCCGGAGCCTTGAGGAGCCTTCCCTGAAACCTCTGGAGGGCGAAAAGTGGCCCTACGGGCAAAGCAGTCTGGGAAGCCTCCAGAGGGCCTCGGGGGGAGGGGGAGGGGAGGCTGTTTTCACCCTCCGGGGGCTCCTAGGAAGCCTCTGGAACCTGGGGAGGGTGAAAAACGGGTCCATCGCGAGAGAAAAGCAAGGGGGAGGGCGGGGGTCACAGGCGCATGCACTCAGGGGGTCACGCACATAGCATTATGGGTGTGGGGAAGCCCGCGCATGACCCCCCTGCGCTCCCCCCGCTTTTGGCAAGCGATGGGGAAAAGGTTAGCCATCACTGCTTGAGGAGGGGGCTGGACTAGAAGACCTCCAAGGTCCCTTCCAGCTCTCTTCTGATTCTGATTCTTTCCCCCCAGAGGATTCGCTGGTTGTCGGCCAAGTCTCTGCTTTGTGGTGACCCACTTGATTTCTGGAGCCCAGCGAGGCCCCAGCTGCTCTTACCTTGGCTCCTCTGGGCCCCTGATTGGGGCTGCAAATACTTCCCAAATCCCTCCGCAGGTCAAGGCAACGGGGTCCCTCTGCCAAGGGGGGGGGGAATGCCCTGAGCCAAACACTGCAAGCTCCTACGCTGGGCCTCCTTGCTTTGGCTGGGGAGCTTTTGGTGCGAAATGCTGTCAGGATTAGAACTCAGAACATCGGATATCGCCTACAGGTAGTATGCAAGCGCTGGCTGGGGAATTCTGGGAATTAAAGTCCTAAGGTGACTGAGGTTGGAAACCCCTGTAGACTCAGTGAGCGTCTGGCAGTTGGAAGGGGATTCAGGCCTGGCCCCATCTCTGATGAAAGCAGGGGCATGACAGAATAACAGAGTCAGAAGGGACCTCGGAGGTCGTCTAGTCCATCCCACCTGCTCAAGCAGGAGACCCTAGTATAGACCATGCCAGACCTGTAATGGGGAGGGGGTGTCGATGAGTTCCTTCGGAATGGATGCCTCCCCCGTGGAGGCTTTCTGGAAGGTGAGATGATGCCCGTGGCTGCACAGGGCAGCGGTCAGGGTGGGCGAGGGAAAACCGCATGGGCCCTCTACCTCCACAGGACCCTCTGGCCCTCTGTTGCAGGGGGTTGCCCTACCAGAGGTGGGGTGCAGGCCGATAGCTTAAACTGGATCTGGAGCGTCTCCGATGCAGCCCGTCTGAGCTCCCCTCTTGGTTGGCCGCAGATCAAAAGGGCCCCTGCTGGATCCCGACTCCCAGGAGAAATTAAAATGACAAAGCCAGCTGCTTCCTCAAGGCTGGGATCCAAATTAAGGCAAAGGGGGGGGGGGAGTCTGCAGCCCCTCCCTCTGGGACCCTGCCAGAAAAGGGAAGTCCAGCCACATGGGGGCCTCTGCTTCCCTCTGACTTTAAGGAAGGTTTTCCCCCCCAAAAGGCAACTGGAGTTTCTTCTTGTGGCTGTTTTTCCCTTGAAAACATTTCGCTTCTCATCCAAGAAGCCTCTTCCGTTCTGAGCGGATTGAAATTAGAACGGAGGAATCTTCTTGGATGAGAAACAAAACGTTTTCAAGGAAGGGGGGAAAAACCAAGAAGGTCCAGTTGTCTTTTTTGGGGAATAAAAAGGATCTTTTTGGATGGTTAAGAATCTCCACAGCCAAGATTTTCCTCCATTTTGATGGGAGCCTGTTTTCCCCCTTTTCTCTTCTGAAGGCTCAGCTGTCGCCGTTTCTGCTTTCTGGCCCTCATCCTTCTGATTTTCTCAGCCCTCCCTGCCAATCATCACCTTCTTCTTTTAATGACCCCATAATCCCTTGCGGGGTGGAATCTGGGCAACAGAATGAAGCTGGCAGAGGGTTTCCTGGCCAGATGCCTTTCCTGTCGCCAATGAAGAGTTTTGTTTGGCAGATATGGTCTCCTTGTGCCGAGAGAGAGAGAAATAGCTGCCTCTACCTAGGATCAAACTCACAGCCTCCTCATTGTGAGGTGAAAACTTTACCTCTAGGCCACCCCATCACTCCACAGCCCTCCCAGCCAATAGTAATCATTGATTGGACACAATATAGGGAGTCCTCGACTTACTACCACAATGTGTTGATAAGCGGGAAATGTGTTGTCAGTTTTGCCCCATTTTACAACTATTCTTCCCGCTGTTGTTAAGTTTTGCCCCATTTTACAACTATTCTTCCCGCTGTTGTTAAGTTTTGCCCCATTTTACAACTATTCTTTCCGCTGTTGTTAAGTTTTGCCCCATTTTACAACTATTCTTTCCGCTGTTGTTAAGTGAATCCCTGCAGTTGTTAAGCTAGTCACATGGTTGTTAATTGAATCTGGCTTCCCCATTGACTTCTGCTTGTGGGAAGTTGGCCAGGGGGGATCACGTGACCCTGGGAAACTGCAGCTGTTGTAAGAACGTGCCAGCTGGCAAGTATCTGAATTGTGGTCACGTGACCAGGGGAAAAAATCTGTCCTCTGTGTGAAAATGGGCATAAGTCACTTTTTTCAATTCCTTTGTAACTTTGAACCGTCGCTAAATGATTGGTTATAAGTCGAGGACTACCTGAACTCAAGACGGCCGCTGACCAAGGCAGAATGAAGCAGGACTGGAGGTTTTTCTGTGTGATTGGGAAACTTTTGTTCCGCCCCCCCCCCCTAAAGCTGCCCCTCCCTGGCTGATAACTGGTCTCTCTTCCACGGGGATTGGAGCAGAGGGGGGGGGAGGGGGGGATTCTGGGTTGGAGCTGCCTCGTCCCTTCTGTTACTTTCAGCCTTCTGGGGTTCCAGTCCAGGGGTGGCCAAACCTGGGAACCTTTAAGCCTTATGGACTGCAACTCCCAGAGTTCTGCTGGCTGGGGAATTCTGGGAGTTGAAGTCCATAAGCCTTAAAGTCCGGACACTCCTGAATTGCATTTCTCTGCCCTGAGATGATATTATTCTTATTCTGCATCGTTTGTTCTCCGCTGCTTCGTCCAAGCCAGGAATAAACATTGGAAGGGAAGCCGGCAGAGGATCTCGGCACCAGCCGAATGATCAGGAAGGACCCCCTTCGTTAGGGTCCAATTAACGCCCAGCCCACCCGGCAGAGATTGAGCCAAACTGCTGATCAGAAGGTTAGGCGGCCTTTTGCCAATTAGCTTCCTGAAATCTCCCAATCCTGCAGGGGGGAAACCAGATTTGAACTGAATCCGAGCAAGACGGAGCCAGTGAGGCTCTCTGAGCTGGGTGGTGCTCTTGCAGACCTTTCGTGACCCAACTACGTAACATCATCAGTGCTAGAAGGGAGTTTGTGGAGAAGAGGAGGAGGAAAAAGACTGTGGGGTCCTTGGTGCTCTCTGAGCTGGGTGGTTTTCTTGCAGGCATTTCATGACCCAAAGTAGGTAACATCATCAGTGCTATAGTATGTTCACAGGGTTTGCACAGACCTCCCTCACAGCACTGATGACGTTACCTAGTTTGGCAGTGAAACGTCTGCAAGAAAACCACCAGGCTCAGAGAGCACCAATGATCCCACAATCATCTTCCTCCTCCTCCTCCTCCTCCCTTCTAGCATTGATGACGTTACCTAGTAGGGTAATGAAATGTCTGCAACAACCAAGCTCAGAGAGCATCGAAGAGCCCCACAGTCTCTTCATCTGCCTCCTCCTGCTTCTCCTCCCTTCTAGCACTGATGGCGTTACCTAGTGTGGTAATTAAACATCTGCAAGAAACCCATCTAGCTCAGAGAACACCAAGGACTCCACAATCATCTTTCTCCTCCTCCTCCTCCTCTTCTTCCTCCTCCTCCTACTTCTCCTCCTCCTCCTCCCTTCTAGCACTGATGGCGTTACCTAGTGTGGTAATTAAACATCTGCAAGAAACCCATCTAGCTCAGGGAGCACCAAGGACTCCACAATCATCTTTCTCCTCCTCCTCCTCCTCTTCTTCCTCCTCCTCCTCCTCCTACTTCTCCTCCTTCTCCTCCCTTCTAGCACTGGTGATGTTACCTAGTAGGGTAATGAAATGTCTGCAACAGCCAAGCTCAGAGAGCATCAAAGAGCCCCAATCTCTTCCTCCTCCTCCTCCTCCTTTCTAACACCGGTGGTGTTACCTATTGTGGTAATGAAACGTCTGCGAGAAACCCACCAAGCTCAGGACCCCACAATCTCTTCTCCTCCTCCACACAAATCTAGCACTGATGATGTTACCTAGCTGGGTTATGAAACGTCTGCAAAAAAACCCACCCAGCTCAGAGAGCACCAAGGACCCTCCAGCTCAACCCTGAGCTCCAAAGATTCTCCCTTATTGTTAAGACAGAACAGCTTGAGCCCCCTCCTCTTTGGGGCAGCCCCTCAAATGTGGGAGTTCTGCTGTTATGTCCACCCTAATTCTTCTTTCCCCTAGACTGGCCAAACTCCAATCCTGCAGCCGTCCTTCGTGTGCTTCAGCCCCTCCAGGCCTTTGGTCATCCTGCTTGCCCTTCTCTGGACTTCCTCCAGAGCTCCCATGTTTTTTTCTCTAATGGGGGGACCGACTTTGGGCAATGGCAGCTGCCTTTCTCTCACTGTCCACTGTCATAACTTTGAATCTGCTGCCAAGATGCCTCGGCTTACAAGCACAATTTAGGACCGTAATTCCCGGTTCAATGGTGGTCGTTAAGTGGGGGAGGACCTGTAATCCTTTACTTTCCAGGCTTTGCTGCAGAATTGCACCGTGGAAAGGGGCTTCTGAGGTCATCCAGTCCAGCGCAGGCCCAAGCTAAAGTACAGGCAGTTCTTGACTAACAAGAGTTCACTTAGTGACCATTTGAAAAAAAGTGACTTATGACTGTTTTTCAGTTACAACATTTGAATCATGCGATCAAAATTCAGACGCTTGGCAACTGACTCACATTTACGACGGTCGCAGTGCCCTGGGATCACGTGATCCCCTTTTGTGACCTTCTGGCCAGCAAAGTCAATGGGGAATCGAGATCCACTTAACAACTGGGTTACTAACTTATCTGCTGCAGTGATTCACTTAACGACCGAGGCAAGAAAGGTGGCAAAATGGGGACAAAACTCACTAAAGCTATGTCTCACTTAACAAAAGAAGTTTTGGGCTCTATTGCAGCCATAAGCCGAGGACTCCGTCCCTTTGCCTGGGGAGGGGCTATCCTGCCTCTCCTTCAATCTGGAGACCCCGGCACCCATCTCAAGCCATCCATTCCCCCCCCCCTATTCAGTTGGCCCCTCCTTTCCTGAAACTTCAACCCAGCATCCCATATCCTGCCACAAAAGAGAGACCCAAATGTCTCCTGCCCCCCTCCAGCTGCTTGATAAGCCCTATCTCCCCACCCCACATCCTCCCTCCAGGCAAGCAGCTGTGCCAATCGCTCTGCACCATCTTGTCTTTTGGTTAACCCCCCCCCCCCCATCCCCCTCCCTTGGACCGCTTCCAATTGCACTGAAACCGTTTTAAAAACTGGCCCTCTTGCAGTTTAGGAAGTTAAAAATGATTTTAAAAAAGGAGATTTGCCAAGCTCATTCAAAGGAAGGAAGGGTTCCCCCCCCTCCCCCAAAGACCTCTGGACCAGGGCCCCCCCAACCTCGGCCACTTTAAGACTGGGGGACTCCAATTCCCAGAATTCTTCAGCCAGCTTTGCTGAGCTTTGCCGCCTGAGGAATTCTGGGAGTTGGAGTCCGCCAGTCTTAAAATTGCCAGAATTGGAAATCCCTGACCTGGAGAATGTTTTTCAAAAGCCAGTTTCTCTATGAGCTGCTCTGGGATTCTTTGACGGTTTCCAGTTTCCCACATTTATTCCCTCTCTCTCGGTCCCTTCCAATTTGTCCTCCTCCAGTTTTCTGGCGCTCCGCCAGTTTTCCAGGATTTTTTCGAGGGTTCAGCCAGACTGTCAGCTTCCTTTCTTCCGCATCCGAGGATGCAATTCATCCGGAGCTGCAGCTCCTTCAAGGGAAAGAGGCATCGCTGGAGGACAACGCTTCAGCCTTTCATCCTGCCTCTCCATCCTCTCCTTCCAAGTTCCTCTGTGGCTTTCCACCAACCAGAATAGAGCTGGAAGGGGACTTGGAGGTCTTCTAGTCTGACCCCCCTGCCCATTTCAGACAAGTGACTGCCCAGTTTCTTCTTAAAAACCTCCAGGGATGGAGCGCCCACAACTTCTGGTGACCGGCTGTTCCACTGGTTAATTGTTCTCACACTGTTAGGAAGTTTATCTTCAATTCTCCTTAATTCCAGGTCGCTTCTCCCTTGGGTTAGTTTCCACCCATTGCTCCTTGTCCCCTGGTGCTTTGGAGAATCATTTGTCCCCCTCCTCTTTGTGGCAGCCCCTCAAATACCGGAATCCCGCTATCATTTTCCCCCTGGTCCTTCTTTTCTTTAGCCTGGCCAGGCCCCAATCCTGCAGTTCCGTTCTTCACATACTTTATTCTCCAAGCTTTTCATCCCCTCAGTTGCTCTTCTTTGCACTTTTTCCAAAGTCTCCACATCTTTTTATGGAGTACGTGGTGACCAAAATCGATTGCAGGATTCCAGGTGTGGCCTTACTAAAGCTTTAAAAAATATAAAGAGTTGGAAGGGGCCTTGGAGGTCTTCTAGTCCAACCCCCTGCTCAGGCAGGAAACCCTACACCACTTCAGACAAAGGGTTGTCCAACATCTTCTTAAAGACTTCCAGTGATGAAGCACTCTTAAAATCTGGTGGCAAGCTGTTCCACTGGTTAATTGTTTGTAAAGCGGTACTTTATAAAGGGGTACTAAGACTAATAGGGCTGTTCTTGCACATGGAACCAAGAGCGGGAATTCCGTACAGGTAGTCCTCGATTTACGACTGTTTGTTTAGTGACTGTTCAAAGTTGCCACGGGGCTCCAAAAAGTGACTTATCACCATTTTTCACACTTACGACCTGTTGCAGCTTCGTGGTTACGTGATTAAAATTTGGACCCTTGGCAATTTGTTCCTATTGATGAGGGTGGCAGCCTCCTGGGGGGAATCAAGCGTTCCCTTTTTGCTACCTTCTGACAAGCGAAGTCAAGGGGGGAGCCGGGTTCACTTAACAACCGTGTCACTAACTGAACAACCACAGCGCTTAACAAACGTGGCAAGAAAAGTTGTAAAATAGGAGAAAACTCATTTAATAACTGTCTCGCTTAGCAACATACATTCTGGGCTCAGTTGTGGTTTGTATTCCACACTCAGCAATTACAAATTTATTTGTTTCTTTTATTTTATTTAGAAAATGTATACAGTTTGTATACGACTCCCTCACAGCGGCTGAAAAAAGCCATAAAAACAGGATGGAAGAAAACCGAAAGGAGCCGTTCCCACCTGGGGTCCCTCGGGCCCACTGGCCAACCTGCCTCTTCACAAAAGAGGGTCGGGGAGGGGGGGAGGGGGGGCAGTTTGTGGGTTTGTGGCGGCAGAGGCCGTTGTGAAAGACACTCCCTGCTTTGGTCGGAGCAGGAGTCACAAGGGCTACAGATGCTCAGAGGCAGAGCAAAGGGAAAGCCTCCCCCCCCTCCCCTGGTTGAACATGGGGGGGGGGGCTTCAGTAGAGACAGTCCCCCCCTGCCCCCCCCCGGGCTAGAGGGGCTCCTGTTGAGGGAGGGGGAGTCAGCAGACTGAGAATTGGGGTCTTGTTCAGTCGGGGGGGGGCACTCGACTGGGCCCCAAAACTACAGGTAGTCCTTGACTTACAATGCTTCACTGAGTGACCGTTCAACGGCACTGAAAAAAGGCACATGAACATTTTTCACACTTATGACTGTTGTGGCATCCCCGTGGTTATGTGATCCAAATTTAGACGCTTGGCAACTGACTCGTATTTATGACGGACGCAGTGTCCTGGGGGGGATGGGGGGGGGATGGTGTCAGGCGATCCGCTCTGGTGACCTTCTGACCAGCAAAGTCAACGGGGAGAAGCAGATTCACTTAACAACCGTGTGACTCACTTAACATCTGCAGTGAGAAAGGGGCAAAATCCGCTTAACGTCTGTCTTGGTTACCAATGGAACTATGGGGCTCCGTGGCGGTCGTAAGTCGAGGACTACCTGTAGCGGCTCCAGAATGCTCCCTGGCTGATGGGGTGGGGGTGTAAATCCCGTCAGATCCCCAAAGGAGGCAGGGGGGTGAGTCACTCCCGGTCCTGCTGGGGGGGGGGGGGCGTCCCTGCCACGAAGGAGCCAATGAGGTCCTGGGTCAGTGCAGGGGGAAGACTCAAGGAGGGCCTGCCCCCCCCAGGGAAGAGCCCCCCTGCCTGCTGCAGGAGATGCTGCCCCCTGCCCTGGCAAAGGGGGGGGGGGCAGGCAGGCCAAGCAGCCTTTCTCCCCCCCCCCCCCAGGAAGCTACAGAGAGAAGGGGGGGGCAATCTTGCACCAGCGGAGACTGGGCTCCCTCCCGATCCGTGGGTCAGCTTCAGCCCCCCAGGTGAGGTGGGGAGGGGGCCAGAGGTCCCTGCAGGGGGTCCTTTCTCCTGCCTGCTCCTCTCCATTCACTGAGGGACGGGGTCTTCCGTCGCGGCTGAAATACGAAACACACACAGGGAAAAGAGGACTTCCCCCAGCCTGCCAGAAAAGGGGGTGGGAGGGGGGCCCCCCCAGCATAAAGAGGGGGGAGAAGCCCTGGAGGGCCTGGGAGCACAGAGGGGCTTTGTCTGCTGGCTGAACCCACAAACTCCGCCCCTTCCCTTTCATCTCCAGAGCCTCCATTCATCCCCTGCAGCCCCCCCCCAAATTCCCCCCCTCCCAGGTTTTGGCAGGCAGGCTGCCTGACTCCCCCTTCCCTCCCCCCCTCCCCCCTCCCCCCCTCCCTGGGGCCACCTTGAGCCAAGGAGCCATTTCCGGATTTCCTGCCCCGGAAAACGGCTCAGGCCTCTCCGGGCCCAGATGTGCTTTGCAACCGTGGGGTGGGGGGCTATTCTGGGCTGCCCCTCTCCCAGCCCCCCCCCCAAGTGCTGCAGGGCTGTCCTCCCAGGCGTGGCCTTGAGGCTTTGGGGGGTTGGGGGGGGGGAGCTCCAGCAGCCACAGGATCCTCCTTGGGGGGAAGAAGCCCCAAGGGACCCAGCTAGGTAGGTGGAGGGTCTCCCAGCTCAGGCCCTTTGAAGGGTGGGGGGCTCCAACTCCCAGAATTCCTCAGGCAGCCCCCCAGGCTGGAGGCAGGCAAAGGCAAGAAGAAGACCCCGAGGGAGCCTTCCCCAAAGATTCTTCACAAGCCTTAGCACTGATGATGTTCCCTAGTTGGGTCATGAAACGTCTGCAAGAAAGGCACCAAGGACTCTGTAGCCCTCCTCCTCCTCCTCCTTTCTCTCCCCCTTCTCCTCTCCTCCTCCTCTTTTCACAAACCTCCCTCCCTTCCAGCATTGATGACGTTCCCTAGCTGGGTCCTGAGACGTCTGCAAGAAACCCACCCAGCCCAGGGAGCCCCAGGGACCCCCAAATCCAACCCTGAGCCGCAAAGGTTCCCTCCTGCCAGCACTGCTGTTGACCCAGGGAGTGTGTGTGTGAAGACCAGGGGCCCCTTCCACTGCTGGGGGGCTTTGGGGGGCTTTGGAGCCGAGGGATCCTGCCCCCCCCCATCCCTTGGCAGCCACCCAGGGCAAGGGGGGTGGGGGAGGGTGGCCGTGTGGGGAGGGAAGGGGCCCCGCTGCTTCTCACACTGCCTGCCAGCTGGCAGCCGATGCCCAGGTCCCCCCGGCAGCTGCTCCCTCTGCCAGCTTACTCACGCTTGGCTGTCAGCAGGGTAGTGCCATGGCAACAGGAGACCCAGACGACCAGGCCGGGGGGGCCCTCTTCCAGCTGCACGGGACGCGGGCTCCTCGGCTCCTCCTCCTTCCTGCCCAGGCGGCCCCTGGCGCTCTTCCCCCAGGTGTAGACCTCCCCGTCTGCGGAGGGCACAGCGGGCAGGGTGACCGGCTGCCCTCCCCCCACAGCAGCAGCCCAGTGGTGCCCAAAGGCTGGGGGTGGGTGGGTGGGGGCTCAGAGCTCACCTGCTCCCACGGCCAAGGTGAAGGCGTCCCCACAGCCCACCAGGGTGACTCGGGTGGCCTGCAGCCCCTCCACCAGGTAGGGGGCCCGGCTGGCCCGGCAGGAGAGGGGGCCCAGCTGGCCGTGCTGGTTGCTGCCGACGGTGTAGCAGTGACCGGAGGCTGCGGGTGGGAGAGAGGACGGTGGGGGCTCCTTCTCTTGGGGGCCCCCGGAGGCTCCGCAAGGGCTCAGCCAAGGAAGGTGCCGGACTACGAAGACCAGCATCCTGGGCTTCTTTCGGAGGCTGCGCCAGAAGAGGCCGTGGGGAGAGAGAGCCTCCCTGGAAGGAAAAGAGCCCCAAAGACCCCCCCCCCGGCCTTCCTCCTCCTCCTCCTCCTCCTCCTCACAAACCCCCCTCCCTTCCAGCACTGATGATGCTCCCTAGTTGGGCCGTGAAAGGTCGGCTAGTGGGTTTTGCCCCATTTAGTGACCTTTCTTGTTCTTAAGTGAATCCCTGCAGTTGTTAAAATGAGGACACGGTTGTTAAGTGAATCCAGCCTCCAAAAGGACTTTGCTGGTCCGAAGGTCGCAAAAGAGGATCATGTGACTCTGGGACATTGCGACCGTCATAAATACGAGTCAGCCGCCAAGCCTCCGAATATAAATCACATGGCCACGGGGAGGCTGCAACCGTCGTAAGTGTGAAAAACGGTCCTGAGTCACTTTTCTTCAGTGCCGATGGAACTTAGAACGGTCAGTAAGCAAACTGTCGTATGTCGAGGACTGCCTGACCTCCGCCTTTAAGCGCCCGGGGAGGCTTCCGGGTCCACTCGGGGGCCCCGAGACTCTCACCGGTGATGGCGGCCGAGTGGGCAGTTCCGATGTCGGCCTCCACCACGGCCTCTTGGCTCAGGGGGGCCGAGCTGGCGGGGCTGAAGGTCAGCACTTCCTCCACCTGCTCAGCAGCAGCAGCAGGGAGGGGCTCCCCCGGGGACACCGCCCGGTCCTGGCAGAGCTTGTTGTACCTGGTTGGGGGGGGGGAAGAGTCAGTGCCCGGCTGCCCCCTCTGGCCTTCAGCCCTCTGCCCGGCCTGCTTGGCCCTCAGCTGCCAGTTCAGCCTCTGGTGCCCCCACCGAGATTGAGGGGGCGGGGGGGGGGGTTCTAGACTCTGGGGAGGGGCCAAAACCTGAGTCCCAGGGAGGGAGGGAGGGCTAAGCTTTTGGTTCTTGGGTGCCAAGAAAGCATGGGCGCATGTGGACTATCGCAGGCACCCATAATGCAAACCCCCCCCCCGCGCACGCACCCCCCCCTGCCCTCCCATGCACGCCACAGTACTCGCCTGCAGGCTGAGCATGGTGTTTCCTGGGGGCGGGGGGTGGGTGGAGGGGGCCGTTTTCGCCCTCCCCAGGAGTCAGGGAAGCCTCCGGAGCCTTGGAAGGGCGGAAAATGCCCCCAAGGGGCCAACTGGAAGTTCGGAAACAAACCTTGGGCCCGTTTGTCGCCCTCCACTGGCTCCCTGACTCCTGGGGAAGGCGAAAACAGCCCCCTCCAGCCCCCCCCGGAAGGCCAAACATCAGCTGGAGCGGCAGATATGGTTCCGGCTGCCCCCTGTGGCGCATAGGTTTGCCATCAGGGTCCCCCCCCCTCCCTCCAGAGCCTCCTGCCAGGGCAGCGCCGGGCCCTCACCTGTTGCTTCCACAGGCCAGAATCTGGTGGCTGGACGTGAGGATCATGGAGGCATCGATGCCACACAGGACCTTCTGGGCTTCGTAGCCAGCGGGAAGGGGCACCAGCTGTGGGGAGCTGTGGGGCTCCTGGTTGCCCAGCCCCAGGCGCCCTAGGAGGCGGAGGAAAGGGGGCTGCTGGAGGGGGCTCTAGGCAGCTCCCCACGAGGGTCTCTGGGCAGGGAAGAGGAGGCCAACCATTTGGGAAAGGCGGGGGGGGGGGCTTCTCACCATTGTCTCCCCTGCCCCAGGCAAAGACCTCCCCTTCGCTGGAGAGGGCCAGGACGTGGGAGGCGCCACAGGCGGCCTGGGTGATCTCGTAGCCCAGCAGGGCCTCCACGATCTTGGGCTGCAAAGAGACGGTCAGAAGAGCAGACACCAAGGTCACTCGTCCATTCCCCACCCCAGTCCCACCCCTTCTGCACCCCTGGGAAGTGCAGGTGGGGTTGGTCTCCAGGCAAGAGAAGGAGGAAGGAAGGAAGGAAGGAGGCTGGCACTGCATGGAGATGGCTCAGCCTCCCTCCCTGCTTTTCTCCATCCCAGGAAAAAAAGAGCCGGAAGGGATCTTGGAGGTCTTCTAGTCCAACCCTCTGCTCGAGCAGGAGACCCTAGGCCAGGGGTGTCCAACCTCAGACCTTTTAAGATTTGTAGACTTCAACTTCTGGAATTCCTCAGCCAGCAGAATCCTGGGAGTTGAAGTCTTAAAAGTTTCCAAAATTGGACATTTTTACTCTACCCCAATCCAGACAAATGGCTGACCGGTCCCTTCTTGAAACCCCCCCCCCCCCCCCCCGTGATAATCCCGGATTTTGAATTCTGGAAGTTGAAGTCCTCACATCTTAAAAGGTCTCCTGCTTGAGCAGGGGGTTGGACTAGAAGACCTCCAGGGTCCCTTCCAACTCTGTTCTCCTGATGTCTCCATGCAGCTGATTTCAGAGGGTTTTTTCCTTTTAAACCAGAATTCCCAACTCTTTCGGGCTTTGTGGACCAGCAAAGGGGGGAGGGGGGGGAGGAGACAGTTTCACATGAGGGTGGGCAAGCATGCGCATTCACACAGCTCCTGCAAACGGAGCACCGGTGCATGTGCTCGCCAGCTGCTTGCGCAAGGGGGGGGGAATGCTCGTGCGGTTTTGAGCAGCTCGGGGCCTGGTAGTGGGCCACGGCCAGGGGGGGGTTGGGGGCTCCCCTTTTAAACCTTTTGCAGCATCAATAGAACAGAATTTGAAACAATGGAATGGAATAGAATAGAATGAATAGAAAAGAGAAGGGAAGGGAATGGAATAGAAAACAGAATAGAATGGAAGAGGACAAGAGTGATTAGAGATGCAAAGAATCTGTTTCCGGTGCAGAAGCTCTCAGTGGACATTCAGCATTAGTGGAAAGCGAGGAGGAGAGAGGGAAGAGGAGGAGGAGGAGGAGGAGGAGGAGGAGGGTTTTTTGAGTGTTGTGGGGCTTCCCAGCAGCCCTCTTGGGCCTTTTTCCTCCTTTTAGAAGGGTGGGGGGCAGGGGGGATAAAATGAGAATATGAGGCTCCCCCATCAGCCCTGAGCCCACCCTGCATTCCTTGGGGACCCCCTCCCCCCGGGGCGTATTGCAGAGGCCTGAGCCCAGGGCACAACCTACCTGGGTGACGTCCACGAAGGCTCCGTGTCCTAAGCAGCCACTGCTGCCACTGCCGAAGGTCAGGACGATCCCTCTGTCTGGGGGGGGGGGGGAGGAAAGGGAGGGGGCAGGATATTTGGCATATTGCTGGGGTCCATTGACACAGCCCCCCAACTGAGCCCAGCGAGGGCAGCAGGGATCAACCCCGCATTGGCGGCAGGAAGGGCGTCCGGCCAGTAAGCCCTTGGCCCCATTCAATTGCCAGCAACTCCGCCCTGGATGCTCAGGGGAGGGGGGAAGCCTGAGGTCTGCTGGACCCCAAAGGCCAGGAAAAGGGCCCACCCAGGACGGAGAGGGTGGGGGGCACGGGGTGGGTGGGGGGCAAAGGGAGTTTCCAAGAGGGTCACAGCTCAAATGAAGCACTGGATTTATCCAAAGGGAAATGAGACAATCATGGGGGCAGGATTTGAATGTTGGAGCCCTTTGAGGCCCCTGGACTTCAACTCCCAGAATTCCCCAGCCAGCAGAGCTGGGAGGGGAAACCCAAAAGGCCTTAAGGGGGCCCCGTGTGGAGGAGACCCCTGCCCTAAAGGGACAACGCTCATCCTCAAGCGGAGGGAAAAGGGATCGATGTCCTCTCCGGCCCATTGCAAGCCCCCTGCCTCCCACCTGCCGGGCAGACCCACCGGGGCCCCTTGCCCTACCTGTCAGGCAGACGGTGAAGAGGTCCCCGCAGGCCACCTGCCTGATAGTCACCCCCGACTGGCCCTCCAGGAAGCGGCAAATGAAGGGGGGCTGGAGCTGCTCCGTGGCCCCTGGGAGGGAGGGCCCCCCGGCCGTGCCAAAGGGGGGTGGCTGCGGAGGGGGCAAAGCAGGAACAGGGAGAGCCGGTCGGGCACAGAGGGCCAGGTTCAAAATCCCCCTCTCCCCAGCCCCCCCCCCTTCTAGCACTGATGAGGTTCTCAGAGAGCACCCTGGACCCCCCCCGTCCTTCTCCCCCCACCCCAAGAGTCTGGCTGCCCCCCCCATCCTCTCCCCAGACCCTTCCCTCCTCCTCTCCCCCACCCAACTGATGGAGCTTACTCAAGGTATTCTGTCCTAACTGGTGGGGGGGAGGAGATGCCCCTTCTATCTCTGCAATGCCAGCCCTGCTGGTGCCCACCCAAAGCTTTCCTCTCAGCCCCACATGGAGCTGCCCACTGACTCTCTTCCCAGCCTCCCTGTCTCAGAGGAGAGGCGGGTGGGCTTGCGCCCCCCACCCCCGGCCGAAGCGAGGGGCTCTCACCTCCCACATGACCAGCCGGCCGGATTTGGTCACGCCGGCCCTCTGCGTGCGGCCCGTGGACACCTGCACCACCTCCGTGTTGAGCATGGGCAGCCGGAGGGGCTTGGGGATGCCGGAGCCCCAGGTGTAGATGGAGGACAAGGCGGGGGGGAGGCCAGGCCTGGGGGCCCCAGAGCGGCAACCTGCGTCCCAGAGAGGGAGGTCAGTCAGATGGGGGGGGGTCACTGCTCTCTCCAGCCACCCCCAGCCCCGATAAAGCCCCCCCAGTCTGCCCCTCCCTTGGGACTGAAAAATCCCAGGTAGCCCTTGAGGGTAGAGAGGGAGACCCCCACCCCACTCTTACCCCTCACTCTGGCCGCGACATTCGTACCCCCAGCTCTGCTCTGGGCCAGGGGGGGCACCGCCCTCCACGACTTCTCGGGTCTGCCAAGAGGAGGAGAGCAGAGGTAGTCCTCCACTTACGCCCACAACGGAGCCCAAGGATTCCCCGTGGCTAAGCAAGACCGTTCAATCAGCCCTTGCCCTGTTTTATGGCCTTTCTTGCCACTGTTGTTAAGTGAATCCCTGCTGTGGTTACGTCGGGTAACATGCTTATGAAGGGAGTCCGGCTGCCCCGTGGACTTGGCTGGCCGGAAGGTCGCTAAAGGGGACCACGTGACCTCCGGGACCGTCATAAATATGAGTCACATGACTGCTGGGATGCTGCGACGGTCGTAAGAGTGAAAAAGGGTCCTACACCCCTTTTTTCAATGCCTTGGTGACTTCGAACGGTCATTAAACAAACTGTCATAAGTCAAGGACCCTGTGTATCTGTCAGGTGGGGGGAGAAGAAGCAGGAGCCCCCCCCCGCTTGCCTCCTCATCCGGACGCTGCCCACGTCGGTGTAGAGGTCGAGGAGGGGCCGGACGCACAGGGCCTCCGCCATGATCTCGTCCAGCTGCGGCCGCTTGGAGGGCTCCAGGTTGAGCAGGCTGAGGATCAACTGGCGCAGCTCCGGGCTGTAGCGGTCCGAGATGGGGGCAAAGGTGCCACTCATGATCTTCAGGACCAAAGCAGGCAGGTTCTGCGGGGGGGAGGGGGGGGGGAACACAACAACAACAGCCCTGTGAGGGGCTGAGGAAGAGAGCCTGGCTAGAATTCCCAGCCTCCCAGTTCCCAGCCTGGTGCCTTCACCCCTGCCGGCCGAGACTGGCATTCGGGGGCTTCCGGGACTTTCCCGCTGTGCAAACCCCTCCCCTCCCCCAGGAAGCCCCTCTCTATAAGATGGGATCCTCTGCTCTGGACAAGAGACCCTCCCTCCCTCCCTCCCTCCCCCCTTCAAGCCACAGTGGCCACAGAGCCTTTGACTACGGACTGAGCTTCACCCGTTCAGGGGTCGTGTGGGCTGGGGGCTCAGGTTCTCCCACCCACTCACTCAGGGCCCGGGGGCTTACTGCTGCCTCGAAGGCCCTCTTCAGGCTGGCCAGCTCATAGAGGACGCAGCCCAGGGCCCAGAGGTCACTCTTCTGGTTATAGGGCTTTCCCTCGCACAGCTCCGGGGAGATGTAGCACGGGGTGCCCACCACCTGAGGAAAGAGCCCCCCCCCCAAAGAGTGTCCGTCAGCAAATCCAGACCCCCAGAAGCCCACCCTGCCCCAGCTCAGTCAAAGACAGGGAGTCCTCCACTTACGACCACCACTGAGCCCCACATTTCCGCTGCTGTGAGAAAATTGTTCAGTGAGTTTCGCCCCCATGAACCTTCTTGCGACCGTTGTTAAGTGAACCACTGTGCCACAGATAACCGGTTGTGAGTCCCTATGTGTGAAGTGGGGCCCAGGGAAGCAGTTGGGCTTGCTAATTGTATACCTGGCTCCTCACTATACATCAGCAGCCCTGCCCGAGCTCCTTGGGGTGGTCGCCGAGATGGCAGTTGAAACCCCCAGACTGTTGGTCATGGGGGACTTTAACTTGCCATCGGTAGGGGAGGCATCCGAAGCAGCTCGGGAGTTCATGGCTTCCATGACAGCCATGGACCTGACCCAAATAATTCAGGCCCCCACACATGAGGGAGGACACACACTGGATCTTATTTTTGTCTCTGGCCAATGGAGGAGTGATCTGGGAGTAGGGGATTTAGCTATCACCCCCCTGTCATGGTCTGATCACTCACTGCTCCGGCTCGACTTTCCAGCCGCTACTCCCCACCGCGGGGAGGCGGAACCAGATTGCCCAAGATGGTTCCGCCCCAGGCGCCTGATGGAACCTGACAGGTTCCAGACGGAGTTCGGGCCATTTCCTGTAGCCCTGACCCACACCCGATCGGAGGACCTAGTGGCTGCATGAAATAGTGCGGCCGCGGGGGCCTTGGACCAGGTGGCACCTTTGCGGCCTCTTGCGGCAGCGAACCACCCAGGCCCCTTCGTTCACCGAGGGGCTGAGGGTGATGAAGCGCCACAAGAGACGCCTAGAGAGCAGATGGAGATCATCACGCTCTGAATCTGACCGAACTCAGGTGAGAGCCCATTTACGGACTTACCTTGTGGCGTTAAGAGTGGCCAAGCGTCAGTATTGTGCCACTCTTATTGTGTCCGCAGATAACCGCCCTGCCGCCCTGTTTGGGGTGACCCGCTCCCTCCTCCAACAGAGGCCGCGGGAAGCTCCTCTGCAGGGCAGAGCAGAGGAATTTGGGGAGTATCTGCAGGACAAAATCGCTCAGATTCGAAGCGAGTTGGTCCCTACTAGTGGTCTGGAAGGGACGTCGGAGGCGGGTCGTGAGGTCCCATTCTGGGAGGAGTTTGACTCTGTTACTTCCGAAGATATGGACAGGTTGCGTAGGCGACTGCGAGCCACCACATGTTTATTGGACCCGTGTCCCTCCTGGCTTGTACTGGCATCCTGGGAGGTCACACGAGGCTGGCTCCAGGAGTTAGTCAACGCTTCCTTGAGTGAGGGGTTTCTGCCGGCCGCCCTGAAAGAGGCGGTGGTGAGGCCCCTCCTCAAGAAGCCTTCCCTGGACCCAGCTTTATTAGCCAACTACTGTCCCGTCTTCAACCTTTGCTTTCTGGCGAAGGTTGTAGAGAGTGTGGTGGCACAACAGTTTCCGCGCCACTTGGAGGAAAATGATTATCTGGACCCGCGCCAGTCCGGTTTCTGGCCCGGCCACAGCACGGAGACGGCATTGGTCGCGTTGGTGGATGATCTCTGGGGGGCCAGAGATGGGGGTTGTTCCTCCATCCTGGTCCTATTAGACCTCTCGGCGGCTTTTGATACCATCGACCATGGTATCCTATTGCATCGATTGGAGGGGCTGGGGGTGAGGGGCACCGTTTTGCGGTGGTTCTCCTCCTACCTCTCTGGCCGAGTGCAATTTGTATTGGCAGGGGGGCAGAGGTCGACCTCGAAGCCGCTCTCTTGTGGGGTGCCACAAGGGTCGGTCCTCTCGCCTCTCCTGTTCAATACATATATGAAGCCGCTGGCCGAGATCATTCATGGGTTTGGGGTAGATTACCATTTGTACGCAGATGACACCCAGCTGTACATCTCTACCCCAAACCACCCCAACGATGCTATCGAAGTGATGTCCCGGTGTCTGGAAGCCGTACGGATCGGGATGGGAAGTAACAGACTCAAGCTCAACCCGTCCAAGACTGAGTGGCTGTGGCTACCGGCGTCCCGGTTCAACCAGCTTACTCTGTCACTGGCCATTGGGGGCAAACGTCTGGCCCCCGTGGATCGGGTATGCAATTTGGGCGTCCTTCTGGATACCCGGCTGTCCATGACCATATGACAGCCGTGGCCAGGGGGGCGTTCCACCAGGTTCGCCTGGTGCGCCAATTGCGTCCCCTATTGGACCGGAGCGCCCTTCGCACAGTCACTCATGCGCTTGTGACGTCCCGGCTAGACTACTGTAACGCTCTCTACATGGGGCTCCCCTTGAGATGCACCCGAAGACTGCAGCTGGTTCAGAATGCGGCCGCGCGGGCAATCTCGGGAATCTCTGGCTACTCCCACGTAACACCTCTCCTGCGCAGGCTACACTGGCTGCCTGTGGCTTTTCGCGTTTCAAGGTGTTGACCATCATTTTTAAGGCGCTCCATGGCACAGGACCTAGTTATTTGCGGGATCGTATCCTGCCCCATACATCCCTTCGGCCGATTCGCTCACACAGAGAGGGACTCCTCCGGGTGCCGTCCACTAGGCTGTGCCAGCGGGCGACGTCTAGGGGAAGGGCCTTCTCTGTGATGGGCCCGACCCTCTGGAATGACCTTCCCTCCGACGTTAGAATGACTACGGATCTCCGCTCCTTCCGTCAGAAACTCAAAACCCACCTGTTCCAGCTAGCCGGCTTGGCCTAATTCCATCTTTCCCACCTCAGTTTTATTTCTAAATTTTTAGGATTGGTTTTAGGGTCTGTTTTTAATGTTTTTAATTTTTATAAATTCGTACAGGGGTTGTTTAATTTGATTTTTAGCTATGTATATGATTGTTTGTATGTTTTTAAATTTATTCCTGTACACCGCCCCGAGTCCCTCCAGGGAGAGGGGGCGGTCTAGAAATGTAATAAATTATTATTAATTATTATAATCATTGCAGCTGCTAACTTAGCACGGCCGTTGAGTGACTCCGGCTTCTCCCATGGACTTTGCTCCTCAGAAGGCCTGCAAAAGGGCAAATCACGTGATTCCGGGACACTGCGACCGTCATAAATACGAGTCAGTTGCCAAGCACCTGAATTTTGACCCTGGGGACGCTGCAACGGTCGTAAGTGTGAAAAACGGTCCTAAGTCACTTTTTTCAGTGCCGTCGTAACTTTGAACGGTCACTAAAGAGTTGTAAGTCAAGGGCTCCTGGCAGAACAAGCTTCCTGCTTGTGGGCCAGAGAGCTAAGCCCAGGGGGGGGCCTGCCTGAGACCCCTCCCCAAAGAGGCAAGGACGAGGGCAGACCCCACCCACCTTCCTGCCCCAGCCAGACCCTGGATGAGGGGATGGGACAACGTCCTCCGCCACTCAATGGGAAATAACCAGAATATCCCTCATATGTCTACTACAGGAAGTCCTCGACTCACAGCGGTTCATTCAGCGACCGTTCGAAGTCACGCCGGCACGGAAAAAAGCGACTTACGGCCATTTTTCACACTTACGATGGTTGCGGCCTCCCCCACAGCCACATGATCCAAATTCAGGTGCTTGGCCACTGACTCATGTTTATGACGGTCGCAGCGTCCCCGGGGTCCCCCTTTTACGACCTTCCGATGAGTCAACTCACAGAGGGAAGCCAGGTCCACTTAACAACGTTGTGGCTGACTTAAGAAGTGCCCCGATTCGCTTAGCCGCTCTGCCAAGAAAAGGCGCAAAATGGGGCGAAACTCACTGAACCACCACCTCGCTTAGTGACGGAAGCATTGGGCTCAATCTTGGGTCGTAAGTCAAGGACCACCTGTACTATTGAGGGGGTCTAGACTAGAGTCAACCTGGTTAGATTAATGGTGAGCCGGCAGTCCTAGGCCAGGGGTGTCGAGTGGGAGGGCCGGGGGCCGGATCCTGCCTGCGGGGTGCTTAGACCCGGCCTGTGGATCCCCACAAACAGCCAAGGACCGACCCGGGGGGGCTCTGCAAGCAGAAACAGAGCCCGGGGGGGCCACGCGGCAGCAGACACGGGGATGCAGTAGGGGGTCGTGGCTGAAACCGGGGCCTGCTCCGTTTTCGCTATCAGAAGAAACTAAAACCAAAACCAAAGGAGAAATTTGCATTTGAGCATGTAAGAAGGGACGGGGGAGAAAAGAAGGGAAGAAGGGAAGGGAGCAAGGAAGGGGAAATAAAGAAAGAAGGGAAGGAAGGGAGGAAGATTATAAGGAGAGGGAGGGTCTCGGGGGAGGCGTCCTGCCTTAGCACTTGGCCACCCCAGGTGCCCCCAACACGAGGGACACGCTCCCTTCTGAGCTCAAAGACCACCCTGACGTGGCCCTCCATGATCCAGACCCACTGCTGACTGCCGGCGTTCGCCCAGGGAGCGCCAGGGGAGACCCCCCTGCCCTCTCCCCAGGGGCCGCTCACGGTGTAGGCCTTGCTCTTGCTGCTGAGGATCTTGGAGATGCCGAAGTCTCCGATCTTGAGGGTGGAGTGGTGCTTGTCCAGGAGGATGTTCTGCGTCTTGAGGTCTCGGTGCAGGATCTGCTTGGCATGGACGTGGTGGAGGGCCAGCAGGATCTGGGCAAAGAAGTGCAGGATGGTCTCTTCGTCCAGGAGGGAATTGCCCCGCTTATGGATGAACTCGGCCAGGGTCCCACCTGGGGCAGGAGAGGAAGAAGCCTTAGGCCCCACTGCAAACCCCTCCGTCTCTTCCACAGCTTCTCTCTCCTGGCTCCGCTTTAAAACAGGCGCATCCACCCGTGGCCTCTTTCAGACCTCAACTCCGAGGATTCTCCTGGCTGGGGAATTCTGGGAGTTGAAGTCCAGAAGTCTTACGTTACATGGGGAATTCTGGGAGTTGAAGTCCACAAGTCTTAAGTTGGCTGGGGAATTCTGGGAGTTGAAGTCCACAAGTCTTAAGTTACATGGGGAATTCTGGGAGTTGAAGTCCACAAGCCTTAAAGTTCTTATGGTTGGACACTTGGTCTAGGCGTACAGTCTCTTCCACAGGGGGCTGGACTAGAAGACCTCTACCGTCCCTCCCAGTTCTGTTATTCTGCATTCTGAGACCTATAGCCGGTTCCCCCTTTGGGGAGAAGGACGGGGTGGGGTGGGGTGGAGGTGGGAAGGGGTGCCCATTCCAGGCTTCTCCAATCAGAACCCTGTGCCGGCTGCGGAGAGCAAGGCAGGGCTGGGAAGGGTTCAACCACGCAGAAATCCCATCCAGAACCAAACCCTTCAAATTCCAGGCCCCTGGGCCAAGAGGAGGGCGTGAGGAGGAGCAACCCCCCCCCAGGGCCTGGGAATCACACACACACACACAAAGCCGGGAGCCCTCTGGGCAAAGGGAGAAGACCCACCAAGGGTTAAGGGATTCAGGAAAAAGAAGCAGCAAGCTTGCGCCCCCCCCTCCTCCAAGGGCAGAACCGGCCCAACCTGTTTGGCAGCTCTTCCAGGGGGCTGCGTGGAAGGAGGCAGACAAACAGGCCTTTGTTGGCCCTGGTGAGGCTCCCTCTTGTAGGGAGTGCCTCCCCCTCCCCTCCCCCTCGGTCGGAAATCTGACACACCCCACACGTACACTCACACCCATGGCAGGAGGGCTTCCCTGGGCCCAGCAGCCCCCCCAACACACACACATACACAGCAGGATGGGTGTTAGCCATTTCCACACACACACACACACACACACACACACAGACACACACACACAGCGCCTTTGGGGCCTGGGGCTGGAGAGGAGGAGGGAGTAAGGTGGGGCAGGGGTCTCCCTTGCTGCATGGAGGGGGGAGGGCAGGGGCTGCTTCCTGAAGTCCTCCCCCTCTCCTTCCCCATCACACTACGGTGCAAGTATCCCAGGTTGGTGCTGAGGCAGGTGGCTGGAGCCCTCCACCCCCTGACAAATCCTGGGGGAGGGTCCTCTGGGAGGGAGGGAGGGGGGAGCCAGAGGTCTTCCACTGAGGCTGGGAATGGGGAAAGGAACAGGCAGTCCTCCACTTAACAACAGCTTGGCAATGGCAACTGTGACAAAGAAGATCATTCACACAACTGTCTCACTTAGCAACATAAACTTTGAGCTCAGTTGTGGTCATAAGTCGAGGACTTCCTTTACTACAAGAGACTCCCAGGGAGCCAGCAAACAGGAGATGCTGACCCGTTCCCTGCAGGGAGCATCCACCTGTTCAATTTAGCCGGCCTGGCCTAATTCCTAATTCCCAATTTTAGTTCCTCAAGCCTGCATTTTTTAAATTTTCTAGGGGTAAGCTTTTAGTTGTTTTTAATTTAATTTTTAATTTTTACTCTTTGTACAGTTGTATGAGGTTTAATTCATTTTTAAGGGTATAGGATATTCGTCTTTTGTATTCGTTTTAATGACACACCTGTACACCGCCCCGAGTCCCTTCGGGGAGAGGGGGCGGTCTATAAATACTGAAAATAAATAAATAAATAAAAAATCCGGAGACCACAGACCCCAACCCAGAGCTAGTGTGGACTTTACACGACTATCACCCTCCTCCGCAGGCGTGTCCAAAGCCCTCGAGGGCGGGGCAATTACTGTGACTTTACAGCTGGTGGACTTCAACTCCCAGAAGCCCTGAGCCAATCCTGAGAAAAATCCACTGGGAGAGCATTTCAAGAATAGGCCAGGCCTGAGTTCAAATTCCACTTAGCAAGAAGGAAAGGAAACAGAATAGAAGAATAACAGAGTTGGAAGGGACCTTGTAGGTCATCTAGTCCAACCCCCTGCCCAAGCAGGGGACCCTAGAACACCTAGAAGCAAACACAGTAATAGCCAAAAGCCAACACTGTCAAAAACAGATCATGCCAGACTAATCTTATTGCATTCTTTGACAAAGTGACAAAATTAGTGGACCAGAGGAATGCCATCGATATAGTTTCCTTGGACTTCAGTAAGGCTTTTGATAAGGTAGACCATAACCTACTACTAGATAAAGTAGAAGAATGTGGGTTGGACAGCATCACCACCAGATGGATTCGTAACTGGCTGACCAACCGCACTCAACGTGTAGTCCTCAATGGAACTGCATCTACATGGAGGGAGGTATGCAGTGAAGTACCCCAAGGCTCTGTTTTGGGCCCAGTACTCTTCAACATCTTCATCAATGATTTGGATGAGGGAATGAATGGGGAACTCATCAAATTTGCAGATGACACCAAGCTGGCAGGAATAGCCAACACTCCAGAAGACAGGCTGAAGATACAGAAGGATCTTGACAAACTTGAACATTGGGCACTATCTAATAAAATGAAATTCAATGGTGAAAAGAGTAAGGTTCTACATTTAGGCAAGAAAAACGAAATACACAGGTACAGTATAGGTGGTACCTTGCTCAGTAGTAGTAACTGTGAAAGGGATCTTGGAGTCCTAGTGGACAACCATTTAAATATGAGCCAGCCGTGTGCAGCAGCTGCCAAAAAAGCCAACACAGTCCTAGGCTGCATCAACAGAGGGAGAGAATCAAGATCACGTGAAGTGTTAATACCACTTTATAATGCTTTGGTAAGGCCACACTTGGAATACGGCATTCAGTTCTGGTCTCCACGATGTAAAAAAGATGTGGAGACTCTAGAAAGAGTGCAGAGAAGAGCAACAAAGAGGATTAGGGGACTGGAGGCTAAAACATATGAAGAACGGTTGTAGGAACTGGGTATGTCTAGCTTAAGAGAAAGAAGGACTAGGGGAGACATGATAGCAGTGTTCCAATATCTCAGGGGTTGCCACAAAGAAGAGGGAGTCAAACTATTTTCCAAGGCACCTGAGGGTAGAACAAGAAGCAATGGGTGGAAACTAATCAAGGAGAGAAGCAACTTAGAACTGAGGAGAAATTTCCTGACAGTTAGAACAATTAATCAGTGGAACAGAAGTTGCCTTCGGAAGTTGTGAATGCCCCAACACTGGAAGTCTTTAAGAAGATGTTGGATAGCCATTTGTCTGGAACGGTGTAGGGTTTCCTGCCTTGACAGGGGGTTGGACTAGAAGACCTCCAAGGTCCCTTCCAACTCTACTATTGTATTGTATTGTATTGTATTATTGTACCCTACACCATTTCTGTCCAGCCTCTTTTTGAAAGCTTCCAGTGATAAAGCTCCTGAAGGCAACTTCTCTTCCGTGGGTTGATTCCTCTCATTGTCAGGAAATTCCTCACTTCCAGGTTGAATCTCTCCTTGATCAGTTTCCATCCATTCTTCCTTGTCTTTCCCTCTGGTTCTTTGGAAAATAGCTTGACCCCCTCTTCTCTGGGGCAGCCCCTCAAATATTGGAAGACTGCTCTCCTGTCTCCCCTGGCCCTTCTCTTCCCTGGACCAGCCGTGCCCAGTTCCTGCAACCGTTCATCGTATGTTTCGGCCTCCAGTCCCCTCATCATCCTGGTTGCTCTTCTCTGCACTTTTCCCAGAGTCTCCGCATCATTTTTATAGTGCGGAGACCAAAACCGGATGCAGCACCCCTTTGCTCATCCAAATTTTGGGGCTTGGCAACTGACTTCAATTTACGACGGCTGCAGTGTCCTGGGGTCACAGGACCACCATTTGTGACCTTCCAAGCCAGTTTCCAACAGGCAAAATCAATGGGGAAACCAGATTTGCTTAACGACGGGACACTTTGCTTAACAGCCATGGCAAAAAAAAAAAAAAAAAAGAACCCTCATAAAATCAGGCAACACTCAGTTAAGAACCGGCTGGCTTGGCAACCGAAATCCTTGTGGTTGTAAGTCAAGGACAACCTTGTGCAGGGTTCCTCATGCTTGTGGTGAAGACTATAATCCTGGCCAATAAATTCAGGCCACTGAACCTAAATAGGGCTGGTGAATCAGCAGGAGGAAATGCGGGATATTTAGAAATCTACTTGAAATAACCCGTTCGTTGTCTTGTTCCGTCTGTTCCACACCAATACAATTCAAGAACTCCCAGGGATGAATTTGGAGGACGGTTTTCTCCGTCCGGAGCCGGTTTGCCACTGCCTCCCCCAAAGTACTTTTGACCTTGTTCATTTATTTAAGGTATTTATTCATGCAAAACATTTATACAGCCACCCGTTTTATAATTCAGCTCCGGGCATCTCCCAATGCAAAGTAAAAACCCATAAAAACCGTAATAAAAGCCAAAAACGAAGCGCATTATAAACATTAAGAAAAACCTGGCGCCTAGCCAGACTTCTCCTGTTCAGTTTATCCAATCTGATCCCAGCGCTTCAGGGGAGGGGGGGGGGCTTCCAAGCCTTATGGGGAGGGGGTGAGGAGGGTGGGGGCCTGCCAAATTTCAGGGCGATGGGGGCTTTCATGGGGCTGCAAGGGAAGAGGCAAATTCTCTAGCTCCCATCAGATGGCAACATTCAATCAATCAATCGATCGATCAGAATAGATCTGGAAGGGACCTTGGAGGTCTTCCAGTCCCACCCCCTACTCAAGCAGGAGGACCTACACTATTTCAGACAAGTGGCTGCCCAGTCTGCTCTAGTGTAGTTTTAGTTGAGTGTCATTGCACCTCGTAGAACGAAATTAAAGGCCACCCTCTTAAAAGAACTCCAGTGATGAAGCACCCACAACCTCTGAAGTTGTGGGGTTCAGGGGAAATCCGGGGGAAGGGGCTAGGAGCACGCCCCTTGATCTGACCTCGTAGGAGTTAAGGTTCCAACCTTGGAACGCTGTGGACTTCAACTCCCAGAATTCCTCTTGGTCTCCCATCCCAATACGATCCGGCTCTGCCTGGGCTGAGCTGATCAGGGCATGTGCCCAGGGTTGCCACCTTCAAACTCTGAGTAAGTGTGAAATGTTTCTCTCTGCCGTCTTCTGCGGAGGGGCTGCCACCCCTATGGTGGGCAAAGCTTCCCCTTTTGAGGCCAGGGGAAGCCAGGAGAGCACATTGGCACCTGCCCATTTGACCCACGGTCCAAGGCTGCTCCTTGGCACCTGCCCATAGAACCAGGGCTCAACCCATTGGGGGGCAAGGGTCCCCTTCCCTTTCAAGGCTAGGGGGCACCCAGGCCTGCCCCTTGGCATCTGCCTATTGGACTCAGGGTTCACCCTTTGGTGGGCAAGGTTCCTTTGAGGCCAGGAAGCTTCTGGGATAGACCCTGGCACCTGCCCATCAGACCCCGGGTTCAATCCTTTAGTGGGCAAAGCTAGCCTTCCACTTCGAGGCCAGGAGGTGCCCAGTGCTGCCCGTTGGCACCTTCCCATTTTACCTAGGGTTCGACCCTTTGACGGGCAGAGCTCCCCTACCCTTCGAGGTCAGGAGGCGCCCGGTGGTGCCCGCGGGGCCCTTACCCGGCGCGTACTCCATGGCGATCATCAGGGCCTTGTCCTCCAGGAAGTTCTCGTAGTACTCGATGATGTGCGGGTGGTGGAGGAGCTTCAGCACCTGGCACTCGTTCTGGGCCGCCAGGCGCTCGTCCTTGGTCATCTGCTCCACGGGGATCTGCTTCAGGATGACCAGCTTCTGGTCCAAGCGGCGCAGGCACAGGTGGACGATCCTGGGCAGGGCAGCCAGGGGCGTCAAGGGCAGGAGATGGGCACGGAGGGTGGGTGTTTATCCTATCTGGGGGCTAAGCCCCCTGCCACTCTCTGAGCCCCCCTTTGCGGGGCAGCTGGAGCATCAAGGGGGGAGATAGGGGTCAAGGGGGCCATAGGGGGGCTTCTTCCCCATGGGGGAGGGGTCAGTTTGGAATGGGACCCTCCTTGGGGAGCCCAGCCAGCCAGAGGGACGGTGCCCTGTCTGTGCCTCAGCTTCCCCGTGGGTACAGAGGGTGCAAAGGGGGGGGGACGGTGCTTCCATTGGGGTCGCCATTTGGGAGCTGAATGCACGCAGGGGGACTACAAAGCCCATCTTGGGAGAAGACCCGCCCCTTGGAAAGGCGCAATGTGGGGAGGGGGAAGCTGTGGACTAAAGGCCTTTGGCTTGCAGGCTGTGGACGATGGGCGTGGTAGTCCCACACATCCACTTTGACGTCAACGCCCCCCATCCCCCAACCCAAATCATCACTAAGAACCGGTTTTCGAGCCGGGGTGGCTCCCATTGGCCGGTTTGAGGGGGAGGCCCCGCCCCCACACGCCCCCTCCCCACGGCGGCCGCTCGTCCTCACCCGAACGCCCCCCGCCCGACCACCCGGATCCGCTCGTATTTCTCCATCGGGGGCCGCCGAGGAGTAGGCCGCGGCCGGCGGGCCTCGCGTTGCCATGGCGACTCTGCCGGGCGCGGCCGCCTACGGGGGCCGGCGGGGGTCAAGCCGCGCCGTTCTCGTTCCACAAGGCCGGAACAGAAGGCAGAAGAGCAAAATAACAGAGCGGGAAGGGGTTTCGGAGGTCATCTAGTCCAACCCCCTGCTCAAGCAGGGGGCCCTATGCCAGGAGTGTCCAACTTAGGAACTTTCAGTTCCTATTATCCCCGGCCAGCAGGCCCAAATGTTTGTGGGGTGCCTGGGGCTTTAGGCTGGTCTGGGCATTTTGTGGCTGCAGGGAACGATGGTGGAAGATGGTCTCTGGAGTTCTTTACCATTGGTGAGGAGGTTGCAGGTTTTTGTGTGTTTGTGTGTCTCCCCTATCAGTTTTAAAGATCTTTCATCCTCCCTCCCATTCACCCCCCCACCCAATCATTCTTGCCCCCTCCCCTTCAATGGTGGGCTATCTACCTTTGGGGCAGGTGCAAAGAAGCTCCATGCTGGGGTTGTCCCGAAACTGGGCTCTTGCTTGGTGTCGAAGCCGATAAAGTCACCGGACACAAGATGTGATACAGAATTATGCTTTTATTTTGGTACCCAGATACAAGGACCCCCGTTTGGAAAGCTAACCAAGGGCCAAGATTAGAACCTCACAGCAACTGGTCCATTCAGCCCTTTGCCCTTCCACTAATAATGCATGCGTAACAGATACTATTGGTTGGTTATTTGGATTTCAGCCCCCCCCCCCCCCCAAACCCTTAGGCTTGTTACGTTAAATAGCTAAATGTCACGTGGCCTGTTTTTCAGCCCATGTCATGGGTGCCTTGCAAAGTGTGCCAGCTATGGGGGCTTGGGGGGTTTTCTTGTAAGCAATCTATTCTTGTTCCTAACATCCTGGGCTAGTGGTTTTAAGGTGCTAACTTCTGTCTCGCTGTTAATGTGCAGCCCCCATTCTTACTATTGCAGAGCAGAATAAAAGAACAAACAGTTTTTTTCTGAGGCAGCTCCCCCCGACCCCCCTCCTTCCGCAGAGAAAAGTAAAAGCAGCTTAAAACTTTTGTCTACGGAAGCAACCCCTCCCCACTCTCCCCCCCCCCCTTCAGTGAGGGAGACAGGAAAGGAGCAAAGCTCTTAATTGCCAAGGCAAAGAAATGAAGAGAAAATGTTTCATCAGCATTCATATTCCTGACTCTCCTGTCCATTCCATCCACACCTGGGCCCTATCTCCACATGTGACCCTTCCTCTGATCCCCAAGGCCTCATTCTGGACATACTTTACATCATCACTTGCTGGGGAATTCTGGGAGTTGAAGTCCACAAGTGCTAAAGTTCCTAAATTCAGCAGGGGGTTGGTCTGGATGACCTCCAAGGTCCCTTCCTTAACTCTGTATTCTGCAAACAAAATGAACTTCCACATCCGGACAGATGTTGCACAGGCTTTGAGGTTCCATGTGGCTTTCCCTGGACCAGCTGAGCCTCCCTGGAGGGAAGGGGGGAGGAAAAGAGCAGGGGAGGGTCCTCATGCCCCCCTGATAAGAGTCTCGTAAGCCGGGGGTCACCAACCTTTTGGACCTCAGGGAGCACTAAATTCAAAAATTTAAATCCGGCAGACCACTAATGATTTTTTTAAAAAAAGTAAATAGTATTTAGTGCAATATAAAAAATGCAAATAATTTTTCTGTATGCCCCCAAACCTTTCTCACAGACCACCATTGGCAACCAGTTGGTGACTGCTGTCCTAAGCTAAAGAAAGAAGGACAAAGCTGAGCCTCCATCTCAACGGTTTTAGAAATCACCCAGAATTGCTTGACGTCTCTAAAAATGAAAGAAATAAATTAAATTTTCTGGGCGGAGAAGAGCCGGAAGCTGGGTAAGGCAGAATGAGGGGAAAGTGCTTAAAAAAAGAACTCAGAAAGAAAGAAAGAAAAGGTTTCTTGACGTGGCACCTTCCCGTGGCCGCAGCTGGTTGCAGGAGGAGCCGGAGGGAGCCTGGGTGGGCAGAAATGCCAGGAAGTTGGGTTTTAATTGACACCCTGCAGCCTTCTCCCGATGCAACTGCCAGCAGGTCTAAATTCCCTTTAAAGAAGCCAGGGCAGCTTCTTCCAGCATCCCCCCACCCCAAATGATTGTGGGGGAACCCACAATGTGAGTTTGGGTCAGGACTCCTGGCAAGCATTAATTAATAGAATTCTTCATTGGCCACACAAGGAATTCGTCTCCAATGCAGAAGCTCTCAGTGTGTATACAACAACAGTGGAAAGAGCTGGAAGAGACACCTACAACAATAGGAAAAGAAAGGAAGAAGGGAGGAGAGGAGATGAGAGGAAGAAGGGGGAAGAAAGATAGAGGTGAGGAGAGGAAGATGGAAGGCAGAAGGAGAGAAAGAGAGAGGGCAGGAAGGGGAAGAGGAAGAGAGGAGTAGGGGAGAGATAAGAGGAGAAGGAAGGGAAAGGAGAGAGGAAGGAAGGAAGTAGAGGAGGGAGGGAGAAGAGAAAGGGAAAAGAAGGTGGTGTCAAAACATCCGGAAGGGGTGGTAAACAAAGCAACCCTGTATTATAACCCTGTAAATCAGGGGTGTCCAAACTTGGGAACTTTAAGACTTGTGGACTTCAACTCCCAGAATTCCCCAGGCAGCTATGCTGTTATAAATGGAATGATAAATGTATAAGAATGACGAATGTAAAAAAAGAATAATAACTATGTAAATGCATACCTATAATTGTATATAGAGAACAAAAAATAAACAAAGTTTTCCAGATAAAAAAGAAACAATAGTGACAGACCATGGTCTTAGTCATCATAAAAGTTAGATCCAACACTGAGTGACATAGCCATGGATACTAAATAAGCAATCAACATAAATCATACTGGGATACTAATTAAACAATTTAAATCATAAGATACAAGCAACAAAGTTATAGTCAAAAGAAGATAAGGTGATTAGATAAAATATAGACATGGTATCTTTTATATAAGGATCTTTCATATACATACCTCTTTTCATTTCTTACTTTTTATTGTTATAAGCCACCTAGAGTAGCCCCCACCCCACCCCCACATGTGTTATTAGGCATCAAACAAATTTAACAAATAAATAAATAATCTGGGAAGATTGGCATTTCCTTCCTTGGTGCACAGACAGAAGCATTTATTAAGTTTATTATGGTCAAAACCTCCAGATTCTCCGTGGGAAATACAGGTTGACTTATGACTACAGTTGAGCCCAAAGCTTTTTCACTTAACAACTGTGTGACTAACTCAACAATGCAGTGATTCACTTAACAACTGCAGCAGGAAAGGTTGTAAAATGGAGCAAAACAAAAGTGACTGATGACCATTTTTCACACTTACGACTGTTGTAGCTTCCTGATGGTCACGTGATCAAAATTTGCCCACTTGGCAATTGACTCGTATTTATGACGGTGGGGTGATCCCCTTTTGTGACCTTCTGGCAAACAAAGTCAATGAGGGAAGCCAGATTCACTTAACAACCGCGTGACTCACTTAACAACTGTGGGGATTCCCTTAACAACCCTGGCAAGAAAAGCCGTAAAACGAGGCAAAACTCAACTCCTGTCTCACTTAGCAAACTCAATTAATTTTAGGGAAGTTGGATTTTAAATGACGGCCTGCAGTTCCTTGGCTCAATTGTGGTCGTAAAATTAAGGCAGATCCGCCCATCCCTCGCTGGATGCCGCGCATCCCACCCTTCCAGGATCCCTGGAAAAAGGCCGGCACTGCGCTGCGCTTCGCCAGACGGCTGCAACGGCTTCCGGGCACCCGCGCTGCCCCCGGGCACGTGCCAGCCGGCACAGGCCCCGCCCACCCCACTGGGAACCTCCCCCGGGGGCGTGGTCGGGGCGGGGCGTCGGGTCCTCCCCCGCGGGAGTGCACGTGGGCCGGAGCGGAGGGCGAGCGGGCAGTGATGGCCCCGTGGCTGCGCTCGGCCGGGCTGGTGGCCGGCTCGTCGCTGGCCTTCGCGGCCCTCCGGTGGGCGCTGAGCCGCTGCCCGCTGCCCGCCCACGTCCGCCGCGACGCCACGCGCACCTGGCGCTGGAGGAACCTGCTCGTCTCCTTCGCGCACTCCGTGGTGGCCGGCCTCTGGGCCGTCGTCGGGTGAGCAGGGCCCCTGAGCGTGCACAGAGCGCCGGGCCAAGGACTGCCCGCCCGCGAGGCGACGCCCCCCCCCCCGACCCGGCTAGGAACGCGGCGGAGCAACGATCGCCCAGGCTTCGAAGCGGGACCCCCGTCGCCCCTTCATATGGGGGGGGGGGGGGGCTGGGATCGGGTCTTTGGACGGTTGGCCAGGACCCCCACACGAGCTTCAAAGGGGGAGGGTCGACCTTAGCTCATCTTCCTAGCTGGGCTCACTTTTTGGAGTTGCCTCTTTGCTGGTAGTGGGGGGGATGCGAGACCCTACCAACCTGTTGCCATGTTTGGGCTGCTGGAAAAAGAGGCTGAGAGGGTGGCACTTCTTCGTTTCTCTTCCCCCCCTCCCCCCCTCCGTAAAATTTCTTCCTGGTGGGGTGGGGGTCTTCCCTTCCTTTTTGCTGACACTGGTGATTCTCCCCCTCCCAGGATGTGGCAGCTGCCCGGGGCCTTCGATGACCTGGTCCACACCACTTCCCCTTCCGCTCACCTGTTGCTCTGCTTTTCCACAGGTAAGAAGTGTTTTCGGGGAAGGGGGGGAGGGGAGGCGGGATCTGTCTCCCAGGGGGCTTGGGTTTCCTGGAAACTGTTTGTTTGTTTATGGGATGTATTGGCCGTCCATCTTAACACAAGGTAACTGTTGCCTTTCACAACTTTTAGTACTTAAGCCCCCCCAACCCACTGAAGCCCACCGACTCATCCTGGCACCAGTAGGAAAACCTGACCCCTTGGCAACACTCCCCAAGGGGGTCTTTGGGACCCCGGAGGACCCAAAGTCTCCTGCTGGAGTCGTCAGTGGGGCATCAGAAGAGAGGGGCTGGGGGCCACGATGGTCACACACCCCTCCAGCGTGGCCTTGAAAGGTCAGCGGGGGTCTTGATGGGTTTGCTGCAAAAGGCCCACTTAGCATCTTCTGCTCCGGGCACAAAATGTTGTTTTAGCTTTACTGTTGTGTTGCTGTGCAGGAGAAGACAATGGGGGCATTAGAAGCTTTTGTCCCAGTTGCCTTGTTCATCCCACTCCCCTCCAGAGAGCTGCCCTATTCCCCCACCCCACCCCTTGAGCTTCACTTTTAACAATGGCCATGCAAATTCCTGGGTATCCCCCCCCCCCATTTGGGGGTTGGGCTGCTGTGGGCGTTTTAGCACAGGTGGGAGCTCAGGCTGGACCGAATTCTGTGCGGGGGAGGTGGGGCAAAGTTAACTTTATGGTCCTTCCCCAGGTGCAGCTGGGTGAAAGTGGGGGGATGCACAAGGGTATCAGGCTTGGGGGAATGACTGGAGACCCCTGGCTATGAAGCTTGGCAACTTTAAGACTTCTGGACTTCAACCATTTTGGGAGGGGAAGTCCAGAAGTCTTAAAACTTGACTATGGAATTCTGGGAGTTGAAGTCCAGAAGTCTTAAAAGTTGCCTAGTGGTTTCTGGGAGTTGAAGTCCAGAAGTTTGAAAGTTAGCTGAAGAATACTGGAAATTAAAGTTCACAAGTTTTAAAGTGACTGGAGAATTCTGGGAATTAAAGCCCACAAGTCTGAAAGTTGCCAAGGTTGGAGACCTCTGAAATAGGAGACCCGAGTTCGTGTCCTGCCTCGGGGACCAAACCAGGTAGTGATTTAGGGCCCCTGCCTCTCGCGCAACCTGGGAAGAAGGGAAGAGTAAATAATTTCTGAAAAACAGAGTCAAGAAAACTTCATGGATTTATAATCCAGGCCCTGAGTTCGGATTGCGACACAGGCAGGATGCCCGAAGGGGAAGGTGAGGAAACAGGTTCCTGGTTGAAGGGCGCTTCTCTTAACTCCTGAGTGGCAGGAGATTTGGGGGTGGGTGGGTGGGCAGCAGCTGGTTTCACAGCTTCTGTACAGGGAGCTGCCCTGAGGCCAACCAATTTACATACAGGTAGTCCTCAATTTACGACTACAATTGAGCCTGGAGTTTCCATTCCAAGCATTTTACGACCTTTCTTGCCACAGACGTTAAGTGAATCTTTGCAGTTGTTAAGTCCTCAACCTACAACCGTTAGTTTAATCATGATTCAAAGTTACAGCGGCACTGAAAAAAAGTGATTTTTTTTTCACCCTTAACGACCGTTGCAGCTTCCTCGTGTTTAAGTGATCCAAACCTGGACGTTTGGCAACTGACTCACATTTATGACGGTCCCCGGGGTGTGTGTCGTGTGATCCGCTTCTGTGACCTTCTGACAAGTAAAGCCAGATTCATTTAATGACTGGGGTATGGAAAGTCATAAAACGGGGCAAAACTCCCTTAAAACCACTGCCTCGCCCGTCAAAATTAAAACTTTAGGCACTATTGTGGTCGTAAGACGAGGACCGCCCGTAGCCAGACTTAGATGAAGTCCAAAACCAACTGACCAAGACTTCCTGGGAAAAGTATATGTAACTTTAAAAAAAAATATGAATGGATGATGGAACCTTCATGTTCAGGAGCAATCTATCAGCCCAACTTTGCTGCTTTTTTGGGGGGGGTGGGGGGTGCCAGCAGCCTCTGTCCTGTTCTATCAAGAGGGGGGGGTGTTTCACCCCCACCCCCGATTCAAATGTAAATGTGGGGTTGTCCCTTTGCTTCCTTTCTAGGCTATTTCATCCATGACTCTCTGGACATTATCATCTGCCACCAGTCCAAGGCCTCCTGGGAGTATCTGGTCCACCACGCCGTGGCAAGTGGGGGGGGGGGGGGCTGTGGGGCAGGAGGAGGGGCTGACCAGCTTGCATGCCAGGGAGTCCTCGATTTACAACCATCATTGAGGTCATAAGGCACGACGTTCATTAAGCAGGTCATCGTCACCCTTGTTAAGTGAAGCCCCGTTCACAACAGGGCATTTTTATTTTATTTTTTTTGCAAGAAACTGGAAATAAAGACCGGTCAATAGCACAAATGTCATAAACCAGGGTCATGTGACTACGCACCTGGCCGTAAGTGCAGGTTGGCTGCGGAGTGGCCAAAATGCAGCCACGTGACCGGGGGGGATGGGTTCAGTCATCAGGACTTCAGATCTGGGTGGTAAGTCCCTTTCCTTTAGATGTCCATCATAACTTCAGATGGTTGCTAAGTGATTGGTCGTAAGTCGAGGACCACATGTGGGCTGAGTGTAGATAAAATTCTATTCTATTCTACTCTCCTATTCTATATTCTATTCCTATTCTATTCTATTTTCTGTTCTGTTTTATTTACTATTCTATTATTTTCAAATTCTATTCTATATGCTAATTTTCTATTCCATTTCTATTTCTATTCTCTATTCTATTCTTATTTCTATTCTATTTCTTATTCTATTCTATTCCTATTCTATTCTATTCCTATTTATATTCTATTCTTATTCTAATCTATTCTTATATCTATTCTATTCTATTTTCCTATTCTATTTCTTATTCTATTCTATTCTTATTTCTATTCTATTTCTTATTCTATTCTATTCCATTTCATTTCTATTCTTTTTCTATTCTATTCTATTTTCTGTTCTGTTCTGTTTTATTTACTATTCTATTCTATTATTTTCAAATTCTATTCTATATGCTAATTTTCTATTCTATTCTATTTCTATTCTCTATTCTATTCTTATTTCTATCTGATTCGATTTCTTATTCTATTCTATCCTATTTTCCTATTCTATTCTATTTCTTATTCTATTCTATTCTATTCCTATTCATTTACGGGGTCCATCTGATTTGACTGGATTTGATTTTCATCCTTCCCTTGGTGATTGTATCCGAAACTCAAAGTGGCAAACCTTTCTCATCCCCTTTCCTCCTCCTACTTTCCCACAGCAGCAACAACAACCCTGGCAGGTGGGTTGGGCTGAATCATCAAAGCCACCCAGCCAGCTTTCTTGCCTAAGGAGGAACTAGAATTCACTCTGTCCCAAGCGAGTGGCCAAAATCACCCGGCCGGCTTTCATGCCCACGGCAGGGCTGGAACTCACCGTTCCTGTTCCTCACCCGTTGCTGCTTCTGCCTGCCCAAAGAAGGAGCCACGTCAGAAGCCCAAAGGGGCTGAAGGAGGAAGCCTGAGGGTGCTGGAGAGGCCTTAGAGGGCCTTGAACTATGCGCCAGCCACAGGACAGGCGTGCCCTCCGCAGCTCCCAAAGAGTGGGGAGACTACAGGGAGCAGATTTGGGGGGGGGAGGGGGGAACCAAGAGAGATCAGAATAACAAGAAGGGCCCTTGGAGGTCTTCTAGTCCAACCCCCCTGCTCAAGCAGGAAACCCTCTACCGCTTCAGACCAATGTTGGCTTCCAGTGATGGAGAACCCACAATTTCTGGTGGCAAGTTGTTCCCCTGGTTAATTGGAGGAGAATGACCATAGGGTCCCTGGTGCTCTCTGAGTTTGGTGGTTTTCTTGCAGACGTTTCATATCATCGGTGTTAGAAGGAAGGGGGGTTTGGGGAGAGGAGGAGGGATAGAATAACAGAGTTTGAAGGGACCTTGGAGGTCTTCTAGACCAACCCTCTGCTCAGGCAGGAGTTCCTATGCCGTTCCAGACAAATGGCTGTCCAGTTTTTTTTTCTTTAAAAGCTCCAGGGATGGAGCGCCCACAACTTCTGGTGGTGAGTAGTTCCACTGGTTAATTGTCCCAACTGTCCGGAGGTTTCTCCTTAATTCCAGGTTGCTTCTCTCCTGGATGGGCTTCCATCCGTTGCTTCTTGACCCTTCCCTTCTTGACCCTTCTTCAAGAAAAGTGGGCAGGCTGGTCTCTTTCCTGGACAGGGCCAAGCCTTGACCGATATTTAGAGGCGGGGGCAGGATTCCGACCCCCCCCCCTGGGCTCTTCTGACCCCCCCCCCCTTTGGTCTCCTTGCAGGCTGCCTCCGGTTTACTGTCCGGGATCGTCCTGAACCGCTTTGTGGCGGCCGGACTGCTGTCCATGTTTGTGGAGGTCAGCAATATCTTCCTGACCATGCGGATGATGGTGCGGCTGGGGAAGCTGCCCCTCCAGACCTTCTACGAGGTCAACAAGTACCTCAACCTGGCCGCCTACTTCTTCTTCCGCCTGGCGCCCCAGAGCTACCTGACCTGGTTCTTCGTGCGTCACGTGGAGATGCACGGCCAGGGCGCCTTCCTGATGGTCAACCTCGTCCTGCTGGACGCCATGATCCTGATGTACTTCTCGCGCCTGCTGCGCACCGACTTCTGTCCGGGCAGCCGCCAGCCGGGCACGGACGACGAGAAGAAGTACCTGATCGACTGAAGCCCCAAGGGCCCGGCCCACCCCGCGCGGCGGAAGATGGGACAGGACGGGCGGGCGGGAGGGAGGGAGGTCCTTGGTCCGGCTGCATTGCTGCTCGTGTGCCTTAACCTGCTGAGGACTAATGACATTGTCGGGTGCCCCTTGCGAGGGTATCCAGGGGACCGGACCCACAGCTGGGCCTGGGTCTGCCTGGCCTAGTTCCAAAGGGAGGGTCAAGAGCCACGCCTGGCCCTGAGCCGGGCAGGAGATGACCGAGAGAAAGGAGGAGGATGGGGGAGCCTCGTCTGTGTGTTTGATCTGGGTTTTGGAAGGGATTATTTCGTGCATTAAATCTATTTGTAATCTGAACCCATCTAGTTGAGGTGCTCCTTGGGGGCGGAGGGAGATGTGGCCCTGGGGGGTGAAGCAAGAGGAGATCCAGTCTTAGGGGGGAGGGGGGAATCCTGGAAGCCAGCAGGCAGGATCCTGGGCTGTTTGTGTGTATCACACTTTGTTCTTTTTACAAATAACTCAAGGCAGCGGTGGATGTTCCTAATCCCCTCCCTCCTCCTATTTTCCCCACAACAGCCCTGCGAGGTTGGTTGGGAGGGATGGCTCAAAATCCTGGATCTGGGTTTTCATGCCTAAAGTGGGACTAGAGCTCACAGTCTCCTGGTGATTTACCCAGAATCACCCGCTGGCTTTCGTGAAATTGAGCCCAAAGTTTCCATTGCCAAGCGAGAGAGTTCTTATGTGAGTTTTGCCCCATTTTGCGACCTTCCTTCTCTGTTGTTAAGTTAGTAAGACGGTTGTTAAATGAATCCGGCTTCCCCAATTCTCTTTGCTCATCAGGAGGTCACCCAAGGGGATCATCGCTGACCCGGCAACCGTCACAGGTACATGCCAGTTGCCAAGCGTCTCTGAAGTTTCATCACATGACCACAGAGATACGGGGATGGTCATAAGTGTGGAAAAGTGGTCATAAATCACTTTTCCAGCGCTCTTCTAATTTCCAACAGTAAACCAATGGTTGTAAGTCACGGAGTATCTGTATTGTGGGCTACTCAAAGAGTAAGTCAGGAATCACATGCACATTTCCTACCAGCTGCAGGAGGCTTACTGGGGTGTGTGAAATTCAACTAACTGCCTGCCTTTTTCCATCCAGGAAGTAGATGGAAGATGAAATGCCGAAAGACTTCTTGTATCCACGGCTGACATATGATGAAGACAACATTTCAACCAGGCAATGTTAGTCCTAGTGACCCTGGGGCTTCCTCCTTTGCTGGGGGCATCTGCATTTGAACCCTTTGCCCCCAAGGGGGGGGGAGGGAAAGGAGGGTCTTGTGCCCCCTCCGAGGCCCATCCAGCAAGCTTCTCTTTCTATGGCACCAGATGGGCCCTGAAAGGAAACGCAGGAGCTTTTATTAAAATGTATTCTAGGAGAAAATCCGAATGCAAAGAAAAACTAAGCCAGGTAAGGGGAGAAAGAAAAGAAGGAAGGAAGAAAAGAAGGAAGGAAGAAAAGAAAGGTAGAACGGAAGGAATAAGAAAGGGAAAAAAGAAAGGAAAGGAAAAACGGAGGGAAGGAATGAAATGAAAAGGATGGAAGGAAATGGAGAAAAAAGAGTACAGAAAGAAGAAGGGAAGGAATGAAAGAAGAAAAAGGAGGGAAAAAAGAAAAGAGGAAAAAAGGCAATTGCACATGCGCCAGGAAGGAAAAAAAGCCCCCACCCCGCTGTGCATTTTGTCTGCCAGAGCCCGCTGAGAAGGGGAGGGAGGGAGGGGGCACGTCGGCTGCCTCGGCTCTTCCCAAGCGCTGCGACAGCCCTGCAGAGGAGGACCAGCCAAGGGGGCCTTGGACTGTGGCAGGGTCTCCCAAGCAGAAGCATCGGCCCAAGAGAGAGACCGAATGCCACAGTTTGGCTGGGGGACGGAGGGGGCTTCGGACGGCTCTCCTGGCAGCATTTCCTGGGGGGGGGGGAGATGCTATGCTATTGGGAGGGGTCAGAGGGGGAGCAATCCCTCCCGACCTCCACGGGGGATTGGAGCAAAGAGGCGCACCCAGCAGCGTCGGAGGGTCCTTTGGGTCCAAGAAGAGGCGTGGGGGGAGTGGAGGCGGAGACACCCCCCCAGAAGGCAGGAGGGCGCTGGGCTCTCCTGGATTAGGAGGAAGCGAAGGAGCGTCCCCACGGGTCCCGTTGCCGCCCCCCTCCCTTTGTGGGCCCACTCGCCTGGCCAACACCCCCCCCAGCCCAGATGGGCCCCCAAACTGCCTGGATTGGCTGCAAGAGAGCAAATGCAGAACTGGGGAAGCTGCAAAAGAGGGCAACTCCAACACCCCCCCACACACACACACACACCTCCCAGGTGGGAAAGATGAGGAAAGTTGTATGGAACCAGAGTGGCTTTGGATACGGAGATGGACAGCAAAAGAAAAGAAAGAAGGAAGGAAAGAAGAAAGAAAAAGAAAGGAAGGAGAGGGAAGGGAAAGAAAGGAGAAAAATAGGAAGGGGAGGAGGAAAGAAAGGGAAAGAAAAAGGAAGGGAAGGAGGAAAGAAAGAGAGATAGATACTTAAAGAGCAAAATCACCCAGTTGGGGGGACTGCCAAGGGCATCTGCAGGAAAAGCCAAGGTGGCAGCCTGGAGCCCTCTCTGTTTTAGATGCAAAGGGCATCTCTTCACTTGCAGCTCCCTCTCCCCCGCCCCCTTTGAGGCTTCTGCTCCTCCCTTCCAGGCCCCTCCAGTTGGTGCAATTGGGGGCACTTTCCCTGCCTCCAAGAGACCACCTGGGTGCCCTCCTTTTGCCCCCCCCCAGTCTTTAGAAAATGCCCAACCATTTTAGCCCAAATGCCTTCCCCCTCCCTTTGTCTTCCTGTTTTTCACTCCCTTGCCAGGGGGGGCCCAGGGCCAGCTCCTTCGGAGACCCCCAGCCCCGCTTGGCTTCGGGCGAGTGCAAAAGATCTCCAAGCCCCCCCCCCCTCAACTCACTGGAGCTGGGCACCCAGCCCTGGAGACTGCCAGGCCCTGAGAGACGGGGGGGGGGGGGGAAGAGCGGAGCTGGTAAAAGGAGCCACTCTGCTGGCGCCAGACCCACTCAAAGGCAGAAGCTGGGCTGGCCCCACAGCAGGGAGGGGCTCCAGCTCTCCTGGGGGGGAGGGAAGAATCATGTCTTTCTCCCTCTGGTTCTGGAGGGGTTTTTTTTGGCAGTAGGCAAACAGGCTGAGTGCTGGGAGCCAATTCTGCCCCCCCCCCCAGGAGAATGTTGGCTCCAGAAGGAAGAGGGAACTTTCTCCTTTCAAAATCAACTTTCTTCTTTCTTTTTTCTTCCTCTCCTTTCCTTCTTTTCATTTTTTTCTCCTTCCTTCAAAATCAACTTTTTCTTTCTCATTTTTCTCTCCTTCCCTCCTACCTCCTTTCTTCTCTTTCTTTTTCTTTCTCCTTCCTTCAAAATCAACTTTCTCTTCCTTCCTTCCTTCTCTCCTTTCTCTGTGTTGCTTGGCATTTTAACCGTTTAAGAAAACGGTAATAAAAATTATACCCCAGCTGCATCCCTTAATTACTATATTCGTGATGGGAATTGCTTTGATTTGTTTTACGGTTATTCGCCACCCAAAGTCGCTTGTGGAGACAGGCAGACATATTGAATAAACATCGACTGAAATGAACAGTGCAGTTATTCATAGAGTTATTCAATGCAATCATTGACTAAATGAATACTCAATTAACGTGGCACCACGTCCTGACAGGATTCTCCACCAGGGGAAGGCGGAGGCGTTCTTGCCCGGGGGTGGGGGGGGACCAGCCCAGAGGGAAAACAATGGCTTGGCATGCAGAGACCAAATCTTGCTGCCTTCAGACATGTTCCAGCAGCTGGTTGGGGAAGGGAAGGGGGGGGGGTTGTTGGCCATTTGCTGCCCCCAGGCTGACTCAATCCGTTTGCAAGAAAAATATTCAGGTGACCAGACCTGATAAAGACACTGACTGCTCATCCTCTGAAAAAGGATTGGCTCGGAAGGGTTTTTGGCTGCCCCCACGCCCCCCACCCCAGGCTGCCACGCTTCACTGCTCAGCTGGGAGAATGGTTGAGGGTGAAGCAGGCGATGCGAGAGTCCCAGCTCTGCCTTCAGAGAAGAGAGAAAAGTTTGCCTAAATCTCCCGTCTCTCTGAAACTGTCCAAGTATACAGAACATAGAATAACATGAGTCAGAAGGGATCTTGGAGGTCTTCTAGTCCAACCCCGGCGGAAAGCCGTATGCCAGATATGTCCAACATTGGAAGTTTTGAGGTCTGTGTACTTCAACTCCCAGAATTCCCCAGCCAGCTATGCCTGAAAGGTCCCAAAGATGGCATCCTTTCCCTATGCCATTCCCAACCAACGGCTGTCCAGTCAAAACCTCCAGGGATGGGAGCGCCCACAATATCTGAACCATTCCACTGGTTGATTGTCCTTACTACATAAGGGGATACAGACTACAGTGACACAGTTTGAAGGGAACTTAGAGGTCTTCTAGTCCAACCACTGCCCAAGGCAGGAGTCCTGTCCGATAACCCTCCAACGATGAAGCACCCATTACTTCTAGTGTCAAGCTGTTCCGCTGGTGAATTGTCCTCACTGGCAAGAAGCTTCTCCCGAATTCCAGTTTCCTTCTCTCCTTGATGGGTTTCCATTGTTTCTCGTCCTGCCTTGGGGAACAGGTGGACCCCCCCCTCTTCTATTTGGCAGCCCCTCAAATATTGGGAGATGCTATCGTGTCACCCCAAGTCCTTTTTTTCATTCATCTGGACATGCCCAATTCCTGCAAACATTCCTTCTGCCCTGCCAGCTGTTTCCTTCTCAAGACTTCTGGAGCTCCTTGGCGCTCTCACCAGGAGCAGCTTCCAACCTGCTGGGCGTAGCGCCCACGTATAATTTTGCCTCATCCGCAAAGATCAATCAGTTCCCTCCCTGGCATTTTGCCCTCGCTCCGCTGCTTGTTTACTGCCTTTTATCTCTTTGCCGCTTGGAGCTCCCCACTTCTGACCGTTGCTCAAAACAATGCAGGCATTCCCAGGTGGGTATCACGAGCGAAACGGCAGCCTGGAGCCCTGGCAACACAGCAGCCCCTGCCCCGCTTCTCCAGTGGGGAACGGGCAAACAGCAGGCAGCCGTGCGATTGGAGTGCTCCAAAACCCCCGGGAGAAATCATGGCTTAATTGGAAGAGCCTGGCGCGGTTTGCAGTGACATCATCTTGCTGCAATGAGGGTGTGTGCCCACAAGAGGGCAGCAGACGCAGCAGTCAGTTTCACCTGGGGTGGAATTCAATTCCCATAAACCCCAGCCGACCTGACCCTCAGCTGAGCTGGCAGGGGCTTATGGGAAGCCCAATACAGATGGAGAAGGCGAGGAGGGGAAAACTGGCTTTGATGCAGACTTTGCTTGTCAGGTCACAAAAAGGGCTCCTGGGACACCGCAACCGTCATAAATACGAGTCAGTTGCCAAGGCTCTGGATTTTGATCCCATGACTATGGGGATGAAAAACGGTCCTAAGTCCGTTGTTGTAACTTTGGTCACTAAATGAAATCCTCAGCTGAAGTAACTAATATCTGCGTGGAGCCTCCATGCGCAGAGGCAGTCTACCTTACTAGTAGCTGGAAGTGGTGAACAAAGGACACTCTATTTGGTTCAGCCTTTGATGACATTGTTTGCAAGTACAGGTGGTCCTCGACTTACGACAAGAATAGAGGCAAACTTTCTGTTGTCAAGCGAGACAAGAGAAGTGAGTGAAGTGAGTTTTGGCCCATTTTACGACTTTTCTTTCCACAGTTGCTAAGCAAATCACTGCAGTGGTTCAATTGATAAGCCAGTCGTTAAGCGAATCTGGCTTCCCCATCGACTTTTGCTTCTCAGGTGGTCGCAAAAGGGGATCAGGAGACCCAGCAACGGTCATAAGTGTGAACCAATGGCCAAGTGCCTGGATTTGGATAAAAGTGACCCAGAGAGATGCTGGAACGGCCGCAGGGTCACTTTTCCCAGTCCTGGGATAACTTTGAAAGGGTCACTAAGTGGACTGTTACCCGTAGTAGCTCAGGAAATGCACCATGGCTTGAATGCAGTTTGTAGGTCAAGGGAGAAACCGTGATCTTCTGACCCCCTGGCTTTAGCAACCCCCTCAACAGGGGCTGGGGGGCAGGCTCTCTGGGGGGGGGCAGCCGATGGCCCCAGGACACCCCTTGTTGACCCCGCTCCCTCTGGTCTTTGGGATTTTTAACCTTTTTACCTGAGAGCTTGAACCCGTCGTTCCTTCTCCTTCCCCTGGGGGATCTGATGAGGGTACTTGGTTCTCTTAGGATGCCGTCAATCCTCCAGAGCCATTCAGGGGAGGTGAGCCAAAGCGGAGGGGGAAGGAAGAGGGCAGCTCAGAGACAGGTGAGGACACCTGGTGGAAGCTGCTGGTGGCGGCGGAGGCTCAAAGCCAGCGGGGAGCTGCCTGGTTTGGGAGGGGCAGAGAAATAGAATATAAGGGAAGGGACCTTGGAGATCTTCTAGTCCAACCCTCTGCTCAGGCAGGGAACCCTGTAATTTCAGGCAAATGGTTGTCCAATCTCTTCTTTAAAATGTCCAGTGTTGGTGCATTCACAACTTCTGGAGGCAAGCAGTTCCACTGGTTAATGGTCCTCCCTGTCAGGAAATTCCTCCTCACTTCCAGGTTGCTTCTCTCCTTGATGAGTTTCCATCAATTGCTTCTTCTTCTCCTCTTGCTCAGGGGCTTCTTTGGAGAATAGCTGGACCCCAGCAGACGGACAAGACCCACCTTAGGGCCTTAGAGTGGGGAACTCTGGGAACTGAAGTCCATGGGTCGTAAAGTGGCCAGACATCCCTCATCTAAACAATGGGGAGGAGGGACTCAAACGCCAGAAAACAGGGCTGGGAAAGATTTGTTGCTGAAGGATTTCCAAAGGTAGAATTGAATCTCTGCCTTTAAAAGCCCGATAATCCTCTTAATTTCCCAGCCTGACCATATTTACCTCTTGATTTTTAATTGGGGGGGGGGAGGGAGAATTAGCAAGCCCACTAAGATGAGCTCAGCGCCTGCTGCTGCTCCTCAGAGTGACCACAGCCTCCATCAAGGCCGTCATATAAACCGCAGGGAAATCTTCTGGAATCAACTATGGCTCAGAGGCCTCCCTCCCTCCCCCACATCGGGACCTCATTTTCTACAATCAGGCCAGGTCGTATATAGGCAAGTCCTCGACCTACAGCAGTTCATTTAGTGGCCACTCAAAGCACTGAAATAAGTGACTGATGACCCCTTTTCACACTTACGACCACTGTAGCGTCCCCAGGGTCCTGTGATCAAAACTTGGATGCTTAGCAACTGGTTCATGTTTGTGAGGTTGCAATGTTGAGGTCACGTGATTCCCCCTTTGAGACTTTCTGACCAGCAAAGGGACAAAGAGATTCACTTTACAACTGTGTCGTTCTCCAAAAGCACCCAAAGAGGGCAGGACAAGAGACAGCGGACGGAAACTACTCAAGGTGAGAAGCAGCCTCCTAACAGTGAGGACAATTAACCAGTGGAACAGCTTGCCACCAGAAATCGTGGGTGTTCCAACACTGGAGGTTTTTAAGAAGAGACCGGACAGCCGCTTATCTGAAACAGTGTAGGTTCTCCTGCTTGAGCAGGGGGCTGGACTAGAAGATCTCCAAGGTCCCCTCCAGCTCTGCTCTATTCTATTCCTTATTCTATATTCTGTTCTGTTCTATTCTAATTTAGCTGCACTGATTCACTTAACAACCGTGGCAAGATAGGTTGTAAAGTGGGGCAAAACTCATTTAACAACTGTTTTGCTTAACAACAGAAACTGTGGTCGTAAGTCAAGGACTACCCGTAAGTGGGAAAACCCTTTAGATTGGAGGGGAATGGCAAGTTCTCCCTCCACCAAGTTTTCTTAGGATGTGAAAGTAAGGTGGGAAACCGCACTGGTGTTCGGGTAATTTATTGTAAATCTTTGAACAGTTTTGTAGAACAGTTTGTAAACCTCTTGTACAGAAGCTGCGCTTGAGCCACGCTGGGCGGCCTCCGCTTAGATGATCCCAATCTGAAAAAGAAGCAGAAACTCTGTTAGCCATCTTGTTCCGGCTTGTCTTCGTAGACTCAAAGGCTCCTGAAAGAGCTTCTTCTTCCCCCCTTTCCTTCCAGCCGAAGAAGCCAACGCAATCCTAGGATGTATAAACAGAGGCATGGCATCCAGATCACCCGAGGTATAGGCCACATCTGGAATCCCGCAACCAGTTTCGGTCACCATACTACAAAAAAGATGTGCAGGCTTTGGGGAAAGTGCAGAGAAGAGCAACTAAGAGGATCAAAGGCCTGGAGACTCAAACATAGGAAGAACGGAATTGCAGGATTTGGGTTTCTGGTCGGTCTAGAGAAAAGAAGGACCAGGGGGGGCAGGATAGCGGGATTCCAATATTTGAGGGGGTCAAGTTATTCTCCAAAGCACCAGAGAGCAAGACAAGAAATAATGGTTGGAAATTAATGAAGGAGAGAAGCAACCTGGAATTCAGGAGAAACTTCCTGACAGTGAGGACAATTAACCAGCGGAACTGCTTGCCACCAGAAGCTTTGGTTGCTTCATCACTGGAGGCTTTTAAGAAGAGACTGAACAGCCACTTGTCTGAAATGGTGTAGGATCTCCTGTTTGAGCAGGGGGTTGGACTAGAAGACCTCCAAGGTCCCCTTCCAGCTGTGCTGTGCTCTACTCCAAGAGAGCCCCCCTCATCCCCTATCCCAAAGGTGCCTTTTCAAGAGGCAACTGAACTTTCTGGATCCTCATCCCCCTACAGAAGCAAGCCCCATAAAGCACAAGAGGTCTTACCTTGTTGGCCACATCAAGCGCGTCGTAATCTGGAGCGAGACGGACGTAGGCTTTTTTCTCCCCGTCAGGCCTGGAAGGAGGCAGGAAGTCTTAAGTGCCAGAAAATAAAAGGATTTCCCCCAGTTCCAGCCATCAAGAGGGTTACAAATCCCGAGGTCTCTAAAAGCATGGCTGAAGGTAGTCCCTCCACTTACAACTCTTCAGTCACTAAACGAATGGTTGCTAAGTAGAGGACTAGTTGCATTCATGGCATTGTCTTTCTTCTGCAGACGTAGGACTTTTTATTGGCTTCCTTAGCACAGGAATTGGGGTGCAGCCTGATTCCCCAGTTCTGAGGCAGCTGACCCAAATGAAATTGATGCCATGCTGCTAGTCCTTGAATTACAACCATTCGTTTGGTGCCAAAATTGCAATGCCACTGATAAAAAGTTGAATTATGAGCGCTTTTCACTTATGACCAATGCAGCATCCCCGTGGTCACGTGATCAAAATTCAGACACTTGACAACTGGTTCCTATTTATGACAGTCTGGGGGAGGGGTCACGTGATCCGCTTTTGCAACCTTCTGACAAGCAAAGTCGGAGAAGCCAGATTCTCTTAACAACGGTGTTACTTAACAACGGACAGGAAAGGTGGTAAAACGGGGCAAAACTCACTTAGCAGCTGTCTCGCTTAGCAATGGAAATTTGGGGCTCAATTGTGGTGGTACGTCAAGAAACACCTATGTTCTCCCGATCCATCTAACACAAAATGTAGCAATAGACGCTTCTCTTCCCAACATGGCCAGGTGGAATAATAGCGCCAGGCCGCTTGCTATAAAGGGCGAAGAGGCTTCAGATCCCTGGGTGTCTTCTGCTTTAAGTGAAGAGGTAAAATCTATTTTCAAAGTGCTTCGCCTAGAAATGACCCGATCTCCAACTTTTTGGACTTGAGTTCTGCAGGTCGGAATGGCTGCTCTACAAGATGGATTCTTTCCAATAGATTGTAAGCTTTTCATGTTCGTTACACCTTCCCTCCTCTCTCTTCCAAAGCAGGGGAGTTCAACCTTGGCCACTTTTAAGACTGGTGGACTTTAAGTCCCAGAATTCCCCAGCCAGCTATGCTTGGAGTTGAAGTCCACCTTTCTTAAAGGTGGCTAGGGAATTCTGGGAGCTGAAGTCCATCAGTCTTAAAAGTGGCCAAGGTTGAACTCCCCTGCTCTAAAGGATTCTTCGTGCATCAGTGGTTCCTTTGAAAACATCAGGTAGCTCAGTCGGAAAAAGTTTCCATCATCTGCACGAAATGGCCCTAGAACCCATCCCCATCACGCTCCCACCTGCTGTGTTACCTGATCAAGGTGTTGACCTTGGCCACGTCAATATCATACAGCTTCTTGACTGCCTGTTTGATCTGGTGCTTGTTTGCCTTCACATCCACGATGAACACCAGAGTGTTGTTATCCTCAATTTTCTTCATGGCCGACTCAGTGGTCAGTGGGAACTTGATGATGGCATAGTGGTCAAGCCTGGGAAGGAAAGGGAGGCCTTCATTAGCCCAATGGGGAACAGGCCAGGGGGAACCCCAAAAGGCACAAGGCTTTGCCCAGGATCAAGGTGCATCAGTTCTCTGTGGCTACAATCACCACCACTCAGACTTTGGTCGCTAAAGCCTCATCACGCGCAGCCTCGATCCTGAAAATAGCACATTTTAAGAACACAAATAAAGCAGTCTATGCCACAGGACATCAACCAAGGGAATAAAAGGCCTGGAAAGAAGAAAAAAGGGTAACAGAGGGAGCTGCTGGGTACCATTAGCCTGTAGAAGACTGCAGGGGGACATGCTAACTAATAAGCCATTGCAAGTGCTGCACTATGCTTTAATGGCACAGCTGAGTCTAAGCGGTTTATAGAGTCGGCATATTTGCCCCCAATAATCTGGGTCCTCGTTTTACAGACTTCGGAAGGATGGAAGGCTGAGTTAACATTGAGCCGCTCAGGATCGAACCTCTGGCAGTGGGCAGTTAGCCTACAATACTGTATTCTAACCATTTCACTCCCAGTTTTTGATGCTCCCTCTACCAAACCACCTGGTTTTAACCTGCCTCGCTCTCACTGAATGAAATGGAAGAGAATTAGGGGTGATATACTGGAAGAAGAGCCTCTGCCCTGCATCAGTGGGGAAGGAAAGATTCCCCTTGTTGCAATTGTGATGTTAATAGGCAAACTATTAACACATAGTGCAAGATTACCCGTGCCATGCATGCTCTGGTTCCCCACATCATCTGCAGAGAGCAACCTCAGGGGCCATCCGCTGGATAGCTCAACTGGCTATCATATTATCATTTTTTTAAAGTGGACTGGAACTGGGCACAGGGTTCAAAATGGGGTGCGATTAAAGCCCTATATAGCAGAATTAGAATATCTTTATTTCCTCTTGTGATGCAATCTAAAAATGGAAAACACAGTCCAATAAACTGAGCCATCCCACGACAGCCCCATCATCCACTCTAGCCCAAGGCCTGGGGGAAGAGCCAACTTCTAAGGCAGGCACCAACAACTTATTGCCTTGCCTGGACCGCAATAAGTGAAGAGGAATGGTCTTGAGCCACATACTAAAGTATTGCTAAAAATCACATAAAGGTAGTCCTCGACTTACAAAAGTTTGTTTAGTGACCAAAGTTACACCGGCACTGGAAAAAGGGACTTATGGCCATTTTTCACACATATGACCATTACATCATCCCCATGATTTACATTCGGATGCTGGACAACTGACTCTTATTTATGACCGTTGCAGTGTCTTAGGGTCACATGATCACCTTTTGTGACCTTCTGACAAGTCAAACGAACCAAGTCAAACATGGTTCACTTAACAACCATGTTATTAAGAACTGCAGTGATTCACTTAACAAGTGTGGCAAGAAGAGTCATAAAATAGGGCCATAATACCCTTAACAAATGTCTCAACAGCAACTTAACAGTTGGGCTTAACTGTGGTCATAAGTGGAAGATTACCTGCAATGTTAAAAGTTTGCAGCCCATGGATTGCAGGTTGGGCAGGCCTGTTCAAAGGGTTTACAGTCCAGGTATAAGCCACTGGACTTTTGGGGGGTGGGGAGCGAAGGGCCAACCTACTTGTTCCTCCTCGGGGCGCTCTTCCGGGGATACTTGGGCTGCCGCCGTAACCGCAAAGTCTTTGGTCTCCGGAAGGTGGGAGACGTCCGGATTTTCTTCTTCTTGTGACTGTGGACTCCTTTCAACACGGCTTTCTTAGCTTTAAGTGCTTTGGATTTTGCCTCCGTCTTCGCTGGGACAGCTGCAGAGGAGGAAGAAACCGGTTTAGTACAGAAGAGCTGAGCTTGTATCTGGGCCAGTCCTCTGCTCCCTCCACAAGCCTCTGGGAGTCTCAAAGAAAACAGAATTGCAGCGCCCCCCCCCTGTTCCCCCCCATCAAGGCTGCTGGTGGAAGCAGGACGCATCACCAGGAGGAAGCCCAGCCAAGTGTCCATGGAGATGCTCCATCACCCAGGTCATGGTTGTCCCAAAGGTGCTTTTCCAAAAGGCAAGTGAACTTTTTAAAAAAAGTTTCTCTTCTCAGCCAAGAAGCTCCTTCAGCTCTCACTAAGAACCGAAGAAGCTTCTTGGATGAGAAGAGAAGCATTTTCAAAGAAAAAGTCAAGAAAGGCCACTTGGTTTTTGGAAAAACTCTTTTACCTTTGGGACACTCTGGCCAAAAAAGGGCACCAATTATAATGGTCTTTAGGATGCAACACAGACTGCAAGAGAATGTGTCCCAGTGGCACTTCTCAACCACAACATCTTTAACATGCATGGACTTCAACCCCCAGATTCCGCTCAGCTAGCATGGGGAAAATGTTCTTCCTGCTCCACTCTGCTCAGTGGGAACTTAATGATGGTATAATGGTCAAGCAGGGAAGGGAGGCCTTCATTAGCCCACTGGGGAACAGGCCAGGGGGAACCCCAAAAGGCACAAGGCTTTGCCCAGGATCAAGGTGCATCAGTTCTCTGTGGCTACAATCACAACCACTCAGACTTTGGTCGCTAATGCCTCATCACGCGCAGCCTCGATCCTGAAAATAGCACATTTTAGGAACACAAATAAAGCAGTCTATGCCACAGGACATCAACCAAGGGAATAAAAGGCCTGGAAAGAAGAAAAAAGGGTAACAGAGGGAGATGCTGGGTACCGTTAGCCTGTAGAAGACTGCAGGGGGACATGCTAACTTAACAGAACACAGTAGCATGGGACCTTGGCCCTCTTCCAGTTCAACCCTGTTCAGGCAGGAGATCCTATAGGTAAAGATTCTCCTCACACATATGTGCTAGTCGTTCCCGACTCTAGCGCTGCTTATCTGTGTTTCAAAGCCGAAGAGTCAGCGCTGTCCGAAGACATCTCTGTGTTCATGTGGCTGGCATGACTAAATGCCAAAGGCGCACAGAATGCTGTTCCCTTTGCATCAAAGGTGGTCCCTATTTTTCTACTCTCATTTTTACATGCTTTCGGACTGCTGGGTTGGCAGAAGGTAACGGGAGCTCACTCCGTTACACAGCCCTAGGGATTCATGATTGACAAGCTCAGCAGCCCCGGTGTTGGAGCAACCATAACTTCTGGAGGGAAGTCGTTCCACTGGTTGATTGTTTCTCAATGTCAAGAAATGTTTCCTTAGTTCTAAGGCTGGTTCTCTACTTAGAGAATGAAGGAGGATGAAGAGGAATTGTCCTTCCAGGAGAAGAAATAAATGAGAAAGAGGGAAGGGCTCTTCCTCAGGTCAACACACCCTGTGGGGGAAGATGGGTGGCATAGAAATTTAATCACCAATCAAATTCAACAGACATTTTCGCTGGAGCACATGCTGAGTAGAGGGCTGGACCAGATGATCTCTAAGGACACTTTCCTTCTAGGACTGTTCTCACCCCCCCCCCGCGGGACCCCATATACAAAAACCCCACGTAAAACCATATGCTCCATGACAAATAAAACCCCCATAATGAGCGCATTCACCCCCTCCCACAGACCCCAAAACCCATCCTCCCCCCCAAAAAGAACCATCCTCATCATCAGCTGGAAAAGGCCAACTGGGGGAGGAGGGCTAGAAGCTCATTCAAATGGAGGCGAGGCAACGGCCTCCCCCCGCCCACGCCCAGCCAATTACCCAAAGGCATCGAAAAACAGGGGATGATGGGCACTGTGATCCCTAATAAAACGCCCCATTATGGCCGGCCCATTAATCAGAGGCCTCGTCAGGCCGGGGATGACGGGCACTGTGATCCCCAATAACAACCCCCCCCCATTAGACCCGGCCAATTAATGAAAGGCCTCGTCAGGCCGGGGATGATGGACACTGTGATCCCCAGTGACAATTAAGCCCGGCCAATTACCCACAGCCCTCGAAAAGCCGGGGATGACGGGCACTGTGATCCAGCAGCAAGAGAACCGGGGGCGAGATTAAATGGGGGCCGGAGAGAGAGAAAAGGGTCTGAAGAAACGGTGGGGGGGGACCAGTCCCATCCTGAGGCTACGCGGCCTCCCCTGAGGGGAAAGACGGCGGGGGAAGCGGGCCCAGCTCTCCGGGGAGGCCATGCTGAGGCTGTTTCGGGGTAAGGGCGACGGGGGGGGGACTGCCAGAGCCCGAACCCCCCGCCAGAGCCCCGCGCTCACCCTCCTTCTTCACCTTCGGCGCCATCTTGGCTGGGCGGAAAAGAGGCGGCCGCGTGAGCGCCGCCTGCGCTTATAGTGCCAAGTCTCGCGAGAGCCACACGGCCAAGCCACGCGGGACTCACAAAGGAGGCGCGAGCGCGCGAACTTAGGCCTGCCCGGGGGAGGGGCAGACAATAAATAAAGTAGCAGGGGGGCGTGGCCGGCTACCCAACGAAAAGGCGCCTGCGCACCGAGGGCCGGAGGGGTTCGCGAGGGATCATGGGAATGGCGGTCTTCATGACGGAGCTGTGGGAGTTGTAGTCCAACGTCACTCTCTCCGCGCCCCCATCCATCCATCCACGTGGAGTTCTCTATCGATGTGGCGAAAGTCTGTTTTTCCCTGCTTTTAAGAGGCGCATTTAAATGTATTTATTTTATTTATTTTATTTATTTACTTTATTTACTTTATTTACTTTATTTACTTTATTTACTTTATTTACTTTATTTATTTTATTTTATTTATTTTATTTGTCAACAAGTCCAAGGAAACAAGTATCAGTATAGGCATAGACGTGGACACATGAAAAATGGCACAAATAAATGGATATAAATAAGGAAAAACATAGCCATAAACACATGGAAAGGGTACATATAAATGGGGACAGTAGGCAGGCTGGTGCGCTTACGTTCCCCTTAAATTGCCCCGTGGCTTTGCTATCCAATGGCTTACGAATCATATGCACAAGTGGCTTTGTTGGGAATTAGGGCCTCGGACCCGCAATGCAGGATCCATGAGGACTAGCGCCTTAAAATCACACCCACACTTTTATTCCAGGCAGACGCAGCTGCCTGTGCTTAGGTGCCCCGATAAGCTCCTGCAGGTTCTGGTTTTATTGCCTTTCGTAGTTTGAGAGGCAGGTTCGGTGGGGGGGGTCCCTCTTCCCATCTTCAGTCCCAGGAAAAGGGACCCCACTTAGCTGGACAAGGCCAGGCCAGGCAGCCCAGGCTCTTCCAGTGCCTTGGGTTTTTTAAAATTACTATTATTTAATAAATTTAAATACAAATTCCAAAGGAAAAAAATTACAAAGTAAAACAAAGCTAGAAAAAAAAAAACCATAAAAAGTGAACTATAAAAAAAACCAAATGTTTGTTCTTTGTTTTTTTAATCAATGTTTTAAATATTTTTGTCTTATTTTACTTTTGATCATATATTTTTTAAAATATTTATTATTAAATATTATTTATCAAATGGTTTTTCCTCCCCGCCCCAGCTGAAGCCGAGCCTGCCTCTTGCCTGGAATAAGAGTTTATCTGGGACCAGGACAGGTGCAGACAGCCCTCCCAGAGCTTCCCCGGGAGCAGGGGAAAAGGGCAGGGTCTGGGGTCTTCTTCCCCCTCAGGAGCAGCAGCAGCAACTGGGGTCCTCTGAGCCCTGCAAGATTCTGAGTTTGGCTGCAACAAGTCCACTTTTCACACATTCACAACAAAACCACCTCAAAGCCCTGCCTACCTGTTTTTCATCGCTGCACCTGCCACCCTGCACAGAAGTTTCATAGGTAAATCCAGAATAAGTGATGTTCCCTAGTTTAGGAATGAAAGTTCTGCAAGAAAACCCACCAGGCTCAGAGAGCATCAAAGACCCCGCAGTCCTCCTCCTCTTCCCCCTCCCCTCCCCTCCCCTCCCTCCCTTTCCCCTATTTCTCCTCCTCCTCAATCCCCCTTCCTTCTAGCACTGATGAGGTTACCTGGTTGGGTCATGAAACAACTGCAACAAAACCACAAAGCACAGAGAGCACCAGGGACCCCCCAGTCCTCCTCGTCTTCCCCCTCTCCTCTGCAACCCTTCCTCCCTCCCTCCCTCCCTTCCTACTATTCCTCCTCCTTCATCTCCCTCCTCCTCCATCACCCTCCCTTCTATCACTGATGAGTTGGGTCATGAAACGTCTGTAAAATAACCACCGGACCCCCACAGTCCTCCCCCCCCTTCCTGGCTGGAGAATTCTGGGAGTTGAAGTCTGCTGCTCTTAACGTTGCTAAGGTTGGACAGCTGGTTCTAAGGCTTTGGCCCAATTGCATTCCTTCTGGAGGGCATGAATGCCAGGCCAGAACATTAGTGGTTAATCATCCATAATCCTCAGAAGGGAGGCGATTTAGCAAGGCCCTTCACACCCAGCCTGGTCCTTGCTGGACCTTTGGACGCAAAGAGTCCTTTCCACCCGCTGTGGCCAGAGCTTCCCACTAGAGCACTATGCCATTTGTTCTTAACAGGTAGTCCTCAACTAACAACCGTTCATTTAGTGACTGTTCAAAGTTACCACGGCACAGAATCCAGATTCCTGCGTTAGCTTTCCTTGTCCGGCCATGAGGGTCACAAAAGGGATCATGTGATCCAGGGATGGTGCAGCTGTCATAAATATGAGTCACTCGCCAAGCCCCCAAATTCTTTTTTTTTTAAAGGTTCCCCCCCCCATCCCCTCTCTTGCATCATTCATCTTACCGTGTGTCATCTGGGTAAAATCTTTGTGTCATCCTATTTAACAGTTACACCATTTAAAATCTATTTTTACTTTGCCTTTACATTTCAATTGCCTTTTAATTCAACTCCTCCCCTATAATTCTAGGTCCTTTTCCAAATTATTCAATTTCCTGTTTCTTTTTGCCTGTATTCATTTTCTATCCAGTGATAAAAACACCCCCGGATCTTACAATACTCTGGTTCTTCCTTCTCTTTCATTGCCAACGTTAATCTGTTCATTTCTGCACAGTCTCTAATATTTTTTTAATCACCTCTCCCACTGAGGGAATGTTTTCATTTTCCAATTTTGTGCAAATATAATTGTAGCTGCAGTTATTACATGAATAATTAAATATACATCTTCTTTACTATATTTCTCTGGCAAAATACCCAACAAAAACAGTACCGGCTTTAAATCAATGTCGCTGTCTCATCCTTTCCAACCCCATACAAATTTTTGCCCAATATTTTTTGCCTCTGCACATGTCCACCACGTATGATAATATGTCTGATGACATTTCCAATACTTGGTTGATTTGTCTTTAAACATTTTTGCCAATCTTTCTGGTGACTTATGCCATCTATAAAACATTTTATACAAATTCTCTTTAGGTGCTGTTGCCATTGTAAATTTATAATTCCTTTCCCATAATTGCTGCTACTTCTCAAGTTCTATTGTATATCCAAATTGTTTTGCCCATGCTAGCATTGTTTCTTCTTCTAACTTAACACAAAGTAAATAATTGTATAATTTTTTAATCATTTAAGCCCCTGAATTCTGATCACGTGAGTGGGATCCTGCAATGGTTGTGTAAAAACAGACATAAGTCACTTTTTTCAGTGTCATAACTTTGAATAGTCACTAAATGAACAGTTGGAAGTCAAGGACACCCCAGTACCCCAACCTTTCACATTCACATGGGGAAAAAAAGTGGAAATTGAATTGTCTTTTAAAAATAACTTGACATCGACTGTTTCATTGTAGATATTTTTATTTGAATATGATTTGATTTTTTTCTTGGTGTCACTCTTGAATTTTCCTGGGTAAAACAAAGTTATAAAGATTATTTATTTACTCTTTTAGATTTAAATCTTAGTTTTTCTCCCTTTTCGACTTTATTTTTCTCAAGGAAAAGTAGACACCCTACAGCAGAGGCCAAAACCTGGGACCTCTGGGTGGGGGTGGGTTCAGTAAGGTCAAGATGACAGAAGCCTTGCCCTGTTATAACCCCACGGAGCCTGTGATTCTCAACTTTGGCAGTGTGAAGATGGGTGGACTTCAACTCCCAGAATCCCCCAGCCAGCTGGGAGTTGAAGTCCACCCATCTTCACACTGCCAAGGTTGAGAAACGTTGCATTAACCATTAAGCATAAGGAAGTGGTGTGGCTTTAATTGTGGTTGTCTACAATGTGTGTTAAAAAAAGTGAGGATTGAACCACAACAGTGAGATTGAAGCAACACACATAACAACAAGCCAGAGTTTTGATCTCACTGTCTTGGGGCAATGAATTCCAGAGTGCCCAAAGACACAGAATCACATAGCTGGAAGGGACCTTGAAGGTCTTCTAGTCTAACCCCCTGCTCAAGCAGGAGACCCTACACCATTTGAGACAAGTGGTTGTCCAGTTTCTTCTTAAATCCCTCCAGGGTTGGCGCACTCACAAATTCTGGAGGCAAGTAGTTCCACTGGTTAATTGTTCTCACAGTCAGGAAATTTCTCCATAGTTAACAGAGTTGGAAGGGACATTGGTGGTCTTCTAGTCCAACCCACTGCTCAGTTCTAGGTTGCTTCTCTCCTTGATTAGTTTCCATCCGTTGATTTTGTGCTTGCCAGATCTCCTTCTTAGCCAATTCAGTGGATGTCCCTTGGGCATGTTTGGAGGGAGAAAGAGAGAGAGAGAGAAAAAAACAGAAGAAGAAGGGGAAAGAGGGGGAGAGAGAAATGGAAAAAGAGAGAAAGAGAAAGGGACAGAGAAAGAGAAAAAGGAGAAAGAGTGGGAGAGAGGCAAAAAAATAAAGGGACAGAGAAAGGAAAAAGAAAGAAAGGGAGAGAGAAAGAGAAAGGAGAGGAAGAAAAAAGAAAAAGGGAGAGAAAGAAAAACAGAAAGAAGAGAAAGAGAAGAGACATGGAAAAAGAGAGAGACAGAGAAAGAGAGCAAAAAAGGAGAGACAGAAAAAAGAAAGGGAAAGAGAGAAAAAGGAAAAAGAAAGGGAGAGGGAGAGAAAGAAAGAGAGAAAAATGAATCAGAGAAAGGGAGAAAAGAGAAAAGAAGAGAGAACGGTAAAGTTTTCTGGGAAGCCCCTAAGGGGCCAAAGAGGAAAGGAGTTCTTTGTGCTCTCTGAGCCTGCATTGTTTTCCAGAAGACGTTTCGTTCCCTGACTAAGTAACACCACCAATGTGAAGGAAGGAGGGTTTGTTGCTCCTTGTTTATATACAGTTGCTTTTTCTGCCAGTGTTGGTATGTTGTGTGTGTGTGTGTGTGTGTGTGGTTTTTCCCTCTTTGGTAGTTCCTTGATGAGGATGTTGTTCTCTGCTTGATTAGTCAAACTACTGTATAGAAACCGGGAGCAAACCCCACACTCACGTGCACTGATGCTGTTGCCTAGCCAGGTCATGAAACGTCTGCGTGCAGAGGGCAGTGGGGCTCGGGTCGCTTCCAAGCCATCTTGGGCGGGCTGCCGCGCGGGGCGCCTCCTCCTCCTGCCGGGTCTGCCTGCCCCGTGGGGGGCTCTGCCCGCCCCGCCGCCGCCCGCCCCAACCTCTGACTCACTCCGGAGCAGATGCCGCCGGCTGCAGCCTCGCCCGTCTGCGCGCCGCCGGGAGAAGGTGGGGGGTTAGGGGGCGCCGGGGGAATCTGGGGAGGGGGGGGGGCCCAGCCGGGAGGGACCCCGCTTTCTTTCCGTCCCCGCTCCGTCCCGACGCTGAGTGGCGGCCGCCCCCTTCCCCGCCGGACCCTTCCCCGCGCGAGGCGGACCACCCACGGCGGCCAGGGTGCCCCTGAGGCGGTGCAAAGCGCCTCCCCGGCGGTAGCGAGCGGGAGACCCCGGCCCTCTTTGTTCGGCCCGGAGGGAGAAGGGATTCGGGGAGGGGGCGCCTGCTGGAATTTCCGCGGATCGGAGACGACCCTCCCTCCGCCCCGCTCTCGTCTGGCTCGCTTTGCCCCCCCGGGATAGCGGGGCGCCGGCCAAGCCGCTCCCGGGGCGCCCCCTCCCTTCCCCCGTCCCGCGAAGACTTCCTCGGCCGCCCCATCTGGCAGGAGTCCGGTCCCCCCCCTCCGTCCCCCCCGTCTCCGCCAGCTGCCTTGTCTCAACTCTCCAGGGAGGATCGGGGGCCGTCCCGGGCCGTGGAAGCCGCGTGGGCTGAGCTCCGTGGGCGGGCGGTGTGGAGGGGGGGAGACCGGGAGTTGCTCGAGACCGCCCCTCCCTCGCCCGTCGCCCGACCCTCGTCCCGCAAGTAACTTTTGGCTGCTCCGAGCAAGATTCTGGGCTGCGCCCACGGGCCTCGCCGCCCACGGAAAACGCGGCCGGCAGCCCCGCTCCAGCGGCCTCTTCCAGCCTTCTTGGAAGGAGACCTGGGGGGGATGCCTGGCTCTGACTCCCCTTCTTTGTGGGTTAGGAGGAAGAGCCGCACCCAAAGCGGGAGAAGCAAAGGAGCAAAGAACTTTAACCGGGATTTAAATCTACTTTGCAAACTTTCAGACAGTGAGAACAATTGACCATTGGAAGGGCCTCTCTCCAGACGTTCTGGGTGCTCCATCAATAGGGGTTTTCAAGAAGAGACTGGAGAGCCCCTTGTCTCAAATGGTGTAGGGTTTCTTGCTTGAGCAAGGGGGTTAGACTAGAAGACCTCTAAGGCCCCTTCCAGCCCTGTTGTTCTATTAATTGACCAGTGGAAGGGCTTCTCTCCAGAGGTTGTGGAGGCTGCAACACTTGAGGTTTTCATGAAGAGATTGGCCAACCATTTGTCTGAAATGCTATCAGGTCTCCTGCTTGAGCAGGGGGCTGGACTAGAGGACCTCCAAGGTCCCTTCCAACTCTGTTATTCAGGTAGCCCCTGACTTACAACTCCAGTCAATCCAAATTTTCAGTTGTTCGGTGAGATAATTGTTAAATGAGTTTTGCCCCATTTTACAACCTACCTTGCCACGGTTGTTAAGTGAATCACTGCAGTTGTTAGATTGCGTAGCCACTCCAGGGAAGGCGGGTGCCCCTCCCACATTTTCTGCCATGTGGGACCCTCCCAGAAGATTTCTCAGGAGGAGGGGCCAGTGGGTGACGGGCAGGTGAAGGAAAACCAAGTTAATACAATACAATAGCAGAGTCGGAAGGGACCTTGGAGGTCTTCTAGTCCAAACCCCTGCCTAGGCAGGAAACCCTATACCGTTCCAGACAAATGGCTATCCAACATCTTCTTAAAGACTTCCAGTGTTGGGGCATTCACAACTTCTGGAGGCAAGCTGTTCCACTGATTCATTGTTCTCACTGTCAGGAAGTTTCTCCTCAGTTCCAAGTTGCTTCTCTCCTTGATTAGTTTCCACCCATTGCTTCTTGTTCTACCTCAGGTGCCTTGGAGAATAGTTTGACTCCCTCTTCTTTGGGGCAACCCCTGAGACTGTGGACCTCAAATCACATAGCTGGCTGGGCAATTCTGGAAGCCCACAAAGTCTTAAACGTTGCCACGGTTGGGCACTGCTGGTTTGGTGGTCTTCAGTGCCGCCTCCCGTTTCTGTGCCCACAGGTGGCATCCTGGGAGACCTGCGAAGGCAGCGGGAGCCCCAGCAATGAACATCCTGGCCCCTGTGCGGAGGGACCGGGTCATTGGTGAACTGCCCCAGGTAAGAGGAGTGCAGCACTGAATTTGGGAAGGGCTGGGGGCTGGGGGACATGGCATGTGCCCCCCCTCCCCCCGTCATCACCCTGTACCAAATCTTGGGGTTACACGGCCTGGGCTGCTTTATTGCTCAGCGTAGCAAAGGCTGTTGCAAGGAGCATCCTTCTGGCTCAGCTCTGAGAGACAAACCCCCCCCCCCGGCTGGGAGGGAGCCTTCTTTCGGACCGGGCCCTCTGTCCATGGGCAGAGGCTCTGCTCCAATGGCCCCTCTACCTTCCAGTGCTTCACCAAAGAGGCGGCTCTGCATAGCAGGACTTCCTTCCATCCTAAAGTGGTGGGCACGTGCCAGGCCCAGCGGACGGGCACAGTGGGGTAAGTAGGTGCCCCCCCTGGAAGGGAAAGAAGGATGAAAGATGCTGCAGGCCTTAAGAAAAGGCCAGGGGATTTGCAGGTGGGGCTGGCTTGCTTTGGGGGGGGGGGGGGGCTGAGCTGCTGCTTCCTCTTCTCCCTTCCAGAGACCCCTTTCCTGGGATGTCCAGCCAGGGGCTGGAGGAGGGGTTGCATAATGCAGAAATGCAGCTGGAGGGATGGCAGAGCAAAGCATCCCCCCCTCCAATATCCCCGGTCAGATTTCCTTTGCTTGAAAGGGGGCCTGCTGGGAGGAGTGGCCAGTCCCGTCTTATGCCCCCCCCCACCTGCCAGGCCAGGTGGCAGCAGCTGTGATTGGCCCTGACCAGCACTGACCCACCCCTGGCCTCTCCTGCCTGGCTCCTCTGGGGAGATTTGCTCAGCTGCTAATCACATTTCTCCACTTCAAGCCTCTAAGCAAGATGGGGGGTGGGATTCCCTGGGGCTTGAGTCTTTGGGGTTAGGGGTCATCCTCCCTCCCTCCCTTCTTCCTCCTCCTTCCTTCCTCCCTCCCTCCCTCCAATCCTCTTTCTATTTCCAGCTATTTAGCTCCAAATCCACAATCTCAGAAAATTAGAATATTGTGACAAGGTGCAATATTCTAGGCTCAAAGTGTCCCACTCTAATCAGCTAATTAAGCCATAAGACCTGCAAAGGGTTCCTGAGCCTTTAAACGGTCTCTCAGTCTGGTTCAGTAGGAATCACAATCCTGGGAAAGACTGCTGACCTGACAGTTGTGCAGAAAACCATCACTGACTCCCTCCATAAGGAGGGAAAGCCTCAAAAGGTCATTGCAAAAGAAGTTGGATGTTCCCAAAGTGCTGTTTCAAAGCACATGAATAGAAAGTTATGTGGAAGGGAAAAGTGTGGAAGGAAAAGGTGCACAAGCAGCAGGGATGACCGCAGCCTGGAGAGGATTGTCAGGAAAAGGCCATTCAAAAGTGTTGAGGACTTTCACAAGGAGTGGACTGAGGCTGGAGTCAGTGCATCAAGAGCCACCACACACAGACGGATCCTGGACATGGGCTTCAAATGTCGTATTCCTCTTGTCAAGCCACTCCTGAACAACAAACAACGTCAGAAGCGTCTTACCTGGACTAAAGAAAAACAGACCTGGTCTGTTGCTCAGTGGTCCAAAGTCCTCTTTTCTGATGAGAGCAACTTTTGCATCTCATTTGGAAATTAAGGACCCAGAGTATGGAGGAAGAATGGAGAGGCACACACTGCAAGATGCTTGAAGTCCAGTGTGACGTTTCCACAGTCTGTGTTGATTTGGGGAGCCATGTCATCTGCTGGTGTTGGTCCACTGTGCTTCATTAAATCCAGGGTCAACGCAGCCGTCTACCAGGAGATTTTGGAGCACTTCATGCTTCCTTCCGCAGACGAACTTTATGGGGATGCTGACTTCATTTTCCAGCAGGACTTGGCACCTGCCCACACTGCCAAAAGCACCAAAACTTGGTTCAATGACCGTGGGATTACTGTGCTTGATTGGCCAGCAAACTCGCCTGACCTGAACCCCATAGAGAATCTATGGGGCATTGCCAAGAGAAAGATGAGAGACAGGAGACTGAACAATGCAGAAGAGCTGAAGGCCACTATTGAAGCATCCTGGTCTTCCATAACACCTCAGCAGTGCCACAGGCTGATAGCTTCCATGCCACGCCTCATTGAGGCAGTAATTGCTGCAAAAGGGGCCCAAACCAAGTACTGAGTACATATGCATGCTTATACTTTTCAGAGGTCCGATATTGTTCTATGTACAATTCTTGTTTTATTGGTTGCATATAATATTCTAATTTTCTGAGATTGTTGATTTGAGGTTTTCATGAGCTGTAAGCCATAATCATCACAATTATGACAAATCACGGCTTGAACTATCTTGCTTTGCATGTAATAAGTCTATCTCATATATTAGTTTCACCTTTTAAGTTGCATTACTGAAATAAATGAACTTTTGCACAATATTCTAATTTTTTGAGTTTCGCCTGTATATTAACCTCTAAGCCACAAGCTCTCCTCCCTTATCAGCTGTTTCGTGTTGTAATGGTCTGGGTGGTGGGTGGGGCTCGTTTGTTGACTAGGGCTGGTTTCCAGATGTCTGGTAGGCGGGAGGTATCATCATGTTTATTCATGTTGTGGGGGTGTTTCTCTATTTCGATAGCTTCCATAATTATTCTCTTGTTGAGGTGTTCTGTTTTGGAGATTAACCTGGCTCCTTCAAAATTACTTTCATGTCCTGTAGCTTTAAGGTGCTGGAAAAGGGAGGAAGTTTTTTCTTTCTTTTTTTCTTACTGCGTTCTTGTGTTCTGCGATGCCTACATTTATTCTCCTGTTCGTTTGTCCTATGTATGTTGCAGGGCGGATTTTGCATGGTATTTCGTAGACTCCTTGGTTTTCTAGCTGGATTTTGTCTTTGGGGTTTCTTAAGATGTTGGCTATTTTTTGGTCAGTGTTGAAGGCTGTCTTGATATTGTGTTTGTGGAGAATTTTGCTGATTTTATCTGTGGTGCCTTTGATGTAAGAGAGGAGGGCGATGCCATTATCCTTTTCTGTGTCTCAGTTTTTTGGGGGAGTCTCCCTTTGGATTAGGTTGGTAATTGTTTTTCTTTGGAATCCGGTGGAGATTAATACATACAATAATACAATACAATAGTAGAGTTGGAAGGGACCTTGGAGGTCTTCTAGTCCAACCCCCTGCCTAGGCAGGAAACCCTATACCGTTTCAGACAAATGGCTATCCAACGTCTTCTTAAAGACTTCCAGTGTTGGGGCATTCACAACTTCTGGAGGCAACTTCTGTTCCACTGATTAATTGTTCTAACTGTCAGGAAATTTCTCCCCAATTCTAAGTTGCTTCTCTCCTTGATTAGTTTCCACCCATTGCTTCTTGTTCTGCCCTCAGGTGCCTTGGAAAATAGTTTGACTCCCTCTTCTTTGTGGCAACCCCTGAGATATTGGAACACTGCTATCATGTCTCCCCTGGTCCTTCTTTCTCTTAAGCTAAATATACCCAGTTCCTGCAACCGTTCTTCATATGTTTTAGTCTCCAGTCCCCTAATCATCTTTGTTGCTCTTCTCTGCACTCTTTCTAGAGTCTCCACATCTTTTCTACATCGTGGCGACCAGAACTGAATGCCGTATTCCAGGTGTGGCCTTACCAAGGCATTATAAAGCGGTATTAACACTTCACGTGATATTGATTCTATCCCTCTGTTGATGCAGCCTAGAACTGTGTTGGCTTTTTTGGCAGCTGCTGCACACTGCTGGCTCATATTTAAATGGTTGTCCACTAGGACTCCAAGATTCCTCTTAACAGTTACTACTACTGAGCAAGGTACCACCTATACTGTACCTGTGCATTCCGTTTTTGTTGCCTAAATGTAGAACCTGACTCTTTTCACCATTGAATTTCATTTTATTAGATAGTGCCCAATGTTCAAGTTTGTCAAGATCCTTCTGTATCTTAAGCCTGTCTTCTGGAGTGTTGGCTATTCCTGCCAGTTTGGTGTCATCTGCAAATTTGATGAGTTCCCCATTTATTCCCTCATCCAAATCATTGATGAAGATGTTGAAGAGTACTGGGCCTAAAACAGAGCCTTGGGGTACTCCACTGCATACTTCCCTCCATGTAGATGCAGTTCCATTGAGGACTACACGTTGAGTGCGGTTGGTCAGCCAGTTACAAATCCATCTGGTGGTGATGCTGTCTAACCCACATTCTTCTACTTTATCCAGTAGTAGGTTATGGTCTACCTTATCAAATGCCTTACTGAAGTCCAAGTAAACTATATCAACATTTGTGAGTTTGTGTAATTCAGTTTTCAGGTGGTCTTTGTCGGCTAGGCGTTTGGTTCTGGAGATGAGTGTCTTGGCTACAGAGTTGATCTGTGCAGGGTGGTGATGGGATTGTGCGTTTAAGTAGCGGTTGGTGTGTGTTTTTTTTCTGGTAGATGGTGTGTCCTAGGGAGCCATTGGGTTTTTTGTAGATTAGGACATCCAGAAAGGGAAGTTGGTTGTTTGCTTCTATTTCCATGGTGAATTGTATTTTGGGGTGTAGCTGTTGAGATGTGTGAGGAAGTTGCCCAGTTTTTCTTTCCCGTGTGGCCAAATCACGAAAGTGTCATCAACATATCTGAGCCAGAGTTTGTGTTTGTGTTCAGATTTATCTAAGGCGTTAGTTTCAAAATGTTCCATGTATAAGTTTGCGATGACGGGTGAGAGAGATGATCCCATGGGTGCTCCTTCTACCTGTTTGTATCTTTGTCCATTGTGGATGAAGTATGTGTTGGTTAGGCAGTGGTTGGTCAGGTCCAGGATGCGTTTGGGGGGTGGGGTTGTGTTTGTTCTGGATGGCTGTCAAGGCTTCTTTTATAGGCATTTGGGTGAAGAGGGATATGACATCGAAGCTCACGAGTAGGTGGCTGGGTTGTAGGTTTTGTTTCTTTATTGTTTCTATGAAGTGGAGAGAGTTTTCTACATGTGAGGTGATGGATTCTGCGTAGGGTTGGAATTCCATCCGTCCGTCTGTCCGCCCATCCGTCCATCTATCTATCTATCTCCATGTTTTTTTCAACTCTGCATTTTTTGGGGGGTGGGGTGGGGGGGCTTTTCGGGCTGATTCATCCCCTTTCCTTCCCAGCAGGTTTAAAATCTCCAAGATCATCGTGGTGGGGGATCTGTCCGTGGGGAAAACCTGCTTGATCAATCGGTAAGGATGGGGATGACACCCAGGGGCTGGGTGGGGCTGTCTTCCGTCCCCTGAGAGTTTGGGGGAACCCAGTGAAAAAGGTCTGGGGGGGGTCAGCTTTTCAATTTCCTAAATGAGTCCCTTGAGCAGAGGTTTCCAAACATGGGTGCTTCTGGACTTCAACTCCCAGAATTCCTCAACCAGCATGAGGAATTCTGGGAGCTGAAGTCCACCAGCCTTAAAGTGGCCAAGTTTGGAGACCCCCACCCTTCAGGATTCTTCTGGGAGCTGGGTGCAAGCGGGCAGGGGGACAGGCACAAGCTGGCCACACAGCCAGGGGTGTGGGTATTATCATTTGTTCTGAGCAGGGGGTTGAACTAGATGACCTCTGGGGGGACCCTTCCAGCTGCGGCCAGCTCCCTTTCCAAGTTGCTCGGAAGGGGTTTGCTGGCAAGGTGACTTTCCTTGTGAGGGTCCCTGATTCAAATGTCTTCCTCCAGATTCTGCAAAGACACCTTTGACAAGAACTACAAGGCCACCATCGGGGTGGACTTTGAGATGGAGCGTTTTGAGATTCTGGGGGTCCCCTTCAGCCTCCAGCTGTGAGTATCCCACGGGGCCTTGTCTCTTTCCAGCAGCCCCGGTCCTCCTCCCCTGGGACCCTCTCCCAGTTTCCCGTCTGACTGTCTCTGCTTGCTCCCTGCCAGGTGGGACACGGCCGGCCAGGAGCGCTTCAAGTGCATCGCCTCCACTTACTATCGGGGAGCACAAGGTGAGGGTGCAGGAGGGGGTGTCTTTGAGGGGGGTTCTGCCTCCCAGCCCTTCTTCTCTTTTCCCTGGTTTCCAAGGTGGTTTGAAGCAGCTTGGCCCCTTTAAGACTTGTGGACTTCAACTCCCAGAATTCCCCAGCCAGCACCTGGAGGAGGGGGGAGGCTAATTGAGGGGGCACCTGCCTTTTTCTGCACCTCCCTGGATTTGCAGAACAGGAGATGCAGGAGGGAAAAGGGGAAGGGTCTGGATGGGGAGCCCCCTCCCCTCAGGGAACTGAACCAGTGGGGAAATCTATTTTTTTACTACAGGTTCTGTGGGCGTGGCTTGGCAGTGGGGGTCATGTGACTGGGTGGGCGTGGCTATGTAGTTATGTAACTGGGGGATCAAAAGACAGAAACTCACTTTAACGATGTCCTGCTGGAGAAGAGTTGGACTAGATGACCTCCAGGTCCCTTCCAGCCCTGGATTATCCTCTGAAGCTGCATCTAATGCCAGGTTTATAGTCCTTCCTTCCTCTCCTTTTTCCCTCCCTCCCTCTTTCTTTCTTTCTTTCTTTCTTTCTTTCTTTCTTTCTTTCTTTCTTTCTTTCCCCCACCCCCCATTTTTGGCCCAGCAGCCTTTTTTTTTTTTTTTTGCTGGCGGACCCCTCCCCCACCCCCACCCCGGCGTTTCCAGAGAACCCGTAGTAAACAAAATGCTTTAAAAGCTTTTTTTTTTTAAGTTCCGAAGATCAGCTGTGGGTTTTTAAAAACTTTTCTTAGTATTTTTTACTGCTGGTTGAGGCCCAAATTCTCTTTGCAGCCATCATTATTGTCTTTGATTTGACTGACGTGGCATCGCTCGACCACACGAGGTAAGCAGCCGGCATGAGGGAGCGGGACCCCCAACTCAGAGAAACGGGGGGGTGGGGGAGCCAGAGGGGCTTCGGGGTGACTTTGCCCCCTCCCTTTGCAGGCAGTGGCTGGCCGATGCCCTGAAGGAGAACGACCCGTCCAACGTCCTCCTCTTCCTGCTGGGCACTAAGAAGGACCTCAGCGTGAGTGGGGGGGGGGGCAGGAGGAGAGGGGGGGGAGGCTGGGAGATGCCGGGTAGCCTTGGGGGCCGGACAGACCTGGATTACGGCCATGAATTTTAGCCCTGCCTTCGATTGGAGACTTTGGGCCAGTGGCTCTCCCTCAGCCAGGTCCACCTTGCAGGGTTGTTGTTTGGTGCAAAATAGGCGGAGCGTTAGATAGGTTCTCTGTTTTGAGTTATATATAAAAGCGGGGCTTAAAAGTAAATAAAAATGAACCCAAGGGGTGTCAGGAACTGGCAGGGAGTTATGTGGCACCTCTTTAGGCTGCTTTATAAAGCCAGCATCTCCTCATCGGGGGGGGGGGGGGGTGTTTCCATGGGCGTCCTCCGGATCCCAGGATTCCTAGCCAGATGGGAATTCTGGGAAGTGATGTCCACATGGCTGGTGGGCACCAAAGCTACCGAGGGGATGGGCACTGCAGCAGGAACAGGTCGGGGTGGGCAACGATGGCAACTGGCTCAGGAATTCTGGGAGTTGAAGTCCACAGATCCTGAAAGTGCCAGGGATGCTGGGAGTTGAAGTCCACAGGGCATCCAGTTGCCATCATTGCCCTCCCCTGACCCAGGTGTCTCTTACCTGCGTGATCTGCTTCATGCATCGGGTGCCCCCCTCTGCCCCCCCCCCACTCAGCCTTCCTCTCTCCCCACAGACACCTGCGCAGTACAGCCTCATAGAGAGGGATGCTCGGAAGGTGGCGAAGGAGATGCAGGCCGAATACTGGGCCGTCTCCTCCCTCACAGGTAAGCGGCACCTGTGCCCCCCATGGGGACCCTCTGGAAGGGCTGGCATTATCCTGGGCGCAAATCCTTTTTGCTACCCCTGCTCTCATCTCTCTCATCCCTCCCTCCCTCCTACATACCTACCTGCTTATCTATCTAACTATCCACCCATCCATCACGTCTGCCTCTCCACCTATCTATCTACAAGTAGCCCTTGAATTATGACCACAGTTGAGCCCAAAAGGTATGTTGCTAAGTGAGACATTTGTTAAGTGAGTTTGGCCCCACTTTACGACCTTTCTTGCCACTGTTGTTAAGTGAGTCACTGCAGTTGTTCAGTTAGTCATATGGTTGCTAAGTGAATTTGGCTTCCTCATTGACTTTGCTTGTGAAGTTGATCACGTGACACACACCCCGGACACTGCAACCGTCACTAAACGAGCTGTTGTAAGTCAAGGACTATGTCTGTCTCTCTATCCATCCATCTATCTATCTATCCTCCCTCTCTTTCTCTTATGTCTGCCTGTATGTCTCCATCTATTGTCTGTCTGTCCATCCGTCCATCCATCTTATCTATCTATCCTCTTTCTCTCATATCTCTCTGTCTGTCATTATCTACCTACCTACCCATCCATCCATCCATCCATCCATCCATCCATCCATCCATCCTATCTATCCTCTTTCTCTCATATCTGTCTGTCATTATCATTATCTACCTTCCTATCCATCCATCATCCATCTCTCTTTCTTTCTCCCCCCCCCCCTCGTGCCCAGCGCTCTCCTTCTCCCGATCTCTCCCCCACCTCTGCTTTCTGGTGGGCAGTCTGCTTCTGCCTGGCAGTGGGGTGGGGGGGGAGGCTGAGCCACCTGCCCTGCCCTTATCATGGTCCCCCTTTTCCGTCCAGGCGAGAACGTGCGGGAGTTTTTCTTCCGTCTGGCCGCTCTCACCTTCGAAGGCAGCGTGATGGCTGAGCTGGAGAAGAGCCAGGCGCGCCGGATTGGGGACGTTGTGCGTAAGTAGCCCCTGGCCAGGCTGGGGGAGGCCAGAGGGACTCAGGTTGGGGGCTGTAGCCGACGGGGGGGCTAAGAGTTAAAGCGCAGCTGGGACAATCGGATGGAACTTTCTCATATGTTCAGAGCCCACGGATTCGGTGTGTTTTGAAAGCCTTTTTATCAGCTGCCTGGGGTGGGTTTATCAGTCAGATGGGAGGTCTGTAAATAAAGAAATAAATAACCCCTGGAACTGCCACCCCATCATTTCTTTAACCATATTTTTGGAACACACAACACACACACACACACAAACACACACAGGCCTTGGGGCATGGGACTCTGCCCCACTGGGGTTTGTGGTCAGCCCTGATAATCCTGCAAGCATGCTCAGCCTCATGACCCATCTCTGTGTGTCCACTGGTATCCTCATAAGGTCTAGAAACTTAGCATTAAAAAACCAGAGCCTGTTTTTCCCCCCGGAGCTGAGATGACCAGCAGGGTGGTCAAAGCATTTTAGCAAAATAGTTAAAGGGACTCCCAACTGGAGTAAATTTAAAGTAGGGGGAGAGGAGGGGGGAGGCAAGGGTCCATGATCTGCCCTAGAGAGTTTTCAATGGCTCTTTGCTGCCCTCTGGTGGTGATGTGGAATTGGGCTGCAATTGTTATGAATTCAAAGCCAGCCATGAGCAAAAGCCCCCTCCCCATTTCCATAGGTCCCCTCCCCATAGCACAAAGCAATGCTCTTTTTTCCCATGTGAGACACCATCAAGCATTCTGCTTGGGCGGGGGGGGGGGGAGGGGGGACTAGATGACCTACAAGGTCCCTTCCAACTCCTTTAATCTGTATTCTGCACTTTTAAAGGATTCCCCACCCCTCACTCTGTGACCGTCAGAAATACAAGCCGGCATAGACCTGTGATGCTACTTTGGGGGAGGGGGCTGGGGTGGGGGTGGGTGGGACAGGGAAGAAAGGCAGGTCAGGCTGGATGGCACTAGGGAGACCCTCATTCAATACCCCTTCAGTGTCAGAAGCCCAGTGAGGGGTTATGGGTCAGTTTGCCTCTCTTGGCCTGGCCTACCCTGCAGGGTGGTTGTACGGGGAGAAACAGAGGAGGGAGGGTTGTGCATTTGGGAAGGAACTCCTAAGGAATGCAAAGGCCCCTGGGGTGTTATGGGGTGGGGCTGTCTCCCAGCCCGCTGGAGAAGCCCCCTGGGTCCTCGCCTGCCTGTGCCCTCCTCCCACAATATCTAGGGCGGGTGGGGGGGGGCAGGTGGGCTGCAGGATGCCAACCGACAACTCTGCTTCCTTTGCAGGGATTCATGGGGACGAGCGAGACTTGTACGTGACGGAGAAGAGAAAGCGGACCAAATGCTGCGCATGATGAAGCCCCCCTGAACAGCCCCCTCCCCCGGCATTTGCACTGGGCTCTTTTCTAGACCAAAGGAAGCCCCCTCCCCATTTCTGACACATGAGAAGCAGGCGCTTTCCCCCCCATCTCCCTGACAGTGCCAAACCAAAGAATGAAGATGTCCAAGCCTGGCAGCTTTAAGACTTGTGGACTTCAACTCCCAGAATTCCCCAGCCAGCATGGAGAATCGGTCACATGATCATGGCTGGCTGGGGAATTCTGGGAGTTGAAGTCCACAAGTCTTAAAGTTAGCTGCAGAATTCTGGATTTGAACGTCCATAAGACTTAAAGTTGTCTGTAAAATTATGGGACTTAGAAGTCCCAAATCTTAAAGTTGGCCATGGAATTCTGGGAGTTGAGGTCCATATGTTTTGAAACTGACTGGAGGATTCTGGGAGCTGGAAGTCTGCAAATCTTAAAAGTGGCTGAGGAATTCTGGGAGTTAAAAAATCCACAAAAATCTTGGCTGTGGAACTCTGTGATTGGAAGTCCACACAAGCCTTGAAACTGGATAGGGAATTCTGGGAGTTGAAGTTTGCAAGTCTTAAAGCGGCCATGCTTGGACCCCTGTGTTGTAGAGCGTATCCTCCTGAACGCTTCCTGGCTTCAGATTCACCTCTGCCTTCCCTCACCAGGGCTGTGCGTGCTCATCTTTGAGGACCCTCCCCTCCACCACCCCACCACCCCAAGTGGCAGCCGAAGCCCCCAGGCTTACTCGGACTGTGCCGGCCACTTCTTGCCTTTTTGTCTACAGAGATTTTCATATACTTGGCTGCTTTTTTGTACCTGGCTGGTGCTTTTTTCTGTCTCTCGGGCTGAGCAGGGGGTGGGTGGGTGGGTGGGTGGGTGGTCATGCCTGGGTACCCATCCCAGAGATCCTGCAGGACTGGGAGTCACAGGATGGGTGGGTGGGGGCGAAGGAAGACAAAAGGGAGCTTCTCATGGCCACTGGAGGGGGGGCGTGTTTGGCTTTAGCCTGCTTGGACCCTGGGGGCCCTTTGGGGGCCCTTTGGGGGCCCTTTGGGGGCCTGGATGGGGCCCCTCCCCTGGCTTGCCTGGCTGGGAAATGGATCCCACCCACCCCAATCTGGAGGGCGTTGCCTCCCCTCCCCAAAGGGGGCCAAAAGATAGCAGAGTTGCTAAGTGGAACCTGAAATGCTGAAAAGTCTCCAGCTGGGTGGGGGCCAGGAGCGACACCCCTCCCATTCCTTGGAGGGCACAATTTGTTCCCCCCACCCCAAGAATTGCAGTGAGTAGCAGGGGATCCCCGATTGCACCTCCTCTTCCTGCAATTCTGCCATGGGTAATGCGGCACAGAGTCATGGGGGGGGGAGAGTCCAGGCCAAGGGGTAGGAAGCCCCCCCCCCCAAGCAAAAGGGTGGGTTTCAGCAGAAAAGGGGCTCTCCCCTCCCTGGCGTCAGCCGTACAGCCGAGGAAGGAGCCCTTCGTGGTTCCCCCCTGAATTCATTGGGAGGCGTTTGGCACAGGGGTGCCAGTGGGAGGCAGGTGGGGGCAGCACAAAAAGGCCAGAATGGGGGCAAACAACCCCCCCCCCCGGGGAAAAGACTGGTTGCTAAAAGTCAAGGATCAATTTGATGACCCATCAACTGATCCATACAGACATACAGGCAGTCCTGGACTTACGACCACAACCGACCCCTGAACTGTGGTTAAGCAAGACCGTTGTTAAGTGAGTTTTGCTACGTTTTATGACCTGAACGGCCAAGGCTGCTAAGTGAAGCACTGCGGTGCTTACGATAGAAATGTAGAGCTATTGAGTGAAGAAATAATACGTATTAAAATATGAAATAAGTAAACAATAAAAGTAAGTAAGTTATAGTTAGTTAGTTAGCAACACCGTTGTTAAGTGAACCTGGCTTCCCCATTGACTTTGCCACATGACCCCTGGACGCTGCAGCCGTCATAAATATGAGACATTTGTCAAGCATCTGAATTTTGATCACGTGACTCTGGAATGCTACAACTGTCATAAGTATGAAAAACGGCCATAGGTACCTTTTTTCGGCGATGTCATAGTTTTGAATGATCACTAAATGAATGATTGCATATCTACATCAATTCATATGCACAGAAAAAGGATGGTAGGGGGTTTATTTGGAGGGACCAGAGAAGCTGCTGGGGGGAGGGGGGAGTCGGGGGTGCAGGAAGGGCCCCCCCCCCCGGACTAAGCAGGGCTGCTCTGGGCCCCTGCTTCAAAGGCGTATCTCTGGTGCGTTTGTGGCTGCTCCTGGCTGGGGAGGCTCGTTCTCGTCCTGAAAGCTTGGAAGGAGTCCAGCAGGTGGGCGTTGAACTGGGGCATCAGGTGGGGGGCCACGCAGTGGGACCACTTGTAGTGGGATTTCAGCCAGCAGCCCCCGTCACTGTCTTCGATGCAGATGGCCGCGATACCTGGAAGGGGGAGGGGGGAGGGTCAAAGCACCAGAGTTGGCTGGACGGTCAGCTCCTCTTGAGGTCCAGCTTGACCACCCGAAGGCCAGTTGCCTACTTTCCCAGCAGGATGTGAATGGAACAGAATGACCGAGTTGGAAGGGACCTTGGAGGTCCTCTAGTCCAGCCCCCTGCTCAAGGAAGGGTTATTCCACCAGTGGGATCCAACTTTGGGACTTTAAGACTGGTGGATTTCAACTGCCAGAATTCCCCAACTAGCTGCCTGGGGAATTCTGGGAGTTGAGATCTACCAGTATTAAAGTTTCCAAGACTGGACACTTACCTTATACCACCCCACCCAAATGGCTCCCCAGTCTCCTCTTCAAAACTTCCAGTGATGGAGCTACCCACAACTTCTGGTGGCAGGAGGTTCCACTGATTAATTCTTCTCACTGCCAGGAAATTCCTCCTTAGTTCCCGGTTGCTTCTCTCCTTGATTAGTTTCCACCCATTGCTTCTTGTCCTCTGGTGCCTTGGAGAATAGCTTGACCCCCTCTTCTTTAGGGCAGCCCCTCAAATATCGGAACGCTGCTATCCTGTCTCCCCTGGTCCTTCCTTTCGTTAAACTAGACATCCCCAGGTCCTGCAGCCGTTCTTCTTCATGTGCTTTAGCCTCCGTCCCCTAATCCTCTTTGTTGTGCTTTTGGTTTAAGTAACAAGAGTTGGAAGGGACCTTGGAGGTTATCTAGTCCAACCCCCTGCTCACACAGGAGACCTGTAGTAGGGATTTGAACCACCAAACTGCCGACCTTTCTGATCGACAAGCTCAGTGTGTCAGGCCTGCAGTTATATCCCTTTTTAGGATCTTTGGCCTGCCAGCCTCTCTATTATTTCATAAGGCTGTTTCATTAGTGTAGTCGTTTGGGAATGGGGGGGAATAGAAAATTAAGTTGGAACTCTAAGGATAGCTATGCCGTGGACTCTGATTTAATTCTGCATGATATTTGGAACGCTGACGCAGTGTCTCAGCCACTGAGCCACCTAGTCAAGGCTTGACCCTGGTGGGTCAGGAGGAAGACCAGTTTTAACCCACTGGGGAAGCAGCAGGTTGCAAAAAATATTGAGTGACGTAAATCTGGCCGCCTGAGGTAGACTGTCCCTGAACATGGAGGCTGCACTGGGAGCTCCTGGAATGCCTTTAAGAAGCCCTGCTGGATTTCCCAGGGCTGTAGCCTCTTAAGGTAGACTGCCACTGCAGGTGGAGGCTTCAGAGGCCAGCCCTCAGGCCTGGCGTGGGGAAGAAATTGACCCCGGTGCCCCTTCCCCTCCTTACCTGCCACCACGCCGCCTTGCCGTTCCACCAGCTGGATGGCACCCTGCATAGTGCCCCCTGTCTCTACCCACTGGTCCACCAACAGGACCCGGACACCTGGAGAAGAGGGGGGCAGAACCAAGGTGGGTCCGGGGTCTTTCTCACCCAGCTGTCCTCCCCCGTCAGCCCTTGAGAGTGGGGTCCTGGCAGGTGGAGGTGGAGGAGTTTTCCAGGCCACTTTCTGGCTGAGTGCCCAGCACTGGATGCCACCCTTGTGTGCCATCCCTAGGAAAATGCCCCACCGACGATGCCCACCCTGGCTCCAGCGAGGGGTGTGTGCAACCTTGGAAACTTTGAGAGTTGTGGGCTTCAACCCCCAGAATTGCCAGCAAAGGGGGCAAGGAACCCCATCGGATTGCGAGGAAGGTGACGTATATATTGAGTGGGTCATGAATCCTGAGGCCTCTTCTACCTGGGCCGATGGCATCTGTGCGGGCTTCCATCACTTTCTCACGGTCTGTGTAGTCCCTGTAGGTCTGGGTGCGAGTCTCGACGCAGAGGTGGCCGGCTTTCCGGATGGTCACGAAACCTTTTCGGAGGGTGACGGCGATGGCAGCGCCTGGGCGGGAGGAAAGCATTTGGGGAGGGGGTTTCTATATCTGTCCTTCCTAAGAGAAGCCGCAGATCCTGGCCATGAGCCAGGTTTTCCTGCCAGCCTTCCTAGAGTCATCGCACGATGGATTAGAAGGATCTCAGAGGTCATCTAGCCCAACGTCGGAATCCAGGGAGCCGCCCCTTGCCCCCACTGGAAGGCCTCTTGGGAGAGCATGTCCATTGCTTCACGGTTGCTGGCCGGTGCTTTTCTCCCTGTTTTTATCCCGGCCATCACACACACACACACACACACACGGAAGATGGAGCAAACTGAGAGTCCCTGGCCAGGGAGGGCGCTGGATGGAGAGGGAAGAAACGTCGCCATGAAGGACAATCTTTCTAGCTCAGGGTTCAAGTGAGGGGTCCTTGGTGATCTCTGAGCTTGGCTGTTTCCTTGCTGACGTTTCATGACCCAACTAGGCAACATCATCAGTGTTAGAAGGGAGTGGGATTGACTCTCAGTTTATATTCTGTCTAGTGGCTTGCCCTGTGAATGAGTGTCTCCCCCTCCCCAGTTGAGCGTTTGGGTGAGGGAGGGGGTGAAAGAGAAGCAAGGCAGACCTACCCAGAATGAACCCCATGGCATCAATGCCAACCACCTGGTCGATGGCATCATCCCGAAATGGTCGCACCAAATCTTTGACGCAGTCCTGCAAGGCCTGTGGGGAGAGAAGAGAAGGGGGCAGCTACGTAGGGGGCACGGCTACCCCCAAGGCCACAGGAAAACCATCCCAAGGAGGGTCTCTGCTCTGAGGACGCATCTTCGTATTTGTCAAGGTTTTTTTTGCTTCTGTCACTCAGGCCAGTTTCTGACACTTAAAGCATCCCTCGGACAAACTGCAAGGAAAACAAATAATCCTGGAAGAGCTAGAAGACTTGCAAAGGTTACGATGCCCGTGGGGGAGAGTTAAGCCCATCTTGGTAAACAAGGATGCCAACCTGAGAGAGAGAGAGCGCCAGACGTCACGACGACACACAGAAAAGAAAAGATAGAACCCTCACTTCTTTGAAAAAATTAAAAGAATCTTATGTTTAAGCAAATCTAAAACAAACATATTTTTATACATAAAAGAGACATTGAAGGCAAGAGTGGCAGTGGATTTTAAACTTTTTCTTTTCTTCTGGGAAAAATGTATTTATATACAGATGAAGAAACCCTAAGCTACCAGGATTTTTTGGATGGAATTCTAAATATATTGGAAGGATTTGAGAGATTTGATAAGAAGTTGGATAGATTATTGTCTGGCTCAATAAAAGATGAAGGAAACTAGAGCCTCAAAAATTAAAGAAGATAAAGACAAGATAACAGAAGAACCTAATAATGGAGCACCTATGAGTGAAAGTGGAAAGAAGGGAACATGGAAAAATGAACCTGATTATTATTATATATTTGATGATCTGGAGCTCTACCCCTCCTGTCAAGATATGGATTTGATGATGGAATTAAGAAGAGAAACAGTTTTAGAAAGACATCTGATAATCAAAGATATGTTAATTTTAATACCAGTTCAAGGGCAACGAGACTATATGAGAGATCTTTCAAGCAAAAAAGTGCAGAGAGAAGTTTTTAAAAACTTTATAAAGAAGTTCATAAGAGAATTGACGCAACAACTGGCTAAAGAGATAAGATTGTTTTCTTACTGGAAAGCCACAGGTTGATCATGAAGGTTGATAATCCAAAATTTAGTAAACCTTTGGTGATTAATAAGTAGGATTTTGTAGACACTTTTAGAATGTTTTCTTTAAAATGTTTATTCGTTAATTAATAATTCATTATGATAATAATAATGAAATAATAATCTTAATTAGTAAAAACAATTTGGATATAAATTGTAAATTGTGACCTGGGAAAAAGATTTATCAATTTCACTAATACATTTTTGCTTAGATTTCATTATAAAGATGTAATTTCTCTTGGGTATTTATAAACTTTACTAATAAACTTTTGTTTAGATTTTATAATAAAGATGTAATTTTTCTTGGGTCGGAGGAGAGGAGATGTGATATAAATGGTTAAAAAACTTTTTTCTTTTTTCTTTAGATAACTACAATAATAATAAGGAAATGTTAATGGATAATGTTTAATGATATTTACATGTGTTGGCATTGGTAAAAGCAATCAGATACAAGTCTTAAATAGTGAGTTGGGGGGAAAGGGGGGGGAATATGCTATAAAAGAGTAATTATTGGAGGTTTATAGGAATAGCTAAAAAATGCCAGTAGGTTGTTGTGTCTTTAAATACAAATGATTCCAGATAAAAGCATGTTTAAATAACTATAGCTAAATGAGAATGATGGTACATTGATGGCAAAATATATAAAAATTTTTGATTTAAAATGTAAATCAAAAATATGAAGGATGTATAAAGAATGATTATGGTAGTAACGCATGAAATTTATTTGTAACCAGTCAACATGCTTTCTACAAGATGTAATGAAGAATGATTCTTTTTTTGTGTGTTTTTGTTTAATTAAAATAATTAAAAAAAAACCTCAAAAAGGATGCCAACCTAACCCTCCTCCCTGCTGCAAGGATGGCATCATGGACGATCTGAACACGCTACCCAATGGGATGTTCTGAACAGAACGGTAAGCTGGTCTTCAGACGTCAAAGACCTTAAATTCTAACTTCCTGACAGTGAGAAGAATTAATCAGTGGAACAGAAATTGCCTCCAGAAGTTGTGAATTCCCCAACACTGGAAGTCTTTAAGAAGATGCTGGATAGCTATTTGTCTGGAACGGTATAGGGTTTCCTGCCTAGGCAGGGGGTTGGACTAGAAGGCCTCCAAGGTCCCTTCCAACTCTACTATTGTATTGTATTGTAAATTGTATTGTATTGTACCTCCTGGTGGGATAATAGGTTGACTACATTACCCATCATCACCATTCAGCCCAGCCTTATGGATCATAAAGACTTGAAACTATGGAGAAGAACGGCTGCAGGAACTGGGTAGGTCTAGTTGAATGAAAAGAAGGACTAGGGGAGACACGATGGGAGTCTTCCAATATCTCAGGAGTTGCCACAAAGAAGAGGGAGTCAAGCTATTCTCCAAGGCACCTGAGGGTAGAACAAGAAGCAATGGGTGGAAACTAATCAAGGAGAGAAGCAACTGAGGAGAAATTTCCTGACAGTGAGAACAATGAATCAGTGGAAGAGAAGTTGCCTCCAGAAGTTGTGAATGCTTTCTCACTGGAGGCTTTTAAGGAGAGACTGGAGAGCTATTTATGTGAAATGGGTTAGGGTCTTCTGCTTGAGCAATGGTTGAACTAGAAGACCTCCAATGTCCCTTCCATCTCTGGCATTCTGTTAACTGTTCTGCAGGACAGTTTGACTGAAGCCCTTAAGGGGGGGGGCATGAATCAGGCCCCTTCAAGAGTTTTGCCCCCACCGGAGTGCCAGGTAAGGCCTCCCCCCCTCATTATTCTGCCAAAGGCCCATGAGGGACTCAGCTCCCCAGGAGATGGTGGCCCAGAGGCCTCCTCCACAGACTCCGGCCGGGCTGCATTTAGTCCCTTGCACATGGCATCCTGCGAGAACGCTTGACTTAGACCCTGTAAATAATAGACACCGGACAGTCACGCTGAAATGCCATTCCCAACTCAGACAACAGAGGTGGCAGCCTTGCACGCGTGGTTCACAACTGGGAGCAATGGGACAGACTCCTTGCACGCGTGGTTCACAACTGGGAGCAACAGGAGAGGTGTGAGCCTTGCACGCATGTCAGGCTCAGACCGATGACTGCAGCCAACCCGGTGGGTGGCACTGCCCAGGCTCATCATCCCCCTGGAGAGAGAGCAGAAGATATATGGGGGGGGGGGCAGAAGACCCCAAGAGGGTGAAGGAAGCCCTCTCCATCCTTCAGTCCCCAGACGCCCCCTTTCTGCAGAGGTTTGACCCCCCCCATTTCCCCGTACCTGAGGGTGGCAGTAGAGACGAGAGGGGTCCAGCCAGGCGTACAAGGGGCCCTTGGTGTTGGGGGCCATTAGCTTCAAATACCAACCCTGTTCTCGGGAGGCTGGCACCGTCTTCAGGTCCATGGGCAGAAGCTCTGCTGCCAGTGGATGGGGTTGGAGCTGGGGGGGGGGGGACACAGAGAGAGGCCCTTCAGGCTGGCTGGTGGGCAGAATCGGTCCAGGCTGGAAAAAGTGGGGGCACTGTAAAAGGCGAGGGGAGGGGAGAGGAGTCAGTAGGGCTGGGGGGGAGGGGGAATGAGGATTGTTGAAAAAATGAGATTGCTAAAAGGGAGCAGATTCACTTAATTAGGGGTGTCCAACCTTGGCAACTTTAAGACTTTTGGACTTCAACTCCCAGAATTCCACAGCCAGCATTGCTGGTTTGACAGGGGGGTTCTGCAAATTGAAGTCCACAGGTCTTAAAATTGCCAAGGTTGGAGACCCGCTCTGCATCAAATAATGCATTAGAACCACCTCGGACTTCCGCTCCTTCCGACAAAAATTGAAGACTCACCTGTTCCGACTAGCTGGCCTGGCATGATTATAAATGTTACATCTATGAACTCCTGGTAGTATATTCTCATCTGGTTATTTTTAGGGTAATGTTTTAGTTTTAATTGTTTTTAGGGCTTTTAGCCTCATATTTATTCTTCTGTACAGTACTCTTAATTTTAACCTCCTCCACACACATACATATATTTATAGCCCTATTTATATTTGTATTTTATCTGTGATTTATTGTGGACTGTACACCGCCCCGAGTCCCTTTTTGGGAGAGGGGGCGGTTTAGAAATGTGAATAAATAAATAAATAAATAAATAAATAAATAAATAAATAAATAAATAAATGCAAATAAAGCCATTGTAAGCAGATGGAGTCAAATTTGCTCCTCTCTGCCTTTCACAGGCTTTTTGCCCTGGCGAGATAAATTGCAACAACACCTGAACCTCCCCCAACTAAATAAATTCCACAGGAAACCTCACAATTACAGGCAGCGCCCCAGGGACCCCCACTGGACCCCGAGGAAGCCGACTTCCATCTGAGTGGAGCTGGGCAGCAGTTGGCATCCCCCCAAAAGCCATTTTAGCTGCAAACTCAAAGCTACCTGGGGTTGCCACAGAGAAGAGGGAGTCAAACTATTCTCCAAGGCACGTGAGGGCAGAACAAGAAGCAATGGGTGGAAACTAATCAAGGAGAGCAGCAACTTAGAACTGAGGAGAAATTTCCTGACACTTAGAACAATTAATCAGTGGAACAGAAGTTGCCTCCAGAAGTTGTGAATGCCCCAACACTGGAAGTCTTTAAGAAGATGTTGGATAGCCATTTGTCTGAAACGGTAGAGGGTTTCCTGCCTAAGCAGGGGGTTGGACTAGAAGACCTCCAAGGTCCCTTCCAACTCTGCTATTGCATTGTATTGTATCTCTTGCTTTCTTTGGTGCCAGTTGGAGTACTTCCTGCTGTTTTCTGTAGCTTTGATCCCTGCTGGGCGGTGGGGGTGGGGGGTGCTTGGTGGGCTGCTGAAGGGGCCAAGCATGGGGGTCTGCTGGCTGAGCTTGGCCAGGGAAAATTGCTCCCTGGATCAAAGAATTTGCACAGGAATCTCCGTCCAAAGTCCGCAGGAGGCAAAAGTTTTGCAAGTGAAGTTTCAAAAGTGGCCGCTGCTTGAGCAACCGGTGGTGTTAAATATTACAATATGAATATATTATATTATAGGAACATCAATATAAATAGGATGGGGTTAAATAGGCAGCTGGAAATGAGACCCAGTTTGCATTTAAACAGAATTTTTCAGCCTGCCCGGAGAAAACACGGGAAACTCCGCTGAGACGGGCAGCTAATCAAGGCGATAAATGAATGAAGGCATCGAGCGCACCGGACCCCGACCTTCGCGGGAGGAAGGAAGACCCCCTCCCCTGCTCTGAAGGCCAAGTCCTAGGAGCGAATTCGGGCGGAGAGGTTTTTCTCCGGGGGGGGGGAATCTCTTCTTGGGGTCTCCTGCAGCCAGCGCCCCCTCCCCCGCGCTCACCTTCGGAAAAAGTCCCTGGGTCAGCAGGTGCGCACAGGGGCTTCTCTGCAAGGTCCCCCGCCCAGCCCCCGCGGTGGCGCCTACCTGGCCGAGGGGGCGCTGCCAGAGACCCCTTGCGCCTCCGCCCGAGTCCACGTACGGGGGATCCCTTGGAGAGAGGATTCCTTCCTGCGAGACCCCGTCCAGGAAATGCGGGGAGCGGCAGCGGAGACCCGGGGCTGCTTCTGCTGCGGCCGCTGGACTGTGGGGCTGGGAAGGGGGCGGGAAGAGCGGCGGGGCTGGCAGTGCCCGGCGGTGGCAGGCAGAGGCTCTCCTAGCAGCGAGCGAGGGGGGCATCCGGGGGGAGGCAGAAGAAGCTGGGAGCGGGTGGGGGGGGGAGTAACGCCGGGGTGAGGGGCTTCTCCCCAATCGGGGCAAAAGGAGGGATCAAAAGACTGGAGCATTGACAGCGGGGACGGGGTCCAAAACGTTGATAGGGGCCAGGGTCGCAGGACGGGGCAAGGGCAATGCATGTCAGGAACAGGGTTGTGCGGCCGCCATTTTGACTTTTTTGACCGCGGCTGTCATCTCTGGCGGAGGGAAGACCTTAAGAGGTTCAGCCTGCAAATTGGGAGGAATTTCTTGATAAAATCGGGGCCGGGAATGGGGCGGGACCCCGGTGCAGGCCTGAAGGTCCACGAGGGCTGGGGGAGAGAGAGAGACCCTCCTTGGGGGGGGGAGGGGGCAAATCTGTCCCGCGTGGTCGCTGAGAGTCTCAATCAACCGTTCAGCTGATGAGTCAACTCCCCCGCGCAGGAGGTGTTTCAAATAGGGGGGGGCGGATCTGGAGGGGCCCCTGCCAGAATGAGGGAGAGTGGAGTCTTGCACCGTGCAGGGAGCTGCGCTCGATGCCCTCAAGCTTCCCCTTCCACTCCCACTGAACCTTCGCAGCTGTGGTTGCGCAGGGAAGGCAGCCGCGGCGGGAAGGTTGCCGTACACCGATTTGGCCAGCAGGGGGCAGCAACAGCCGCCTCTTTCCCATTTCTCAACCGTGGAGGCTTTAAGACGGTGGACTTCAACTCCCAGAATTCCCGGGCCAGATGTTTTAGGGCAGAATCATTCAGTCTTCTGGAGAGCCCCTCCCCCCAGGAGGTCTGCTCGGCCTCTGAAACATCTGTGAGGAAGAGAGGAAGGAGGGGAGGGGAGGGGCTGCTGGTGCTTGGGAAGCCCACCCTGCCTTCCCCAAGGCTGGGCTCATCTCATCTCATTCCCCCCCCCTCAATTAAAAACCTTCAGATATCAGGTTGTCCTCTACTTACAACCACAACTAAGCCCAGCATTTCTGTTGTTAAGCGAGTCAGTTCTTAAGTGAGTTATGCCCCATTTTATTTGACCTTTCTTTCCACCGTTGTTAAGTGAATCCTTGCAGTTCTCTGTGTTGTGGGCATCCAGCCACCACTCCTCCCCCTCCCCTCCTCCCTTCTAGCACTGATGATGTTCCCTAGTTGGGTCATGAAACGCCTGCAAGAAAACCACCAGGCTCAGAGAGCACCCAGGGACGCCACAGTCTTCCTTCTCCTCCTCCACTCCGCAAACCTGCTTCCTTCTAGCACTGATGACATCACCTACTTAGGTAATGAAATGTCTGCAAGGAAACAGCCCAGCTCAGAGAGCCCCCGGGGTCCTTCATTTCAACCCTGAGCTGCCACCCCTTCCCTCCTAGTGGGACGTCTTCCTGTTGCCTTTGATGCCAGGCTCCTCCTGTTTGTTGATCCGAGCGTTCTTGCAAGGCGCCAGCCCATCCCCCTCGCTTGGTGCCACCTACAGATCCAAAAACGCCTTGAGTTCCATGGGCCTCGTTTCAAAGGCGGTTGACTATCGCTTGTCTCAGCCCCCCCAACCCCCCACCCCAAATCCCGGAGAATTAAGTCCAATGAGGGGAAAGGAGAAAAGCAGGCCTTGCCAGCTTTTAAGGGCCTGTTTAACCCTTCTCTCTTGAAGCCCCTGCTTTCAAAGGCGAAGACCACTGTCCGCCTGGGGAAGGACCCAACTCTTCCAGACTCCATCCTCGGTTCGGCTGCAGAGGACAATTTCATGGGAAAAACAGCTGCAGCCGATGCTATTCCTACTCCCGGGGGGGGGGGATGTTTCTGGAGGTGATCAAGAGGGCCTGGCTACCTTTCCTTGGCCCAGGGATTCGGAAAACGCTCTCCTCGGTTGACTCTGACCTTTTGACTCTAGTCCTCTAGTGACCTGAGGAGGATGCCCGGTGGCTGCTTGGACTTCATCCTGGGTGCTACCTCCCGATGCTGAGGATGAAGGCTGAGGAGAGAAGAGAGGAGGTGGCTCTGTGCAGAGCCCATCGGGCGGATTCCTGGGCCATTTGGGCCACTCCTGCTGCTTCCTTTCTTATAGTGTCCAAGCCAAGCAATCCTGCTACCGTGCCTGACCCTGCTGTCCCCCTTCCAGAGCACTGGCTGCATTCCCACAACCCACAGAACCCCCTTGTTCTTCCCAACCTAGCTCCAGCTGAAATCTGGTGAAAACCCACCCCTCCAGAAGGCATTCTGCCCGGCTGGGTTCTCCTGGAAGGAAGGGCTCTGTAGGCTTAATCTCACCATCCCCACCCCTCCACCCCCGGGTAACAAATCCATGAGTTATCTCTCTGTGCCTACTTTGCAGTTTTCACCAGCAGCCCCTCAGCATTTTGGGGGGTCCTCTGCTTCCCTCTCAAGTTTGTTTCCTCGTTTATTGGGGTCCCAGGGAGAAAGTTTACAACAGGGGTCTCTACACTTGGCAACTTTTAAGATTTATGGACATCTCAGAATTCCCCAGCCAGCTATGAAGGGGGAGGAGGAGGAGGAGGAGGAGGAGGAAGACTGCGGGGTCCTTGGTGCTCTCTGAGTTTGGTAGATTTCTTGCAGACGTTTCATGACCCAACTAGGGAACATAATCAGGGCCAGAAGGGAGTGGTGTGTGCAGAGAGGAGGAGGAGGACGATGACTGTGGGGTCCTTGGTGGTCTCTGGGCTTGGTAGGTATCATGCAGACATTTCATTACCAAATTAGGTAATGTCATCAGTGCTAGAAGGGAGTGGGGTTTACAGAGTGGAGGAGAAGGGGGGAGGGGGGGAGGAAGAGGATGTGGGGTCTTTGGTGCTCTCTGAGCTTGCAGACATTTCATTACCAAATTAGGTAATGTCATCAGTGTAGAATGCTCTCTACATGGGGCTCCCCTTGAGATGCACCTGTAGGCTCCAGCTGGTTCAGAATGCAGCCGCACGGGCAATTATGGGGAGTACTAGGTACTCCCATGTAACACCGTTCCTGCGCGAGCTGCACTGGCTGCCTGTGGCTTTTCGGATGCGTTTCAAGGTGTTGATTGTCATCTTTAAAGCACTCCATGGCTCAGGACCTAGTTATCTGCGGGATCGCATCCTACCCCACACATCCCTGCGACCAATCCGCTCTCACAGAGAGGGACTCCTCCGGGTACCTTCCGCTAAGCAATGCGGGCGGGCGGTGCCCAGGAGTAGAGCCTTCTCTGTGATGGGCCCAACCCTCTGGAACGACCTCCCCCCCGATATTAGAACCACCTCGGATCTCCGCTCCTTCCGTAAGAAACTTAAGACCCACCTGTTCCGACTAGCTGGCCTGGCCCAATTGTAATCATAAGTAACATTTATTACTGACCTTCCTGGATGGCTTTTTAAATTTTAAATTTTGGGGTTTTAATTGGTTTTAGATTGTTTTTAACTATTAATTCGTTTGGGTTAATATACAGACTGTATGTTTACGTTGTTTGTCTGGGTTTTCGTGTTGTGCTCTGTTGTTTTATATATGTGATGTCTGTACACCGCCCCGAGTCCCTGCGGGGAGAGGGGGCGGTTTATAAATTTAATAAACTCAAACTCAAACTCAAACTCTAGAAGGGAGTGGGGTTTACGGAGTGGAGGAGAAGGGGGGAGGGGGGGGAGGAAGAGGATGTGGGGTCTTTGGTGCTCTCTGAGCTTGCAGACATTTCATTACCCAACTAGGTAATGTCATCAGTGCTATGCTGATTGGGGAATTCTGGGAGTTTAGGTCCACAAGCCTTAAAGTTACGAAGTGTGGGGATCCCTAGTTCAGAACATAGACTCCTGGGGCTGAAAAGGTCTTCTAGCCCAACCTCCTTTCAAGGCAGGAGACCTTAAATCACCCCGGTTTGTAGCTCAGCACCCACCTCTCTCCTGGGGGTCCTTTTAGAGGTTAAATGGGGAGCCAGCAAGCTGCCTTCCGAGCGAGCAGGGACGATGGACCGAACTCCCACAATCAGCGTGTCCTGGACAACAGGCACCCACGGCGGCAACACAAAGTATCACTCTGCGGGCATTGCTGGACATCCCGTGCCAAAATCAGGAGAGGCTCCGGGAGCAGCCTGGATGTGGAGAAGGACTTGCCCTTAGTGACGGTCACGTCTTTCGTCAGAGCAGTTCTGAGTACAAAGAATTCCTTTTTTTGGGGATGTCAGCGGAAGAAAAGCAACTCCTCCTGTCTCCTTCGGTCACAAGAGATTCGGAGACCCAAACGATCAGCTGATCCAGAGCTGCCAAGGCCTTGAACCCGCGTGAGGCTTCCTGCAGGGAGGGAGGGTTTGGCTTCCAGGCTCCCAGAGGCCCAGACCTTGGCCGCTCTGGAGTCTGGAGCAGGGAGAGTTTGTTTTAAAATAGAATTTACTGAATTTCCCAACATTTAAAAGACAAAACACAAATTTAGACTTAGAACAGCTTTTCCATATCGGTATTCATATCTTTCATAACTATCTTATTTACAAAAAATTATATTGTTATATCACTATCCTAAGTTATATGCTTATTTAAATATTCTCTATCTCAGCGATGGCGAACCTTTTTTGGCTCGCGTGCCACAAGGGGGGGAGCGCAGGGGGGTCATGCGCGGATGTGCCGCACCCATAATGCAATGCTTGACACCCCCCCAGTGCACATGCGCGCACAACGTGCGACCCCCCCATTTTACATGCTTTTTTCACCCTCCCCAGGCTCCAGAGGCTTTATAGGAGCCTGGGGAGGGCGAAAAGAGCCTCCCCCGCCCCCCCTGGAGGCCCTCCGGAGGCTTCAGGGACCGTCCGGAGGCTTCCCTGAAGCCTTTGGAGCGCTCAAAAGGATCTTCCGAGCAAACCAGAAGTGACTTCCGGTTTGCTCAAAGGGTGGTTTTAAGCGCTCCGAAGGCGTCAGGGAAGCCTCCGGACGGTCCCTGAAGCCTCCGGAGGCCCTCTGGGAGGGCGGGGGAGGCTCTTTTCGCCCTATAAAGCCTCTGGAGCCTGGGGAGGGCGAAAAATGGCTTTTAAAAAGGTGAACTCAGCTGGTGCGCTGGCCAGCTGACAGGGCAGAGCCTCGCGTGCCCTGACAAATGGCTCCGCGTGCCACCTGTGGCACGCGTGCCATAGGTTCGCCATCACTGCTCTATCTATTATACTTTGTCCATTCGTACCTTAAGTTTTACGTTTACTCTCAAGCCAGGAATACCATCCATCCCAAATGTGATAGTCCTCGGTTTTCTTCCCTCTCCTTCATTTCCATATAGACAGTCTATCCATTTCTGCACGTTCATAGATTTCCCTTCTTCTAATCGGGCCTGGGGGAGCATCTGTTTGTTTCCAGTTTTGTACTAGTACAATTCTACTTGCGGTTAATATGTGTAAATATTAGGTATTGTAATTTTTTCTCCATTTTCCCATCCAAGGTTCCCAGGAGGAACAATTCCGGCTTCACCCTTATCCTCTGCTCAGTTATCTCTTCGAACCCCTTCCTTATCTTACGCCAGTATTTCCCAACCTCGGGGCAGGTCCACCACATGTGGAAGAATGTCCCCTGGAGCAGGGAGAGTCTGAATGGGCAGCCGATCAATCGGCCTTCCAGCAGCAGAGAGCAGAGAGGGTCCCTGCAGACAAGGGTTCCTGCCACCGGAGTTTGATGTGCAAAAGAACAACCGGGCAGGCCCCGACCTACGACAACAACTGATCCCCAAATGCCTGTTACTAAACGAGACAGTTCAGTGAGTTTTGTCCCATTCGAGGACCTTTCTTGCCACATTTCTTAAGCAAGTCACTACGGTTGATAAGTTAGTGACACGGTTGTTAAGCGAATCCGGCTTCCACATCGACTTGTCACGAGGTCGCAAAAGGGGGTCATGGGATCCCAGGACATTGCAGCCGTCATAAATATGAGTCAGTTGTCAAACATCTGGATTTTGATCACATGGCCATGGGGATGCCGCAATGGTCGTAAGTGTGAAAAATGGCATCAGTCACTGTTTTCAATGGCGTTGTAGCTTCAGATGGTCACTAAATGAATGGTTGTAAATCGAAGACCACAGTAATTCCTGTTCTCTCGGTGGCCTCTGGCTTCCTTCTTTCCAGGGTGAGGGAGGGGATCCCGTTCTGGCCTCCAAGGCAGGAGGGGAGAAAGGGATGCTGGGAGTTGAAGTCCACCCACTTAAGCCATGCTGGCGGGGGGGATTATGGGACTTGAAGTCCAACCATCTCCAAGCATGCCGGCTGGGGGATTATGGGAGTTGGTCCACCCATCTTAAAGTGCCCATGGTTGAGAAAGACTTGTTCTGACCCCCCCACCTTCGTCCACACCAAAACACTCCGAGCCAAAGATACTTTACAAGATTTATTGACAGACAGACAGGTCCTTGGCAGTAAACCAACACAGATAAACCTTAATAACAACCCGCACCGATAAGCATTAGCAGCAATCCAGCCTGCCACGCTCACAAGACTGTACTCCCACATTAGTTCATGCGTTGACTTCTGCAAAAGGGCGTGTGCACAAGCAGTCCTTTCATAGTCTGGAGAGGAGTCTAATTACCATCAGTCAAGTGCAATTACCTCCTGTAACTGCGCAACTGTTCCTGACGCCTATTAGCTCTTCGGTAACGAGCATCCAACAACAACTCACTGCTGACGTCCGACTCACTGTCCCTTGTCTCCTCCCCACTGCTCCAAGGCATGATATCAGGAGCCCCCCTCCTTTGGCTTTCACCACTGCTCCAGGCGCCTCCTGGTGGCCAACCAGCCTCTCTGATCCCTGCTCGGAGTCGGAACCCTGTCCAGGGTCCTCCACATCCTCCAGAGCCAACTCATAGGGACCCTCGCTGTCGGAGTCTGGTGGCAGCTCCAACGGCTCCTGCTGGGCCACAACACTGGCCTATAGATAATCTTCAAGTTATGCCTTTAATGGAACCCACCCACGTCAGTTGTAAGTCACAACAGTAGTAAAAATGTATAATATTAAAATTTGCAGCAGTCATTAAGTGAACGTTGCGGCATTAAGTGAACCCACGGACGCAGTTTCACCCAAAACTAGAAGGAACCTGCCAGTTTTTAGCAAACCTTTTCTAAAATGTGGTCACGTGACCCCAAGAGGAGGCTGGAAAGGGCCATGAGGCCAGGCGTCCGAAGCAGTCACATGACTGTACAGGTTATAAGTCTGCTTGTGGGGGGGGGAGGTTGTTCGTAACTTCGAATCATGGCTCTCTGGGTCTCTCCGAATGGGTTGGGCCGGGAATTCTGGGAGTTGAAGTCCCCAGGGGTCGAGGGGCCATTGTTGGGCCTCCTGGGCATATTCGGCAGGCAGGTGAGTCGAGGGGGGGGGGCGGGAGGGAGGGAGAGCTACACTGGGGAGACTGAGGGAACTTTGATGGGAGCAAAATTCTCCATTTCTTCCCAGTGCTCTCCACCATCAAGAGAGCAGCCAGTGGCAGCCAGGGGTGCAGAAGCCAAAGGTGACTTGTCCATCGTGTGAGCCTGGTTGGGGGGGGGGGTTCACTGGTGGACTTCAATTCCCAAAGCTTTGGATCTGGGTCCTAAGTCCGCTTTTATTTTATTTATTTATTTATTATTCATGCTTCTAGACCGCCCCCTCTCCCAAAAGGGACTCGGGGCGGTGTACAGTCCATGCAAAATATATCAAAATACAATAAAAATTGAATATGTACAGTTGGAATGGAGGAGGTTAAAAATGGAATTAAAAGAACTGTACAAAGCAATATATATAAATATAGGATTTTGAACCCCTAAAACACACACAATAAGTTAAAAACAATACCCCTAAAATAACCAGTTAATACATTTGCCAGGAGGGACAGTTGTAATTATGCCAGGCCTGCTAATCGGAACAGGTGAGTCTTCAATTTTTGCCGGAAGGAGCGGAGGTCAGTAGTGGTTCTAATGTCGCTTTGGGGGGAGTTGGCTGTGGCGTTGAGTCCTTGCTCTGAATGGGCTCAGGAATTGTGGCTTGTGGTCATGTGACCAGGTAGGCGTGGCTGCACAACTGATTCCCACACCATGCACATTAGTTCGGGTGAACTGTAGCATTTTATCCCTGCGGGGGGATGTCTCCATCGCTGAGACCAGGGGGTGAGGGGGGGGAACAGTCAGTCCCCAAAAGGGTTTTCAGAAATAAGCTGGACAACCATTTGACCAGGATGGCCATAAGGTGGTCCCTGCCTTGAGCAGGGGGTTGGACTAGATGACCTCTTGGGTCCCTTCCAGCCCTGTGATGCCAGGATTCCATTTAGGCAAAGAAAATCAGCTCCGCCTCCCTCCTCCAACTTTGCCTGCGACTCCCAGAGAAAAGCAGGAGGTAAATGCAATAAACATAGGAATAATATAAAATAAACTTTGCAGTTGTATTATATCAGTTTATTTATTTATATCTTGCTTTTATTATTTTTTATAAATAACTCAGGGTGGCAAACATAACCAGCACGCCTTCCTCCTCCTATTTTCCCCACAACAACAACCCTGTGAGGTAGGTTGGGCTGAGAGAGAGAGGGAATGAGAGAGAGAAGGAGAGAGATAGAAAGGGAGAGAGAGAGAGAGAGTGAGAGGGAGCAAGAGACAGAAAGGGAGAGAGAGAGACAGACTGACAGACAGACACAGAGAAAGAGAGAAAGGGAGAGAGAGAGAGACAGAGAGGGAGGGAGAGAGGGAGGAAGACTGGCCCAAAGTCACCCAGCTGGCTTTCATGGCTAAGGCAGAACTAGAACTCACCACCTCCCACTTTCCAACCTGGTGCCTTAACTCTTAAAGGAAACTGGGCAGCCTGTGACCTCACATCTGCTTCATGTTCTCTTCACCAAGCAAGCTCAGAGCACGGTGCCACGCTCACATGCAGGAGGACCGGGGTGGGGGGTGGGAATCCCTCCTTCCTCAGCCAAAGAGAGACCACGGGGACCCCCTGTTGCAGTGCTGAGCCCTGGGAGCCCAGAGCATGCTTGCCCTCCCCCCCCACGTCTTGGCCTGGTGGGACCCAGCCCCAGGAGGATGCCTGGTGCCCTCTTAGGAAACTCCCCCTCCTCTCCTTCTCGGCTTGCCTGCCCCACTATCTCGAGGGGAGATAAGGGCCAAGGCCTCTTCCATGCTGTGAGGAAGCGCTGCAGCCCCCTCCTTCCGCCCAACGTGCGGAGATGTTCCCACTCTGTTCCTACATGTCCTTGCCAGCGCCCGGCCAAGGGGAGACCGACGGGGCAGCCCCGTCCCTCCACTGCTGACTCAGTTGTCCCAGCCGGAAGAGCCACGGGGCTGGCGGCAGGCCAGGAGGCTCCCTGGCTCAACCTGATGGCGCCTGGATGCACGGTTAAGGCCAGGGGGTCTCCACCCACGCCCCCTCCCTCCCATCGAGGGTTCCGGCCCAGGCTTTGGCTCCCAGATAAGCCCAGACGTGCTGTTCTCATCACACCGGATTCCTCTGGAGGAGGAGGAGAGCTGCATGAAGGGCAGAAAAGAAATGGATCATGGAATGCCAGAGTGGGAAGGGGCCTTGGAGGTCCAGGAGCCCCTAGACTATTTCAGACAAGTGGCTGTCCAGTCTCTTCTTAAAAGCCTCCAGTGACGGAGCACCCACGATTTCTGGAGGCAAGGAGTTCCACTGGTTAATGGTTCTCACTGTCAGGAAATTCCTCCTTAGTTCCAGGCTGGGTCTTTCTTTAATGAGAGGAAAGGAAGATAAAAAGGGAAAGGAAAGGAGGAAGGGAGGGAGGGGAGGGGAAGGAAGGGAAAAACCTGACCTCCTCTCACAGCCTTCCCTCTCCCTTTGTGCCCCATAGCAGAAGTGGGGAGGGGGCCCTCCCCTTGTCTCCCTGGGTGCCATCTCGGCTTTAGCTCTGGCCGTCTTTCATGGGCAGCCAGTGGCTCCCTTCCCAGAGCAGCATAAAGACCCCATTGCCCACCCAGCCTGGACTTCAACCCCCCCAGCGGAGGGTCCGTTCTCTGGGCAACATGACGGAGCTCTGCTCAATGGGAGAAGACCCCCGCTGGCTGCTGCAGAGGCTCCCCAGCCAGTGGGGGTCCTGTGGGGGCTGCCCATCTCCGCGTAGGGCCCCCCTCGCCACTTGGCTGCCCTTCAGCACTTCTGGAAGGAGAGGCTGGGCCTCTCGGGAGGTGGGGAGGTGCAGCCTTTTCCTCCCAGAAGGAAATGGGGGACCCCTTGCCCTCCCACTGGGCTGCAGGGCACCTCTTGCCTTCCACTGCAGCCTTTGGCCCTCCTGGTGGGCATCTCTTGGCGTCTCTGGATGGGCACTTTGGCTAAGTCTCATTTCAGCCTGAGATCCAGTTTGGTGGCGGTGAGGATGATAATATCCACCCCCAGAGGGCAGGAGGAGGAGGAGGAGGGGGGGGATGCAGTTTTGGTCACCATCATATTACAAAAGAGACGTGGAGACTTTGGGGGAAAGTGCAGAGAAGAGCAACTGAGACGACCGAAGGCCTGGAGAGAGAAGCACACGAGAAGAACGGCCGCAGGGGTCGTCTCCGGCCACTCCAGAGAAAAGGAGGCCCAGTGGGGCTGACATGATAGCAGCATTGCAGGATTTGAGGAGCTGCCCCCAAAGAAGAGGGAGTCAAGCTAATCTCCAAGGCACCTCAAGGCAGGACAAGGAGCAACGGATGGAAACTAATCAAAGGGAGAAGCAACCTGGAACTGAGGAGAAACTTCCTAAGAGGGAGGACAGTTCAATTCTGAAAGTTTGGCCTCCAGAGGTTGTGGGTGCTTGGTCCCTGGGGTTTTGTAAGAGGACAGTGGCCAGCCGTTTGTCCCGAATGGCCCCAGGCTCTCCAGCCAAGCTCAGAGGTTTTGCTTCCCTTCCTCTCTTCCTTCCTTTCAAGTCCAGCCTTCACAACCAGGGAAGGCGACAGAGCGGACTAACCTTCTCCCCCAAATCTAATGTCTTCCGGATGAGCAGGACTTCCCCTCCCATCATCCCCAGCCCTCATCTGGAAGCCCGAGTACTGGCTCCAGCTCAGCTCCCTTTCTGGACAAAGGGGAGCCTTCCGACTCCTCCTGCAGGGCTGGAAGGGATGGTCACCTAGGCCAACCCCTTCGTCTAGGGCGGGGGTCCTTAGACCACCTTGGACAAAGGCTCGTCCAATTGTTTGTCAGAATGCCCTTCCAGGGGCCCATCTGACCCAGGGAGGAAAGTGATGGGTTTGGTGCTGCTCAGACGCCCCCCCACCCCCAATGCAGACCTGGGCTTGTATCCCCCACCCCCACCTGTCAATCATCTCCTCTTGAGCGTTGGCAGTTGAGGTGCTCAGGTCTCACCAGATTGTGGGGGGTGAAGGAGCAATGGGGCTGCTGGCCAGGAACGGCCGTGTGTCCTGCAGGTGGGATACAGCGACTCCTCAACATGCAACGGTTCATTTACTGACCATTTGAACTTACAACAGCACTGAAAAAGTGAGTTAGGACCATGCTTCACACTTACGACTGTTGCCGCATTCCCATGGTCATGTGACCAAAATTTGGATGCTTGGCAACCCATTTTTTATTTATGACGGTTGCCGTATCCCGGGGGGGGGGAGGGGGTGTCACATGATCCACTTTTGCAATCTTCTGACAAGCAAAAGGGGAAGCCTGACTCACTTAACAACTCTGTGACGCAATTAACAACTGCAGCAATTCACTTATCAACTGTGGCAAGAGAGGTCGTAAAACAGGGCAAATCACTTAATATACATCTTGCTTAGTGACATAAATTTTGGGCTCAATTGTGGTTGTAAGTGGAGGACTACCTGTACAATGGCTGTGTATTTCAGCCCAAAATATCCCCCTGCAGAAGTCCTCCATCTTCCTGACAGCTGTCAGTCTCTGGGGCCAGAGGGGGACACCCTCCGGGGGGGGGGGAACAGGCCCCATCCCGGGACAAAGCAGGCAAAGGACCCTCCTCCCTTG